>NC_140527.1:13151468-13751468 GCF_057382185.1 Mchenga conophoros | reverse complement strand
TGAAATTCCAAGTTCTTTTCTCAGTTTCAAGTCATTTTCCCATTCAGGTGGCGGAAATGAGCTTCCCAGTTTTATTATTAAAATCTGTCACAGATGGGAGAAACTGTGAGACCTTCTTGTTCAACAATCATCTGCAGCTCTGATTAGCCACATTCTCTCCCACGACGCCCACATCAGCCATCTTAAACATGTTATTTTCAGTTGCCGTAGTTACAGGTGCAAATGTGTGTATTTGTGCCAATGAGATATCGAAACAGGAGTTGTGTGAGCATGGGTGTTCAGAACATTTAAATTGCAGTTGTTCATTCATCTTCAGCAGTGCAGAGAGTACACTCGTGAGCTACTGACACTCAGTCATTAAGTTAATTCATATTAATACCTGTGTCCTTGTGCATACTTATAAGTGAAGTTTCAGAGCAGAAAAGTAAAACTTTATGTGAATCATTAATAATTTCCAACTGCATTCTGTAAGCGAGTCATTTACCATACCAACACTTGAGACCATTTTCATTAAAAAAGAGCCACAGACGTTTTTCTACTTCAGTCTGAGACTTTAAGAGAACAGAGATTAGACTCTGGAGACACTACTAACTGTAATTCTGTTAAATGAGCTTTGTATAATGATGTTACAGATGTTACATGGGCTGGACAGATCGTGTTTGTGGTCAGCTCCCAAATTAAACACAGCTGCTAGCTGCTACCTTAATGATAGCTTCACAAGCGGCAATATCAGTAACTGCTAATAGCTAAACGGCTAACCTTAACATTTATGATAACTGTTAAATAATTTGGTCCTGTTATTTCACGAAATTCCTCATAAAGACCAGGGTGTCTGTCTGTCACTAGCAGCTGATCTGTTTAGCTGCTAGTGGGGGGAGGGTTAGGGAACAGGCTTGCTGTCTACAACCTGCCAACATGGATGAATCCTGGATTTGGGCACAGAAAATATCTCCATGAAAAACACAGGTAAAAAAACTGCAACCAAATATATCAGAGATTGTGATTCTGACCCAGGAGGAGGAGTCACAGTGTCAAAGGTAGGGAAAAACCAGTCCTTCATATGCTCGTTATGGTGACATGAGCCTGGAAGTTTACCCAGAATGCCCTTGCTGAAATTTCCTGCAGCGAATCATCAGACAGATTTCTGGTTTCTGCTCCTCTACATTACATGAAACTGCTACAGTTCTTCAGACTGACAGATCTGTCACACTGATGCTCTAATGAGGCAAATTAAAAAGTCCTAATTTGAACCCCTAGCTGGTTGTTAAGTGATGACGTATGAACCCTGCTTCCAGGTCTAAACTACTCTGCATTTATTAAGGATGATGTGTTTTAACATGATTTAATGCTTTATATCTTGTTCTATTTAATCTGAACAAGCCCCTAAAAAAAGCCGGTGATCACTGTCGGCCTTTCTCGGTTTTTATTATCACTATCATCATCTTAAAGCTCAGTTTTTAAAACCTTACAATGTAACTACAGCCCAGCCCAGCCCATGCAGCATTATATTAATGACTAACCTCGTATTGTGGATGGATTATCTCAGTTGTTCTCCTGACTGAAGTTTGGTCCGTTTACAGTATCCTGCCATGCAATTGCATTTGTCCCTAACCATCAGGAACCCTCACGTTAACTTTTATCGAGTAGAAAAAAGTTAGCAAAAAAAGTTAGCTTCACTGTGTTTATATTATGCTAACTATAGCTGTGTAGCTAGCCCCCACGTAGCACATCATTATATACCAGCTAGCCCAACTTTAGTAACGCTGCAAATGTCACTGCTGTTTAGTTTTCTGTCTTCATTTACATCTCAAGTGAAAGCAGAGCTGTACGTTTTAATTTTTTCAGAAGGCCGTACGAGGAAAGTTTATGGATGTTCCTGATGATGTTTTGTAAAACTTTGGCAGTGATGATATTGGAGTGCCCTGTGTGACCTGGAATGATGAACCACACGATCTGCTGCTCTCTTCCTGTATCTCCTCTCTTTGCATTTCAACCGTGTGTGACATAAATATCTTTCGGGGAAGTCGCGTCACCTTTTCACTCAATCTGAGGTTTGCATTTTGGTGTCAGTTAGTGTTCATGCTGGTATTAGCTTTTAATGCAGGTGAGGACAGTTTCTGAAGCTGAAGGTTGACCGTCCACAGAAATGGTAAAAATGTTTTCTGTGTTATTTTGAGCTTGAGACATCGTGGTGGTCCATGAGCTCACACATTTATTGTCATCTACATATGAGGTTCTTATCTGTGCGATTGGCTGATTTCCATTTTATTACATGTTTAATCAGGATTACATGTCCTTGTTCTGGTTTCATTCCTTTTACAGGCTGGGTTTTTTGGTAGAAACCAGTTCAGGAGGAGCTCACAGTAGATAGTACAGTGTACGGGATGGCCTCTTGGCCAAGAGGTCATCCTTTTATTCTTGAGAAAACATGGAGAGCCTCATGCAAATTCATGTCTGACTAATCCCGAGGCTTTCAGCACTACAATAAGGGCGAGAGGTCGGCACATTTCCCTGTCCGGCAGATAAATATGGATATTTAAATAAAAATTTGCATGATGTTGTAGTGTGATCAGTACAAATCTGTACTTGTACTGAGCAGCTTGATGAAAACAGGGGCTATAAGCACTTTCAATCACTACTTTGCTTGATTTTCCTGATCGGGACTCAGGAAAAATGCCGAATGCCACTCAACAGCCGGCCTGTCAATCCAGAGGTTCAGCCGCCATGTATGGCTCATCGCTCACACCGCGCTTCTTTGGGCCTCCTAATCCCCGAGCTCTCTTATCTGCCTTTGTTCTCAGAGCTGGCGAACAGCCTGTGAGATCAAGGCATTTAGAGAAACCAGCATGTCGACACCCCCCCCCCCCCCCCCCCACCACCACCACCAAACGAGTAATCATGGCTAACGAGCTGATTATAGCCGATCAATCAGGATGTCAGTTTCCCTAATAAGGCGCTGTCATTATAAAACAGTGGGACGGAGGCTGCAGCGGGGAGGTCATGTCCCCCAGGCCTCTTCTCCAAATGCACATCTCTCTTCCCAGAAGGCCGACCAGGCTGCAGGGGAGGAAGCATCATCTCATTGCTCTCCTTCTTTTCTCGTGTTTTTAAGGTGAACGAGACGCAGGAGAAGACCGTCGTGTGCTTTAGTCGCTTGCTGCTTTGATGTGCTTGAGTGTTTGTGTTACTCTGACTGTGGATGTAATGCAGGGCAGTCACTTTTAATGCATCTGATGCGAGCCACTCCACTCCACAGTGGATAATTCACAAATAATTTTTTAACGAAGGCCTCTCTTCATCTTAATACTAATGAGAATTTGTAAGGGAAGGCACTGCAGACAGTCCTGATTGAAGCGGAGGCAAAGGCAGTAATGTTTGACTTCCCTTTGATTTCTAAAGAGGCTCTCATTTTCAGTCTGGAGAGCTTGACTGTGTTAAACAAGCGAGCTGCTGCCAGGCGGGCCTATCCTTCAAGGATGAGTGGCGCTATTGATCTGATCCCCATGCAGTAGCTGTGCTCGCCCAGCAGGGGGGGATGTTTCTCTGCGTGGACGTTGGCAGCAGCGTTTGCTCTCACAGGGCTGCGGTATCTGTCTATTTGATGCCCTCTCGCTCTGTCTTTCTAATTAGACGTCCTTCTGAAGCAGGTATCCTGAGTCCAATTGCTTCTGCTCTTTCTCTGACTCGTTGTCCCCGAACTATCAGTGTCACTAACAAATCAATAAAACATCAGAGTAGAAACCACAGAAATCAGCACAACTGGGACTCCTCCAACTGCTGCTGCTGTGGCTACCTGCGCCGCAAACACAGCTCCGTCCGATGCTGAAATACGAGCCGGGGCGGGGAGCAGAGCGACAGCAGGCTGCGGCTTTCACTTGGATTTGCATACCTGCTGATTTCAGCCAAAGATTTCCAGTCCCCAAGAAATCAAGGCACAAGCTGGCTGTCCTTTCACTCTCACTTTTGTATATGTGCACTTGATGCTTCAAAGCACTTTTACAGCATGCATCTCAATAGTTGCATAAGAGCCACAAAGTCCTCGAGGACATTGTTCACTCCGACTGCAGCGGCTTCCAACTGTACTCAGCTGCAGCTCATAGCGCTTCATCTCTGCTGCAGCCAGAATGGCAGGAAACAAACCGCTCTGGGGAATAATTACTCTAATCCATTACAATGTACCGCCCTACGACAATTACCACACTTAGAGGAAGGCATGTGCTCACCATTGTAATTACCTTAAAACACAGCTAATGTATATTAGGGCTAAAGTCAGCACAGATGGTTATTCTCTTTCAGGAAGGAATCACTCCACTAGATGACAGGAACCCCTCAAGAAGTGTATTTAACTCGTACCACAGATCCTCACGTGTCCCAATACGAAGGTTTATATGTGCGAGCAACATCTGAATCCTGCTTCTTCTTGCTCTGGACCGGCCCGAGTGTCACGGCACTGACTGAGCACACGTACGAGTGCACTGGTGTCACATATGTGCCTCTGTGTATGTGCCAGCTGGCCCTCCGCTGATTGTGAAGTTGTTACTGTGACCTTATAAGCTGCTGCTGTCAGTGCTTGGAAGTGATGCACTAATTTTCATGCTAATGCAGCAAGATGTTCTGAACATCTGTACGAATAAGCTCAGAGAAAACTAGTTCTAGACTAGCGAGGGCACCTGTTTGGCAGTCACACCCCAAAGTTTAATCAAACTAAGAAGCCAAAACCTCTAATGACCAGAAGGGGCAGCAGTGAGTCAGCCCTCATAGACTCCCGTGTTAAAACCTTCCAGCAGAAATAAACGTGTTTACAGCCTGATACACAAACTGGTTTGGTCCCTGTAGATAATTCCAACCAGTTTGTGGTACCTGTAGAGGAAACACGGGTGAAACCGATGCTTGTAATGTCTTTAGAAGGATTTTTAAACCAATCATTTTACATTTTATTTTGCTTAGTGATCTTGCCTTTAACTCTTGTTTTCGTTAGTGAAATTCTAGTTTTTCATTTGTATATTAATTAGCACTAACAGAGTGTTTTCCAGCAGCTCTGGATTATCATGGAAATTAATCTCTGTCCAAAATAAAAGTATATTATACCTCTGTTATATTAACAGAGGTATAATAACACAACTCAACAACAGCAATACTAAGAGCCTCTGTTTGGCGTAAGGAAGTTGTTTATCTTACCAGAGTTTTGTGTTCTCCTGTAACTGGTTGGCAATCGCCTTCCCTGGAACATGTCACACTTTCAGAATTTTAAGTGGAATAACACCTAGTGGGAGGCAACCTGTCTCCAAGCAATCTCAGTCCGACACAGAGAGACGAGGTCCCAGCTGATTAGTGGAACTCGTATTCTAGTTTTTTTAGGTCAGTTGGATGGCCGTTCTGCAGTAAGGACTCTCTTGTCACTATTGTGGAGGAACTTCTGTTTCTCTCTGTGAGGTTCTGAATGTAGTTCGTTTCTATGTAACAGAAATTCAACAGATTTGTGATTTTTGTTAATTTATCACAGTTAATCGCTGATTTATGACAGATAAACTGATAGCAGGCTGACTCTAGCTTATTTAAGTCTCCATATTGGATCGCCAAAGTTACAGACCTGGTTGCTATCCTCAAAGTGACCAGGTAAGTTCATCACACATAGTCACAATCATTTAGGCTGTGCTGCAGACTCCAACCATTGTTTTCCCTAAAGCCTTAGCATAACAGGCTTATCTGTCTAATGCAGGTAGGAAGCATTAGCTAATTACTTAACACTTCACCCTTTAATCCAGCCATAGTCACTTCCTGACAAGTAGACAGCCTGAGGTGTATATGATCATCAGTGATGACCTGAAGCTATCGTACATTTCATTTCATTCATTCAGTTTTATTTATTTCCACATCACAGTTGCCTCAAGGTGCTTCATACTGTAAAGTAAAGACTACAGTAATACAAAAGACCCTATCATCGAATCACATCACAATATCTGGGACAGCAAATGCAGTAAATATATGAGGACAGGACTTAACTGTGCTAATGACTGGGCTTCTAAAACACCAGGTTATAATCATGGTTAGATTGCGGTTATTTTTACATCTCAGCTGGAATTTAGATTTGATCGAGCAGTCCTGTGTTAGTGAGGTTTAGGCGTGCTGGAGCGCAGCGGTGACAGTTTCCTCTGCAGCGAGCTTAAACCTGACTGATAGCCCTCTCGCAGCCGTAATGGAGGGCTGTGGATCACATTAGAGTCACATTAGAAGCACTGGCCAGAGAGGTTAATTAAGAACGAGTGACGCCCAAGGACTGAACGCCTCTCACTCGCTGTGTGCCGACGGGGCTTCGTTGTCATCAGATTTCCTTCACAGCGGTCGGGATTAATGGTGATGATCTTATTGAGGGTGCTCATACATTTATTAAGGGATCATTTTATTCCATTTTTATTGTGCCTGAAATAAAGTAAAAAGACCCAAGGAGCTGAATTTTAAGTTGTTTTATACTTTTGAAGAATTCCTCCATTTCCACCAAATTATGCAGACCTCTCAGCAAAATCCTGCTTTAAATGCAAATACCTCGAATTGATCTCTGTTTTCTTTGTGTCCTTACACGTCCTTGTAGCCTCTTGTTGTTAAGGTGTTGTGATGAGATGAGTTGTGCACAAGTGGTGGAGAGTAAGTAGATTTACATAAGTGCACTCCTGAAATATTTGACTTAGGTAAGCACCTTTTATTTCAGGCAGGGTTCTTATGTCGGGTTCAGGCCGTCGAGTTCACGCTGCTAGGTTCAGGCGGTTTGGTTACGGCTGTGGGGTTCAGGTTGCCGGATTCAGGCTGTCTGTCAGGGTTCAGACCATAAAATTCAAGCTGCCCAGTTCAGGTCGCTGGGTTCAGGCTGTCTGTCGGATTCAGGATGCCAGGTTAAGGCCACTGGTTAAGGTTAAGCTGGTTAAGCTGTCAGGTTAAGGTCTCCAGGTTTGGGAAATCGGGTTCAGGCCATTGGGTTATGGCTGTGGGATTCAGGCCACCGAGTTCAGGCCGCTGAGTTCAGGCTGTTTGGCTGGCTCGGTCCGACTCCACTCAACAAGAGGCCAATAAGACGAGATCAAGATCTGGGAGGAGCTGACCTTCATCCTTCCAGGATGGAGTTTAAAACAATATAGATGGTGGACATCCAGAAAATATCGACCAGTGGTATCCCAGGTTACTGTACTCGCAAAATGAGTTGACTGATCCCGGAGTTGTTTTCTGTAAAGCTCGCCAACATTACTTTGGTAGCAGTTCGGATGCATTTAATAAGCCGTTTGTCACTAAAGCTTTGAGCTCTGAATAAAGCACTGACTGATTTATTCAGATATTCATTGTCCCTGCATACTTTTCATATACTGTAATATGTCTACAATTAATCAGGTACCTTTCTGTGTATGAAAATTCTTTCAGAAAGTTTTGTTTGAAAAATATATAAGATTTGGATTAAAGGTGAGCACAGAGAAACATTTTAACTCTGGACGTATATCTCCAAAAATGAAACTTTTAAACTTTTTAAATCTGACTTCCAGCAGAAAGTCTTTGTGATGTGTTTAAACAAATATGACATGTTTGCAAACTGAATTAAAACAGGCTGATTTACTGTAGTTTATAATATTAGTGACACCAAAATAGTTAAAAATAACAGCCTAGTTCTGTTTTTAATATAGAAATTGTTGTAATTTTGATATTTTTCAGTATCCTATTCCCACATGAATCTTCCTTTATTTAAACCTTTGGTTGTGGTGTGAAAATGCAGAAGAGACTGTTGCATGGATAACTTTATAGTCGCCCACTTTCTAAGCAGGCTGATACATGCTAACATATTTTTCCCTCCACTTTATGATTCTTACATTTTCTTGGTGATGAATGTAATAAACACTTTTTTATATAAGAAAATACAAAACTCTGCGCTCGCTGCAGAGACATCAACTGTTAAATGACATTAGAGGATTTTTGGTGACTGAAGGGTCACCTCAGACAACCTCAACAAAAACCCGACTACACAACATGACACAAAAACTGAAAAACAAATGATGTTATATAAGAACACCAGAACATGAATTCACCTATTTTGTAATACAAGCTTAAAATAAATATTAAGGATTCCGAATGGCCAGATGTAAAGGCAGGAAGACCGACAGACGGGCTGCCGTGTACAAGGCTCAAATTGCATAACGTGGCCTACATTCACCCCGCTTCCATTGCAGGGCCACACAGAGAGTGTGAGATAAAACAAACGTATGCAAAAGGTTTGGTGTTGCAGATGTGGGTCAGTCCTGAGCCTGCGGTCCTCTTTCACTCTCTCTCTGTGGACTCGAGGGCCGAGAGAGGGGTGAGTGTCTGATTCCCTGGAAAGTGCAGCGGCAGCCGGACTGCTAATCTACCTCTTCACCTCCCATCGCTGCTCAGGGGGATTGGCGATTACCACAATGGGATTTAAGATTTATATATTTTATTTTGGATTATTTTTCTATATTCCCACAGACCGGCCTCCCATCCCTCTCTCTCTCCCTCACGGTGCCTTTGTGGACTGAGATTTCTGTGGAGGGAGGATTCAATCACACTCCGTTAGTGGGGTTCATTTGGGAATACCGCTGTTTGCTTGTGGGTCAGACATTTTTATATATGCTGAAGTTTCCTCCTGAGTTTGGAAAGCGACACTAAAATCCCTCCCCCCCTCCCCCTCGATCCTCCTCCGTGAAGGTCGAATGATATGAACTTTTGCTCCTGAGATTATGGGTTAAACATTTGTTTGCTTTTTTGTAGAAAGCGTGACATCACGGGATGACATCATACTTTCAGGTGCGCTCAAAGAAAGGTCTTACACTGATTTTACATTCTGACTTTGGGCCGACTTCTGACTACAGCCTGAGATCCTGGAGCAGAGGTGGGTCAGTCAGAGTCCTCAGAGCTCTGTTTCCATATGTTTGTTAAACATTATGGTAATTTCCTGCTTCATGTTCTTATTCTTGGAATCTGATAGAGGCAGTGAGCCCAAACCTCCACCACGGCAGCTCACTGTCTATTTTAAGAAATCTGCAGGAAAAACGAGTGCTGGTCTCGATGATGGTTTTTAATGGATTTACATGACCCCTGCAGACTTTCATCAGAATGATAAACTTTAGGGATGTAGACTCAAACAGAAGCTTTATCATTGGAAACCTGTAGAACAGTCGGTACATGATTAAAAAAAACAAGGAAATACACAACAGGCCCGGTTCAGGTCAGGTATCTTTTCAAGGTCCTGTCCTCATCCCCTCACCCCCAACCCTTCACAGCAGATGGGCGCCCCTCCCTGAACCCCAAAGTGATTCCTCATAGGGGGTCATATTATTGTTGGGTTTTTCTCTGTATGTATTGTTATAGGATCTATCTTACAATATAAATCGCCTTGACGCAACTGTTGTTGTAATTTGGCGCTATATAAATAAAACTGAATTGAATTGAATCCCCTCACCACCAACCCTTCGCAGCAGATGGCCACCCCTCCATGAGCCTGGTTCTGCTGGAGGTTTCTTCCTGTTAAAAGGGAGATTTTCTTTCCCTCTTTTGCCGAGCACTTGCTCATACACAGCAAATTCAAAAGTGTTAAATTTTTTGGTGTTAATAGTCTCCTTGCAAAAGTAGAGTTAATTTTACTCTAAGCAGAGTCACATTCTTTTAATGTAACTCTGAGGTGTAAAATGATAGTAGTTAAAATCGAGTGTTAAAAATGAGTGTTTCTCTGTCAAATCTGGAGGTGTTACAATGGAAACATTAACTCTTGACCTCTTAACTCTGAACTCCTACAGGGGCTATGACACCAACAGAGTAAATTCACAGACTCCGCCCCCAGCACGGCTCCAATCGGAGCTGAAGTGAAGCCGTTTCAGAACATTTTGCTCTACATATTTGAGTTGTTTGCCATGCTTGGTAAGTCATTTTTTCAAAGATTGTTTCAATTATTATTATTAGCTTTTATTTCTGTGGCTCTTTGGAGTTGAGACAAAGCTGTGTGAAAGGCATTAGCCATGTTGCTCGCTGATAGCATAATATTCTGTTTTAGCTAGCTGAAAGGTATTGTTTGCGGGCAAATACCACAGCCTTGAAAAAAAGCTTGCATGTGAATTTTCAGTCAAACTTTTGGTCAAATACACCTAAAACAATGTCTAGAATGTGAAATGTTGGTATAATGGTGCTACTTGAAGCCTGAAAACGATCGCCCATAAAAAAAAAATAAAAAAACGAGCAAACAGCAGTAGCAGACGTCCTGACTCGATTCTACGTTAGCATTTAGATCCCTCCAGAGTTTTGTGCACACGGTTTAGGTAAAAATGAAAAAAGTTGAGGTTTTACATTTAGTTCAGTATTACCTGTTGCCTGTGTCCTTGTCTTTTGGGAAAATACTTTACACAAGTAATGGCTCAAAGAGGATTCCTTTTTTTTTTTACTGTGCTGCAATTGTTTACTGGATTATTTGTGCCATTAATTAGTGTCAACTAATTTTTATTCAATCTCCACACAGGATATGCTTGTGAAGATGGAATATGGGGGAGAGCAGAAGTGCGTTGAAGTTCCACAAAGGGATGAATGAAGGACATGCATATTGTATTGAAGAAATAAGTGTTGAGAATGCTGTTATTTGCATTTACCATGTCAGACCTTTTGATAAACAAAATTCTAATGAAAGTGAGAACATGTACACTGTTACATCTTTCAGAAAATGTTTTGAAATTGTGGTGCACAGTTCAGAATAAATGTTTTTCAAAAACCATTGCATCTTTTTAGTAAATGTTTATTTCCAAAAAAAATTTCTAGAAGTTCAGAACAGTAAAATTCCCGCTTTTTAGAATGAATTAGAAGATAACTCTTACGTAGTTAAACTAAAATACTCTTTGAGAGTTAATATATAAACTCTTAACACCAAGTGTTAAATTATCAACTCCAGACAGATTTGGTGTTTAACACTAAATCAGAGTTAACGTACCAACTCTCCAAAAAGAGTTAAATTAACACTCTCTGGTGTGGACCCATATAGACACTTTAATAGTGTTGAAATCAAATCCGACAGTGTTAATTTGGACATGCTGGATTTGCTGTGTAGGTGTTCGTCTGATTGTTGGGTTTTCTCTGTATTACTGTAGGACCTTTATTCTACAGCACAAGGCGACTGAGGGGACTATTGTTGTTATTTGGTGGTATTTAAATAAAACTGAACCGACCCACAAAAACATGCATTAAGGCTCTTTAGTATTAATAATAATGATCACTAATAACATTAACTTTTTTTAATGCAAACGTCTTAAACCCGCCTTTTTCTGCATGTCCAGCCTAAATCGTGATTACCTTCATTCTGAAACTGACAGTCTAATCTTGCTCTTATGTCTACAACGCAACGGCCTCACTGGGCAGGACCTCCGTCACCCCGCGAGGACACAAGGTCCTCATAAATACATGACCACACGCTCACACGCTAAAGCATGTCAGACTCAATCAGGCAGCTCCAGGAGTAGCGAGCACAAACACATGCCCTACAACAGCAAAACGCACGACAGCCCCCACGGATGCATTCATGCATGCTCACCAGCTATAACGATACAATCTCTCTCTCACACACACAATGGGTGCTGTATGGATTGTTTACTGCAGGCACGATGTTGCATTTCTTGTGGGCGTTTGCATTTCCCTGCCCTTCACCCACACAAACCACTAGTTTCACTGTCAAGCAGCACTTCAGCTCCCCGCAGGGCTGACAGCTTTACTCTTTATTCAATACAGCAGCCGGGCGCTGATAAATCCAACTGGACATATAGGATTGATTGATTAAATGCTGCAAAGATAAAAGCTAACCTAAGAAAGTAGCAGAGAGAAGGCAAAGAAGAAAAAAAGGCTCTGATACGTCTGAACTGTCCTCCGGGGGAAATTTGACTTTGTGCGTTGTCATTTTAACCAAATATCCAAAAACAGTGTTGAGGAATTAAATAAAGCGACACATTTTCAGGTCTCCACTCTATCTTCGTTTCATCAGAAGAGA
Organism: Mchenga conophoros; assembly: GCF_057382185.1. Taxonomy (NCBI): domain Eukaryota; kingdom Metazoa; phylum Chordata; class Actinopteri; order Cichliformes; family Cichlidae; genus Mchenga; species Mchenga conophoros. Next base: position 13,739,458 of record NC_140527.1, on the reverse strand, counting down.
TGTTTTTAGGCAGTTTGACAGTTAATGAAAAATGGAGACTGTTTTGGGAGTTATTTGTTTTTGACTTCACAGTGATGTCAGAACAAAGAAAGACGAAGGCTGCTGATGTGATTATCCACCTCTTAGTGATAAAAACATCTAATCAGTGTTGTATGTTTTTCACAGGCTCTCCCAAATTGTAGCCAGCTCCTGGGGCAGATTTTATACGTGTCACTTCCTACAAGAGCTCAACATTTTATTTTTTAACAACACCAGGAAGCTGCGAATGGATGGATTAATACTCAGACGTAAAAATAAACACTAGTTTGTTTATTCTACGTGGCTTACTGTTTTAATAAATAAAAAAAATGTCTGTAATGTTTGTTAGCATACTTGTTAAAGGTTTGACTTTCTTCAGATTAACTAATGGGACATCTGTATATGAACATCTGTAAGCAGAGGATGTGGTTTTCTGATTGATTACTGACCACACGTGTTTAATCTGAGCAGAAATCAATGAAACACGCTGGGATGATTTTTCCAAGGCTACCTGGATGAAAAGCACGTGATGTCACAGACACACAAAAACCCTGCAGCACACTCGGCACTGTTTGTTCTGACTGCTGCATTTCCACAAACAAAAGTTTGAGAGCTCAGCAGAGTTTCTTTTTTAATGTGTGCTTTCTTCTCTTTTACATCGTGGATCCATTATGAGCCTCGTCTGTGTTTGCTCCGCGGCTCAGCCTTTAATCATTCTCGGCTCTCTGCCCATCAAACATTGATGCTTTGTGTTTCTGCCCGGTGATGACGAGCGTTGCCTGCGAAAAAGCTAATATCAAACACGCCGTGAATTTTTCAGAAGGCCTGAGGATGGAGGAGAGCTGGGATTTTGATGTTCTCACACACACACACACACACACACACACACGCACACGCACACACACACACACACACACACACACTGTTTTCTTGCGTTGAAAGTGAGTTTCCATTTTTATCTGTAAAAACTGCACATTTGTAGATCTAAAATATTAGTTTCTCTCGTGCTTTGGTTCGTGCTGGGACTGGTGAAATAACTGACCATCAATAAAACAACTTTGGTTTCATATTTCCTCTCCAAAGATCCCTTTCTGTTAATCCAAATCAGGTCAAGAACAAAAAGCAGAAGCCCAAAATGATTCGTATTAATTTTATGATTATTCAGAGACACCTCTGTGATATGAACAAATTCTAAGTCTTGAATATAACTCATCAGAGTTCTGCATGAAGGACAGACTCGGTGCGGAGATGTAAAAATGCATGAATTTAAAGGTGAGGCCGTGCCATGGACGCTCAAGGCGGCTCACCTTCATGTGTCGTCGCCTCCGTCTGAAGCGCAGCAGCTCCTTGTGCTGGCGGGCGATGAAGTTGACGGCGGCGTACTCGAGCAGGGCCGAGAACACAAACAGCAGACAGACGGCCATCCAGATATCGATGGCTTTTACGTACGACACCTGTTAGTGGAGATGGGAAAGAAGAGGCCGTCAGAGGGTCTCTGTGCGTCGTGTCTGACTTGCTGATAAAAAAAAGAAACCCTAATAAAATCTAACGAGCATCTAAAGATCATTTCACCCTGTTTGGTTTGAGGCTGGAGGCAGTCGATTAGAGAAAGTTTGTAAAGTCGGCTTCATTTTCAGTTCATGACTTTAAACTCCAAATGTTTTCTCAAATGACCAATTTACACCAAATGATGCTCCTGCGACATGAAAATAAGCGTTCATAAAGGAACATTTATTGCTGTAACTGATGCAGATAAGTGTGATTTATGCACTCATTGTACTGACAATGAGTGCATAAATCAGATGATATATGTGGAAACAAATACATTATTTATTTCGGCCTAGGGCTCGGTCACTCAGGCGCAGCTGGGGGCCGGCGGAGCTCACGGGCGCGTCACTGCAACTCCCCCTGACTTCTGCTCCGCGGCTGCTGGGCGAGCCCTCATCTGGGACTCTCCTCAGCTCTTACTGGAACAGTGGCGCGGCTGCCCCTCTGTTGGTCTTCCATGGTCTCTTGTGTTCTGGGGGCCTCTGGATGTCTGGAGTTTTGATCTCCTCCATACCCGCTTCACACCCTGGAGGACGGGGCTGTGGCCCCCCCACACTCCCTAGCAGATCGTTACATGGAGAAACCTTTGGAATGCAAGCATGCTGATCCACACAGGTATGCACACATGGGTATTCACAGACACGGACTAAAGCTTTCTTGGCTGCTGCCTCAAAGCACACTGTGCGCTGTCTATCTTGCGTGCTGCACAATATCGTTTATTATTTAGTAAATATTGATATCTATGACTAGCTAGTTTATTGTGATGGTGCTTTGTTTTCTCTATTATTATGTTGCTCTTTGTTGTTTGCTGTCTCCTCTGTTTGTTTTTTTTGTTTGTTTTTTTTTTTTTTTTTTTTTTCTCCATACAGGTGACCCAGGAGTTCTTTTTTTTTTTCTCTCTCTTCCCCCCCCTTCTCACCGTCTCTTCTCCTCTTTGGTTTTCTTTCTTTCTCTCCCCCTCTCTCTCTCATTCATTCCCCCTGTCCTATTTATTAAAAAAAAAAATAAAAAAAAAAATAAAAAAATAAAAAAAAAAATAAAAAAAATGACAAAGGATGAACTGAAGCTCTGCCATCACGTAATGTCGCATACTGCTGTTTCTGATGTCATTTAAGAGAAAAAAAAAAAAAAAAAAAAAAAAAAAAAAGGAATGAGTGATGCTCTGTATCTTTATCGCAATAAAGGCATACGTGTAAAGGTATTTCCACTGTCTTGAGCTTAGACTACGAGGTTAAGGTGCTTTCACTACATTATTAAATTTACCTGACTGCATGCACAGCCAGGTGCACGTAAAACACAACACTGGGCCCAACTAGCTCACAGAACCAGTGAAATTACAGCAAGACGGCCAGGGCGAGGACTGTCCAGATAACACGGGCTAAATGAAGTCTGGTTGGATCATTGTATGATTGCTATCTGCCCGCCAAGTACCTTTATTCGAGTGCATTCGCCCGGCCTGTCATTACAACTCTTCATCTCCAAACGCAATTACAGCGTGCAGCCTGAGAGGGAGAACCTGGTCTGTCTCGCAGAGAGGAAGCCCACAATCAGCCGTTTAAAATCCAATTAAACTATGACTTTGGATCACTTTACACAAACACAGAGTGCTTATCATCGCCGTTCGACCTCGCTGTGATTCGTGCTCGTTTGTGCCGTTCATGAAAACGTTTATCTTCGAACGCCTGAGCGACTCCCTCCCCGAGCTGCCGAGAGGCCTCAACGCTCAGTGGTGATGGTCATCCAGCCAGAGAGACGGGGATGACTCTCCCACAAAAATGATTTCACAGACACTGAAAGAAGCTTTTCCTCCTTTGTGTGAAGCAGTAGAAACAATCTTCAAATCCTGCCCAGCACACACGTTACCTTTTCATACATACTCATAAAATCAGCATGGACGATTTTAGAGGTCAGCTTTGGTTCCTGTGCTGCTTTATTTTGGACTGTATGGTTATGTTCATAAACTTGGGCAGATCCAGAAGTAAAAGAAGCTTTTGAATGACCCCTTCTCTAAAATAGTGCCTTCTCTGGTGCTGATTCTGGGAAGGCAGAGCATTAAGCGAGGTAAATGAAGCAGATGGAGAGAGAGTCTGCACCACACTGTTGGACAACACTTTATTTCCTGATGCTGTTTTTGTTTTACTGCCAACATGAAGCGTTATGAGTGACCACAGTTTTCCTTATGCTGCTGGTACAGATTTCTTAAATTAGCTCTCGCAGACTCTGCTTAGCTATGAAATCTGGCAGGACTGAAGCACACTAAACTCACGCTCTACATCCTGAGAGTGACTCGTGTGTTTTTACTGTGTCCACAGGCGACTGTTAGCTCGGTGCTGCAGTATGATCTGTGTGAGGCTGAAAGCTCCTGACAGACAAACTGAGCAGTAGTGACCTGCTGAGCAGCTTAGGCGGCGTTACTGTACTCATGCTTCACAGGGCAAGGATCAAAAAAGAAGAAGAAGAAGAAGTAGTGGCGGGCCGTGAGCTGAAAGTGCTGACAGACTGAGCAAGTGTCTGGAATACTGAGGGGGGATTTTCCCTTATTTTCTGCCATAATCATATTGCATTGAATGTTTCCACAGGTTGAAATAACGGGGTAAAAATGTGTGTAAGAATAATCCACAGGAGCCTAAAACTCAGGCATCAGACATGGTTGTTTTGGCCCAGATAGCACCCTCCATTGCTGTGACATCAGCGTGAGAGAGGAACGTGGTCAGCACAGCACAGTGACGTACTGCTGACGTAGCCCGTGTGGGTGGAGGCGACGCCTAGCTTCTACCCGTCTTTGTGTGACCCACTCACAGAGGGATTCAAGGCATGGGGTAGCTTGGAAATCGTTTGGGGCACGTGAGTAGAGTAGCTGGATAGTCTAGTGTGAACACTTGGGAACAACAGATTGGAGCTTCAATCCTTTCACGCATCTACAAAATGTCCCCAGGCTAACGTCATCCTGATAAAAGCGACAGATAACTGAAGCATACCGGTTCATATGTGGCCCGATCAGCAAGCTCCATATCAAGTCTTCAGGATGAGAGGACAAACTGAGAAGTGGGCTAGTGGAATACAACGTGCATGGAACGGGAAAATGTGGGAATGATGGATGGAAAGATCATCTTTCAGTACTGAACAGATGATGTTTTTTTCTGTGCTAATCTGTAATGTAAGATAATCTGACCATCCTTCTTTTTTAATTTCACCAAAATTGACATTAAACTTGGATTAATAACAGATCTCCCCGCAGTCATCCTTCACCTGTTCAGATTTCCAGCACAGTTCTGCTGACTCAGCAGCACTCTGAGAACTCTGAGAGGGGCTTCCTCAGCATCGAGTCACGACTGGACTGAAGGTTTCTGACGGGGCATCAGCTGTTCATGCATGCAGCATCACGCAACTGAGCTCCCTGTCAGAAGATCAATGCATCGATCCTTTCTTCACTGAGAGACAGAAAAGAAATATCATCATAAATACTAAAGAAGGATGTAGTTTCCACACAGCCAGTTATCATCCCTGATGTGTCAGAGAAGGGGCTCAAAGTTTTCATAACCTGGTACTGAGGTCTTGGTCCTGGCTCCCCACAGAGGGATGCTTGTTCAGAAATTTAAACGCACGTGTCACAACACGCTGGGTTATTATGTACTCAAGCTGTTCCTAAACCTGATCAGACATTTTTCAGGGGCTTAAAACTAACTGAGCAGAGAAGGCAAAGGAAATAAAAGTGAAGACGTGGAGACAGAGGCGTGCAGTCGGTTTTGCTGAGAAGATTACGCCAACCCCACCTCTCCTGGTTCCTTGTCTTTCGGTTGGGGCCGTAACGCTCATAGCCGCTGTTTGTATCCTGGCAGCAGCAGAACCGAAGGAAACGTCTGCATATTTCTGCGACGTCTGTACTTTCTCACAAAAAGGATCTGCAGCCCTGAGATGAGAGCGCCCTGATCTGAATCAGTGAAGTCAGCCCCTCTCTGAAAGTCCACTGCTACAGGTGAACTGCAGCCGCCCCAGGTCTGTGGCTGGGGCTTAGAGGGTACAACAACATGTGTCCCAATAATGGTACGATAAGTAGACGTGGAGAGAGTCATACTGTGTGTGTACTGTGCTGTATATGGACAGCATGATCAGCTGAGCAGAGATCTCGCCTCGTGTCCACTTCCATCTGCTCTGATCTGACAAGCTGCAGCAGAAACATCTGAAGAGAGCCATATGTGTGTGTGTGTGTGTGTCTGCTATCAATCGCACACAGAACACTGTGAGAACACTCACAGAACACTGTGTGTCTGTGTGTGTGCCCACACAGACACATGCCCACCTAAGCTCAGCTGTGTTGTGTGATCATTATTGTGACAGCTGAACTGCAGAGGAATCATGGTTCACTTGTTCAATTTTTAGAGCGCATGAAGCACCTAATGTCAACAGAGTGTGTATATGTGTGTGTGTGTGTGTGTGTGTGTGTGTGTGTGTTTGTGTTGGGGATTACAGCTTTCCTGGACGTAATTATACAATCCTACTAGCTCACGCAGACCCTGACCATTTTTTCACTTTAATCTGAAAATCCCTGACAGTAAAAGATTCCTCTCGCTTTCTAAAACATATTGTCTCCATTTTTGTCTCCTTGAACCTTCTTTGTTAAAGGTCTTTTTTTAAATTCTTCCTTCTTTCATCCCTCCATCTGTCTGCCTCTCGACTTCCCTCCACTCTGTCTCTAATTTGTCAGGGAAAAGGAAATTTTTCTTTCCCTCCCATTGATTTATCTTTTCCCTTCATTCCAACTTTTCTTCAATTAATTCCTCTCTGTCTACATCGTCTTTGTCACTGCCTCTGTCATTTATGTCCCTTAATTATCAGAAAAAGCTGTAGGCCTTCCTTCCAACAGGGATGAAAAGACATCTGTCATTAAACGGCACGTCATGCATACAAATTCTTCCTGCCGTTGCTTCATATTTTACTTTGTTTTGGTGTTTTTGGGGGTGTGACGGATGAAAAACAATATCTGTAAAGGTAAAAGTCAACAGATGTGAAAATAAGCTTACGGATAAACTATCAGCTCAAACCTGAAAGTTCATCACAGGAATAAGATGATTTTGTTTCTGTCTTTATACAGAGTTAAGTACTGAAGAAGAAGCAGTAGAATATTAGCTTATTATAAACACTGGACTGGAACATAAAAGGCATAAAATAGCTAATTCTGTGATTATCCTGCGGCTTTCTTGTATGTCATCATTACAAGCTATCATATGAATAAAATTCTTGATATAGGAGTTTTATGGGTTTTTTTTAAATGTTTTTATTTATTATTATTTTTATGTATTTTTGCAGTTTTTAGGAAAAAAAATAATTAATGACACAGAGGTCTCAAAAAATCACACAACCCTGTGAAATGTTACAGGGTTAAGGAATACAAACCTTTAAAGTGGCTCCGTTCTGCTGTTTCTTATTTCCTGTCTGCTGTTCCAGTTTCCAATAATGAGCCAAAACCTCAAGCGTTACAGTTTCTTTCTACTCGTACCTCTGTATGACGTCTATATGATATTATTGTATTCTCAGGCACCTGGCTATGAGTGTAAAAGCTGCACCCTCCTGCTGTTAATACCTTCCATATGGAAGGGGAAGACAATCAGATGGAAGGTCATTGTAAGGGGGAGGAGCTAAAACAGCTTGTTTCAGACAAGCACTGAGAAAGGATTATTTTAAACTGTGAATCATGCAAAGCTGCTCTCTAAGAGTCCAGGAATAAATGAATTAGAAATAAGGTATGTTCATGAAGTCCAAGCAGACTACAATAACGAGTGATTTGTCCTCACCTTGGGCAGAGACGCTCTTGAACCGGAGCTCTGCGTGGTCATGGTCAGCACGGTGGTGATGCCCAGGCCCACCCGGGCGGGCGCGGCGTCCATGTTGATCCAGAAGGAAACCCAGGACAATATGACTATGAGCAGAGAGGGGATGTACATCTGGATCAGGTAGTAACCCATCTGACGCTCCAGGTGGAAACGAGCCTCGATACAGGTGAATTTACCTGGGAGGTGGGGGACAAAGAAGTGTCTTTGATGAGGTCGGAGTTTGTGGGCGAAGAGATATGAGACAACAGAGAGAGCAGAAGATATGAGAAAGGACAGCAGTTTCTTTGGGCTCGTCCTGTCGAATGAGAAGAAAGAGAAGGGTGAGGGTGACAAATGTCCTGTTACTGCTGCTTTGAGTGAGCACACCAGCTTATTTACTATTAACACATTCTTGTCTCAGCTGATCACATACTAACACATCAAAACCCACTGGTGTTGTATTTTATAGAACTGTGTGGACCCTTTAGCTTGTGCTGTTGATGTGCAGGGCGCATGCAGGAAAGATGCCAGGGTGGTCAGGGAAGTCTAATCTTAAAAGTAGAAATACTGTCTGTCTCCCGAATCCAAACTGGAAGCTGGTTCCACACAAGAGGGGCCTGAAAACTGAAGGCTCTGCCTCCCATTCTACTTTTAAATACTCTAGGAACAACAAGTAAGCCTGCAGTGTGAGAGCAAAGTGATGGTAAATGGACTGGTTCTCATATAGCACTTTTCTACTCTTCTGAGCACTCAAAGCGCTTCACACAACTTGCATTATGCATTCACCCAAGCACATTGTTCTAAGTGCTTTCTAAGTAACATTCACACACATTCATACTCTGATGGATGCATCAGAGAGCAATTTGGGGTTAATGCAGACTAGGGGAAGCCAGGAATCGAACCTCGAATCTTTCGATCAATAGATGACCTGCTCTACCGCCTGAGCTAGAGCCACCCCTTGGTCAAATGGAGTGATATGGTACTATAAGGTCATTAAGATAACATGGGGCCTGATTATTAAGTACACCCTCTCGCAACACTAATCATCTTCGTTATCGTCGTGAAGAGTCCTGCAACCTTGTCTCGTGTATTCTACTTCAGTGTGTTTCAGAGGGACGAGGTGGGTTGCAAAGTGGCTTGCAGATGGGCAGTGCATGGTGCAGTTTAAACATCGGAGTCATCAGGGATTATGGAATTAAGGGATTAACTTTAAGTTCTGTGTCAATAACAGAGAGAAAACCCGAAGAATCACCAAATTAACCACAAGCCCTGAGTTCAGTTTCAGAGCAAGAGATGGTGGTCACAGATCATGGCATGTAAAAGTAACAGTGCCCATTTTTGCTGTTCTTATCTTTAGCGTTTTTTAAAGCAACTGGTTTGGTTTTTAATGAGATGGCTTACGACACGCATAAGATTTTCTCTCCACAGCTTTATATTCATGGAGCCAGTCATTTTGTGTCGGTAGGTGTTCCATTATCACACGGAAATCTCATTTGGAGAATGATTGAACTTGCAACACATAAAGCACACAGCGCTGATTCCAGGAAAAAGAAACGACGCTGGTCAATGTTTAAACAAAAGCAAAATGTTCTTTCATCAGTTTCCCAGAGGCAGTGCGGTTCCATTATCACCGAAGAGTGTTACTGAATTCTCGATTATCTTCATTTGAAAGGGCACATTAAACATTGGCAAAGGCACATCTCCTTGAAGAACAGGTGGAAATGATGAGACGGAGGGTAAATTAAAAGAACAACAAGCACAGATTGGAGGAAGCAAGGAAACAAGAGCGAGGGGGAGAGTAAGAGAAGGAAGGAAGGAGCTCTCAGACTGAAAAAAGGATGAGCCACAGAGACGATGCTGACGTCTTTGAGACAAAATGTCATCTTCCTTCAGCGCTCATGCTAAGCCAAAGCAGAAAATCAGAGAGACGTACGGGGGCTCGCCAAATATCAAAGGAAGCCAAACATGTGGCACATCTGAAAACAAACCCAGGAGGAGGTTTGGGATTCAGCCTGCCACTCACAGAGTGTGAAGAGGAGCGAATCATTTCCATCTTCACAGCACAGCAGCGTTTTTCATCACTCTAAGAGGACAAAGTGCACAGTTTATTTTAGTCCAAGAAAGAGAAGATGAGGCATTGTGTTTAACACACGAATCCATCAGCAGCTAAACACAACCAGGAATAATCAGGTTTATCAAAACCAGCAGCTCAATAAAAATATTCAAAATATCCTGTTTACAGTCCAAGTTAAACAGGTGAGTTCTGTCCCTCTGCAGGTGTCGTGACGAAAGAAATTATCTATAAAGACAAAAACAGCATCAGGCTGTAAACATGCTTATTTCTGCTGCAAAGGTTCAACATGGGAGTCTATGGAGACTGACTCACTGCTGGAGCCTCTAGTGGACAGTAGAGGAATTGCAGCTGCTGGCTTCATTTCCAGCCCTGGAGGTCACCTCTGGAGTTTAAAGTGTAAAGAAAAGATGCTCTGAAAGTATCTGGTGACCTGAGCCAAGCTTCATATCAGCTGCACTGAAGACACATCTGTTATAACGGCTGCATCAGCGTTGTGCTCATCTTTACATGAGCTTTATGTCCTGCAGCGTCCTGCTACTTTTGGCTGTTCAGTTTTATTTTAGAAAAGGCTAAAGTGGTCAGCTGAAACCCGACAACTGTATGACAGAGGAGGGAAAGCACTAATTATTTAACTACGGGGAGTAACGGTGTGTACTCTCAGACGGTTCCACTCCAAACGAAGATGGCTCCATTGAGACGTTTGCATTTTCTTCTCTGTACATCTGTCTAAATGCTGACTGAAGCAGGCCAATTTGCTGGATTGTTGGTTTTGGAAAAGTACATCTGTGAATAACTCCCACAATCATGACCAACTCTGTTATTCCCCAACAGGCACAAGCACTCTGCCTTTTTTCACTCATTCAGGAAGCTCGGAGTTGGACACATCTTCATAAATCAGTGATCAAACAGTCACGTCCATCTTATCCGTCTGAGTGTTTCTCCGGCACGCTTGTTGTGTCTGTGTAGAAAAATGAATTTATTTGTCTTTGTCGAAACGTAGGACCGTGAACTGGATGTTTTTGTCCTACATCTCCTCACAAAGCAGCACTTTAACTTGACTTTGTTGCCTTCTTAAGTCAGCGCACTACATGCAGTGTGCTGTTAAAAGCCCGCTGATGCGTTTCCCTTGTTGTACCTGCCAGAAGCACTGCTCATCCTTTTGAGGGGAAGCTCTGGATGTTTATGCTCACAGCATGCTGCCGTGAAAAGGGAGTGCAGAGATTAGGAAGAACGGAGTCAGGACCTACTTCTCCTAATCCCTTTGCTCATGCTGTACTACACTGCACAGCAGTACAAATACACACTGTGCTTTAGTTTTAGGCACTTTAGATTTTTAGATACTTATCCGAATTCATTCAGCAGCATCACTGTGGTCTCGAACATAGAGCCCGACAGAAAGAAGTTTCTGCAGACACAAGAAAAGGTGTAAATCCTACAGCAGATGGCGAGAACCCCCACAGAGGCCTGATCTCAAAAATCACAGAGTCAGTCTGGTTTTACATGAGACAGTCATTCATCTTTTTCTGTTTACAGGATGCAGTCTGGAGTTTATTTGGAATAAATAAAAAAGTATTCATGACATTATTTCTGACATCATCCATACTTTGTACAAACCTGGAAGCAAACACCCTTAAAAGTTGAGAAATTTTGGTCTCGGTTCCTGTTTGTGTTTTTTATCCTGGTTATATTTTCACTCAGTTATCTGACGCGTATTGCTTTGTTCCAGAAAAAGATGCGGTCCACTCTCACTGTAGATCCTAGATGAACACTGCATTCGTTTCTACTGTTCGTGAGAGCAAACTACATTTTCTGGGTTTGACATTGACGGAGTCTCGGGAAGAAGAAGGTGTGTCCAGATGAAACATCATCAGAACTGATTTGACAGATGTGACATGACAAACCTCTTATTGTAAGTTCATCATAACAATTCTTAAATGAAATGTTTGAAATCAACAGCAAAACTGTGCAGCTGCTGTTTTTGTGGTTTCCTGCAGTAAAAACTGACTCCAACAAACAGGATCATTGAGACCAGTTATCTGTCCAATCCTGTCAAAACTGGCTCACAGTGAGTCTGCTGCACTTGTATCTCATTCTTTTGGTCACAGCAGCATAGCTGCACAGCTTTACTTCCACACTCGGCTCTCTCTTCACCACAGCAGACCAGTACAGCCAGTCCACATCACCACATCACCACATCACTGCACGAGATTTGGGAATATTTTATCATCTGAAAACTGTCTTTGCTTGTAAACACATACAGAGACATCATCTAATATCAGTTTGAATGCCTCTGTGATACCTTACCGACACCTGAAGTTAGCTAATTAAACATTTTTGTTAGCACAACTTGTAAATCAAATGTAAAGGTTTATTTTCTGTGGTGATGTGGACTGGTTGTACTGGTGTGCTGTGGTGAAGCTGAGTGTGAAACTAAAGCCTTAATGGTTAATCTGCTGTCCTCACATGCTACCATGAGCTCTGGGTAGATACACCCTCCGTAGGGTATCTGCTGCTTCTCCACACTGACCAGGATGCCTTGTCTCTGCCATGAGGTGTTTCAGGATGTCCTAGTGCTGTGCTCCTCTGCTAAGTCTACTGCCCCTTTGACCCGGACCCAGATCAGCAGGAGAAGATGGATGGATAAGTAATGGTATGCTAAGCATTATGCTTATGCTAGTTAGCCACGCCAGGGTCCTAACAGTGATAGCTGTAATGCTTTGGTTTTCATCTCTGGATGACAGTAAATGGTAAACAGGCTGGTTGTTATATATGGTCTGTTAAAGGTTAAACATTATTTTCAAATCTGAAATTCTAGCATTTAAAATGCAGACTGCAGTGGGTTTATTTGCATTGCAGCACTGTAGCAACAGTAACCGTGTCCCTCTGCCTCTCTGTAATGTAATGAGCACACTGGGTCTCATAATAAACCACAGAGAGCGAGATGGCCGAAGATCCATTTAATCAAAGACGATCAATGCACGGTGGCCTCATCAGTTAGAGTTAACCCTAAAAGACTGGAGAGAGGAGGAGTGAAAGGAGGGAGTGACCGAGGAGAAGAAGGATGTCAAGTGGAAAGTCGGAGAAACTTGAGGATAGAGCGAGAGGAGAGAGGGATGAGGAGGAGTGGAAGATACAAGAGGGAAGGAGAGAATGACGACAGCAGGAGGAGGAGGGGGGTGAACTTGATTTATAGCTGTGATACACTTCAGAGCTTTTAAGTGCTGTCCATATTTTCTATCTGATAAGAAGATTGAAATTATTCAGCCAGGCCCATATCTCACTGTGTGGAAGATGTGTGTGTCTCTGCTGTACTTAACACTGTACATGAACTCACACCATTCATGTGTGTGTGTTTAAATCTGTAAATTCACTCATCCCCTGCAACAGAGGTGGCATGTATGTAGGTTTACATGTTTCTGTATTACGTCACACTCCGTCTTCTCGGCCTGACTGAGAATCAGAGACACACCAACAAAGAAGAACCAGCACGCCCGCTCTTTAAATATTTCAAAACTCGTATTGATCACAAAACCAACCTGTAACCTGTTTTAAACACCTGCTCAGAACTCATTCTGATTGGCTCGCATTTCCTTAACTGCGCTCTACCTGCTTCGCTGTCTCCTGTCTGCCTCTATAAACTGCAAATGTGGAAATATCAAAAGTGAAAATGCATTGTTCCTGAACAGTGAAGGCAATTTAACGGTGAAGACAGCTATGCTAAAGGAGAAGATTCTGTCAGGTCCTCGTTCAGAGTTTTAGTTTTAGGAATGTTTGCTATGATAAACAGCCAGATTCATTCAGCCACAGCTGAAGCTGCGAGGGAAGACGCGCAGAGCGACGTGGCAGCGACGCACCTGTAAAGAGTCAAACTAACCACTCTCAACTTTGTGGCAAGTTATTAATATTATTATTATCATTACTGTTATCATTAAATCCTGTATTGAAACAGGTCATCTCACTGAGATGGAGATCTCTTTTTCAAGACAGACATGCACAAAAACCAGAGGTGGGGAGAGTAGCCAAAAATTGTACTGTAAGTAAATGTAACTGAGTAAATGTAATTATATACTACCCACCTCTCTCTAAAAGCCACACAAACACCGAGACTTCCTGTTTATAGAGGAAAGAGTGACGAGTAAAAGCAGACAGCTCAGTTGCTAAAACGTGTTACAGTAGTATAAAACAAGCAACGTAAAACGTGACTCTTCTTCAGTATCGACCCGAGCACTGCTAATAATCAACATCCAGTTACAGTTCAAGTCTTAAGCTCCATGGACAGAGCCCAGACCTCCAGCACACCTTTTACTTCACCCAGTTGTAAATGTGAAGGTTTACCGATTTTCACATTTGATGTGACCTTGATGTGTCTTACAGTCCGTCTTACAAACAATCTTTAAACTATGAGCCAGGAACACATCTTCAAACATTGATTTGAACTGTACAGATTTTGAGGCGCATAACCAGGACGTTGTTCCACACACTGAAACCTGCTCAGCTTGTGTTTTAATGACAGCCGCTGCCGGTGGGGACAAAGGTCTCACAGGTAGGAAGGGTTAAAGTAACGAGCTCGAGTCTTTCAGCTCGTCAGCCTGCTGCTTTGTTGGGCTGACTCGCTCTTGTTCTTGTTCCTTCGCTCGTTGGTTCAGGCACTATAAATACCTGGTTAGGCTTCGGTTAGTTTGGTTTAAAACACGCCCCTTAACAACAGTAACCCTGTTCTTCTACTGATGCTGTAAAGCAGGAAGGACACGGGCTGGGTCAATGAGCCAGGCCAGCACTAATTGACACCCCCGGGATGAGATGAAGCTGTGTGTCCACACATCTCAGGTTGTACTGAAAAAATAATATGAGGTGCTTGCTTGTGTGTTGCATTACTTAATTTATACAAAAACAACATTTAATGAAAAACAAGGAGCACGAACCTGGAGAGCTAATGAAACTGAGACGATTGTACAGATGTGTAAGGTTAAAACATCAGTTTTAGACACTGGATGTACCGAGTAGGGTTGCCAACCGTCCCTTAAAAAACGGAATCGTCCCGTATTTAGAAACAAAAGCACACGTCCCGTATTGAGCTAATAAGGGACGCACTTTGTCCCGTAATACAGTGAGAATCAAAAGTAGTCTATAAATGTTAATGGAATTAACGCTTTGTTTGAAAACATAATTCCCAGCCCTTCTCCTGCTTTGTGACCAATGAGCTGACAGCACACTCATGACAATTCGAGTATGACAATTCAGATTACCGCTCATCTCATTGGTCGAGGAAAGGTCGCTTACGGAGAAAATACCGGAAGACAACAGATGACCACAACAAGAAGCATGGCCAACAGGGAAACAAACGCCGACACTGCGGTGCAAGTCTCGGATGACAGTACACCTAAAGCTGGGCAGACACTGTGCCATTTTTTTCAGTATTCAGTTCCTGCTCAAACTGCACGATTGACTCGCAGGGGTTAGAAGTTGGTAGGTCACGATGCAGGGTCTCACACTATACCGCCCGATGCTCTGATGCGACCTGAGTGCTCACACTGTGCGTCCATAAAATGAAGGTTATAACAGAAAATCTGTCGCTCTCTGTCTTTCACTCACACAGACACACCACCATCAACTTTGCTAAATTGCTAATGAAAAACATGATCAGGCAGCTGTGATTGAGCAGCAATGTAAATCCAACTATTTTCACGGTTGTTGTGGTCGTGATCATTTTGTGAGGCCACATCGAAAAGGCTCGGATGAGCTTTCCAAAGTTCTACAAGTTGTGCCTCCATTGCTTGTGTCCAGATCACACGCAGCACTGCCGTGCTGCAACGTCTTTTTCACCGACGTCTACGTGTTTGCGCGTGAGCAGTGTGAGCACCCTCACGAGCGATTGATGATCGGGAGCTGCTCGAGGTGTTAATCGCTTCTCGTTACCCCACGTATACTACACGATGCACGATGAAGGCCAAAATCGGGCCGATCACCAAATCGGTCGCACGACTCAAAAATCGTCTCAAAATGGGCCAAAAATCGCACAGTGTGAGCCCAGCATTAGAGCAGCAATGTTTGTTCGCTCAGAGAAAGAAAAAAAAGGCTGCAAAAGTACAGGGAGGAATGGGAAAAGGAAAACACCTGGCTGGAAAAGTGCACTATAAAGCGCACTGCACTGTGTGCTGGCGCACTTTTTCCATAGGGATGCTTCTAATGGTGGGCACATAAAGAACATGAGGGGCGTGAAAGCTCGGGGAACCCTTAACCAATTTCTTGTCCACCAGGCCACGGCAGAAGCAGATATGGTATGTAAACACTGGTTTGTTTTTTTTAAACCCTCTGGTTAAGGTTAATATGGGCGTGTGCGGTGAATATCAGCGCTATGTGGCCAGAAGTGTGATAATATAATTTATTTTGTGTAATAAACAACTGCAAGGATAGATGATTACAACAAATAGATCACTAATACATAAAAGTAATACATAGATGAATAATGATGATGAGTTATGATGTGTAATCATGGGAACAAGCAGGTTTACAAACAGGAGCAGCTGATTAGCATTAGAAAAGCTGAAATAATACCTCAACTGAAGCCAATTGTACTAAATGCACTATATGTGCACTGTTACAAGAATATTTTTCGTTCTATTGCTTTCTATTAATTTATATAATTTTAAGTTAAGCAGGACAGAGTTCTTTTAAAGAAAGATTTACTTATATTCTCAAAAGGTAAGCATGACAGGCTTCTGTGTAAGAAAGAGACCTGTTTTACTCTGTTAATGTTGTCATTTTGAGCTAAAAAATAAATGGCTAAATGATCATTTGTTTCCCATATGGTCATATCACAAAGAATATGCATCTGCTTAAATCAAATTCAAGTCAAATGGTTAAAAAATAATTTCACACACAAAAAAAAAAAGAGCTACCACACTGGGAAGGATGAAGACAACTGGGTTGCCCGGCCCTGGCCACGAGGTGTCCCTTATTTATTTTTCAGGGAGTTGGCAACCCTAGTACCGAGCCACTTTCAGCAGGAGACGAAGTGGAATATGGACAGCCTGACGGCGGGGATTCTTCATGTCGATGTCAATTAAGAACCAGGTGAAGGCTGAGAGAAGCCACTCTGCAGGCGTTAGGCTATTAACAGCTACCTCACGAAAGAGTACCACGAACGTATCGTTAGCCAGAAACATATGGCGTTATTTTTGTGCCACTATTCTGAGCGCACGTAAAAAAGGTTTGCAGGTGCAAGTGTTGCATTTTGAGGAGAAATTTATTTTGAGCGAAGAAAAGCTGAATTTGAGTGAACAAAATTCATTGCTGCATGCAAAAAATGTATATCCGTGTTTGCTATTATCCATATACACACGCACAATAGCAGCCCCTCTCGCTCAGTTTTTGTATTTGCGCTCGCAATGTGTCGCTCACGCTCTCAACATTTCTGCCCGTGCACGCTCAACTCTTTCTGTACACCGTTATATTTGTGCCACAAAACCAGCCAATCACAGACTTGGATGCAAAAAAATCTGATTGGCTGTTTTTGTCTCCAATCAGCTCGAAAGGACGAAATGCAATATCCCAGAATCCATTTCGTCCAAAGCTCAAACGAGGCAGTGGCGGAGGAACACAGAGTGGCGGAGTTTGAAATATTACTCTTTCTGGGACACAAAATAAACTTTTAAGATATTTTCATGTTAGAATGTAGCTGTGTGAACTTCAAATATCTGCTCGATTTATCAAGACATCACATATTTGCATAAGTGCTCCAACGTTTTCGGAGATGCCTGTTACCCACCAGCTGACCGGGTGGGAACTCGGGTTAAACATAATATATAAGGCTGAACTGACAAAAAAATCACCGACTACACCACCAGGTATTATTGGAAAAACCATAAAGCCTTTGAACGAAAACAAACGCTGTTGTGACAGTGATGTACACTGTCTTGTTGGTATATATGTATGATTTGTATCACCTTCATGTTTCCAGCTTTACAGCTGTGGCTCCAGCAAACATCAGCTGATACTAGAAATTAATTTTAAATAAATTCTAACAACAGCTGATCAATTTTGAACGTGCTGCTGTTGTTGTTTAGCGCAACATCCGCTGGTTTCCTGTTTCTGGCGCAAAGTGGGAGATAAACAAACAAGAGAGACGATCAGCTGATCATTGATCAGTTTCATGATTGAAGTAGCAACAGGAGAGGGAGGGAGAATGAGGAGAGAAGAGGCAGCTAAGACAGAATAACTCCAGCTTTGTGTCTTTTTTATTCTCGCTGAAGTCTTTTCCCCTCAATACGGATGTATTGTAATTGGTCCAGCCCAGAGTTGATTATTACCAGCTGGCTAATCCACCACCTTTCATTGTTTATACCATTACAAAAACAAACAAACTAACATAAAAATGAAAAATCACCATTGGCCCACCGGGCAAATGCCGGGTAAATGCCCAATGGCCAGTCCAGGTATTCGGTCAGCTGGTGGGTAACAGGCATCTCCAAAAACGTTAGAGCACTTATGCAAATATGTGATGTCTTGATAAATCGAGCAGATATTAGAAGTTTACACAGCACCATTCTCGCATGAAAATATCTTAAAAGTTTATTTTGTGACCCACAAAGAGTAATATTTCAAACTTTGCCACTCTGTGTTCCTCCGCCACTGCCTCGTTTGAGTTTTGGACGAAATGGATTCTGGGATATTGCATTTCGTCATTTCGAGCTGGTTGGAGACGAAAACAGCCAATCAGATTTTTTTTGCATCCAAGTCTGTGATTGGCTGGTTTTGTGGCACAAATATAACGGTGTACAGAACGAGTTGAGCGCGCACGGGCTGAAATGTTGAGAGCGCGAGCGACACATTGCGAGCGAGCGCAAGTGCAAAAACTGAGCGAGAGGGGCTGCTATTGTGTGTGTGGATAATAGCAAACACTGAAATACATTTTTTGCACGCAGCAATGAATTTTGTTCACTCAAATTCAGCTTTTCTTCGCTCAAAATAAATTTCTCCTCAAAATGCAACACTTGCACCTGCAAATTTTTTTTACGTGCGCTCAGAATAGTGGCACAAAAATAACGCCATAGAAACAAAGTGCCCTGCAATGCAGCAGAAAGTGTAATTAGTATTTCAAACAGGGCTTTTTATGTGTGTGCTGGAGTGGACGGAGGGAGGGGGGAGCTCCCTCGCTCCTGGAGTCACAATAGACTGCAGCTAATAAATCTGAGGAACAATGACACCTTAATTCCCTCTTAATGCTTGATTGGGAAGACGCGACGCAAACACACGCCAACACACGCTCGTGGCAGCACGCACGCGAGCGCAGGCAGAGATTGTTACAGAGGAGATAGAGAGGAGGGAGGGCGGGGCAGAATGTTGTCCTTGAGCAATTCACGTGAATTGGCTCCACACAGAGCTTTTTAGCTAATTGTTTTGGTAGTGCCACGTTCAGCCTTACTACTCGCCAACCACTGGGGGTGTGGCTAAAACGCTGGCTCACCTAAAGCATCTTCATGGAGGCAGGAAATCTGTTCAGAATTTTTAAGGAAGCCCGAATAATTGTTGAAGTCTGCTGTTGGTCTCTGCTGTACTAACATGAAATGCCCCTCTGAGCCTCTCTCCAGTAAAATGGACTCAGATGAATCTGAGTATGAGAAGTGCTGTTTCTCTGTGCTCTGGGTTTAATCTTTAGTCCTTAAAGCTTTCTTTGAGTCTTTGAATTAAATATTGATACTGACGATCCATTAACTGTGCGGACGATGTATGACGCTTTTAAATGCACTCAGAATTTCAAACTGTTTGAAATACAGTTTAAAAAAAATTAAACAGTGGAGGAATTAGTTATTAATCACCTCTGACTCTCTCCCACACCGTGTCTTGGTGTGTCTTCCTCCTCTCAACCCCGAGTACGTGTGCTTATTTAAATTTGCGATTAAAGAAAGAAATAAGTTACAGCAGATTAGCGATGCTACCCTCCTTAAAAAGAAACAAGTTTTTGGGTTCTAGGTCTTTGTAGTTTTATATTTGGGGTTATGTTGGGATTAGGGTTCTATGCTGTGGGTTATATTCCCACTATTTCTTTTGTGTTATGTGTTGTGTTTACTTCCTGATAAAGATGCTTGACATAAGTGTCTTATGGTGCTTTCAGTTGTCAGCTTCAGTTATTCCATATTTAAAAAATATTTAACAGTGACAATGAGACGGAGATGGGACAAACGAAAGTCTCCCAAAAGCTAAGACAAGGAAATGTAACGGAGTGTTTGTAGCGCTCGGCTTCACTCTGACTTTGTATATTTGAGAAGGGCTGAATTTGAGTTTTGGGGATCTGTACTTGAATTTATTGATTGATTTTGTTTAATTTTATTTTTCAGAATAAAAGTTGGTTCAAGTTGGTCAAAAAAATGTTTTACAGTTTAAATAAGGATTTATTTTATTTGAGACAAATGAATGCACTTTAAAATGTAGTAGTAGTTTAGAGAGTTGCAGTACTACTGCATGTACTATGTTTTAGGTTAATCTATATTTCTTTCTTTTTTTTTCTTTAAAAAAGGACATCTTTAAAAGATGGACTTATAATAACAATTTTATAGACAAATTATATTATTTATGGTTGCGGGGCGAGTTGGGGGGCGTGAAATGTTTTCTTCTTCCTAAGGGGGGCGTAACAGGAAATATTTGAGAAGCACGGAGTTATGGAGGTCCTTGCATTCCTCTGTGTTCTCAGTCTGTTCCTCTAGCCTTGTCTCTGTATCGTGGCTCTCTTCCTGTTTTATTTCGGTGACTGCTGTTCTCTGTGTGTTGTCTTTACCTCACCTGTGCCCTCGCTGTCTGAGATCAGTGTGTTGTCCCTCCTGAGTGTGAGTTTTCCCTGATCCTCCTTGTGGGGTTGCCTTGTTCTGGGTTTCCTGCTCTACAAATGCTCATTTTTAAGTTCATCACTGTTTCCTGAATCCTCCACTCTCTGCCTGCCAGCACAGCCAGTTTATAACAGCAAGTTATGTTGATTCTGGTGTAAATTTTTTCTGCTCTCTTTCATCAATAGTTCACTTTAAAAAAGACTCTAACTTCAGTTTACTGAAATATGATTCTATCAGTATTTGATGTCCACACTGCAGCTGAACCACTTTTTTTTATCTACAGTGATTCGGGAAAGATCCTGGAAACAGCTGATATGTATTCATGTACCAAAGCTGTGGATTATCATCACTTCATTGTCTTTGTGTGTGTGTGTATGAGGAAGAGTGCGTGTGTGTGTGTGTGTGTGTGTGTGTGTGTGGGTGTGTGCAGAGTTGTGTCAAGGCTTTTCGTCTGGAGGAGGATCATTCATCTCCTGAGTGTCGACAGCAGATGTCAACCTCTGTGTGAGTGATGCCTCTGAATGGAAACTAATCAGCCTGCTACACACACACACACACACACCCACACAGAAATGGACCTGTCACGTTTGTGTTTTTGTTGAATTATGTGTCCCTCAGATTGTGACTCACGGTCTTTGTGTTGCTTCGGTGAGAACAGCAGTAAAGGGCAGCTGGATTCTGATATACTGTCTGACATAGAAGTAAAAGTACGTAAATGATTATTCAGTTATTATACGGAGGAATTTGTTTGTCATTCTGATCGTTCTTCTTTATCATTTAGACCCAAAATACAAATGCTGAATTGTGATTCCTCCACCCTCAGCTCCACGATGCCCCATCAATGTGCCCCCTCACACCTCACATACTCTTCAACCTCTAATGTTTCTGTTTAATCTAAGTTATCATTATTATTATTATAGCTATGTATGCTTTTCTATTTTAGGCTGCTGGCTCATGCAGATAATACAGATTTATATTTTTATATTTGGTGTTTTTTCTGGAGTGTAAGGATCGTGGGCTCGCTGTGTGGACCGGACAGATGGTTTTCAGCCACGCTTGGAGGACCTGGAGGGAGAAACGGAGCGTGGCAGCCGCCCCCGTCCTCCATCGTCTCCAGCAGCTCCTCTGTGGTTTCTCTTCTTCGGGATTTCGTTGTATTTGATTTTTTGGCTTCGTGATTTCGTGTTTCTCTCGCTGCCTGCTCAGTGCTGTCACTGTCTGTGTCTGTTTATTTTGTTTGATGCTCGATGACTGAAAAGCACTTTGGGTCACCTCCTCATGTTTTCATGTGCGCTGTAAAAACGTTACCTGACGTCTTGTCCACGTGCACGATCGGCGTTGTGTCGATTCAACGTTCTCTTCCTGTTTATCTTTTCCTATTTAGTATTTCCCTCTTTATATTTTTGCACATGATGCTTTTTAATTTCACAGTTTTCTGGTTATGAAACCAGACAAAATATTTAAATCCAACCCCCCCGTCATTTCAAACTAGCTCTGCTGCCTACAGTGTTTTCCCTTCACTGAGGGCTTCATGACACCAGGAAAACAAACTTTCAGTCCACTTATTTCCATATTTCACAGAATATAATAAAAGTGAAGACCTGTCTCTGACTCATGCAAGATTTCTGCACATTTCTCCTGTTTACATGATTTTAGAATATCTCTCTCAGTAAATTGTGAGATATCACCCCCTCCTTCCTGAACCAGAGACAAACAGAAAGAAGGAGGAGGAACCAGACAAAGAGACCGAGGAAGGCTGACGCGTAGCGAGGAGGAGTGAGAAACCATAAAATTCAACCTGAAGCTTGAGGCAGGTTTGGTCCTCAAAACTGAAAATATCCAAGTCAACTTCATCACATTTCCTATGCACACAGCATTACAGCAGTTTGATGTTAAGGTAGCTCAGAGAAGCACATTTTACCTGCAGCTGGTAACCGAAATCATTAGCGGTGCTCCCGCTGAGCTAAGCTCGGTATTTCACCGAGCAACGGAGAGAGAGTATCAGAATGCAACTGTTTGGCGTAACGTCTCAGGAAAGCTGGGATAGCGATCAGTTAACCTCCTGCTGATTAAATACAATTATTTGCTTTTCCAAAAGCTTTGAGTTGGAACCGAGAAGATCACCTGAATATGTAAAAAAAATCTATCAGTGCATGAACAGAAAATGGATTCTGAGGCAACAGGAGGAGAATAAAAAGATCTCTTTGCTTATAATATCAGCATCACAGCCCAGCTCTGAGGTTTTATCCCATTGTTCTCATGGAAACTGAAATGTTTAAGTAATCGTTGATATTGATGAATAGTTCTCTCTGTGTTAGCCCTGCCATCGACCCTGAATTAGATAAGTGGAAGAAAAAAGATTCTGTATTTGTTTGGGTTGTTCTGGCTGTGCAGAGCAAAGGATCATGGGTATGCAGCCTATGAAGATGTCCCATCGCATTAGTGGATCGCTGATTCTGTCCGGGGAACCTGAGTGGCTCAGACGAGTTCAATTCAATTTTATTTATACAGCACCAAATCACAACAACAGTCGCCTCAAAGCGCTTTGTATTGTAAGGCAGACCCTACAATAATGCATACAGAGAAAAACCCCACAATCATATGACCCCCTATGAGCAAGCACTTTGGCAACAGAGGAAAGGAAAAACTCCCTTTTAACAGGAAGAAAACTCAGAAGAATCCCCCCGCAGCCTACGCCTATGCAGCATAACTAAGGGAGGATTCAGGGTCACCTGATCCAGTCCTAACTATATGCTTTAGCAAAAAGAAAAGTCTTAAAAGTAGAGATAGTGTCTGTCTCCTTAATCCAAACTGGAAGCTGGTTCCACAGAACAGGGGCCTGAAAACTGAAGGCTCTCCCTCCTCTTCTACTTTTAAATACTCTAGGAACAACAAGTAAGTGTGAGAGTGAAGAGCTCTAATGGGGTACTATAAGGTCATTAAGATAAGATGGCTTCACGCCACTACAGAGATGCTGTATGTATGCGGTCCTTTCTGGCTGCACCGTAGCTCCGCTAACGAACCAACCGCAGCACAAACGAGCATATTCCTGGCTACTCCATGTGTTTCTCACTCCACCTGTAACATGAAGAACTGTGCATAAAGCCAAGCCACATCATTTTTATGAACCCAACCAAGGAATGAATATGAGAGAAAACAGCATCTAAAAGTGAAGATGAAGACTAGGGGCAGGTCTCCAGGTTCAGACCTCTTTATACTAACCTTCCTCCTACAACAAGCAGTAAAAAAGTTTGGTGAACATCATTCTGCATCAGTTTCTCTCACCTGTGTTGTAGTGCTTGGTGCAGTAGCGCAGGTCCTTCTCTTCTTTCAGAATGAACTGAGGTAGTGTCAGCCCGTCGGCAACCTGCACGGCCCCCTTCTTGTCCCATTCGAATATTAGGTCGTTCATGGTGTAGCCGACTGGAGGAGGGAGCAATGAGCGGGAGGTTAGACTATTTCATCACTGCAGAGGTCAGTTCTCATCCTCTGAGGAGGAACTGGACCTCTCTGTATCTGGCAGGGGTGCAAAGTCACATCCTGCAGTTTTAGTGGATAAAAGGCCAGTTCAGCACAACAATCACAATCTGTATTGGCAATAAAATCCACTGAAGTAGTGAGGGAGAAAGCCTGAGCTCAGTGTTTGGGAAACTTTAAAGGCTTCTGTGTTTTCAACTAAAGAAGCAAAAGAATGGAAGGAAGAAAGAAAATAGGACGTAAGGAAGAGAAGGCGAAGAAAGGAAAGAGGACAGAGGGAACACAAAAAGGAAGAAAATCAAGCAAAAAAGACCAAAGCAGCACTCTGGGAGGCTGTGGAGTTTAAATGATGGTACTGAAAATCCCACCAGTAGCAGCCTGAACATGGACACAGGCAGGATGGATCCATGCTTTAAACTTGTCAGACCAGGAAACATTTCTCTAGTTTCTGTTGTCCGGGTTTGAGAGCCATAGACTCAGTTTCCTCTTCTTACTGACAGCAGTGACACTGGTGTGGTCGTCTGCTGCTGGAGCCCATCTGCTTCAAGGTTCAGAGATGGTCTTCTGCAGACTTTGGTTGTAGCGAGTGGTTATTGGAGTTATTGCTGCCTTCCTATCTAAGCAGTCTGTCCATCTTCCTCTGACCTTAGCGAGTCATTTCCTCCCACAGAGCTGCTGCTGGCTGGTTATTTCCTCTGAGCTCAGAGATGGTTGGAGATCAGTGTGTGAAACACTCAGACCAACAACCATGCCACATTCTTTCTTCATCATTCTGATGCTCAGTCTGAACTTCAGCAGCTCGTCTTCACCGCTGAGCTGCTGCCGTGTGATTGGCTGATTATATTAATGAACATTAATGAACAGGTGTGCCTAATAAAGTGTCTGGGGAGTGTAAATATCAGTAATATATACAGGGAATTACTTTATGCCTTAAAACTAACTGGTGGCTTAACTAGTAAATGTGTTATTTATAAACAGCGGTAAAAAGCGACTTTATGATGTTTTGGTGTCCGTTTCACAAACTCAGAGACGACTGCATTGTTCTGTCTTTGATTTACGATCACTGACCCTCTGCAGATGTACTTCACACTCGCTACTGGGATTCCTCTCACGTCTGCTCAACAATAAGACCACAAGAAAAATCTATACCATATCTCTCACTCTGCCAGCTGTTGTTACTGATCGAATGATGTGTGTGTCTGTGCGCGTGTGTGTGTGTGTGTGTGTGTGTGTGTGTGCGTGTAATTGCTCACAGCTCTCCAGCTGCATGATGCAGGTCTGGACGTCCATTGGAAAGTTCTTCAGATCCATGGGGCAGGCCAGGACCAGCGTTATTCTGCAAACACACACACACACACACACACACACACACACACACACACGCACACACACACACTTTTACAGTAAGAGGATTACCTCGGGTTTTATCAGATCGCCACATCGACACCTCAGAAGGTTTGAAATTTCAGACTGAAATAATCATCAGTGGAAAAACTGATTAAATGAATCATTATTAGTTTACAAAAGATAAACAACTTTGTTTATGCTAAGATAAAAGCAGCAGAAATAATAAATGAGCTCTGCAGAGACGATAGAAAATTCACTTCATTTGAGCCAAACCAATTAAAGCATCAAACACATGAAAGTGTGAATGAACTGAAAGCCAGAGCAATTAGTTCTTTAATTGATTACCAACTGCAACAAGTTTGATACGTGATCCAATCAATAAATTCATTTAGTAAGCATAAATGAGAAACGCAAGTTTTCCCTCCTGTGTGGGAACGTCATTCATTTCGACTGGAGATGAAAGTAGCTGAGCTCGTCTGAAGCTCCTTCCTCTGGATTTAACGGAGCAGCACAGCATTAAAAACAGCGTCTGATGACGGGTGCCATTTTCAGGTTTTTCATATGAAACTATTTAAACACAAACGTGTTTTTATGTCACTGACAATGAATTTTGATGACAATTGCAAATCGGTCTGCAGAAAGGGTCACTGGCGCCTTTACTGCCAAAGGAAACTTTCCACACTCCCTGAACAATTTGAACTTTGTTTTATCCTTCTTTTATTGAGTCTGCTTTATCTTTTTGTTTGGTGGCATGGTTCACTGAATAACTCACTGAATAGCCGTCTATTTAATGACTGCACCACGTTCCTCTCGTCTCCCTGAGCACACACTCGGCAGTTTACTATGACACCTTCCTGCTGCCTCAAACTGAGCTGGAGTACCGACTGTGGATTAATCCAGACTGGAAATAATCCCCAACAAACAGTCTCTCACCTTCAGTTTGAAGAATATTTAAATAAATGCGACTTGTTATGACTGAATAGGAGAGAAGAAGTTCTGGGCTCACAAAATAAAGTACACATGTACCTTTGTGGTTTGCATGTTTTGGAGACTAGTCTCAAACTTCTCCTGACAGTATGGAACTTTAATGTAAAGGTTAAATGAATGTTAATTAAAAAACTATGCTATTAGGTCCAATAATTAGCAGTAGGAGGCTGATTTGTGTAGATTGGTCATGCAGACAATACTGACAGTATTTTCAAGCCTTTCAAGTTAAATCTTTACTCAAAAAGCCATCTCTAGACCCAGCAGTCTTAGCTAATTATAAAACAGCTAACAGATCATCTGCAGAGGAATGGCTTATTTGAAGAGTTTCAGTCAGGTTTCAGAGCTCATCACAGCACAGAAACAGCTTTAGTGAAGGTTACAAATGATCTTCTTATGGCCTCTGACACTGGACTCGTCTCTGTGCTTGTCCTGCTAGACCTTAGTGCAGCATTCGATACTGTCGATACTGACCATAATATCCTATTAGAGCGATTAGAACATGCTGTAGGTATTACAGGTACTGTGCTGCAGTGGTTTGTATCATATCTATCTAATAGACTCCAGTTTGTTCATGTAAATGGAGAGTCCTCTTCACACACTGAGGTTAATTATGGAGTTCCACAGGGTTCAGTGCTAGGACCAATTCTGTTTACATCATACATGCTTCCCTTAGGCAGTATCATCAGAAGACATAGCATACATTTTCACTGCTATGTAGATGACACCCAGCTCTATCTGTCCATGAAGCCAGATGACACACACCAATTAGTTAAACTGCAGGAATGTCTTAAAGACATAAAGAGCTGGATGGCCGCTAACTTTCTGCTTCTTAATTCAGATAAAACTGAGGTTATTGTATTCGGCCCTGAAAATCTTAGAAATATGGTATCTAACCAGATTCTTACTCTGGATGGCATTACCTTGGCCTCCAGTAACGCGGTGAGGAACCTTGGAGTCATTTTTGACCAGGACATGTCCTTCAACGCACATATTAAACAAATATGTAAGACTGCTTTCTTCCATTTGTGCAACATCTCTAAAGTTAGAAATATCCTGTCTCAGAGTGACGCTGAAAAACTAGTTCATGCATTTATTACTTCCAGGCTGGACTACTGTAATTCATTGTTATCAGGATGTCCAAAAAACTCCCTGAAAAGCCTTCAGCTAATCCAAAATGCTGCAGCAAGAGTCCTGACAGGGACTAGAAAGAGAGAGCATATTTCTCCTGTTTTGGCTTCCCTTCATTGGCTTCCTGTTAAATCCAGAATTGAATTCAAAATCCTGCTCCTCACATACAAGGTCTTAAATAATCAGGCCCCATCTTATCTTAATGACCTTGTAGTACCATATCACCCTATTAGAGCACTTCACTCTCGCACTGCAGGCTTACTTGTTGTTCCTAGAGTATTTAAAAGTAGAATGGGAGGCAGAGCATCTCTGGAAATAGTCTGTTTTTCCCAGAAATGAATGTAAAAAGCAATTTTATAAGTAAAAAGAACCATTAGTGAAATTAAACATGCAATTCCATCCATCAGCTAAAATAAAACTTGTTTGAGGATTTTTTTAATGAGAGAAGCTGTTGAAAAATCTACTCCTTGGAATTATAGACTGAACTCAATACAGTCTATCACTATTACAATCCACTGTTTCAGTCTTTCAAGTAATTGATAAATTGGCAGACTGTCAAAAATGACAAATAACAGTTTTGCTAATTTCACTTAATCTTAACCTCAAAACTCGGAGCACGTACATCCAGGTGACATGCTTCCTGCCAGATAACGATAAATATCAAAGTGTTCTCTGCATCAAATGTTACACTGCAGTTTAAATTTCAGGGAGAAAACCTGGAAAAAGCACCAAGTTCAGTTTGGTGTGTGCAGAGTGTGAGCTGAGCAAGCTGTTGTGAAGTGCAGGAGGTGATTTCACTGCACACGCTCAGTCCTTCTGCAACGACACACGTCCAGTCCGCCCAATGCTCCAGATAAACTTTGCCTCGTCTGCACATTGTTACAAGTGCCTCACTGGATGCTGAGTTCGTGCTACATACGTGATGCAGCTTTCACCGATGTCCCACTTTCTCAGGGACGGACTCAGCTCGGTGGTTTCTGCTGCTCTGTGACACCTAAATGCTGACAGAGGAAGTGCTTTACATTGTTC
This sequence comes from Mchenga conophoros, assembly GCF_057382185.1. Taxonomy (NCBI): domain Eukaryota; kingdom Metazoa; phylum Chordata; class Actinopteri; order Cichliformes; family Cichlidae; genus Mchenga; species Mchenga conophoros. The sequence goes on along the minus strand of NC_140527.1, from coordinate 13,711,217 downwards.
TCCGAGACTGTAAAACGAAGCTGGACTTCAAATTAATTACAAGATGGATGACATGGAAAAATCTTTTTTCTGCACTGCTGATGGTAAATGTGAAGATTGTGTATCTGTATTTTGGGGGGTGCACCTCCATGTTGCTGGGAAAATGGGAAACAGCTGCAGCAATTTATTGAAACATACATGGAAATACAGCACATGAGGCAGAAACAGAGTTTGTGCAACTCTAACAAGCTTGACAGTGAGTGATTGGTATAACCATTTTTATAAAAAGTTCTGCAGGCTTCTTGAAGGACATTCAAAGCTTAATGGATGTTTCTGCCTTTTGTTCTGCTCTCTGTCAGGATGATCCCACACTGCTTTGATAAAGTTGAGGTCCGGGCTCTGGGGAGACCCATCCATACTGTTCCACAGTGTGCTTCTATCCAGGTGTTTGGGATCATTGTCCTGCTGAAAAATGCTTCTCTTCATTAAGAATGTCTTCCTGACAGCCGCCCTTCCACTGATCCATTTCTGGTGAGGCTTCAGTGAACAGTTGATGGATCAGCTCTCATGTTCAGGATCTACACCCTCTCAAACATGGCTAAAAAACATACGCGTGAAAGGAGCAAGATGTATGGATGGAGGATGTTTGGTATGACCGGGGGTGAGATGCCTTAAAAGAGCATGGATGGGAAAAATTCTAGGCGATAACTCAAGAGTTGATAACTGGGGACATCCTGATCAGGAAAGTGGTGACACATCTTCAGTGGGAGGAGATTCACTGACTTGACCTCTAACGTCTGTTACCTTCTTAGTAAAGAAGCAAACAAAGTCATGAGGTAGAGAGATGTCACCAGTGAAGGAGGACAGGGTGGAAAATCATTTCCTAGTGCATGGAGCAGGTGGATTTTGTAATGGAAAAATTCCATTTTTGCTGAAGTTAAGCTGGAGGCAAATGCCTAATAGGAGATTCAATGAGGTCCATAAAATTTCCAGGTTTAAGTTATTTTCTCTCAGAGTCTCTGAGATCTGTCTGCAGCTTGCCTAGATAGCAACGGCTGGGATGGAACAGCCTGAGCAGATATAATGGAAAGAGGAGTGAGATTGCCAGGCCCCAGTTAGAGTGGAATAGAGGGTATCTGAAGCATCATTTATTCTTGGAGGGAAGAATGAGCCTCGGCGCCGGTGGTGTGGAAATGAGCAGGCACGAGGTTACAGAGATTGTGTCAAAAAGAAACCATCAAATTTCTTCTTCAGTGAGGGAAGAAATGATCAAACCCACACCTGACAGTTCTGACACTCTTAACTTCACTGTCTGTGAAAGTGAGTGCTCTCTGCAGCTGCTGGGTCTCAGGTTTGCCATTTGTGCTCTCCCCCACCCAGATCCTGGTGCTGGCGGTCTCCTCCAGTTGAAACAGAGTTTGTCTCTACTGTGGCCGAGTGCTGCGAATGGGGTCTGATCTTTGGGGGTCTCCCTCTTGTTTTGTAGGGTGTTGCTGACTGCAGTTGCAAACTGGTGCCGGTGCATAAATTCTCCCTTTGATAAAGTACGAATGGGACTCTATATTACTTCAGTGCTAGCATGTGCTTGTGTCTGAAGTGCAGCGGGAGATTGCACTACATGCGAATCTGGCCATCCAGTCTCAGAAACTTTGCTTTCATGCCGGAGGAGAAGCAAGCATCAGTCATGACTTCCCCTTGTGCTGCTCTGCCGATGAGTGATGACGATAGAAAAAAGAAAACAGCATTTACAGCACCCACTTTTCCCCCTTCCCCCGGGATGGTTTAATATCCCGAGTCGTGTTGTCGCCTCTGAGATCAAGCTGATCAACCGAGGGTTCATTCTGATGTTGTCAAGTTTAAAAAAATGAAAGCAGCAGAGGAGGCAGAGTGCAGAAGGGCCAATCTCACTCCTCCTCCTGCTGCTGGACATGAAGGTGAAAACTGAGGTTGATAATGGATCAGGCACACTGCTGGAATACTAACAGGCAGAGTAGATTACCATGGCTCCTGCGTTTTTTCATTTGCCCCCGAGCAAACGCAATAAAAGCAAGGAGGAGGCTCCGGCAGGCTAAAAGGTTTGTCAGCTGAAGGAGGCTATAACTCTGAAAGCCTTGAAAAGAATGTCTTGGAGATAAAAAGAGAAAAAAAGTGAGCAAGTAGAGGAAATAAAAACCTCCAACTCTGACGCAATAATAGAATTCTGAAGCAGAGGAGGGAGGTATGTGAAATGCAATAAACAGGAAGTCAGAGCAGGACAGTCACTTTTTATTTCCTATCACAGTTTTATAACTGATTGTTTCAGTACGACATCCCATCCTATAAACACTCTTCTTCATCCCGGTGTGAAACTTTTCTTTATCGCTCTTCTCTAAATTATAAAGTTCCTGATGTGCTCTTCTACCCGTCTTGTCCAGCAGTAGTAGCAAGCAGAAAGATAGTCTGAATGCTTTGTTGTGCCAAACAAATTTGTTCACGTACAGGTGTGATCTATCTGTAGGAGCACTGAGCTCACTATCAGTCCATCCGAGTCCAGGCCACAGTCTAAGCCGAGAGGCTTAGACTTCCTCCTGCTCCACTAGCTGATACTTGGGTGTTCCTAAAGAGCCAAGACATAGTCTGCCCCAAGATCTCCTACTAGTAGGACGGGCCTGAAACAGCCCAGGAAGCATCCTGGAGGCATCCCAGACAGATGTCCAAACCACATTAATGTGCTCCTTTTCTACTCTGAGCCCCTCACAACTGGCTGAGCTCTTTACCCCAACATTTCCTTCACCTGTGAGGTCACTGCTCTCAGTTTCTGTCAGCAGGTGACAGTCAGAAATCTTAACAAAGATGGTGCTGTGAGCCGTTTAATAACCACTCTCTCTCACAGTTGGAATATAAAACAATCCTCCACTCACCGTATGCTGTAGAGCACGTTGCCATTTTTAGAGATGCGTAGCAGCTTGTTGTCGGTGGTGACCTCATGAAAGTTGGCCCCCTTCTCGTTGGCAAAGAACAAGTCAGGTTTCCAGATGGAGTCCAACATGGAGGGGTCGAGGTCCAGCGAGTCGTCTGGATATTCGCTGTAGGCCAGCCGAGGGTCGTTCCACTGCTGTCTCAAGAAAATGTTCACTCTGTAGTCCTGCAAGGAGACACAGAGGATATGGAAGTGTTAGAGGTATGGGCAAGAAGGCAGAAGGAACATCTACTGAACATCTTCAAACATCTGGCATGGTCTGAAGCTCATTTATTATTGCATGGCACTATAGTTAGTCCTGGTGGAATACACAACGGTCGACATTACTATCACATTCACAGCCTGGCAGTCCTATCTTTTCTCTCATGTTATCCTCATGTTCACTGCTGCATTCTTTGGAGGTCCAAATTCTCCCTGAAGTAGACTAGGCAGGTGGGAAGGAAACTGCTTTGGCAGAGAAAAGGCTTCAGTGGGTGGTAATTTTGGGGAATGATTGGGCAAAACGTTTCAAAAACAATTCTGTGTCTTATAGATGAAGTGGTTTGAGAGGAAACTAGACTGCACCTGGTTTGCATACAAAATCTAGGCAATGAGCGACACTTTGGCCAAGTGTTTTTACACAGCTGAAGTTTCCATTGGACATTTTACAAATGCAGATCTGTGTGCATGTGGCTGCTGGTAGTAGAAAGTGTAATAAATACCAGAAAATACTGCAAGAAAAGGTGTTTTTCCAGCTTTGTAGAGCAACCCAGAAAAGCAAGAAAACTCATTAAAAGGAGAGTCTGATAATGAATATTAAAAAAGCGTCTTCATATGGATGAAGCATATTCATAAAACCGTAGTTACGCAGTTGGTAACAGCTGGAGTTCACACTCGCTGTTCTTGTTCTGTGTGGATAATCTGCTAACTTAATTTTCCTTGAACATGTGAGTGTGTTGTAGTGGTTTGTTACGATGTGTTGGTGTCGTATGTTGACACACGTGCTGAGGGCAGACAGTGGAGAGCAGTAGGAAAGACGCTGTAATGTTATTCTGTTTTTTGGGTTTTTTTGCCTACTTCAGCCTTAAATTAACACGTAACAGCAAAAGCTGTAAAGCACAACTGACACACCTTGAACAGAAGGATGTAAAATATATCCACGGATCCATGGGGAAATGTTGTCTTTATAAAATAAGAAAGAAAATGTGGAAAAGGGAGAAAAAAGGCTCGTCAAGGGTCACCGCACCGCTGACTAACGAAGCTGTAACTCCATATGGAGGACCGGATCGACAGATACAGGCAGACGCAGCAACGGAGTGAAGGACAGAGCTGAGCAGGTGGTTATGGGTCTTTATCCATATGTCATTTCCTCCTTTATGTGAATGTAGGAGATTTTACTGATGGTGGTGACTTGTAGCCTTGAGCTACAGCACAGATCTGTTTCCTGTCTGTGAACCTGTGTGATCTCTCAGATCCTGCTCAGCCTCAGGGTATTCAAACTACTCGGCTTTGTGCTTTTGTTTTCACAATCTCTATTTGTATTTCTGCACTTGTTCTTGGGGTTGTGTGTTGCCAGAAATCATAGCTAGATGGATGTGGAGCGAGACGATGAAGAACACAGATGGAAATGTTGTGCTTAATGGCCAATAGAAACAAGAGAATATTTTTTTTATTACATTTGATTAAAAGACAAAAAAGTGTTATTCATGACACATGAGTACACATCCTGGCCACAAAGGACAATCAGGAGGAAGTTAAGTTTTGTTAGTGTATATAGCCTCCTACAATTCTCATCTTAAATGTTCTTCCTCACCAAATATGGGCAATATTTTAAACAAGGAGCTCTGCATTCAGGCGGCTCTGAATGTACACTTTCAGTTTTTCTTCTGATTGGCTCTGTCAGCACACAGTGCTCATAAGTGCTGCTGATTATGGCTCATCTGGATCACATATTGGAATGTTCATTTTTGGTTTCAATAGGTTTTATCCAGCTGCAGTCTGAATCGATGGATGTCAGATCAAAAACAGAGCACAGAAATTAACCTCCACCGTCTCTCGCACAGTCAGACCTGACTGAACATGACAGTCCGTCTGCCCTAGACTCAAAAGGCTTTTTACTTCATTTCACCTCAAAATTAAAACGCGGTGTGGGAAACGTGGTTGCAGTATGACAACACGGACAACTGATTTAGGTTTAGGTATAAAAATAATTTGACTGAGATCACATAAAGACCATGGTTTGGTTGAAGGTTAGGGATGGGTGGAGAGTCTCCAGTAGATGCTGTCTGAATCTCTGTAATTAGTGGCTGTACTAAAGTAAATCATTGAGCATTTAAAGGATCATCTGATTTTTTCTGTCCCTCAGATCGTTCCCTTCTTCTATGCGTTAGAGTAGAACTAGCCTTTACACTGGTTTCCCTGTATTTTATCACCTGTATCGACACATTTCTGCCTCTGTCCCGTGTCTCCCCCCTTCTCACACTGCTCTGTAAATTCTCTGCATGTGCAGTGCAATCGATCCAGGTAGAAGATATGAACCGCTGCTCCCGCAGAGCTTTGTTGTATAACCCCTCCACCACCCATTCTCCATTTCCTGCTTCACAATCAGAGATGGAGTCTCTGTATTGAGTGTGGGATGGCATTTAGCTTGCCCCTCCATCTCCCTAATTGTCAATTATTCTCAGAACATGGAGCCTGGCCACTCCGGCCAGGCTGGAGCCATCATTAAGTGGCGTGGCGTAGCAGAAAAGCATTGCAGGGACGAGGTACGGCGTGCCAGCAGCCCCGGCAGGTGGCATTTAAAGGAGCAATGAGCCACAGTGCCGTACATGTGTGTATGTGTGTGAAATGCAGTCACATGGCAATCAGCCCCAGTGAGCCCCAGTCGCCGTTTATCACTGTTTATTACACTGAATATCTCACATGAAACAAATGAGCCTGACCTTTCAAACGAGTCGCCTTTTCTTCTGCTTGAGAATATGATGAATATCCTGAAATGAAGCCGAGATGAGGAGCGTCTGTTGATGCAGAGAGCCAACGAGGAAATACAGAGGAGCAGAGCGAGTGTATGCCAGGACCATCAGTCATTGACGGGCCTATGGTTTGATATCAGCTTGGAAAGGGCAAAAGCTGGGCAGACAGGAACCTGATGAAGTTTCTCAAAACAAAGATAACTAGAAGGGCACTCAGAGATCACAGGACTCCACTAGAACCAGTGCCCCATTGTGCAGTTCTACACCACAATCAAATGGGTAAAAACACCCAAACCTGGCAGACATAATCAACATTCAGTCATCATGCACATGTCAGGTCAGTCGGCTTCTCTGCAGTCAAAAGAAGATTACTGTATCCATCTGCAGTAATGTATATCCAGTGGTATGGCGTTCTATGAGCAGAGTAGAAGTCAACACATTAATGAAATGTTGGAGTAAAGGGGGGTTGCAAAGCTGCTTGACGATTTGCAGCAACTGTAGCTGCAGTAGGTCGGAAAATGCTACATGGTCAAATTCAATGGAAACAAATGCCCTCTCAATGTTTTGGTTTACCACTGTGAATTAGTCTTACACTGTTTATTTATATTCATTTGCCTTTGTTGCTAACTTTATTATGTATGTGTTGAGTGAATTGCAGCTCAGGGTCATCTCAGTGAATCCACAGTCTTTGTAGCATTGGCCACACTCCTCTCCCTGCTATGTCCCGCCACTGGTGGTCCTGATTTCTCCTCAGTTCTGTGTCCCGCTAACACGCCACACTCAAACGGTGTTAATATTGTATGCTACATGAGGTTATTGAACTGTGCTAACACTCACCTTTTTTTAAAAAAAATAAACTCGAAATAAAAAAGTCTCACACTCAGGGTCATTGTACTGATCGTCTGTGTTCAACTGTTTATGAGCTTTGTGAATCTTTGTGAATTATTTTGTGAATAATTGAATTGAATTGAATTGAATCTGTACCCAGTCTGTACCCAGGGGGTGATATACCCTCTATTTACAGACTTCTGAAGATCCACAAAGAAGGAGTCCCATTAGCAGCATAAACTCAGCCACCTACAACATTTCCAAGTCCCTCGCCACCATCCTCGCGCCCCCTGCGGGGAACACACCCCATCACATTAAAAACTCCTCTGACTTCACCAACAATTTCCAGAAACTTACTCTGGATCCAGGTGAAACCATAGTGTCCATTGATGTGGTTTCTCTCTTCACTGGCATACAACTTAGGCAGTGTAGACTGCAGAACCAGCTTCAGTCCGATCAGACCTGCACACTGTTAAACCTCGGCCTCACCACCACATATTTTAAACACAACGAGGGTTTCTACAGACAAAAACGTGGATGTGCTATGGGCTCCCGGTGTCACCTATTATAGCCAACCTTTACATGGAGGAAGTGGAAAGAAAGGCTCTGGGCTCGTTTAAAGAGACACCACCTAACCACTGGTACAGATACGTGGATGACACCTGGGTCAAAATCCAAACCCAAGAAGTAGAAGCCTTCACTGCTCACATCAACTCAGTGGATTGAAACATCCAAGTTAATCAGGGAAGACACAAAGAATAACAGTTTGCTGTTTCTGGACTGTGCTGTGTGCATGGAGGAGGATGGAAACCTCAACACTAAAGTTTACCTGAAGCCCACACACACAGACCAATTTCTTCTCTTTGACTCCCACCACCCTGTGGAACACATACTTGGAGTAATCAGGACTCTACAACACCAGGCAGAAAATGTTCCCTCTAAGCCTGAAGGGAAAAAGAGGGAACACACACTAGTAAAGGAAGCTCTTAAAACATATGGTTATCATCAAATCAGCAAAGGCACACAGGAAAAAGGTCAGAAACCAACTATGGAGAAACAGAATCACAAACAGAACAACACTGTCATCCCTGTCATCAGAGAAACTGAGGGTGGGGCTCACAACACCAACTGTCTGAGAACCTCCCCAGGCACCCACTCACATCTTGATCTCAGTAAGTCACATGATGGGATGAGGTAAGGTCTCACAATGGTTTTACCTGAAACCTCTGCTGATAATGACCCACACCTTTTTCACACCTTGGCTCATGTGATGGTGCAGATGATCAATAGTGGGCCAACGACCCTCTTAAGGGACACTCCCACTAGGGTTAAATACCTGAGCTTAAAACGCTTCTCGGATGAAACGTCTTCAAGAAACTTAAAGAAGTCCAGACACTTTTATTTCCAAGCTCCTTAGATGGGGGTGGTTATGGTTATGTCACTGTCCAGTCATGTTTGTGCTCCTGATGTTTGTATTTGCTCTAATTTTGTTTGTTTGTTTGCTGTTGAATGTTTATAAACATCTCTAACCTGCAGCCAGTTTGTGTGAGTAAATCTAAAACATGTACTCACTGGATCTACGTGATCACATTGAATAACGCACATGTCCATTTCCTTTTAACAAATATGAGACATAAACAAACTCGTACCAGTCTGTTCGTCCAACTGCTCTCAGAAGCACTGGTAACAACATGCTTCCAATGGTAGGGTACGTTTATGATCATTTATCAGACTGAATACTATAACTAATATTACTCTAACCTTAACTCTTTGAGCCTACTCCTCACAGTCTACAAAGGATTAATCCATGCTTATATGCATTTGCAAAGAAAAACATTAAAAGTGCCCAAAAATGAAAATGCATGTCTTAGTTTGCAGTATATAGTAAAGGTTAAACCTGATTTATTGTGTGTAAATGAGCTTCAGAGTCCTAACAGAATCCAATCTGTGATTTTAATTCTGAAAGTGAGCAGAGCGAGCAGCTTTTCCTTTCAATTCATGAACTGAAAATATATATTTTTTCAAAATGGATAAATGAGGTTTACTTGCATTTTTGATTATGAGCTTTCTCAGCCTGAGAGACAGACACCCTGCAGTTAATGTTCTATCTGCAAAGATATTTTATTTTGAAATGCCCTGAAAGCATTTAATTGTTTCACTGGAAAAAGTGGTCACACTGCACATTCATTTGGTCTATAAAACCTCATCATTATGGGTCAGAGGCTCCTCGTGGCTGCAGATGGACAAACATTAAAATGCAGAAATCAGCAAGCGGATATCAAATCTGTCTCAGACCGAAATGAGGGCAAAGTAATTTGAATGCACAAACGATTAATTTCAGGGAATAGTTCAGCGTTAGGAGAGCAAATGACTCATTTATTAAAAACGTTTATACTGAGGCAGCTTCATATTAAATCCTTCTATCTGAGAACGAGACATGAGGCCGTCGGACTGTTAAGTGCTACCCTGACATTACCATCTACCGTCGATGTGCTGTTATGAAACCATCAGCAGAGGAACTGCTGTACTTACACAATACCTTGCTCATTTCAGCATGTATTAAACTCAGGCAGTAAACCACGCATGAAAGGATGCAATACTCTTCCTCCTCTTCTTCTTGCAGCAACAACAACTACAGCGGCAGCCACATTCTACTTCCATGCCTGTCATAACATCCTGCCGTCTCCTTGGACGGCGCTCAGGAGGAGGTAGGAGGTCACGGAGGCTCGCACATTATGGTGGCACATCTGCGCGTGGAGAGGGAAACATGCTGTCTTCAGCATGCGGCCTGGGAAAAAGCCAACGCTGCGCCTGCAGCACTGTGAGATGTCGGAACAGTTTATGAGAAATCCAGGAAGCAAGCCTCTGCCCGGATCTCGAAAGAGGCGAGGAGGGTGCCGACGCGTTAGACCTGGACCGTTCGAGCTTGGCGTGTCCAATTTAAACTTCTAATTAAATCACCCACCTGAAACCTGTTTGATGATGAGAAACTTTTGCCTTGAGATGGTTACAGTTTCCCATGAATGTGAAGTCACAAATCAAAAACTGGAAAATGATGATTTTGTAGACATGTGAGAAAGAAAAGTGGGAGGGCACAGAGCTGCAGCACATCAGTGGAAGACAGCGGTTATATATCTGAAATGAATCTGGTTTTCTGTCCCGGGGTAACATTTAGATCAGCGCTGTATGAAATATGAGCACAAAATGAATCTTTTGATGCATTTTCACTGACAAAACTTCACAAAGTTCATTCCTTTATTCTGACTCCACAGACAAAAACACGGCAGATTACTTTACTGTAAGATTTCTTCCTTCGATGACTCACAAACACACGTAGTGCACATTTATGCACACGAGTCCAAATTAATGAGATAAAACTCATTAGTGCACATGAGGATAACATTTTAGATAACCTGACATATATACGAAAGAAAAGCTTGAAGCTCACTCTCATACTATGATCACATGGTTTATATTTTCTGTCATATGCTTTGGTATTAGAAACGTGTACTCTGGGTATTAACAGGCTGAGTTCACTGTGCAAGAATATCGCAATTAAAATATAAACCCAGCTGTTTGTCATGCTGCATGGCTAAAAAGTTGTTTTATCACCTTCGGAATTATATCAAAATGTATGACCTGTGTTAAGAAGAAAAGAAACAGCAGCTCAACACTTTTTAATATAATACATGTCTTAGTTATGATTTAATATTCCAATAATCAGTAATCAGATGTTTAAGGTTTCAGTGTGTGTGTTTTACACGCTGTAAGTGCACGTGTGCTACAAAGGAAGTGTGAAAGAATGAAGAGAGATTTTGTGTGTGTGTGCGTGTGTGTGTGTGTGCACGTGTGTATGTGTGTGTGTGTGAGAGAGAGAGTGAGTGGGAAGAGCGCTGAAACAGGAATAAAGCCGTGTACTGGTGGGACTTTAGCGAGCACTGCGCCATTCTACTCACTCCATCTATCAGCGACCCGCCCCAGCAACTCGGTGGCTACATGCACGTGTGCACTTATGTCTTTGTGAGGACCCGTCGAGGACATTTTAGAGGTTTAGACATTTTTTGGTTTTGGTTTTGTGATGTTTCTGGGTAAGGAACACAAAATATACTTCTCACAAACATAGCTAGACGTGTGTGTGTGTGTGTATGTGCGTGCGTGTGTGTGTGTGTGTGCTGAGCATGGAGTGTGGTTACACACTGCAGTGAACAGCGTCCTTGCTGCTGCTCGCTCTGTGTTTCGCCTCCTGAGGTTTAAAATGGATTTTCTGCTTTGATAAAAGCTGATAAATCCATTTATATCAGTACTTTGCTTTTTCCTATAATCCACCATTTGAGAGATTAGAGCACCAGCTCTGACTGTGGTCTGCAGTGCGTGGACTGACTCTATGGTCTGTTATATTTGGTTTCTATATCATCATCAAAACACTCATTCAGGTCTCTGTTTCTCATTGGATCTTCAACATGTTTTCATTTTCTCACAGAACTTTATCCGAGCACTGGAAACCACCGTAAATTGGTCTCGTTGGTCTATAGATGGTGTGTCCAGAGCGTGAAGCATTTCCTGTGTGGTCTACTTCTATGACATAACTCTGACTTTATATGTAAATATTAATTGTGCTTTTTAGCCCCTGTTATGACAGGGCAAGTGAGAGTGGATAAGAAAGGTGGGAGAGAGAGGAGGAGGGTGGATTCAAGCTCAGGCCTGTGCAGTAGGTCACCTGTTTAACCCAGTGAGCTTTACTGAAGCAGGTGAGGTGCGGGACATCAGCTGAACAGGTATTAAAAGTTTCTCTGTGTTCTTCTGCTCATCATTTTAATGAATAATACTGCCACAAAGTGTTCTTTTCTTCAGTTTTTCCATTGATTTTGCTTCTGTGAGAGAGAAAATCTGGATTTTTTTCCTGCATGTTGAGGATCTGTAGAAGCCACCAGTGTGTGTGCGTGTGTGTGTGTGTGTGTGTGTGTGTGTGTGTGTGTACTGTGGGATGTCTATCTTTGCTGCTCGGCTCTGCCTCAGTCCTTCTTTCCTCCTTCCTCCTTCCTTTCTACCATTTCTCTGCTCTTCTCTCCTTCCTCCATCCTTTCTTCTTCCAAACACATTATTCTTTTATCATTTCTATTCTCCCACGTGTTTCCCTCTTTTTTCCTGGTCTTATGTTTATTTTTAAAGTAATAATGTAATATGAGGCACTGGCCACCTTCACATTACACCTACAGGAGCCCCTCAGCCACGAAGCTCCTGCCCCCCCCCCCCCCCCTTTTGTCTGTGCTGATGGTAATGCCACAGGAGGTTTGGAGCTCTGCAGCGTCTTTGCACTACTAGCCTCAGCTGCGAGCCCGCTCTGAGCTGCTGTGGTTACTAAATGCTTCCACATACAGCTGATAGTGGAATATCTAACAGGACACACATTTCTTGTCTTGTCTTGTGCTCAGTGAACTCCTCTCACTGTGTCACAGATGTTGGTAGAGGCAGACTGCATGGCCAGGCACTTGATTTGAATTCATAGATGAAGTGGTGTAGCCCAGTACTTTTGTCCATATGGTGTATACTCATTGGTAACGATCCGTGTGTGGTTTGCTGTGAAGTAGCAACCGCAAGACCAGATCTGAGGCCTCCAAATCTGAGATCAAGGAAAATCCTGGGTTACTTCCTGTGGTTTGGGAGTGAGGTGATGTCATGAATGGTCAACGGATGCATCTCACTGGGATTCCTTGGTGCTGTCTCTTTGAGTTTTGCTGACACTGCGGCCTCACTTTGAATTAAAGCTAAATGCCAGAAACAATACAGTTTTCGTCTTTCACAACTTTCTGGACTCTCTCTATTACCCGAGCTCTTTCACTCGGATGAGATAAATGTCATATATTTTTTCAAAATGGGCTACGCAATTTCCCCTAGCAGCAGGACACTGTGTTTCTGTTTGGAACAGTAGTTAAACAGTGGGAAACGGCACGCTGTTGAACACTACTGTCAGTATTTCCTGCAGCAGCAGGAACGTGTACACCGTGTCAGACTGAGTCAACTTAATGGGCTCGCTGGCACACAGGTAAACTGAAAGACTTTGGATCTGACTCGCAGGAAAAATGCACTTTTGTTTTGGTGTTTTTACAATGTTTTCTTTGCTAACAGGATGGCAGAACATAAAACCTTCCTTTGACCTTCAACTTTTAGGGCCTTGAAAACCAGTTTTTCAAACAGTACTACCTGCCAGAGACAGGGAGCTGTGGGCTGTTTCACAGGAGTGTTTGTGTGTTTGTTAAATTCTAAAGCTGCTCGGGCAAAAGCAAACAGGGAGGAAAATAAGGACTTTTCTGGGGTGCTTGGTCACGCTGATCAAAACAGCCTTTTACTACTAGATGCAAAATTCCTCAAAGTAAAAAAACACAACACCACATTACACGTGTGCACGCTGAACGATGTTTAATCTGCGAATGTGCCCGAGGCCCTGCAGAAGGTTCACACAGCTGACAAGTTCAGAGCTCTCATTGGATGAAGAAGTGATTCATGTATGTTTTGAAGGTTAGCGGCACGAGCGTGCCTCGTTTTTACAAACACTTACAGAGGCAGCGGATGCTGAAATAGCCTCTGTTGTCACACACATACGAAGACACACAGAGGTTGGTTGGTGTCATATCGGCTCTGAACCTTGTTGCTCTGTGAAGGTTGCTGGTTCAGTTATATTAGCACTAATGGGTTTTCTGTGTAATGATTGAGCGTAAATTTCCACTCCACTGCGTACAAACAGGCACGGGGCCGCTACGTTGTTATGCAAATGGTCGCGGCAGTGATGCGCTCTAACAAATGAAGTGTAGCAAATGGGAGACGGGGTCAATGAGGCAGAGAAATTTCGAAATGCTCACAGGGCAGAACGCTTTTAATTTTTAAAGGGAAATAAAAGTGAAACTTTTGGATGTGCTGAATATCGGTGAAGCTTTCGTTTAAATTAATTGAATTTTTCAGGGCGGAGTTACCCGAGCGGAAACACAGCCGCGACGAGACGTGACAGTTTCTATTGGTTGTCCGACCGTCCGAATCCACACAGACAAAAGTGACAAATAAATGATGTGAAAGTCTTTACACCGAGGTGTGATATGGAGAATAAATCAGCTCACCATTGTTGTTTCGGCGATGGACCCGAAGCTGTTGATGAAAATGTTGCAGGTTACGTTGACAGGCGGACCTGGAGAGAGGGAGCAGAGAGACACGAGAAGTTAGAGTTCATAATATTTATGCAGACAGAAGACGTGGAGACGTGTTTGTCATCACAGAACGTGGAAAACCTGCTCGTGAGAGTTGACTGCAGAGCTCAACATGGATTCAACACTGCATCAACACTGCAAGCAGCTTGAATTTGAGTCGGTATAGAAGCTGTAAAGAGTGAATGTGTGCATTGTGGGTAATAATTTCTGATGAGCCTTTAGATGTTGTTCCACTTCTAAAAGAGCTTTCATTGATTTTCACTGAGGACGTGTTGAATTTCTGAGGAAATTAATTAAACTTAGGCATGAAAACATGATAAAAACCGAGCGAGGCTGACAGTGATCACTGACTTTTTTTATGGGGTTTGTTGAAATTAAACAGCACAAGATACAAATCATTAAAACATGTTAAAAACACCACAACCTTAAAAACCCAGAGTAGTTTGGACCCGGAAGCAGTGTTCATATGTCATCACTTAATAACCGCATTGCTATCAGAGTCAGGGGTCAGCATGGACACCCTGATTGATCTGCAGCTCCATGCACAACAAACTGTGATGCTCTGTGTATCCTGACTCCTTTCTATCAGAACCAGCATGAACATTTCCTGCAGAGTGAACTACAGCAACCACTCTGTTGGATCGGACCACACGGACCAGCCTTCGTTTCCCAAGTGCATCATCAGTGAGCCCTGAGCCAAATACTCACGCTCACACATATTTCCAGCTTCCAACATCAACTCTGATGACCACTTGATATCTCCCGCCCACTAACAGGTGCCATGATGGAGAGGTAATCAGTGTTACTCAGGCCTGGTTGGTGTCTGCAGCCTCCTGCTTTACATTCTCCTCGCTGTTGATAATTGCTGCACTTTGTCGGGGTTAGTTTACAGCGTAAGATTCTTCTTGTGTTCTGAATCGATGTAAGCTGAGTGGATGTGTTTGCGTGTATCAGTCTGCGTGTTGCCGGATATTAAAGCAGCAGAGAAGATTAAAGCTGAAGCGAGTTGATGGCAGACTGCAGGAAGTAAACAAAGTGAAAGAAACCTTCTGCTGGGGGAAAGTTGGCTTCAAACACTGGCTGAATAAACAACTTGCTTTTCCAGACTTAAATGTTCTGACAGCGTCCTACTGCCTGACAACAGCAGGAAGTTTGTCCGAGAGCCGCTGAGACGAGGAAATGCGCAAACGTCTCATTACAACTCGAGAAAACTACAAACGAGAAAACCAATTACACATCCCCCCGAGCCTTGAAAAGCCCACTCGAGTGGTGTCAATAAACCCACAGTGTCCTTTCAAAGGGAATCATAACAACCAAGACAGTCTGCCCTCTCTCCTCTCAGAGACGAGACGCTGCGTTCAAGGTTGATGAGTTAGTCGAGGTGAGAGTCAGCAGCCCCGTGCACGGCTCCACGATTCTTTGTCTCACTGGATTCTACAAACACAAATGCAGTAAGAAGCACGAACACCGACCCAGCAGTTCAGCTCTCCTCTGTTCCAATCACACTGAACCAACCCCAGCTTCCTCTAAAGCACAGGTGTCGAACTCCAGACCTCGAGGGCAGGTGTCCTGCAGGTTTCAGATGTGTCCTTGATCCAACACAGCTGATTTAAATGGCTAAATGGCTTCAGAGTTCGTGTTTTTTCTCTTTTCTCTTTCCTTTCACTCATTATAATCTGGCTGAACTCTGAAAACCAAGTCAAGCTGCATCAATGAATGTAGAATAAAAAGTCAGTTTTCAAATTCTGAAACTAACGTTTAATATGCTAAAGGTTGACACTATAATAAAGCCTTAGTCAGTCAGTCAGATTATTGCATGAGCGATGAAAGAGCAGGTGGCGTGATAATGGCTGGTGCAAGGAATAAAACTAAATACTGAAACACAGATTCAACAAAACACCACAGAAATACCTAAATAAGACATTTATTAAAAACATGAGGATTAATAAGACGAAAGGTTTTGTGTCCAGTTTCAGCTTGAACCTGCAGGTCTGTGATTCTTCAGGCCGCCTCTAATAATTTGGCCTCATTGAAACAGTTTTGGGGAACCTTCTCTGTTAAACGGTGATTGAACTAAAGTCTTCACATACACATCTCCACTGCAGACACCTGGTTTTAAAAAAATCACTCCTTTGAGCGTTCTCCCCTCTGACCTTCCTTATAAACATTTTTAGCACATCACGCTCGCTGGTGTACTACACCAATAAAAATCCTCCCAGTAGAACCAATCACAGAGGCCTCGTCAGCTCTGATATCATGCTTTATCACAGTATCAGCTCAGTCTGCATGTTTCCATTCATCAGGCTCAAAGAACTTCACAGCTCCAGTAGGAGCAGGATGATCCTCAAATGAAGCATTTTCCTTGTATTGGATTTAAGTCTGGAGACACAGTATGATCAGTTCTTTGTCTGTGAGATAATTACACTAATAACTGCCTACATATTTCAAACACATTTTTGTAAACAGATTACTGTAATCCGATTATTTTTAATCCATTTCCCATTAGAGATCTTAGAAAAAAATGTATTTGATTTTTAATGAGTCAAAGGTCTCTCTCACACACACACGGTCTGCCTTTAATGTCCCTGGTTAAACTCGATGTCTAATTCTAACTGCTGGCGGCTAGCTGGAAATGAAGGAAGGGGTCTGGATTATTTTGAAGGCCAATTACGCTCTCTGTCACAGTGTGAGGAGTGCCGGAGGCATACGCACAGACAGATGCGGTTAAGGCACCGGGTTGACGACGTATGGTTAAAAGGTAAAAGATCATCAGAGCCTGGCACAGGCGATGGATGGTCATGTGACATGTACAGCATCATATTTACGCAAACGACAGATTAGTGACGCGGCCGTGTGAGGAAACGAGGGCGAAGCAGAAAGAGCGACTGAGAAACGGAGATATTAAATGAACCTAGTTGGTTTCCACTGTGGCAAAAGAAAGTGGCTGCACGAGAAATGAGTTTGTTCCACTGTAGCTAAAGAGAAATCACCGCATTCTGCAGGTGGAGGAGGAGAGGAAGACATTTAACCTGCCAGCATTTGGGGTTCATTTACTTCAGATGTGATAGATAAGGGATGCTCGAAGTAGACCCGTGGGAACTGTGGAAGATTAATGCTGGTTACAGTCACGTCTAACACTCACCGACTCTGCTGTGTTTCTGTTTGTTCTGCATCTGTCATCTGTCTTCTGCACGGTACCCAGAGCTCTCCAACCATGTAAATATACAGCTTGTGTGTTTGGTATGCTTCAGATTTACACCCTCGATGTTAAATGCAAACTTTAAAATGCGAGAAGAAGAAGATCAGAGCCGTCGGCTTTCAGGCTTCTCTCATTTCCACAAGTTTAAAATATTGTTTTGCTGCAGTCTGTCTTCTGAAAGGGAGCGTTTCTATTTTTCTAATGTTAATAGTTTCATGCTTTACTTCATCAAACCAAAGATAAATTAACGTGCCTGAATGATCGAAATATGTTTTCCAGCCTGTATCTGTGTAGAGAAGAGGATTTTGGAGGAATATATAATGAAATATCACACACACACACACACACACACACACACATGATTCAGAGAAAGCTACTGGGTAATATTTTATGTAATGTGTGTACACTTTAATATAAAACCTACTGAGTCTGTAATTAAATACACTGAATGAAAATGTCTGTAACAATGTCTGTGCATTTTGTCACGTGTAAGATTAATTCAAGCACTGATATAAATTATGCAGCGCGTTCATTTTTTCTGTATCCATATTTCAATATTGTGCATTTTGTTAAAATCTGCATATTTTAGTGTAGCAAAACTTGCTTGTAAGACAAGTGGGCTCCTGCACCCGCGTGATACGAGGTGAGCGCAGGCTCTGAGTGCATCACAGGGTTTATCCATAAAGCGGCTGGTATTACATTATCACCGTGATTTCTCTCAGAATGGCTTTTCAGGCCTAACTCGAGTCCTCGGACACGTTTCCTCAGCATCCCGGCTTTGTTCACAATCCCTCCTTCAAAGTCCTCTCGTTCCGTGGTGGGAGGGTGGTGAGGGGAGGATATCGCAATTTGTCTTTTCTTCTTGACGTCCCTCAGAGCACGTGACACAAAAATCTGAGAAGGAGAAGCTAATACCCACTGAAAACCTCCTCCTTCTCCTTCTTTTCCACCACAGCGGTTCATTTAATAACCATGCAGTGAAGGAGAGGAGAGGAGAGAGAGACGGTTTTCCATTATTGCTTCCCGCTGAAGACAGAGACAAGAGGAAGAAGCAGCAGCTCGTTAAGTGTCACAGAGGACGAGCTGGCACCGAGTCACAGGATCCTGTAGCTTATATCGGCCTCAGCGTGCGAGCCAAGCGCTGAGAGCAGACGTGAGTGCGCTTCTACAGGCACGAGAACGGTTACGTAACGCGCTCTATGCATCGTGAATGAAAGGGAGATTTCTCAATTAAACCGTCTGCTTTCAGCTGCAGACAGAATCAGTTTCAGAATCTCATCACGTGCTGGCATATTTCTGAGTGCAGACTCTTTTAATTAGTGCTCGTTAAAATGCATGTGAGCAATTTCAATTAACGGAACTATGTGTTCTTATGCAGATTTTATGTAAACACTGTTCAGAAACCTAAACCTGAACGACCTTTTTTAACTTTGGTTATACAGGATGTTAAAAAAATGGTCGTTGATGTTTCTAAGCGGTGTCGGCGGTGGTGTAAGGCTTCCATCCTCACACACACGCTGATGTTGATGGTCACGCTGGTGTTAACACTTAGACCCCCGGAGAGCAGTCATTTTGGTTTTCTACCTTAGACCCCTGCGGAGTCATCATTTTGCGTTTCTACCTTTAATGGTCTGTCCAGCTGTGGCTGAAATACAATGTGAGTCTCAGCTCTTTGGACGTCTGTGTTCAGTTGTGTAAAGACAGCACCACACACACGTTTTTATTAGTTTTAAATTTTTTTCATTTCACACAATTGTTTCAGTTAGTTTGAAGTCTAATTTTTATTTTAGGTAATTAAAATGTTTTTCACATCTGGTTTTAGTTTTTACTACAATAACCTCGAATGTCACTTATCAAGCACAAAACACACAATTACACACGTATGCTAAAATAAACACTTAGCATATGCTACAGTGCACAGACATGAAGGTGCACTGAGGCGTGCATGAACACACAAACACACAACAACCATTAATATAGATTTAGCAGCACCTACATACACGACTGTTGCAGCTGATATAGTTTGATCACATGGCTCTTCATCCCTGCTGGCTACAGAACATCACACAGAGCTCAGTGAAATGGAAGCCAATTTGAAATGTCAGATTAATGCAAGGAGATGTGGAACTTTTCTTTTTAACTAATGAAACTCTCTTGCTAATGAATGTGTAACTAATTAGGCTACATTTTGTAAAAGTGCCTGAGGTTTGAACAAAATTTGAATTTTTTTATTTCTGTGAATGCTTTTACAATTATTCATGTCCACTGGCCCTCAGTAAAGTTAACACACACACGCACACACACACGCACACACACACACACGAACAGGCTAATCGAGGCTAGCGACTATGCTAGTCTGCTGAGGTGGAGCGGCTCGAATAATCCCGCTCTCTTTCAGCTGAACTCCATGTCCATGAAAAACAAGTGACAGCATTAATAAAGCAGGATGAAACAACTGGCCCAGCTCGGCCTCTCAGCACTTCTGCTAACTGCAGCTGCCGCAGCCATTTCCTGCAGAGATGCTGTAAACACAGCTCTCTCTCTGTGTGTGTGTGATTCCCCATCATGCCACACACACGAGCTTAAAGAGGACTCATTAGGATTTTCCTGTCGTTTTCATTGAGGTTCATAGGTTTTTGAACATGACCGCGGATTTTAAATCAAACTGTTAAAACACAGTCATTGTTTTATCAGATGCTCAAAAATGATTGGACAAATTTAATGTTTTAATAAATTCATCCAGTTATTTTATTTTTTTAAATAATTTAAATATGAGGATTATAATTGCTGTGCTTCCTTGATTGAGACGCTCTGCTGATCTGAGCCAAGTTATGGTAAACAGGCTGGTACTCATACAGTACTTTCTACTACAAGTCTCATTCATCCTCTATATCAAAGTACTTTTATGTGCATATTTATCTAAGGAATGATTCGGGGGAAATCAGAGTTGAGTATCTTACCCAATGGTGCTTCATGGACTGAAGGGGGCGGGGACTGCTCCACCAAGCTTGGGATCAGTAGATGACCTGCTCGCCAACCCGAGGCCCAACTGCCCCGGTCATGGTCAGATTTGGTTATGGGTCAGTGACAGTGACTTTAGGCAAGCTGATGTAAACTTGCTTCAGTGGTTTGGCTGATTATTGATGTTTATTGGGGTGTTTAAGAGGAATAAAGTTATCTGTGGTCAGTTAGGTAGAAAAAAAAACTCCTGTGGCACACCAGCATACTCCATACCAACAAAATACGTTAAATACAAATGAAACACTGATAATCTCAGAATACCTCAGTCTGCAACAACCACAACATGCTCCAGAGGTCACCATGAATTCTTGCAGAAAAATGAATGAATGAACACGTGTACCTACATTTAAAAAAGTCAGTTTCCTCATTCAACAGATGAGAAATGCTCCACTTAGCTTGGTGCCAGATGTGAACTGTATTGGTTCTTTCAAGCGTCTTTCATTTCTTAGTGTTGTACTTGCCGGTCATCATCGTCGGCTCATTTTTCACTGTGAATCAGAACTGACAGGGGAAGAAGAGCTTGGTGGTGATCCAGGAAGTAGATGGGTCTAAATAGAGATAACATGAAGATGGCAGCCTGATAAACCTGCCGGGGAAGCGCGTGTAATTGCTTTTTTAATGATTAATAGTTCAGCACCATTCCCTCGGCAGACTGGAGCCAACTTAACATTTCACCCTCACTGTGATTTTTAAACTGATGCTAGAAACAAACACTTTGCTGCCAACTGACGCTAGGAGCTGTGGATAGTGAAATGAGCCCGTGGGAGCATTTCTGCGTCAGCACGTCCTGAGGGGAAGTTTAAAGATGGCCGAAAACACGACCGCTTGGCCTGATTTTTCTCATCGCCACCCCAGGACAAGGCTTCCCACTTCCATTGTGGCAAAGCATCCGCTGCACAGCATGGTATGTCAAGTCCTCCATGTGCCATATGTGAAAGACTGCAGGACACAAGCAGTGAAGCTCCAGTCCAGTAACACACAGCCCAGCTCTGTTTACACATTACACATTCAAAGAACTATTGCCTTTGCTGATTTTCCATCTATTTCAAAAACTAAGAAGCAGAAATCCAAATCAGGTGTCATTCTTCCACTGAAGTTCTGTCCTCTGTTGCTGTTCACAGACCAAGAAAACCAGTTTATTCAGACATTAAGGAACTGGATTTGGCATCATTGAACTCTCCATCACAGCCTTCTGTCAGCCTCATTCTGCGGTTCTTCTGCCAAATCGCTTTTTCTGTAGCTGAATGTACAGCAACAAAAAAGATGCATATTTCATACGGGTTATCAAGTGAATCCAAGCAGCTTGGCGCAGGCTTCAGAGATTATGTTGGCCGACAAACATGACATCCCTGCCCTCTTAATCAACCTCCAGTGACACTCTGAGGTCTTGCATCAGTCCTCACAGTGTAGTCAAGCCTCTCGAGGGGTCTCAATCCCCATCTGCTGACAATGACTGAGACGACGACAGCCGGTCCTCCACCTTGTTCAAAAGACGGTGGCGCCGTAAAGCAGGCACGGCTCAGTCTCAGGAGCAGATTTACGTTTTGATTTGAAGTGGAAGAGTGGAGGTTAAATCCAGTGATCCCTACTGTGGATTCATTTGCAAAGAGTGATGTGGAGCTAAATCCAAATCATACATTATCTATCAGGTTAACGCTGCATGGTAATCTCCTGGGAGGGGATCAGTTTAGTCACAGTGTAGCTAAACCCTACTAACAAACATCGCACTGATGTTTTTTTGGTGATTGACTGTAACTAGTTGCAGTGACCACTTTCAATCACAAAGAAATTGCAAAGGTAGGAGGCAACCTCCAAACAACTGCAGTGCGACTGTTGCAACTCATCTCTTTGCAGTAGACGGGTTGACTCAGCTGGTTACATTTTGGTTGTTTTCCTTTATAAACGCAAGCTTGCTCAGCACCTGTGCCATTTTGCTGTTGAGCTGCGGGCGTGCATGGTCACTCTCTGTGGAGGATTTCTGTTTCAGATCTATGAGCTTCTGGCAGGAATGAGTGTAGGTAGCAAACTTGTGCATTTCTGTGTATGTAGACAGCAACAGATTTGCACATGCGTTGATGCGCATAAGTTGCTTTGAAAACAGGGACCGATTGCATCTGCGACGCAACCGCTTCAGAGGCAGCAAGATCTCTCCTGCTCGTAGTAATAGCAACACGTTAACAGTTGCAACAACCAAACAGCAGTGCACATTTTCTGCTGTCATTTTTTTATCATCTGTACTCTACCCACAGTCCTCCGTCACGGAAAAAAAGACATCCCGGAGTGTTTCAGGAGAAGCTGTCACAGCCATGAAGCTGTCACAGTCTTAATGACGGGTTCCTCAGCAGCTGACAGCTGTAATATGAGCTTCAGCTACAGCCTGTATTTCTTTTCCAGTGCTGAAAATCACTGACACTCACTGTGCAATCACAGCCTGTATGAAGTCACGAGTCCTTCTATTCAATTATTCACCCAGCTCCAACAACACACCACCGTTCTCCACCTCCTGTGCCTTCGTAACACCCTCACTTCAGTTACCATCGTCACAACTATCACGCAATCAAAAGTAAATGATCACTATGGAAAACTGGAGCTGGGATGAAGGATGACACCGAGGAAGAAGCTGAGCTCTCTGCAGACACATCTTCCAGAGCTTTCTCTCTGCTGCACTTCTTTCCTTGTTTCATACTGCCGTCGTGCTCTCCAGCGGCACGCCGCCCGTCCTGTTCCTGCCTCGTCCGAGAGACAAAATTCTCTTTACACTGCAGCATCCTTTATTTTCAACGTATTTATCGAGCCACCGGTGCTGACAGATCGGTCTCTGGGGACTCATCCTAACCCTTGTCCTGCGAACCTCTAATCATCAGCTCGGTGTTTACAGGGACCAATTAACCAGTCAATCTATCAGCTTTCCTCGCGGACATCTTCATTTTACAGCACCTCCCTACTGCGGCATACCTGGACCGCCAAGTGGAACTAATGAAGCGGCATAAATCAAGCACATGCCGTGCTTTTACAAGAGGGAAGAGTATAGGTGGTATAGTGGGCTACGCTCCATTATCAGGCCTTCGGAGAGTTGTAAAACACAGGTAACTGGAGGATTGCCTTGGCCCTGCTCTCCTATGCTTTATTTAACTCTCTCTTCTCCTGATGCCCAATTTGCAGTCCTCTAAGTGACACCTCAACACCACAGCGGTCTGCCTGAATTTATTTCCAGCAACAAATGGCATCGAGCTAAACAAAGCAAAGGCGGCGGGGGGAGAAGAAAAGTCACAGGCTACAAATTAAATGAATAATCCTCTGAATTACGCAGTATCGCCTCTTTTGCAATTGAGCTGCCTTCAGCAAAAAAATCCCACAATGGTTGCGAGACGTTAAATATTTATAAGGCGTCGTCTCAAGGCTATATGGTCCGGGGAAAGCAGTTTCACTCTTTTATTGAACTAATATATATTCCCTACACATGCCCGTGCAAGCTGAAGAGCAGGACTGAGGGAAAAGTGAGAAAACGGAGAGAGCCAGAAGGTTGTTTTTCTTTTCCGATCGCTGATTTTCTTCCATTACGTCCGAACGCAACAGCTGAGGA
This sequence comes from Mchenga conophoros, assembly GCF_057382185.1. NCBI lineage: Eukaryota > Metazoa > Chordata > Actinopteri > Cichliformes > Cichlidae > Mchenga > Mchenga conophoros. The sequence goes on along the minus strand of NC_140527.1, from coordinate 13,687,501 downwards.
AGTGATCATCTCGTTCTCATCCACCGTGCATAAACACCAGAGCCGAAATGCCAGCTAGAGGGAAAAAAAGAGTTTCCCAGGGAACTTGAAAGCATCATAAATCCCCTGACTCGATAGTGAAACAGAGAAATAATGAACATTTCATCAAACCCCGAGAGCTTTATATTCCTGAAAGTTGCTCAGCACAACTTCGAAGAAAGTTCGCTAAAAGTCACGAAAAGATTTCGCACTTCTGAAAAAACGATCTTCAAACACAGTGTCGGTGCTGCAGCGGGACCGACGTACCTGCACAACTTCAACAGCCGCGCTGTCCGTCCGACCATGTTTCGCCTTTGTTGTTTACTACAAAGTCACCATGTTCCCTGACCAGAACTCAGGAATGATTATCAGAAGTAACTCATGTCATACAATGATGACGTTTTAAATCCAAACAAAGGTCAGAAATACATCAGTTGAACCTTGACTAGCTGCCAGAGGAATCCAACGAGGAGGAGGAAACTCCAGGGTGAATAATGTGAACATTAAAGGCCCAGTTCACAATTTTCCTCTGGGAGTCTTTTTTCTCTTTTTATTCATTTATTTATGAAAAACAAATACAAAATATATAGAGATATATATAAAAAATATTTTTCACTGCCGTTCCAAACCTTTTAGGTGGATCTTTGCCTCCACTTTTATAGTTTCAAATTTTCCACGAGATTTGGGGAGAAAGCTGTCGTTCCCTTTCAGCAACCAGACCATTAGAGAGGTCTGACTCTAATCTTAAGAACCAGTTAGGAGTCCTAAAATACTCGAGGACCCTGGTAAGTAAGTATCTGCTGATCAAATCATCCTGATTTGACAGTATTGGGAAGGTTACTTTTAAAACGTATTCCACTACAGATTACAGCCCCAAAATGTATTTTGTAACGCAGCGGTCCCCAACCCCCGGGCCTCGGACCGGTACCGGTCCGTGAGTCGTTTGGTACCGGGCCGCGAAAGTTGAGGCTCAGGTGTGAAATGTATGGTTTTCAGGGTTTTTATCGGTTTTCAACGTTATGTTGTTATCGTTTTTATCGTTTTTATCATTAACTCGGTTTTCCTGGGTCTTTTCACGTGTGTTATGAATAAATCTTTTTTTCGGTACCGGTACTAGTTTTATTTTGTTGTATTTATCCGCAACACCTTAAAGGCCGGTCCGTGAAAATATTGTCGGGCATAAACCGGTCCGTGGCACAAAAAAGGTTGGAGACCGCTGTTGTAACATTTTCCGTTACGTTACTCAATGAGAGTAACGTATTCTGAATACTTTGGATTACCTATTATATTATCATGCTTTTTACAACTACATAAATGTACTATTGCTATGTTGCTATGTAAATTATTACTATTACTGAAGGTTACTCGCCATATCAATACCAACTAGATTTTTAAATCTTAACATAAAATGAGGAACAGTAGGGTGGGCATTAGTAAGGCTGCACTTTTTTGCAGCGATCTCGTATAGAAAACTATTTGGCGTGTATATAAAACAGGTCCGCGGCTCCAAACCGTAGTAAAGGGACCTCTAGCTAATACGTCGGGTTCCGTGTCAGGCTCGTAGCCGAAAACTTTGTTGTCTGGGTCAACTTTGCTAGTGAGAGACAGAGAGAGGTGTTGAAAGGCTGCTCCAACAAAACTTATTGTTTCGGAGAAAAACACGAACTCGGTGTACAGTCAAGTCTTAATAGCTTACTTACAACTGGGCTCGTCAGGCTCTCTTTTTGGCTGCAGTGGTTATTATTATATTTACATACTTCCAGCTCCCGTTTCTGCTCGATGACAACTCGTACTTTTCCACTCTCCCTTTTCTCCCTCCTCGCGCTCACAGACACATAACGGGTATGGCAGTGCATTCTCCCTGCAGCACGGACTACACTGCCCATGAGGCTACATTCTTTAGAGCTATGCCTGTAGCATTCTGCCTATTGCCTTCATATTAAATCATTTTTGTGAATAATTTTTAAAAATATTTCTTCACGTCATTACGCAAGTAGAGGTGACATGGGCCGCGAGATTGAGACACAGGCATTAGAGCTTTTTAATGCGTGTTTTGTTTGGGGCGTGGAAACCAAATTTAGAGAGGGCGTAACCGAACATATGAAACAGGAAAATACTGCCGTGTAATCCCTTTATTTCAGCAAAGTAACTGTATTCTAAATACCACCTTTTTAAACGGTAACTGTAACGGAATACAGTTAGTCATATTTTGTATTTTAAATACGTAACGGTGGTAGATGTATTCCGTTACTCCCCAACACTGTGATTTCATGGCATTCCTAATATGGCTAAATATATATATATATATGTACCCAGGCAGTATTTTCCCTCAAATCAGCAGACTTTGGAGGGTTATCCCGACTTTCTGTAAGTAAAATAGGTAACTTTCAGCTCCCTACATCTGCTTCTTTAACCATTTTTCCCTCCATTACATCCAGACATGACAATGAGGAGGAGACAAACATCAAGGCTGCGAACCGCCGTGGGGAAGGGACAAAAAACGCTGGAAGGCTTTCAGACATAAAGCACCGTCCGTCTTGGCTCTCAACAATAAAATGCTTTTTTCTCTTCATTATGTCTTTATTTGCTTTAAAGCTGTTTCGAACACCAAAGCACCTGTCTGCTCCTCTGTCTGGTTTATTCTGCCTTTACTCCCATGCAGATGCTGTGTGCTCGTACGCCCTGCACAGACAGCTCTCATTATTGTCCTACATACAAGCCGGAGCCCTGGCTCTTTTATAGAGCGTAGTTTCCTTTAGGTGAGCGAGTAAATAGATCAGCAACAGGGAAAAAAACCCACTTCCTGTCACATTTTAATTGCAGTGGTGAGATGAGGAATGGCGTTTTCTACTGACGTCATATTCAGTCATCCATCATTGCCTCTTCCATGGAGTGAACTTTAGGGAAAACTTCATTTTCCTCCCCAGTGAGGGCGGAGAAATGCCATTATAATGTGTTTTACTCTTCCTCCACCTCCATTTTCTCCTTCTGCCCCTCGTCTTTTTTTCACAATTCCATTTCTTCTTTTCTCCGGATACTTTCTCCTGTCTCTTGTCACTTTGCTTCTTCCTCTCATTCATATTCTCTCTTTCAGCCACGGGGCGTTCAAGTTTCATTACGAGATAAAATGTATTCAAAGTGGGAGGCAGGCGGAGGGGAGAGGATGGAGAGATGGATGGATGCATAGCAGCCTGGTCAGAAAACACCTGAGGCTCTGTGTGTGCGTGTGTGTATGTGTGTGTGCATGTGTGTGTGAAGTAGTGAGATAACAACTGTGTTTGTCTATGCATATTTACTAAAAATTGGCATTTGTGCCTGTGAGCATTTCCCGTTTCTCTGTGTGACAAGATGTGTGTGTGTGTGTCCTGTATGTTTACAGTGAGAATGTGTGTGAATGTGTTTGTTTGCCAGCAGCATGTGTTTGCATGTGAACACTCCCCTCTGCAATATTCCAGCTGTTTATGCATACTATCTGAACACACACACACACACACACACACACACACACACACAAAGTCATTTCAGTTTAAGCACAAAATAAAAACAAGCTTTTTGAAGATTAGAGGACATTTAGCGTCATGATTCTTCTGTAACATGTACTCATGAAAACCATCAGTAGTTTGAATGTTTCCAGCACCTGGAGACAACCTTACTGCTGCTGGCATTAAAAAAGCTGCTGTTGGAAATGAGTAAAGTGGCACGGCATCAGTTTTGTGACTGAACAGGTGACCTGATTGCAAATATTATGCATTTGTAATCAGGCCACCTGATTACAAATGCATAATATGATGAATGTGTGTTTTATAACACACGCCCATAAAAAGGAAAATATATATAGATATCATTCTATATTTATCCAGTCATTTATTAGACTGGATAAACTAAGGTTTATCCAGTCTAATAATTGAGAAATTGTGAAATTGCACAAAACGTTTGTGCAGGACAACGCGTGTGTGTTATTGCTGCTGGAAGCACTTATTTATTCGGAATAACGGGGGAGATGTTCTCAGGACAGGTGCGTAGTCGGTGCAGGTGGATGCTCAGACCCTGCAGTGACCCTTCAGTCAGTCACCCTGATGTTTTTGGCTGTTGTGCTTAATTTGCGCCAATTCATAAATCTGGTTTTCAGTCAGGTGTCACATTTTGATCTTCTTGACACCTCTGTGTCATTTTCATGTTTGAGGAGCTTCTTGTGGGATGAGGTCATAAGAAAAAAGGACCGGATGCTGTGGTCAGAGACGAGTCGACGGCTTTCATTTCTTCAAAGCTGCTGTGTGTGGACGTTTCACTTGTTCTTTTTATTTTTTGTGTGGTTGTGTTAAATCTGTGATCTAAATAATTACACTTAACGAGTTCAAATCTGATATTGAACAAGCACATTAAAGTTTTTTCTGTCTGCTAGAAAATGACCAGCTAGCGGCGTCAGAGTCTCAGAGGTGGGATATATTTTGGGGATGATAGCTGGTAGAGGCTGGAAGAACTTCTTGACCATTGCTGTGTTTCACTGTAAATGATTAAATAAGCACAGTGGCCTCAGGGAAATATATTGTGCTAACCCCTCCATCCTCCTCACTTGAACATAATCTCTGCTATTTTGGGTCATTTGTTGAAATGCAGCATAAAATACCAATATGTGATTTTAATAAAGTGACTGCACAAAGGGCAGACACTGACGCAGTTTGGGATGAAATCAGTAAGACTCATACTTGACCTCAATGCTATGTAAAGGAGAAATTAATGAAACATTATTGAATCTTATTGGGTTTAAATTAATCTGTTTTCATGGGTAAAGTTTGCTGAAATACTTTTTTCTTCATTATGAGTGAATGTAGGTGCTTCCTGAGTAATGACGTCACGTTTTGAAATGCCAGTTGTTGTAAATTATGTAGGAGGCTGGCCTTTCCAAAGATGAAAAGCAGCCACTGAGTTTGATAGTTTGCGTTTGCTGGAAGAGCACCGGATGCTTCATCTTCAGTAGCCGCTATTGTTCAGAGCCTGACCATGATTTCAGTCACACTCCTGGAGTCTGTCCTCTGAACATTTGAGTCACCGGTGACGTCCTGCAGTCAGCACAGGGGGGAGCACCAGTGTGTTGGAAAGTAGAGTTTGTAGAGCAATAAGAACTATGTACACAGAAATATGCCGATGCTTTTGTAATCACTGCAGAAAGCCTTCTTTTTTTTTGATCAAACACCCAGAAATCATTAGAGGATATATTATAAAACCAAAACGATGTCCTGTTAGCCTGTCATCCTCGTTCACTGGATTTCTCTGCAACATCCGCGCTGCATTGATTTAACGACCTCATTCAAATGAAAGAGGCTGCTGCACACTTTGACACACAGCTGAAGACGACCTCAAAGACGCCTGAAGAAGAAAGTTCATGCAGGAGCCGTCTTAAAAGGAGGAGGAGAAACACCTCCACACCTAACAGCGCTCTGATTTCAGGGGGACCCACTCCAAATGTGACATTAATTGCTTTACCAAAAAATGTATCACCTTGTCTAATTATAGGCAGACAGTGAATTAAGTCTGCAATAAATGAGTCGCTGGACCTTTCAGGGCTTTCTTTGCCAGCTTTTGACTGACAGGAGAACATGACAGGCTGGCAGCCGGCTGCCCGCAGGGAGACAGAAATCAATAGCAGGTCTGCAATGGAGACGGAGACGAGGTGACTCGGGCTTTATATCAATGGATTAGTGAGAGGTAGCAATGGAAATGTGAAAGAGATTAAAAAAGGGAGGAAAATAAAAATGTGAGCAGCGATGTGTGTGTTTTAGTTCCTGTGTGTGTTCTGTGTGTGATCTTTCCTGTTTGCTGCCCTCATGCAGATGGAGTGTTTGCAGAGTGTGTGTGTGTGTGTGTGTGCGTGCGTGCGTGTAAGACAGAGATGGTCATCTCCTCAATAAATTGGCGTGTGATTTAATGGCGTGTCGTGATGTGCTGCCGTTAGCTCGACACTTTTAATCATCTTGAGGGAAATGTAGATAGTCATTTGAGATTAGTGGACACACACAAGCGCACGCGCGCGCACACAAACACACACACACTCTGTTAAAACAGGTCGATTCAGTTTTATTAAAAAACACTTTTCCATCGCTGTGAACACGGCTTCACCTTTAAAACGTTTTTTCTTCATATTCAGAACGTTTTACTAAGATTGTGTTTTTTTTATTTCTGTGTGGATTAAAGACAGAGGCCGTTGTGTTAACATTAAAATCAAAGAAATGTTTTGACTCTTTTTTATTGTTTTAACTGCAGTAAAAAAACCCAAAAAAGCATATTTTCACTACTTAATGTTAATACTTGGATAGAAAATTATGAAATATATGTGAAAATATATACAAAGAGTTAGGGTTAATTTTACGTGATTTATGTGTGTAATTAACTATAATATGAGCTCTCACATGAGTGCCTGTGACAGAGAAAATGCTTTAGTCCTTCATGTTCATCATCTGAGGCTTTCTTCTCTGGTGCTTTTGTTGTGAAATACTTTGATACTTTTATTTGGGCAGCGTGAATAAGTTACTCTAAATTCCTGCAAAGTCTGAAATTACTTTCATTCAAATGACCCCAGAACACCAAACACAGGAGCTGGTAATATATTAAATAGAGATTAAACGAGCTGCTTTGGCCACAGAAGGAGACGCCAAAGTTCTTCTTTGTTTCCTCACATGGGGATAATAAATCATACAACACTTCAATAGTCTGCTTTATAAGACTTTCAGTGCTTCACACAAATATACATGTCTGTATGTTGTTCTTCAGAAAGTTAACATGGATTTAAAGCATTAAAAGAATTTCTGACTCGTAAAGAAAACTTTTGTAACCGTGAAACGAATCTTTAGTCATTTTGATCAAAGCACTCGTGATTCGTGTGGTTTTGGAAAGCCCTGCAGTTAAAATGTTCTTTGTAAACCACAGTGCAGTGATGCCATACTATTTAAAATAGGCCACATGAATGGGAACGACTGTGTGTAGGGGGATATTCAGCTTTACGTTCAGTAAAACGATGTGCTGTGCTCCAGCCTGCAGTAATCATTCTGCAGCGTTGGCTTTCTGCAGCACTGTGCAATCACATTAGAAAGGTGTTCTTCATAAGACAGGCCACTCGGATAAGCATAAATCTACATAGCAGCAATTTTTTGCCCTCAATAAAAAAGTTAAATAACCGCAATATGCTCCGACCTGCAGTCGTCACATTAAAGTGTCACCTCTCTGAAGCACTGTGCAATCATATTACGAGCCGTCCTCGCATGGACGTAAATCTGCGGAGACGGACTGAATCTGTGGGAGGACGGAGAGCCCAGAACCTGGCCTAACAGTAATCTGCATAAAGTATCTGCAAGGAGGTGGCTCCTGTGAAATATGTGCTCAACATCCCACAACAGAAGGAGCAGAGCAGAGCCTCCAATCTGATGGTGGCCATGGAGAGGCACGAGCCCCGACCTGCTGACTGGATTCTGCTGAACACGCTGGAAGTAAAACCTCACCACCCGCCATCTTCCTCCTCTTTCTCCATCCTATCTGGTCTCTAGTCTTCCCCTCCGCCTCCATCTCCTCCATGTGCTCGGCTTTGTTAGACTCCTTCTTTCCTCTGCCGTCATCACCTTGTACACAGACTTCCTTCTTTGCTGTCTCTTCTATAGCATTCTTGTCTCTTCCTCTAATCATCCTTTCCTTCCCTCCTCTTTGCTCTCCTTTCATTTAGTCTGTCCACTCCTACTATCATATTATTTTACTACTTATTATTTTGTGTCTCTTTCTAAATAATTTAATTTTTTCTCTGACATATTCTTCCAATCCTATCCCTTTCTTCTTCTAATATTCCCCTCTCGCTTTGACATTAATCATTTTTCTTCTAAAACTGACATTTCCACCAATTCTGTCTGCAGCCAAAAATATCACCGCTACATACGCCTTTGTAGCAAAAATGCACGACATGTCTTCACAGCACTGCTGTAGGTCTGCTACATGACCGTGCTTTATGTTGATTAGCGATTAAAATGAAGGATAACCTACAGGTGGAGGAGGGTCTGTGGGTCCAAAAAGGGGGAAATCCCATCATCTAGAGACTGAAGTGGGCAAGCAGCTCATGGCTGACTCACAAAAATTACAAACGAAGCATCTGCAGCATGAATAAGACATTAATATATGACTGCAGCTCGGACCCACGTTAACGTCCAACCTACATTCTTTGATTTCCTGTCCAGCACGTCTGTGAACTGGAATTTTTCTCCTGCTATTTGAACAATAAAAAGAGAAATGATTTCTTATCAGCTCTGCACTTTTATATATTCATTTTATTTATTTTTAGCACCAAGCCAGAGTGTAAGTTATGCATCTCAGCAGCCCGGAGGCAGACAGGCTGCTGCCTGCTAATATAAACGCTGTCTCCTGTGACGCTGACAGTACTGGGAGGAGGTAATTGGGGTCTTTAGTCTGCAAACGGCGTCTCTCTCAATGGCGTTATTCACCCAGAGAAATCAGACGCAAGAGGATCGCATCTACTGTCCACTGCCGAGGTCGTTTTTTGCCGCGCTCATCGTTAGATGGCCGGTTAACTTTTTGGAGGAATAGTACCTCGGCCTTATTTCCTCGGTCTTGTTGCTATAGCGATCAGGAATATCCAACTGAAAATAATGACGTTTCTTTAACCTGCGCTGCACTCTGCAGACTCCGTCTGGCAGCATCGAGAAATAAGATTACCCAGTGCGTAACCTCTGCTGTTTGCTCCATCGCCAACTGTAATTGTCTGGAAAGTCCTGCAGCAGTAATTTGTAGGACGGACCCTGTGAGCGGATTGTGTATGGGGCTCTCTGTCACCGCTTAGAGTCTGTGCATGCAAATTAGGGCCACGCAGATATTAGTTACAACTGACAGGAGCCACTGTGTTAAAGGGCCTGCTGTGCTACCAGAATTAGCATCTTCAGCTAGGAGGACAAATGAGATGAGAGCGATCCTTTAACGCAGGGCAAACGGGGAGAAAGGTTACAAAGCTGTTGTAGTCCGTGCTCTACTCTAGACTTCATTTTACTTTTTATTTCCTGCACACTAAAGGTACACAATAAAAAATCTGTAAAATGAAGGAACTGTTTTTCTGATAATGAATTTTACAATTTACATAAACCTCTGTAAAAACAACATAATGGCAGAAAATTACCAGGACACAGGCTGCTGTGCAGTACTGCACATTCCTGCATTACATAAGGATGGCGGGTAGAATACAACAGTGCTACACACCACTACATGTGCCATTAAATGAGTCACAAGGATGACAAAAATAAATCATTCTTATAGCTGAGTTTGGAAAAACACTTTAAAAATGTTCTGTGTGAAATTTTAATGCTGGTTTTGTATCTCTGAATGAACCAGAACATCAAGTTCACTGATATGAAAACACAAGGTTGAAAGCTCACATAATATTAAAAACTGGCAGTTTTCCTGTCTCAGACAAAGTCCATTTTTTGAGTGGCTCCATGTCTTTGTCATTTAGTACAAACTGTTCTTATAGTGCTGTGATGAATGCAGTTTACTTAAAGCCAAACACTAGGAGAAGGACAGGTTTGCTGGTGTGATCACCAAAGTGTCTACATTTGTCTGTGTCAGGGAGGAAAAAAAGGTTTTCTATTGCCAGACACAACCGTCTGCAAACAATCATGGCTGACACTAAAGGAAAAACATCTGTCAGGTCAAAAGTGCACGCCTAAAATATTTTAAATATACTGAAATGCAGTTTTCTTAGTTATTTCTAGACATTTTCTGATAAAACCTCCAGCAAAACATCTCCACAGTTTAACCAAAAAGCATTTCCCTCATGTTCCTAATGGTGTCAACATCTGGAAAATGCCTCGTCGTTGCATTAAAGACAAATGATCACAAACGTTGGTGAGGGAAGAGCAGAAGTAGAAAGTAGAAAAAAGGGAAAAAGAAACAGGAAAAGGGAAAGTACCTTTCTTGTGAGTAGCTTCATTTTTGGAGCCTTTGGGGTCTAATAAAAAAAAGATGAGAATTAAACACAGCATATACTAACAACACGTTACCAACTACACGTTGTTTGTCCTCGTTAAGGAAAACAACCGCGTTGTCTATCAAGGAGCGAACAAGACAGCAAGGCTCGATTATCTATGGTGTCGCAACACTCTGCCAACACTCGGCCGGGGTGAGTGTGTGGCAGCGGGGGAGACTTGGGGAGGGGCGGGAGGAGGGGGGCAACATACTGTGAAGGCAATAGCAGGAAGGAGGGATGCATGAGACTGTAGAGAAACAATCTACTGCCATACTGCAGCGGGCAGGACAGGAGAGGCGATGCGCTGAGATGAAGAGGAGGAGAGTTGCAATGCAGTTCTGTCAAGAGGAGCTGAAGTAAAACTAGCAAAATGCACTACAGGAGATGCAAGAGGCCAGAGAGAAAGAGGAGGAAGAGGAGGAGGGCGGGGAGGTGCAAAGACTACATGTCAAACTGGCTTCATTTAGATTTTTCCCTTATCTTGACGGTTTTGACCTCGGTAATTTTGGGCAACAGGTAGACGGTGACTTACACATTTCACAACAACTCGAATGAAACAAAGCAGCCGATTCTCCGTCCCCATCGATATTTCGACTGGCAACAGAAATGGCACTAACCCTAAAGGAATGGATAAATGATCACCAATCTTAGATGTAATTCCAATTCTTCCTATTAATATGAAGTCATTTGGCTGAAATGGAGCCCATCTGGATGACAAAAGGTCCTACTTCAACCCCCCAAGAAAGTAACAGCCTCTCACAAACGGGCCACATTATATCGTAGCTGAGAAAGAGAACTTTTAGTCTGCACAAGGCTGATTGATAGTGGAAAAATGCCAACCCGCTAATGTCAAGGAATCAGAAATTAAAGCCGAACGATTCATTGCTCCGAGATCTTTCCCCCATTCGCCCTTGGAAAGATAAAGACTTAGCCCGATGTGCCACTGAACGTCAGTGGCTCATCGGATTGGTCTAAAAAAGTTTAAGAAAGGAAACAAAGTAGAGATTTTCTTCATCAGCACATGCTCACAGCTGCCGGCTAAACTGTGATTTAACACCAAGCCGTCTAATTTTCTGCAAATCAAAGACTTCCAAATCAGACATAACGTCAGAGTCGACCTTCAGGTATTAAACGGTTCTCATGCACTCAACAGCAAACACATTTCATTTCAAGCTATTAAAATTTTCTCTTCCAGTTACTCAGAATTATGAACAGAGGCCAACAATGCGTCCTATCGATACACGCCGAGGAGACTGTCTTCCTTTCGTAACTCATGTTTGTTGATCGATGTCCTATTTTGTCTTCGAACTGCACTGAACTGAGAAAACCGGGCACATCCTGCTTTGCTGTACTTGACAACTGCCAATGTGAAGGATGGGAACTACACCCAGTAGAAGTCTGCAAGCGATATTGTAATCTGTCACTGTCAGCCTGAAAAAAAAGGGAAACGGCTTCTAAGATAGATGGAAAGTATTCGTCGTGACCATGAACTGTTGTAGACAGGTGACTTAAACTCTATAATCTGCCCGAATCCACCAAAGGCAATTTTTCCTCCCTCCTCTGTGCACGACAGTCTCTCCGTGTCAGGACTAAGCCTGGGCTTAGCCTCGCGGCCAGGCGGCCCGTCGAACATCACCTGATCCTGGCATTAATACCACAGCAGCTTTGGTTTTTTGGACTTTTGCTTTGCCAGCAGAGGGGATCTCGTAACGCAAGCTAATTACTAGCACTGTGCACAATCAACTCTCCTGGCTTTGCAGCAAAGGTACAGAAATGAAACCAGAGGAAAAGAAAAAAGCTCGCCTCTGCGTTTGAAGCAAAGATGCTTTGTCAGACAAATACAGGGTTTTCCCCGAATGCTTTTCTCTCTACTTATACCCCAGGGTCCCTCCATCAGCCGAATGTTGGACGCATCTGCCACGTAAAGCCCGAGAACAGCAGCCCGTGGCCTGATTGTGTGGGGGAAGTGAACAATTACACGCCAACCTCTCCATCAGGCTATTTAAATGGATTTGGTGGGCTTAAACCTTTTTTCCTCTGGCTAGTAATTAGAGGTGCGACGGCGCAGGAGGACCGAATGGCCCTTTATAAGGCAGTATTCCCCTCCTTATAAACTTATTAGCCACGGACCGGTGGACTGCAGAGGGAGGAAGACAGAGTAATGTACCCATCGACTCCTTTTACACATCTCAGAGTGGCTGTGTGCAGCCTAAAGCTAAAGAAGGTTTTTGCTAGGATCAAAAGGAAACAATAATAATGTGAGCTATTTAAAGCAAACAGAAGAGGAGAGGAATTCATTCATTTCGACAACATGGTTCATTTGACAGTGCTCTAATTGCCAGCTTGATCATTTCCTGTTCGGCTCACGATAATGAACAGATTTAAACTTTTGACTGCAGAAATTAATCCGACCACTCTCATTCGCCTCTTTCCTCCACCTCTTAGACTCCTCTCGTCCGTTTTGGTGCCCTCACCATCCTATTCAATATTCCTCTCTTTGCTGCCCTTGCCGTTCTGCCTCCTCCTGCTAGACGCTCAACTGTGATCAATATTTTTGTCATAACTCTGGGGAGAGTCACCTCTGTGACGACATTAAAGTTCCTCTCTCCTTGCAATATATCCCTCATCCAAATTTCCTGGCTTGGAAAGGAGAGGGCCGTTACCTTGAATACTAAGAGAGCCACAAGACCTTCCTCTGGGCGAGAATGCCCACTCACCCGAGCAGATTTCAGCGCTTGCATCCTTGTAGAGTTGAGAAAAAAAGAGGAGGGTGTAGATATTGTAGTTTGCATCCCAGAGCTGCTTATTCAAGACTGCTGCAAGTGTAATACATAACTGAGGAACACTGGGTCCACTGGGAACTGTGTTAGCATCAGAGTTCCAGCTCTAAGCGAGCACAAATCTGTTCTGTGTGCAGTGCGACACCCTGCATTTCACTTCTGCCACCTGCACTTCTTCCTAATCTCCCATCGTGGGCAAATCCCTCCAACTTGTGTCTTTCACTTTGTCTTTCTCTCCCCCCACTTGCTCTCCCATCCATTCCCCCCCCCACCCTCCACCCGCAGCCATTCCTCCATCCTACGCTCATTACCTTATGCCCATTAATCCCATTAAGTAGCCATTAAACAAGTGCTGATAACACCAAATGAACGTCAAGCTCCGACAGCTAATAACTAAAGTCCCGCCTCGGCACGTTCAACTCCAGCAAGGAGAGAAGGAGGAGGAGGGAGTCGCACAACACAAGAGAAGCAAAGAGTTGTGTAGCTTTGTGCAGCAACAGCTCCTCCAGCTGTGCAAGGACAAAGTGAGGAGGAGAAGGAAAAGAATCTCTCGTCCCCTGTGCATATTTACTCAGGTCCACCGAAGCAAAGTGACGCAGTGATGATTTTTCAGTGAGAGGTCTTTGATATCAGGAGGAGGGAGCTTTGCCAAACAAAATAAAAGGACTGTTTCAAGGAGCAAACACGAGCTATGAAGCAACAACGGGGCCGCTCAAGAGTGCAGAAGATGAAAACCTGCTGAAGCACAGATTTTAAAGCTGGTGACACACTCAGTGTCTTCTCAGGCAAAAAGCCCTGCCTTGCAAACACGGGGGAGTCGGAGGGTGGGGAGTTTGGTTCGCCAGTGGCCTGTTCAGGTCGAGCCTGAAACCAGGAGCTTGGTCCGAGTCATTGGCCTTGCTGCTGCTCGGCTTGAGTGATGAGGAAGGACAAGGTTATGGCGGAGAGGGAGAGGAGAGTCACAGTTGTAGTCGGCACCATTCATCAAGCGTGCACGAAGACACACACTTGGACACAAGAAGAATTACACAAACCCTCCTCTCCCTCATTGGTTCCCTCGCTAACCCCCCATCTCTCCCTCTCATACACACTCCTTTATCTCCACAGCGCTGTGTGGCCATTCATTACCGGAGTAGTGCATCAGAAGGACTCGGTGCTGCTGTCTGAGGAAGTAAAAAAACCTCCTGCATGACCTCACCTGCTACCTGCTCACCTGACCAAATGTTTCAAGAGACAGATGCTAAAATAAAGGAGGGCTAAACAGATAAATAGGGGACAATTTCTTTAATAATGAACTTGTCTTTCAACCACCGATAAGGAAAATGGATATGCAGGAAGAGATGAGGAAAATAAAAGGAAGAGGGAAGAAAAATGAAGATTAAAATATAAGAGAATAAAATAAAAGATCTGATCACTATGCAGAAATAAATAAGACCAAATGATGTGTGATGAGCAAGGAAACTAATAAGGAAGCAAAAATTAAGAACGCAGCTATAAGCAGCAGACAGAAATAACGAAAAGGCAAAGACAGATGTGAGGTTTGGATGAAACACTGTAAAAACTGAGAAAGCAGGAAAAGAGAAATGAACGTAGGATGAAGTCATGGATTATAAACAGCTCGTCCTGAATGTGTCACGAGTGCTTGCTCTCCTCTCTCCAGCAGACGAACTAAACTAAATCATACACTGGACCCCTGCACCGGATCACTGGGATTTCTTCTCGTGCTGCCATAGTCATAGCCTGGGGCAGATCTCATCACTTCCCCATCCTGTCCCCTCCCGCCCTCCATCTACTGTGGCAAAATTAGCAGGGCTGGTGCTAATTGGATGAGCATGTATGATGTGTAGGAGGGAAAAAGAGGAGCACGGGGAGCTCACAAACAAAAAAACAAGAAAGAAACTATTTATGACATGCAGCAGTGGTGAATGAAGAAGAAACACCCAGTGCATCATGGGAATTCCCCAGCAGCCTACGCCTTTTGCAGCATAACTAAGGGAGGATTGAGGGTCACCTGATCCAGCCCTAACTATGTGCATTAGCAAAAAAGAAGGTTTGAAGCCTAATCTTTAAAGTAGAGATAGTGTCTGTCTCCTGAATCCAAACTGGAAGCTGGTTCCTGGGGCCTGAAAACTGAAGGCTCTCCCTCCCGTTCTACTTTTAAATACTCTAGGAACAACAAGTAAGCCTGAAGTGTGAGAGTGAAGTGCACTAATGGGGTGATAGTGTACTAGGAGGGGATATGATGCTTTCAGGACTTTGCACGTGAGAAGGAATTTAAATGTATTTCTGGAAACAACCAAGATCAGCAAGGTCAACGAAGGGAAGATAAATCTCTCTTTTTTTAATCCCTGTAAATACTAAGAAATTACAGTAGTCCAGCCTGGAAGTAATAAATGCATGAACTAGTTTTTCAGCGTCACTCTGAGACAGGATGTTTCTCATTTTAGAGATATTGCACAAATGGAAGAAACCAGTCCTACATATTTGTTTAATATGTGCACTGAAGGACATATCCTGGGGTTCCTCACAGTGTTACTGGAGACTAAGGTAACGCCATCCAGAGTACAATACACTCAGTTTGTTGTGAATTTAGATTTACATTTGCTATGTTCCCCATCATAAAATAGATATCAGTTTTACTGTAGACAGAATATCTCAAACAGCACGTGGGAGGCGTTCCATCCAGTAAAATAACGGTGGTACACAACAAGAAACAAAAAGATATTTGAAAAGCAGGTCAATATTAAAAAAAGACACCAAAATGGATTCATATAAATAATACAACAGTGAAGCTAAATCTAGTGTGTTTCCACTCCAAGTGCTTCACACTACAAGGCTCATCCATCCATCCTGCACCACACAAATCCTTCTCACTCTCGCTCTGATGGATGCTTCAGGGCCAGTTTGGGGGTTCACCTGATGTCACCTGGATGGTCCCGGGGTTTGAACCACTGACCTTTCAAATGGTGGCCACCCCACTCTGCTTCCTGAGCCATAGTTGCCCCAGGCACTGACCCGACTTCCTCGGGCAGCTTGTTTCGTAGCTGTGCGGCTCTGCATGTGTTCACTTCTGCTGGTTTTAGTTAAAAAAAACAACAACTTTGTTCTAGTCTAAATTGGAAATTGTGCAAAAGACAAAATGAAACTGTGTGACGCGCCCAGTGTGTTCTCAGGGTAATACACAGTTATCAGGGTGTCTTCACCGTGTTGGAGAATGTGCACAGGTGACGGTGACGTTTCCACTACAGCAGCTGACAAGCATGCTAGTTGAAGGATCCCTTCCTTAAAAAGCTTCTAAGGAAACACGTTCAAGCGATCCGTGTGCTGAATGCCACATCATTACAGACACGTCACTTATTAAAGTGTTCCCACTTAGCATGTTATGGTGATGATTATTTTTATTATAATACCCCCATGCTATTCTAGTTCTTCCTTTTTTTGCTCCCTGCCTGACTCCCCTACTGTGCAAGTACATTTTTTTTGTTGTTGTTTCTTTCCCCCCGAGTTTACGAGGCCGCCGAGCTGTCAAGCTGTTTATTTCATGGGTGTGATTAATGCAGGGGTGTAGTCGGCTGGTAGGGGACGCACACAAACACACACACTTACACACAAAAGACTGCATGAATGAGCAAGTCGGAGAGATCACGCTGTGTTACTCTGTCGACCTGACAACCATGACAGAATCTGGAAGTTCATGTCGGGCTGTCTGCTAACGATGGCCCCTGACACAATTAGCTGAGCACATTATATAAAAGATGGGCTCCTCCTCCTCGTCCATACGTATCTTCATTACAGATCTGCGTTCGTTACAAATTTACCCCAAAACAGAAAGTATCTGACATCTGAGCTCATTTAAATAAATGTGTCTGTGTTACAGGGGACATTGGGACTCTTATTATTCTGTGCGTGTGCGGCACAGCGCCGGAGAGTAATTTCATCTGCATTAAAAAATTTTATTACATCGCATTAGAAGAAGGAAAAAAAGATTAAAGCTATAAATTCAAATAACTGCCACACATGCCTGTTTAAATCCTGATTTGTAAAGGTCAGTGCAGTGCTAGCTTCAGTAAATCGCGCGGGAGTGTTGCTGAGCAGAGCTGAGGAGAAATCAAATTAAAAAAACAGAAATGATCTCCAAAATCGGCTCGCGACAAACACCTGAGCAAACCCTCGGCAGGTCGGCCATTCTGTAGCCAAGGCAGGTTTAATAATGCGCACTTAGTCACAGCGAAAACCCTCCGCTCCTCTCAACCCTGTCCTGCGTGAACCGAGATATCCTGCTCACCATATAATGGGTTGTACCATTATGGGCTCAGCAAAGAAAAAACAGAAGAAGAGAGAAGCTCCATGGCAGCATTCAGAAACAAAGCTGTGATTCACTTGTGCACATTCTGTGTACCTGTGTGCTCAGTGTACAAAATATTAGCAACACCTTTAAATTTCACCTGTTTTTGATTTAGAGACGACGGGCAGATGCAGAGCAGCA
This sequence comes from Mchenga conophoros, assembly GCF_057382185.1. NCBI lineage: Eukaryota > Metazoa > Chordata > Actinopteri > Cichliformes > Cichlidae > Mchenga > Mchenga conophoros. Next base: position 13,670,208 of record NC_140527.1, on the reverse strand, counting down.
GACAAATAGCATCGCATGCTGACCTGACGCAGGCAGCGTTAGGTAATGTACGTCATCCCTCCAGGTTTGATCACCGCCAGAGATCCCAGAAAACATCTGGGTGAGAAGTGAACGGCAGAAATCTTTTCAGGTTATTGAAAAGACGAAGGCGAACCTTCTTTCTACCCCAGCAGGTAACATGCCACTTACTATATTACACACACACACACAAGCAGAGTGCTTAACAAATATATTAGACCACCAACAAATTAGTGGTTTATGCCACGGCTGACCTGAATGGACCAGGCAGGTTCTGTGTGTCGCAGCGTTTTTGTGTTTCTGTCTAGAATGAATTCGGATAAAGTCTCATGTTAAAAAACACATTTTCAAGGTCAGCTTCATGATTTATTGGTGGGAAACTAACAAAAAGTCCAATAACTTAAAATATTCTCATCTTAACATCTAAAGGTTTAAGACGTCACGTCACATTTGACCTCTGACCTCTCCTTCAAGGTCAACAAACTGATGTGAAGGTCAAAGTTATAATAATGATTTATGGAGATATTTAAAACTATGTTTCTTACTCCCATCTTTTCAATGTCGATCTTGTTTGTGTTGGAAACGTTTGTTTTATTAGGTATTTTTTATGTATATTTTTCATCTAACAGGTCATAACCACAATTCCTATACTAGGACGATGCTTTATCTTATTAATATATTTTTATTATAAACCAAAATACACTTGGTGTTTATTACAAAACATTTAAAATATGAATAAATCATGAAATAAATACTACACATGTACTATATTCATATAAATAAAAAAATATACAAATATTTTAGTAGGGTACATTAAAATGTGTTTCAGTGGGTTTATTAAAGTATGTTTAAAAAGAAGAAAGAAAAAAATGAGAGCCGCCTCAGAGGGGAAGCTCTCTGAGAGCTTCCTGTTTTTTAATGTTTCTCGTTAATCCAGCAGAATGCTCTTTAATTAAAAATATAATCATGTAATATCTTATCCATGAATTTTAAAGTTTACAGTTTTATGAAAAAGCAGTGAAGCACATTATTATTTTGCATCGATGAACAGTAAAAATGAGTTTTAGTTATTTTTATTTTACATTTCTAAAATATTTGACAGATGGTCTCATACATTTGTGAAGCTCTGTATACACACACACACGCACACACACACACACACACACACACACACACACACACACACACACACTGATCTGATCACAACCATTTTACATGAAACAGATCAGATCAAATTGAGCCAAGTGTAACGGCCATTTAGATATTTATAATTATTAATTAATGGTTTGGCAAATCTTGATAATAACCTGAAAAGGTTCACTTTTCACTAAAACTTGGACAGCGCCTAAAACGTGCGGTGACTGGGTGATGGGTTCCCGTGTGCTTTTGAGGTTCATGTTAAACCTGCAGACCAAACTGCTGCCAGGTAAGACTCAAACTCCTTACACATCCCACTGATCTGCTTCTGATCAGACTTGGAGGGGAACTGAGCGTACCTCTCACTAACATTTGAACCAATCTTCATCCTTTAAGTGACGACAGTAGGACAAGATTTACTGTCTGGACTGCAAGGTGCCAAGGATAGCAATGCTTTGGCAGCCGTATATAAAAAAAACAAGTAAGGCACATGTTGTAACAGGTGATTAAAGGTTAATACTTAAGGAAGACGTGTTGATAAAAGCTGGAATATCACCGGGGTACCAATATTTTGTACACATGACCCAACAAACCTAACGGAAGACATTAGAAATTTCTCACATCCACTTTATAAAATCTCAGTTCTGGCAGTTTTAAACATGCAGCAAGGCTTAAATGTCAGAAAAGCACGAGGGGAAATCAGTTTGTCTGTCTGTTCAGATGCTTAAAGATGCTGTAAATGTATTTTTAACCCATTGCATTAGTCATAGACTTTGGTGGATACGGAGGGCTGCCCCAGTTCTCTCATGTCCAGTCTGTGTTCCTAATGCAAGAAGTTTAAAGCAGAAACCTCTGACATGTGTCTTTATGGGGGCTTCCATTCAGGGAGGTCACTTAAAACTATATCGTCATCATCATCATCATGAAATCATGGTCAGCAGCACACTCATGGGAGAGAGGCACATTACCTTGACCACCAAAACAAGCACTCAGGATACTGTGTGGATACCAAGGAATGTAGCCAACTAGCTTAGTCCTTACTGGGGATTTTGTCATCTTACCATATGATTGTGGGTAAAAGTGCAAGGCTGGACTTGTGTTAGGGGAAAAAAAGGTGGGGGGAGGGAGTTTGGGGTCTGACACCTAAACTGAGCCGTGGGAAGAATTACCTTTGTTCCACACTGCAAAGGGCAAATACAGAGATCGACAAATTGAGAACAGACAAAAACATTGAAGTGATTAAATATACAGCAACAAAGTTTCAGCAACATCGATGTCTAAACATGTTATTTTCCTTTTTTCAGTTAAGCTAATAAATACAAACCTTATCTTTGGTGACATTCTTGGCTAAACAGGCATTTAGAGAAGGTAATAAAATGCAGACACAGCGCAGGTCTTTTCAGGGTACGTTTGGCTACATTCCTGTTTTATCCGACTGAGTCTTGGTGGCAACGCCTACCTTTAAAATTTGGTCGGATTCTGGCATCGTACCCCGAAACCTTGCCCATGAGCTTGTCCAGAAATTCGGACGGTGGCATCGGGGAGGCAGCTTTCCTCGCTGCAGCTTCTTTGGATGCTGCCAAGCTAGAAGAGAGAAAGGTAGACATGGTCAGCAAGAGAGGAATGGTGGATCCCAACAGATTTATGCAGCCTGGCAGTGTTACAAACAAACAATTACGTTTCATGTAAATGATCCAAAAAAGACCTGATTAACCCCAAAGATTACATAAACCCCGCCATTCAAACCTTTTACTGGCAGACATGTCTGTGAAGGTTCTTAGTCATCCAGGTCATCGTAGTCTAAGGAGCTTGGAAAGTAAGGCATCTGGACTTCTTTAAGTTGCTTGAAGACATTTCATCTGAGAAGCTCCTTCAGTTCCAAGAGCAAATGGTGGAGAGTCCCAGATTTTAAGCCCTATGGGAATGTCCCCCCCAAGAGGGTCATGGATTGATCCTCTACCTCTACATGAGCCAAGGTGTGAAAACGGGTGTAGGTCACAATCAACCAAGTTACGGGTGAATCCATAGTGAAGCCTAGTCCCACCCTATCATGTAATTTACAGAGGTCAAATGCCCCAGGGTGTGAGTGGGCATTAAGGCATCTGGGAAGAGATCTCAAAACTGGATTATAAATGGCAGAGAGTCAGTGTCATAAGCCCTCTGTTCAATGATGGTCATTCACAGTGGAGATAAATGGCTTCTTTCACTCCTCTTTCAAACCATCTGTCTTCTCCATCCAAAATGCTTAAAATCTGGGATTCTCCACCAGTTGCTCTAACAACTGAAGAAGCTTCTCAGATGAAATGTCTTCAAGAAATTTACAGTAGTCCGGACGCTTTTCTTTCCAAGCTCAATAGACTTTAAGTGAACCTCATTTCCTCATTTCAATGACCACATCACCATAAAAGAATTACAGAGCTAAAATCACAGGTTGGTGCACTTTCACCCAAACATGATGTTTCTCAAACACAGATGAAAAGCAGCCATCACGGGTCATGAACACAGGCTGTCATGTGTTACAAGGAAATCTGACGAAAGAACCAGAGCATGGCTGAAGTGTACGTAAAGCCACAGCGTACGTACTCACATGTAAGTCTGAGCTGTTGATGGCCTGAGAGCACATCTTTTACTCTAGTTTAAACAAATTTGGTAACAAAACACGTTCATTTGTGATTCTAATCTATAAAAACAATGTACCCGTGTGAGAAAAAGCTGACAGGCAGATTCTTTGTTGTCGTTGTTCATTTTAACAAAGAGGTAGTTCACACTAATAAATGATTAAATCAAATATCTTAAAAATCACCTTTGGTCCTCTGGAGGTTATCCCTGCTGGCATAAAGCAGCTCCCGTCCACACCACAGATTCAAATCAAATTAAATTTATCCTCATTTGATTTCATTTCGTTTTATCTATTTTAATTAAAAACTGACTAATTAAAACTTTACAGTCTGTGACTTTAACGCCTGGCTACAAGAAACATGCTTATTCTTTTCATGAAGTTGTTACTCAAATGCTGTGATTCACTTAACCAGCTCCCATTGATTTTGCAGTTCAGTTCTTTACCTTATTAAGCTCATCATGCTCATTAGATGCTCTCTGCATAATGCCAAATCCCCAGCACAGCCTTGAGCCCACAGACATACAACGAGTCCAGAGCAAACAGTCAATAACGCTGAACACACAGACGATGATGGACTGCGCTAAAAACCAAAGCGAACAGCTACGGCACATCAAAGAAAGACAAACAGGCACCAAGCGGCTCTCCTGTTGCCATGAGGATCACTGTGGTGACCCAGCTGAAAATATTGGTCTTGACAGATATAGTAAATGTCAGTGCAGCTTGGGACATAAACGCTCCTGCATTTATTGAAATGAAGATGAGCTGTGTTCGTTACCTACAAATGTGGCAAAAAGTCCAAGTCATTAAACTTCCCACTGCGAGGCCTGAAAATATACTCAGCATTTTACTGCAGGGGAGCATTCCTAACTCAGAGCTTAAAGCTAAACAACAAGGGGCCTATTACGCTTTCTGTTATTTTCTGTCATATTAGTTCTCTCATAATGGTAGTGAGGAAATTTCTAATGATGAGGTCAGCGTCTGTACAAGTTCAGTTCAATTCAATTTTATCTATATAGCATCAAATAAAAAAATAAAAAAACAGTTGCCTCAGGCACTGGTACAAAAAGCTACAGGCTGCAGTAAAATCTCTTCATATGATTATCAGACACAAAGTTCTGTGAACACACTGCTGTTCAAACCTCTGTTTGCAAGAGGAGGCCAATCAGAGGAAAGCTGGATTTAAAGGGAGGCAGAGGATGAACTGAGAGGCACAGACCATCGTGAGTCAGTCTGCAAAATCTCACTTCAATTTATATGGCATCAAACCAACAGAACAGTTGTCTCAGGGTAATTTATAGTGTAAGGTAATGAGCTTCTCACCTGGAAAAAAAAATCTGTATTTAGAATAGGACTATCTGAAACTCGTACATGTAAAAAAATCACAATTACATCCTAATAGATTTTTGGAATCTATTAGGATGAGGAAAAATCTGTTTCCCACTGTTGAAGCCTTCCCAAACATCCTTACTTTATAAAACAACATATCTCCAAAACTTTGGATATTTCAGATCTGAGCACCAAATGCAAGCTTCTGCAGCTGTTCCAGCTGTCGTGACTCCGAGCTGATTATTAGTTATTGATGTGGCTTTTAGTTCCTGTGCCACAGCCTGTTTGAACCCTGTGGTAATGCACGCCTCTGAATTTGGAATTAAATGCTTGGCTGCTTCAGTTGGATAGAAAGCGAACTGACAGTGACTCTGAACTGACCCGTGGCCCGACAGTGGAGGTGCATTAGTGGCCACTTGTAGTACAGTTTGTATTTCATTGCATCATTTCCTGCTGGGTCCAGAGACAGCACGGACAGCAGTGCGATCCTAGCTATAAATACGCTGCTGAGCTGACCCACTTCATCTGACCGCAGCTCCACGATGAGCTTTGTTATCCAGGAAGACATGAGAAGAACTCTGAAAACCTTTCACCGTGCCAGCTTTGTCCTAATGAGTCGATGAATTAATCAGCAATGAGGACTGAATGAGGACTGGGTAACTATTAGTTTCTGTTCTTCATTCTCATTCATATTTTTTGGATTTTTTTAAGTGTAATTAGTTTAATTAAATTCTACAAATACACTTTCTTCCATGTCAGTGTCCCTAAGAAAGTAGATAAAAGCATGTAAGCATTTTTCTAGCACCTGTCATGACAGTAAAGGGGTTAACTACTGAACGTCATAATCAGAATACTTTATTAATCCCAGAGGAAATTATGTGGTCAGTGTTGCTCCATGACAAAAAAAGCAAACAAGTTAAAGTACTACAGTTAAAGTAAATAGCTTGAATATAAAAATATCCCTGATATAATACACAAAAGAAATATAAACTATGAAGTTGAAATTAAGGTGACAACAGTAAAGGATGTGCAGAATGTCATGGTCCTGGGTCTTTTGACCCAGCGTTTTAAGTTTGAGTTTATTTTGTTCATTAGGTTATCTAAGTTCATTTGGTTATTAGACTCCTTGTGTTTTCTTCCCCTGTATTTAAGCTTCCCCTCACCCTTCGTGTTTCATGCTGCATGTCTTATGTTATCAAGTTTGTATTATCATGCCTAAGTGTTTCTAGTTCTTATTATTTCCCCCTCGTGTTTCCAACCATGTTAAATCTCCCCTGCTCTTCATGCGTTTCATGTCTGTGTCTTACATTGTCAAGTTCTGGTTGTCGTGTCTAAGTCTGCATGTTTCCTGTTTTATTTTGAAAAGGGGTCTTGTGTTCTGTGCTCATGCGGTTAGTTTTACTCTTGCCTGTGCATCATTATGTCTATCCTAGTCAGCTGTTTCCTCATGTGTCTCCACTTCCCCTAATCACCTGCTGTGTATTTAAGTCCTCTATTTTCAGTGTGTGATTGTCAGGTCGTCTGTTGTCCATGCCATGCTTCCAAGTTTCTTGTCTAGGTTTTTCTTATTGTTTGTTTAGATTCCCCAGTTTAGGTTTGTGTTAATTTTGCTTCAGTTTGCCTTGCCCTTTGTTTGTACCCTTTCTACCAGCCATATTAAACGGCTCACCTTTTGTTAACATTCAAGTTTTGTTCCCTGTTCCTTGGAGTCTGCATTTTGGGTCCTTTTTTCAATTCATACAGTCTGCCCTCACCAGACTGTGACAGAACGACCTGACAATCACACACTGAAAATAGAGGACTTAAATACACAGCAGGTGATTAGGGGAAGTGGAGACACATGAGGAAACAGCTGACTAGGATAGACATAATGATGCACAGGCAAGAGTAAAACTAACCGCATGCGCACAGAACACAAGACCCCTTTTCAAAATAAAACAGGAAACATGCAGACTTAGACACGACAACCAGAACTTGACAACGTAAGACACAGACATGAAACGCATGAAGAGCAGGGGAGATTTAACATGGTTGGAAACACGAGGGGGAAATAATAAGAACTAGAAACACTTAGGCATGATAATACAAACTTGATAACATAAGACATGCAGCATGAAACACGAAGGGTGAGGGGAAGCTTAAATACAGGGGAAGAAAACACAAGGAGTCTAATAACCAAATGAACTTAGATAACCTAATGAACAAAATAAACTCAAACTTAAAACGCTGGGTCAAAAGACCCAGGACCATGACACAGAACCGCGGGGCTTTGTGCTTTCAAACTAAAATCTACGCCATAACTGCAAGCCCCTCTGAAACCATACCCCGCAACCTGATGTGCATCTCACTGGAAATGTGACTGCACGTCTGTTCAGCACCGTTGATTCGTCCTGTGCATTTCTACCTTTTCCCTGCAGTTTTTAAGTTTATCAGTAAGAGAATAGCCATCATCATTTCAACAGAAGGAACAATAATCATAGCATCAATGTAAGGACTGAAACATGTCAGAAAGTTCCTGTAGGGAGATTGCTGAAACTATCAGAGTGTACAAAGAAGTGGAAAAACGTGAGGGACAAAGATGTCCGACCCCCGGAAAGAATGCCCAGAACAAAGAGCAAGTGCCCAGGAGGGAAAAGGTCCCCGCATCTAAGGCGCTTCTATCTAGACTAAACAACGATGTCGTAGTTACATCATAGCTCTACAAAGACTCACCGCAGAGCTCTGAGTCACGCCTTAGTTAGGTTTTATTAAATAGTTCCTCTTATAATCTTTACTTGTTAATTTATGTATTCTCTCTCTTTCTATCAGTACATCAACTCATTCTTTGTTTTTATTTTTATAGACTAACTGGATTGTTTTGCTTCTCTTTGGTCCTGTGTGTATCTCTGTCATTTTAATCTTATTATTTTCTTCATTTGGTCTTTTTGCTTAAAATGTTCTTAATTTTCACTCAAAGTGTAGAAAAGTGTCCTTCAGCTTCATTTAATCCATCATATCAGAGCAACGTGTGCACATAAACCTGGTTTTAAGGCCAGGTTCAGCAGCGGTCCATGACTCGCTCTAATGATCATATTATTGCTACAAAAAAAAAAAAAAGATTCCTGATTTTTAATGAATAAATAAATAAACACTCAGACAGTTTAACTGTTACTATATAAATAGTTAAAAACGGTGAATACGGTTCATGCTGTTGCACGGGGAGCATATTTATACGTCACTGTGGTTCCTGAGCTTGCGTCAGACTACAATCATCTCACTTCTCTCTAAACACAAATAAAATAAATAATAATAATAAAATACATTTTTTACCTACTCAGGGACTGTGGATGAACATTAGCTAGTAGCTAAATCTGGTGCAATGTTTCATCTTTGTTTTTGTACCCGGTCCCTGAAAAATAAATGTTAATGACTTTTAAATTTTATTTTTATTTCAAGTATCCGATCAAGCTGACCGAACTCCTCTTTGAACGTCTGAACCTAAACACAGGTCATAAATAAAATCAGGGCCTAATGGGAATTTTAATGACATGCATGTTTTATGACGGATCGACTCGGACCAAACCTTCTCAGAGTGAGTAGATGTTATGGATTTTGCTTCTGAGGAATAATTCATTTTGGTGCTGGAACATTCCCACTTTACAGCACTCAAACATTCAGCGGTCGTTTTCAGCCACCATGACTTTATCCCAGCTCAGGATATCAATGATTGAATATAGACAAAATTATTTCCTAAGATACTCGAGTCCAGACGACAAAGTGGGGCAGCAGCAACAGGACTTTTTGGGCTGTTTTCTTATCATTTCAGAGTTAGCTGAGTTCAAAGGGTCATTAAATTAGCTGGTCTGTTGTGACTTTCCTGTTTTCAAACTTACAGTTTGAACAGTAAATGTGAGAATGATGATTATTTAACTTCCTGATGAGTGTGTGGGAGGAGTGCGCTGCCACTGCATTAATCTCTCATAAATTAAAATGACAGATGATACAGTCGATCACGCTCACCTTCTAAATGTAAAACTGCAAACCATGACTTCCAATATGGTAAATTGTGCCGCGCAGCTTGATAAATAGTGGCATTAGCAATTCATAAACACGTAATGCGGCCGGCGCTGTCGCTTTATCAGGAAACTGCTGATCAGAATCGCAGTCCGCCTGGAGAAGACGGGAATTATGATGGAGCCGTGATTGGAAAACAAAACAGAAAGGGACAAATCTCTCACTAGTTCTTGTCTCATGTGTACACAAGCATGATGATGAAGTAAATATACACACACACACACAAACCAGCATGCCCTCTTCAGTGAAAACACTGGAAAACAAATCATGCGGGCGGGGGGGGGTTAGGGTTAGGAGAGCAGTGTGTGTGAGTGTGTGGTTGTGTTGTAAATGTTTGTGTGTTTAGGACAAGGACCAGTAAGGAAAGTTTGGACACTGTCTCCATCTACACTGCTACCAGCCACTAAGGTCATCCCGTCCTGTTGGGTAACCGGCCAAGCTGCTCGCAGAGTCACATGACACACACACACACACAGTCTCCATCAGTCTGTGGTGTTAATTGCTGACAGTAGTTCACGGTGTTGTTGATAATCATAAATCTTCACAGTGATAATGACATTATAATGATCATAACTGAGTATTAATGACAGGGATGGAAATAAGTTGGCCTGATGAATGATAATCACCGTGATGAAGAAACCTAACCACATAAACACGGGAAACCCCCCAACCGAAGACTAATGATGCCTTTGCTAACAGTTATTCAGCGTGTCCACGCGGTCAGCTGAGCCGACGTGATTACAGATTTAGCACTGTCACTGTTCTTTCTCTGGATCAGGTTTACTGCACAAACATGTTTTTGCACACGTTCAACTGCCAGACCACCACATCCCAGCAGGTGGACCTGAGCACTGGACACTAATGTCCACAACCAAACTGCACACAGAGTTAGCCGAGGAAAAAGTTAAACACCTACAACGAAGGATCAAAAGAGACCATCTCTGTTTCTGCTGATGTGAAACTCAAGAGCTGATTGCTAATCGAATGGCTAAAAGGAAGATCAGGGGGAGGCAGAGTTTTCTGCTACTATCTGTTAGAAGCTCCTACCCTCTGTGTGTCAGGTGACTGGGAGCTGTAAGCAGGGCGGAACAGGTGTACTTACAAAGACTGAAGAGCTAGCACCTGCAGAGTGACTGAGCTAAAGAGAATCACAGTGGTCACATGACTGTGATCAGGTGATTTTATGCAAACAGGAAGTTAACAAATAAATTAATGAATGAAAAGAAATATTATAGGAACGTGAATATAAAAATGTATTAATTGAGTGTTTATGAATCAAACACAATTGTAAAAAATAAAAATTGCGATGTGAAACGTTGGCACTGTATGAAAGTCCCCTCACTGATGTTTTCTTTGCCCTAATGATTTTCCACACTGCCATACATGAAGGATGAGGCCGTGTTTCTTTTCTGACGGGCTTTGCTGTTAAATGACGGCGAGGCTGACGACATTATAATGATCGTAAATCACAACACAGATAATTATATTAGAAGAATCATGACTGATGATGATCAGAGTGAAAGGTTTAAGTAAGCGTCACATTATGAGTCTTGTCCAGGCTTCTGATTAACCTGACATGTTGCTGTGTTAGCCTGCTAGCCTGTTAGCTTTAGGTTTATCTGTCTTTCTTGGTATTTTGTTGACTTGTAAGGTGTGAAATCTCTCCCTGTAAGATGTTGAATGTTTATTTAAATATTAAAAAGGATGATCTGGGGAAGGGAAATATCACCGTGACATACAAAATAACTTATTTTTGGCCTTTCCTCACATAACCTGCATCAGTTTATGTAAGCTGTGTGTCCACCCTGGTTTAGCTGGACACACATCAGTCACACAGAGGCAGCGGTTACAGTTGGAGGGACTGAATGACATCTCCTGCAGGCTGAGTGGGGGGATTTTGACTCGGTCTGCTGCCTCGTGATTCAGACTGCACAGTTTTACACTGGGAGCAAACCTTGATGGAGGCTTACTTTGGGCCAGTTAGGAACAGGATACATGAAGATTTTGTGCCATCTGTGGCCTTTCAAAGTCTGGAATTTTGACCTTTAGTTGAACACCCTGGAATTTGGCCAGCCTGCAATTTTTAAATGCCAGTGCACAGAGTCGACATGTGTCACACCTTACAGTCTGATCAGAAGAAAGTCTCAGATGGCCGAAATGTCACGTTTGAGAAAAAATGCCGACAGAAGCTCCGGTTTATAAAGAAATTCAAAAGAGAAAGGATGTGATGCACAGAAATATATGAGAAACACATCAGATCAGATCAAAGAGACAATAATGATCATTTTTTAAGGGCAATTATAGCGAGCAGAGGGATGGCTGTCTTTCTGAATTGGCACATGATTCACGAGCCACCTGCAGCATACGTCGGACTTTGGAAAAGTGCTGCAGGCCTGTTAGTCATCAATAACCAATAACACGAAGACATTTTCACTCATTTAAAAGTCAGTTTTAAAGGTTATGCCTCATACAGCAGAAATGACACATCTGAAACACTCGGACACGCATGTTGAAGAACTTCACACAGACACCAAGCTTATAAAATAAATATTTGTCCAAACATGCCGCATGACAGAATCTGATGTTTGAGACATGGAAAGCAAAGAAAAGTACAAATCTGCAGAGAATCTGAAAAAGTTCTTAAAAGGTGAAGTGGTCTGTGCTTTCTCTACAGAGTATTCCAATTAAATATGATAATATTTATAATATTTTATATGCAATAGAGCACATTTAAACCATGTGAAATAAGTGTAATCAAAACCGATATAGAAAATAAAAGTATGGTTCATGGTTCAACAGCCTCTTCTCTAACATTTATTGGTTATTCATTGCCTGCATAGTAAACGTTTCCAATAAATAACAGTTTAAAGTTTTATTGCTTTTGTTTCAGCCAAATTAAAGATTTTCAGGGGCAACAAGTACAATTTTTTGGCAAACCTCAGTAATATGAAAAATCATACAGCAGCAGTTTTTTGCACTGAATGGCAAATACGCTGATTATATATATTTTTTAATGAAGGTTATTTTAAATCCAGTGTACAAACTTTTAATCTACAAATATCTCTCCTAGCTGACTTTAATGATCTGTCAGTGATATTTGTGTCTAATTGTGGCTGAGCACACAGTGTAGGCAAAACTGAGATTTAAGGCTGTGATTCTTACACTTGTGTAAATGTGATCGTCTCTGTGGAATTGTATGACAGTAGAAGAAAACTCCATGGGAACAACACTGTCCTCAGTCAAACTCTTATCCGACGCATTTTTGTCACCTTTCACTTCATCAACGATAAGATGCCACTGCGCTCAAAGTGATGATGTGGAATCTAATTTCCATACTGACATTTGATGCTGCGCACCACCTCAGTGGACTAATTTAAATTAGTGCTTTATCTTAATCGATACCATTTTAAGTTTTCTTACTTCTACCAATCCATCTGTATTTTTGGCTACTGCTGAGTAACTCTGTGCATGCTTGTGTTATTTAACAGATTTTATTCAGAGACTCACAGGATCGTTAATGCAAAAGCTTGGCCAGTAAAGAGACAGCACGGCTGAGTGTCTTGTCATCATTAATGGCTCGGGTCAGTGTTGACGTTCAGGTTTGTGGATCTGATGCCAGAAAACAGCGTTGCTGTAAACTGTGGTGTATGTAGCACAAAACCTGAGACGGCTCTCGACACATAAGAGTACGCAAAGTAAACTTTTAGGTTTAGGTTAAGGTTTAGAACCTTTTTTATGGTAAAATGTGCCAAACTACAGGTTACATATAGTAGACATATAGTAACTAATTATCCATATATTCCAACATCTTTGCACTCTGAACCATAAATAAGTAATAATAACCATAAATAAATAATAATGTTGTTATTTACACCGAGAGCAAAGAACTAGTGGGAGCTCAGTTCATTGTATGTGTACACACACTTGGTCAGTAAATCTGAATCTGTCAGGGGCTGGGTTTGTGACCCAGCACTTTGACTTTGTTGTTGTATTTGTGATTTCTTAGGCATATTGAAAGGATGTTAAGTTCTAGCACTATTATCAGGTCGCCTTAAGTTTTAATTCTAGTTTAGGTTTTTCTGTGTATTCTTAGTTATGAGTGTGCTCCTGTTCTCTGTATTATAGGGTCTATCTTGTCCTCAGTGTTTTACTTTCAGTACCCCTGTGTTTAGGTCTCTCTTGTTGGTTCGTGCTTCTAAACCATGTTTCATGTTGTCAAGCTCATGTCATGTCGACGTTCCGTTATGTCCCGGTAGGAAGTCTTGTTTCTATGTTCATTGTGCTTAGTGTTACTTTTCATCATCGTCATGATATTAATTTGTGTCAGCTCTTTCCCCATGTGTTTCTACTTCCCCTGATCACCTCCTGTGTGTATTTAGTCTGTGTGTTTTCATTCTGTCCTTGTTGGATAGTCTGTGTATTTACCCACCACGTCACATCATGATTAAACCTTTCACGATTCTGCTCAGGTTATGTTCATGTTTCTTGTCCCTGTTGACTATTTATGACTAATTTTTTCCAAGTTATGCTCCACATCCATTATTCAGGCAACACACAGTCAGCTCCCGCCGGCCATGACAGAATCTATATAAAGTACATTTAATATGACTCATCCTCCTCACGTACTCTTAAACAAGTCAACATAACCGACCCCACAAGTTGGTGCGATTTAGCTTATTTAGGCAGTGCCACAGTATATTTCCTTTTTGTTTACACATTGATCACATTTTAAAGTGATGACATTTTTAAGCTCATGAACATTGTAGGGTCTTTACCTTACAGTATAAAGTGACTTGTGATTTGGTGCTGTATAAATATAATGGTCCCTGAACTTAGCACTTGGTACAAGAATGTGATCTCACACTCGCTGGTGAAACTCTGTGAAATCCCCCTTTAATTAAATACCTCTTGTTAAAATGAATACGTATGATTGTATGATTATGATAACTGATATCATGATCTGAGATTACTGTGACTGCTGAGCTCAAATCACACTAATTCTCCACCCTGTTGTACTTATTGTCTTTTTTAAAAGTTGCTTTCCTGTTGAAATAGTCACATGACTGAATGACAAAGCATGTGCGGTCAGCTGATGATCGTCTGTAAGTGTCGACAGTTCAGAGAACTCGTCAGAACGCCTGTGGACAACGACGATAATGGCATCTCCCAAAAACTGTAATGAAGCAGTGCCAATCAATGAGAAGACGACCGTGGTTAAGGGGCTTGGGAAGCACATCTGTAACCGGAAGGTCGCCGGTTCGATTCCTGGGCTCTCTGTCCTGGTCGTTGTGTCCTTGGGCAAGACACTTCACCCTACTGGTGTTGGCCAGTAGGGTGAAGCGAGGCTGCCATATCAAGGCGCGATATGGCAGCCTCGCTTCTGTCAGTCTGCCCCAGGGCAGCTGTGGCTACAACTGTAGCTGCCTCCACCAGTGTGTGAATGTGAGAGTGAATGAACAGTTCTGTAAAGTGCCTTGAAAAGCACTATATAAATCCAATCCATTACTATTATTAAGACATCAGGACTCTGAGACCCGTCACACATCCAGTTCTGTTCTCAGTGACAACAAATTAGGTGGATCAAAGATTATCTCTGTGCCGATAATTCCTGCAGCAATGTGACGAATCGGCGCTTAATCCTCTTTACAACAACGGCCGGTGGGAGTGAGATCGGATCAAGCTCTTAGAGAAAAACAAATTTCTGTTGTTGGGCATGGCCCTCGTCGCACAGATGATACAATAAAAGCATAAGACCCGTGTGAAATGCTTCCAAATTAGCGGTGAACGCGCACAGAGCTCGGCTGATGACAACCAGATTAGTCACAGATTACACCAGCGTGCCATTGACACAAAGATCATTTTTCCCGGACGTGTAGCGTGAGGTGACACTGAATTACACTGAAACTGTGAACTCTTCGAGGGGGAGTCTGGTTTTGTTGACCTTAAACTAGAGAATAATCAAGTTCCAGATTGTGTAATTGTTACGGCACAAAGTGTGGGCTGTGGGGGATTTCTGACAGAGTAAAAATAATATCAACAGATTCTGTATAAACATTTAAAAACTGATCGACTGACTGGTTTGCTGTATACAGAGAGTGAATGTGATATTTCTATGTGATTTTTCATTTCTTGTTGTTTACTTGCAGTTGAATCTACGTCTCCTATAACTGTTCAATGCTTTAACATAAGTGTCATTTCTGACCCTGAAGACATATGTATGTGTATTAAATTATAGACTTTGATTTCAATGATCATTCTGCTGTTAATTATTCCATAATCAGACTCTTGTTTTCAGATTTTTCAGTAATATTTCAAGCATTTCTGCACAAATATAGCATATTTTCAAATGTTTGTTAAATTGTAACAAAGTATGAAAAAAACACAATGATTTTGTTGGTGATCACAGAGCAGTTAAAATTCACATTATGTGCTGTATATATGTGAACTTTTACATTTTTTAGTTTTTAAATCATAGAAAAAGTGATAAATGTAACTTGTACAGTTTGTGTTTTTAAAGTCATTTTTGCATACAAATATTTGAAAACCAATACCACTGACAATATAACATTTTAGAAAATTAGAAATATTTGTTATAGATAAAGGAAACACACATATGAGACACTCAAAACATGATCCCTGTAGAAAACTTGAGGAGCTGAAATGACAGAGTCTGTGATTTTAGTGGGATGTCAGCTCAGTGCTGTGACGGTTAATGTGCTGATGCTGTGCTCTGAATTTCCCCCTGAGGGATAAAGAGTTTGATTGATTTACATTATCTCGTCTACACATTTTATGCTCATTTTACAGGCAGGATTAGTGTTTCCTGCATGACATGAAATTAAATGGGAAAAGCAGGTCAACAATAAAGTTTCTAACTAATGAACTTTTGGTTTTGTGGAATAATTTTGGAAGTCTGTGGACCGTCCCCTTTTGATTCATCTTTGTTTGCTTCTCCTTACTTAAAGAGATGGACTCTTACGCATACAGCACTTTTCTAATTGAGCCCTAAAAGTGCTTTTAGTACCAGCCTCATTCACTCAGTCACACACACACACACAAACCCATATCTATGCCTAAGTGCCTTCCCGAACATTCACACACACTGTGATGGATGCATCGGGGGCAACTCGAGGCTCAGTATCTTGCCTGAGGACACTCTGACATGCAGACTGGAGGAGCCAGAGATCAAACCAGCCCGCCCCATAGATAAAGACACTAGCTGCCTCCTTAAATGGCCGCCTAAGCTCGGTTTTCTGAGACTGCTGAGCCCTCAGCTTTTGAAATATGTGAATAAACAAAGGTTTCATTAAATCCCTGGACGATCCGCAGGCGAGAAAAGAATAATCAGCAGTTATCACACAGCTGGAACCTGATGTTTAAAGGTCCAGACTCATAGCAGCTATGGTTGTAATCCAAGCTCAGCGGGACACTTGCTCCCTGATTT
This sequence comes from Mchenga conophoros, assembly GCF_057382185.1. NCBI lineage: Eukaryota > Metazoa > Chordata > Actinopteri > Cichliformes > Cichlidae > Mchenga > Mchenga conophoros. The sequence goes on along the minus strand of NC_140527.1, from coordinate 13,653,610 downwards.
GAGCCTCACAGAGTTGTCCCCCTTTATGTAAACCTGTCCTCTTTGTCCCCATTTTCCCCTTACCCCTGTCTGATCCCAGTGCAGCTGTGCAATATACCTCTCTGTGGTGCACTCTGTGTAAGACAATTAGCACTTCTCCCATGCATGCCATTTTTATTGCAAAACTGAAATTAAAACCTGATGATGGGAGTAAAACGCCTGAGATCAACAACTGGACCCTTCATCTCAGTATTCTTGTGTTCTCAGCAGACACTATGCTCACCATTTGTTTGAGTCTGCTCATCTTATAATTATTATTCAGCTCAAACCCCAAAATTTTAATATTAAAAGTTACGCAAGTTACGTGTGTCACTGAAAAACAGAGTCAAACTGACCCGTTTCCCAAACACACTGAGAGAAAAGGTGCGTTTTGAATATGTCTTTTTCTGTTGCTCCACAAAATACATATTCATCGAGTCCAAACATCTGCCAGGTGTCTGCCCCATTTGCATAAACGCTTGGGCGAACAGATCAGATGAGTCCTTTTAAAAACCCACCTGCTTTAATGTCATTACAGGCTCTCCACACTGAAGGCAGAATCAGGAAAAATGCATTAAGGCTCGAGGAGCCGGCGTCGATGTCTGTGGACACTTGACATCTCACCAGGCACAGCCACTACAGCCTGGCACGAGGATAATACAGCACACACACAATTAGAAGCAAGCTCTGCTGTGGACGCTTGACTATTTTGGCCTTAATTTCTCATGTTGGAGACAGAGACTCCAGCTGTGAGCTACCACGGAGCGCCTTTTCTAATAATATCTACATAATGCTGTCTGCCTGGCTTGTAAAAGTCCTTCTGCTGGACTGCGTGACAGCTTCAGCACCACAGAAGAAGGAAGACATGCACAGGTGCTGCTCGTGTTTTTTATAGCTCCACAACACTGACAGCCCTGCACTGAGACAACGTGCACAGCAACAGGGTGACACTCTAGATACATTCATACGTTTGTTTTAATAGTTTTAGGTATTTGTTGTATAAACTGAGAGCTCTACTCAAATAAATAATGGCTTTGAGTATTTTACAGTATTTATTTATCATTTATTTGAGTATTCAGTATTTACATGTTTACATGTATATTTTCTATGTAATTTTGTTATAAAAGTATAAAAGATATATATATATATATATATATATATATATATATATATATATATATATATATATATATATATATATATATATATAAAATTCACAGTTCGGTTCGTTTTCAATACTTTGGTGTCACGGTTCGATATTTTTTTGATACAAAAAAATGTTCATGCCTATTTTAAGTTATTAAAATTATAAATATTTCTTTTAACTCGAAAGTACAGTTTTTAAATTAAATGTTGCTGAAACATCAAAATAATAAAAAAAATAAATGTATCCGATGGAGAAATCACTTATCTGTGGAAAAGAGAGTTTATTACAGAGAAATGGCTCTTTCCAAAATAAAAGCTATTTTGTCAACAGCAATAAAAGTGTTATTTTATATATAACATTTGATTTGATATATTTCAGCTGCATTTAACTCAAAATGATCATTTCACCCCTCAGACTAATATATATATATATATATATATATATATATATATATATATATATATATATATATATATATATATATATATATATATATATATATATATATATATATATATATATATCACTTTTTTATCCAGGTAAAAGGCTCACCTTTCAAGAGAGTCCTGGCAAAGACACCAGAAATTACAATAAATGATATTCAGCACAGTTATCACAAGCATTTGAAACTTGCAGCAACAGATGAACAACATGCATCCTGCATTTCCCATAACGTAAGCATCACCAGAAAGTGTCCTCTACAAAGTTCTAAAGGAAACAAAAAATCATGTCCAAGGCATTTACTCTGATATTAACAGTACCACAGTAAACAATGGTCTAATACTGCAGACTGTATCTTTACTGTAAGTATTATTATTTCAGCCTCAGAGGTTCTTTCTGTCACGGCTGTTTGATATGTAAACACATACCCGTCTATAGTTGGAACAGGGCCACGAGGACCGAAGAGGCTCACAGTCAGCTGATATAAGTGGCACACAACCCGCGCCTAATCTTCTCCGGCTCTCCGTGATCAAAGTCGGGATTTGCTTTAATTATTTCAGATCAGCGCTGGCCCGTGCTGCTGTGGAGAGCTGCGGCCAATGCTGAGGCAGCAGAGGAGAAGGAAAAACAGCTGAGTTGCCCAGCGTCGGTGTCTCATATGCACACAGCGAGCAGAGAGAAACGCCAGAGCAAAGGAGAGGTGTGGGCTAATGCAAGACTCCAATCATTAGCCCTAAGTGTTCCTCATTATGTTCTTAAAGCCTCTGAAGACCCGAATCCCTAATTGATCTCATCCTGGCGTTTAGTAACACTCGGGAAAGCAAAGGGCTGCTTGCTTCCCTGGCACTAACAGATAGGCTGCCTCGCCCAGCAAACACGTCGTACCCTAGATGTTTAAGCATTCAGCATTTTAATGTTCATATCAAACAACATCAGACTGACGTGTGGTTTTCACACTTGCATGGAGTTCATTTTTTAGTCTAGGACAGGGGTGGGGAACTCCAGGCCTCAGGGGCCAGTGTCCTGCAGGTTTTAGATCTCACCCTGGGTCAGTACACCTGAATCAAACGATTAGTTCATTACCAGGCCTCTGGAGATCTACGAGACATGTTGAGGAGGTCATTTAGCCATTTAAATCAGCTCACACGTCTAAAACCTGCAGGACACGGGCCCTCGAGGCCTGGAGTTGGACACCCTTGGTCTAGGATGAAGGATGTGAAGACAGCACGAGGCTGTTGGTACTGACGTGTTCTGGTTTCAGGCCATGTGCTTGTGAACAGTCAGGTTTGAGGATGCTGTGGCTGCATGTAGCAGTCTGTGTTTGATATTCACAAATGTACGAGAATGTGTTAAAGTTCAGCAAAGGCAAAGCAAGGTTGTGCGTTTGATTCCCATCAGGAGCTGCTGTGTTTAAAATGCACGTAGTCATGATACTTTGGACATAACTTGCACATAACTACCACAGAAGGAAGCCTTATCAGTGCTTTTTCTAATATTTTCTTTTTTTTTCTTTACATTATCTCTTACTATCTTACTGTCACATTCAAGTCATTTTTATGTTTTAAACATGATGTAGAACTTTAATGCTCCATTCAGCAGGACTGTAAAATGCTCATCTTCCCTTTTTTATTTAAAATTTAAAATAAATATAGGATTTCATTTTCAGATCTGAAGGTTGTGAAAACACATCCTGGTTGTCATATATTCTCCGTCTACTAAACCCATCGCAAAAGGAACGAGCAGCGTTTGCCAAAGTGGTCGTTAAACCGAGTTCTAAGTCAGAAAAAACTCTTCAGAAACGCTCCTCTCTCATCAACAGCTTCTGCCATCGTCCAGCAGCACTTTAATTTCAGAAGTGCACAGCAGCTCCCGACATTTCCAGGAATTCACCTTTGCTTTAACTCAGTTACAGCTCTGAGAGGCCATTGATAATGTACTCTGTTAGTTATGGTGAAAATCTGTCACTGTCTGCTGATCAATAATGTATTATCATATATCAAGTTTTGGAAATGAACCTGCCCAGAAGTTCATTATTGCAGATGAAGGTGAACTCCACCAGAGAAGTCGATTGTTTTTTGTTAGACGACTCAGGGAAATTGATCACAGGAGAAAAATATATATGTTATGATTTGTTATGAAAGGAGATGCAAGTAATAAATATCGGCTACGAACAAAGAAACACCCTGAGGGCAGACGCATAAATGAAACAGTTGCTTTAATTCGGCTGAGCAGTGAGTATGCTAACTGACAAGGGATGATTTCTAGGACTGCTTTTGGCAGTGCTCTAGTGCAAATCTCACCCCGCCTGCTCTGCTCCAGGTCTGACCCCATCCCTGAATTGTGAACCCTAATGACCAAGTTCACAGCAGGAAGGCATAAAAGACATCTTTGTCCCTCTGGGGATCAAAAGAGGATTATTGAATCCTGAATTATGTGCAGCAGTTTGCAGCAGCTAAAGCTGATAATCTCCTTTGTTCACTCCCATCCTTCACTATCAATTGCTGATGTTTAATACACCCGATAGATTTTATGGGAGCATTCCCAACTCGGAAAAGAAAGCCCAACGGTGTGCCATCAAATAGTTTGATCCCTTCATTTTGTGTTACTGTTAGCTTGTAGAACAAAGGTGAAAATAATCAGGATGGAGGAGATTTTATTGTGTGAGTGACAGCAAGGTTCAGTTTTTGATGTCCAATTTTGCAGTTTGCAACATTCAGAGGCAATTTGAGGCTTTTGTGCTTTTGATATGTCAGCAGACTAATTTGCTTCATCTTTGGATCTGCTGTGGAAGTCAAATCAGAACGAACCCCTGGGAGATCCTGGACAACAATTCTGGGTAAAAAGTGGAAACACGCTTTATTTTATGCTCGAAATGACCCCAAGTGTCACACATCTGCTTTCTCTGGTAGTTTATTATTTATCTTTCACAGAATTCTCTCTTAAGTACAAAAGGAAACATGAGGGGGACATTCTGGGTTGCAGTGCAGTCTACAATATTTTGATAAAATCCTGTAATGATACAAAAAATCTGTTTGATAAATATGAAGCTTTGTCTTTACTTCAGAGTGCTCCAACACCATTCAATGACTTCTTTAAACCAAAAAATTAGGAATTAGGAAAGAATTAGGAATAAGTTTTAAAAAATCAAGTCTTCTTAACCAGTCAATGACGTATTTCTTTAAATAATATAAATCAAAATGACATGGTAAGGTTGGATTTTTGTTTTGCATACTCTTTGGCTGATAACGTTGCACTGCACCATCTCATCCATGTTAGTAGTTCAATTAATGTGAATAATCACTGTATTTCATTACCCTGTATTTATACATGTGTAATGACAATATAGTTGAATCCTAATGCTAATCCGAAGCTGCTCTGGATGAAGTATAGACTAAAGGTATTATTTACTATTTTAAATATATCTTTTGCATTTTTGGTTTTACTTAACGACCAACGGTCTAAAGTTGCATGAATTTGCTCTGCATGTAGGAAAATTGGAGTTAGACATTAAATGTTCATTTAAACAGACTGTTAGGACCTCCAATTAATATATTTCACTTACCGGTAAATAGTTTCTGTAATTTTATTTAAAATGTTTTTATTGATTGCCTCTTTAATCCTTTTAATTTTTCAGAGTGTTCCAACACCGTTCACTGATTTATTTAAACCAAATCTGTAATCCTTAGGAATAAGCAAGAAAAAAAAATTAAGTCTTCTTAACCAGTCAATGTTGTGTTCTTTGGAATAATATTGATCAACATGACATGGTAGGGTTGGATTTTTGCTTTGCACTTTTTTTCTGCAGCAGAACAGCCTATATGTAATGTTTCTCCTTCTTTTGTTAAACACAAGTGTTTAACATAATAGCATCAGTGGTGGGCATGGATACATGAAGATCATGAATTTTAAATAATTAATTAACTGCAGCAAAGCAGTTTGAAATGAGTGAAATGCAGTCTGAAGTTCTTGTGCTGTCTGCACAAGAACTTGGAGGGAGCATGTGTTTATATGACAGTATCATCAGCACAAAGACGTACTTTTGCTGGAATATTAGAAAATAAAATAGGTCCCAATGGTCTAAATGTATTTGCATCAGAATTTTAGTGAGAGTCAAAACTGCATCTAATTCACATTTATCAGGTTAAGTATCCACTTAAATGTACATTATATTCATGAACGGTGCATCTCGTCTTTTTCACTTCAAGTTCGACCTTGAACTTGAACCCAGGCAGACATTCATTTTCTCTTCATGCTTTAAGTTCTTAGACAGAATCAGAATTTGTTATAGGAACTCGCAGGGAGGTCTGTAATGTGACTGTAAATACAGATGACAGCCGGCACTGAGTCACAACACTTACACAGCTAATGAAAGCCAGAACTAGACTGAAGTGAAATATCACTCCAGGTAACATGACATTCGTGCAAGTCATTCTGTCACGGATTTGTTTTTCTGGCCATCTACGTGAAAGCTGACCTTTCATTTAATGAACAAACCACCGAGGTCAGTTTGTCCTCTTTAAAATGTCCCTCCTCTCCTAGTTTCCACTCCACCCCTTTAAAATACTTCAATTTAATATCAGTCTGACATCCGCTGCCTGAAATCACTTAAGAAAGCCATCGAATGACCTTCTCTAAATTGCCAGATTTCAACATCAATTTATTTCATGAACTGACAGAGTCGGATTTAATTTACTCTGAGACATGAAGGAGGTGAGCAGGTCGGAGTACGTCCCGCTCCCAAAGAGAAGAGATCCCGACATACAGCCGCCTCGTCAAGGCCAGCTCAAGGTTACCTTCAAGCAGCAGGTGACTGTTTCCACTCATGTTTCCATTTAAAAAAAGATTTTTATTGAAAATAGAAATGTACAGAGGAAAAGGTCACTCTGCACATTTCATTCAGGATAGAGACTGAAGGCTGGCGCTTTTGTACATAATAACGACACGTGCAAGCACCCGCAAACAACGGAGGTGATCAGTCTGTGTTATCATAGGGAGGCAGATGTGCAGCTGATCAAAAAAATAAAGGGATGCAGTTTGTTTCTCTAAGAAGCTGAAAACCTGAAGGTGCTTTATTTGTTGCAGCAGCGATTCAGCAAATGAAGCCATAAAAAAACTGAGTGACCCTTCCTGCAAATTACCCCCGATGCTTGATTGGCTTTAAATAACTAAACTGTCAACAGAGAGGCATCTAATTCTCTTTTTCCTGCTCCAGCACACCTTTAAGATCACAAATAACTGTATAACTGCATCTGAAACCAAATATAAATAAATTTCCCTCGAGAAGACTTCATGACAAACGTATGTTTGTTCCAGTTTGTTCCATGTTCCAGTTTTAGGATGATTAGCTTCTCCTTTTGTAAAAATAAACACATCGATATGTGTGGACAGAGGACAGCCGTCCCCAAAGCTTCCTATAAGATTCTGCTGTTCCAACGACCTCCCACCTGGTAGAAAACCAATACGGCAGACATGTCGGCGGCTGTTTCGATGCCTGTCAATCACTGTGAGTGACTGATTGGCATTCCCTGCTGGTTTGTGCGTTGGCATTCTCTAAATGCAGCACTGACCCGTTTGATTAATCGTTCCTGCTCGAGCGGTCAATAGAAGCAGACGATGTGCCGCAGGACTGAGGAGCACGTGATGTTCAGCTCGTGCACTTTAAGTCTGTTCCAGCGATTCAGGCTCAGATACGGTGTGATCGTTCATGGGTAACGCACAGCAACATTGCTGGAGGTTCTGAGCTCCTTTCCATACAGAAATCAAGAAATTAAAGGGAAATATATTTTTGTTATTGGGGTTAAATGATGGAGTGATGCTGATAGAAGAATAAAAATACAAGTATTTTTTGAGGGTTATATGTGAGAATATTGTTTATCAGTTTGTTGGCATTTTCTTTTCTGCTATTTAATATTAAGAACATACCCCGGGCATAAATCTCTTTGCTTGAATCCAAAATTTACAGCTCACTTCATGCAGTTTGTCCTAAAATGTGCTGCAAGAAATTATGAATGAGCTTTCAGCAGTAGCTCAGCATCTCTATGAGATTACTGTGATGACAGAATACGAACCCTAAATGATTTTGATAAACCTGTAACTCAAGAGACAGAATAACAGATTGAAATGTTAGCCTTACTGTGGACATTTACAGTATGTTGTACTTTTACTACATGAGCTATTTAAACTGCTACCTTTAAACTGCAGTTTCTCAAACGTCCAGCTGGGGCTCCAGCAGTGACTCAGTTCCATACATCTCTAATTCCTTCATAACAACTATGCAGACACCATACATATACAAACAATAACTTATTAGTTTACATTATTTTTAAGGTTTGATTGACAGCTGTAGCCAATGAATAGGCTCTTTGACTCTGCTCTAGTATAAGTGAAGCATGACTTTATTACTAATGATAATGTTAATTAATAGGTATTTGTTCATGCGCTGCACCTGCACAGTTTATGGAAGCAATGAGATAACAAGCGTTGGCTGATAATGTAGCACTGCACTTTCTCATCCACAGTAGCAGTTCAATTAATGTGAATAATCTGAAGCTGCTCTGGATGAAGTATAGACTAATAGTATCATTTATTATTTTAAATATATCTTTTGTTGCATGAATTTGCTTTTTATGTAGGAAACTTGGACAGCAAATGTTCCTGTGCGCTTTAAACAGACTGTTTATACTTTCATTTAAAATGTGTTTATTGATTGAGTCTTTAATCCTTTAAAAAAAAAAAAATTTTCTATCATAGATTTTGTGCCGACTGTCCACATTAATATCCGAGCTACGCTGTGTTGGTACTGACTGTCATTTCTAGAACCTTCCTAATATAAACAACGAATTGTTCATGAGATGAGGAATGACTGAATCTTAGATTGGACAAACCTTCACGGGTTTACAGTTGTAGCTGCTGTTGCCACTGATAAAGTAAAATAGTTTCTTCCAAAACATTTTAGTCCCAATTTTCTTAAAAACGGCAACTGATTAGATTTAAAAAAGGAGACTTTTTCAGGGAAAAAGGACATTATCTCGGATTTGAGCCTAATGCAAGATGAAACAGGTCGTTAGATGAATGTTTCCTGCAGGTCCAATCTAAATTCCTAGCTCTCCTCTGCTGCCTGTTTGATGAATACTACGAGTGTGGACAGAGCCAGTGAGTGAGCGAGATATGTGCAGGCATTAAATGTGTATTCATCAGGTCTGGCCCCAGCCATTGACGGGCTAATCAATGTTTAGTAATGAGGCTGAATGTGGAATGAGGTGTGGGGGGGTGTGTGGGTCAGGATGGAGGAAAGAGATATCAATTAAGCAGGGAACTGCAGAGTCCAGGCGTGAGGAGCTGAGACGGCAATATCCCAACTCTGCTTCATTAACTAAACAGTGTGCACTGAATGCAAAACTCCTGCAGCCCCCTCCTACAAAAGCACCATGTCCCTCACGGTAAATGGCCGCCTTATTCACTGGAAAGTAGTCACTGCAGCAGGTAGAAAAACACTAGTGATACTCGACATAATGAAATCCAGGCGACGTGCAGGGAAATGAGATCCACGTGTGATGCAATAAAACGAAACGTGCAGGAACCTGCAGGCTGGGAACGCGCACAGGACCCAAACACGTTAGCAAATAATAGTGAGAGATAATATTATAATATGCATTCAGCGTAAATTGGAAGAAACAGCTGGTAACTATAAATAGGCTCCTTTTCAGTTTCCAACATGCTGCACAGAATCAGAAAGCCGGCTCGTTTAACTGTGACATTGGAAAGTAGAGTGCAGTTTGAAGCACTTCTTGTGTTTTCCACCAGTTAAGGCGCTTCATACTTCTGCTCTGCACAACTGTCTGCAGAAACTACTGTATCATCTACGGGATTTGGAGAATGAATATGTAGTTGCATTGAATAAGACTTGAAACCAGCCGCTGAGACCATTTTTACTGAGCTCACAGAGCAGTAGACTCTCATAGACTTCTATACAATTGGACTCATCTTGGCAACCTAAAAAAAAATCTGTGTTGGTCATCTGGTCAAGAATACTTCCAAAGCAGTAATTCAAATAATAATGATTATATAATGGAGGGTGAAGACTGATTTGAAGTTTTTCAGCCCCAGTAAAACTGTTCAATCTAAAAAAAAAACCCATCTGAGCATCGTCACCTCCATGTCATCAGCTGACAGAGTTTCATCATCTGCATCACCAAAACAATGGCTGCCACTTCCTGTTCTGGTCAGGTACATTTAGCAGGTTTGTGAAAGGGGGACAATGACAAACAGGGAGCCGGCCTGGAGATGACCTGGAGATCTACATGAAAAATATGTTTGCATTGAATGGCTGACAAAGTACTGTCTCTGAATATGTTTTATCCCATCAACAGAAACAGTGTCCTTACATTTTTCCTCTTTGGCTGTATTATGTACAAGGAGCTCGATTACTGGATGTCTGTTAATGAAAGAAGAAAACTCACAATAAGCGATTGTCTTATTGAACCAGTGAGACAAATGGGAATGTGGATTTCCAGGATACAAGGCTGCTCCGAGCCGTTTGAGGTATTCACAAACCTCACCATGTCCCCTCCACATACTGTCTGCTATGAGCAACACCTGCTTTAACATGACTGTCAGAGAGCACGTGACTCCGACAGGCTCCTTTCCCCCAAACATGACCGCTGACACCATAAACACACATCGCCCGCTAGTGGTCGCTGTTTCCTCTTTTACCGTCCTGTCTGGATTCACTGCAACTTAATTCAACTTCCTTTACATGCTCAAGAGCAATGAGACACGCAACCCGAACACAACTTTCATAAGTTTGCACATGAACGCCCCCCTCCCCCCGCCCAACAGTAGGGCTGCAAAGCAATAAAAATGCAAATTCATATTTTCCATTTTCTGAAAAGCAATGACACACACGTCGTTATTTTGCACTCATGAAGTCCATTTCATGCTTCTGCTTACCTGAAAAACACAACCGTTTGCCACAAATAGATCCCCAGCACGTTTAGTCGGCACATTTTTGCCAGTCTCATTTTGTTTAGAGGGGAGGGGGAGTGTGTGGAGGTGGTGGGAAGGGGAGGAGGGGGGTCACGCTCTGGAGAGGATGAAGTCCCCTCCAAAAAAAAAAAAAAAAAGACCAAAAAAAGCCTTTAGTGGAAGAAGAGAAGGAGGAAGATGAGGGTGAGAGGGGAGGGGGGGTCGCGGTTCTGGTTTATGACCTCCAAGGTGAACCGAAAATGTTCCACCTTTTGTGTGTGTGTGTGTGTGTGTGTCTCTGTGTGTGTGGGTTTCAGATCCCGGAGTCGCCGGTGCCGAGCCGCGGGATGCTCATGACCTCAGTCTCCATGAAATCATGCTGATGTCCGCTCTCACGCCTCCACGCAGGAGGGTTTTTTGGGGGGAACAATCCACTAAATCCGCCAGGAGACTGTGTTCAGGACCACGGACAGAGGCGGGCAGTGGGTACGGAGCTCATCCGGGTTCTGGTTCGGGAGGGGAGGGAAAAGGGGGAAGAATAGGGGGGAGAGAAGGGGGTGGGTGGGGGTCTCGAGACGAGATCACGGGATCCTGTCAACTGAGCCACAGTTACATCCAATCACTCTAAAGTCCAGCGCGTGCGGTCCGCGGCGCCGACAGCGGGAACGAAACACATCCCCTCCGGTTCCTTCAGCAGTGGGTCTGCGGGAGGCTCACGCTCTCAGGAGGGCTCGAGAAGAGTGCACGTGCGCTTTATATTCCCCAAATCCAGCGCGAGGACAGAGCCGCAGCTTTCCTCACCCACATCCTACACACGTCCCGGACCCGCACGGGGCTGCTGCTCGGAGAGGAGGGTCTGCAGGTGGAGCAGGTGTGCCTCCTTTTCTCCCTCTCCTCCTCCTCCTGCTGCTCGGCGGCGGCTCCCCGGGGTGAGCAGTAGTAGTAGCGGTCTCTGCAGCAGCCCGGCTCGGCTGCTCCCATTGTCCGCTGCCGCTCAACTTGGAGACTCACCGGCGGCCGCCGCTGCGCTCCCGCCCCAGTACCAGCACCGGAACACCAGCTCCGCTAAACCGAGAGAAAGAACAAAAAGCAATCCCGTCGGAGTGTCGTTAACGTGCTCGCCGACTCGTGTGGACCCGTTCCATGGCGGAAGAGAGCGCGCACACACGTGCACGGAGGTGAAACACGGAGGCGGACACAGCCTCGTGCGCTCTGGTCTGCTTTCTTGCTGCAGTCATTTACCAAACTCCGAAAAAGCCCCTCACCGCGAAAGGACACGCCCACAGCGTGCCCCATTGGGCTGCGCGGGGCTGAAGGACGCCGATGACTGGCTGGGGGAGGTGTCACTAGCTGGGTATGAGCTTCTGCCCCTCATACGTGGATCCCCTGAGGAAATATCAGCGAACTTACTAAAGACTGAGCGTGCAGACCTTTAATATTTGTAAAAGTGATAAATCACGTGTCTGTGATCTGAGTTACGGGAAGGGAGAGGAGCCCTCACTAAAACACACCGAGCTGCTCCTGCTGAACTGAGGGAGGAGGCAAAAGCTCACACTGTCTGATTTCACAAATCAATGAAACAAATCCGTGAGCAGAAGAGATCAAAGTTTTAATCTGATTCATTTTTATGTTCTTATCATGATCGAAGGGCCTTCACAGTGCATCCGTTTCACTGTTTAAAAGGATTAACTTTCCTCTCCCCAACCAGCCGCGACAGATGGCCGCCCCTCCCCAAGCCTGGTTCCGCCAGAGGTTTTTTTTCTGTTAAAAGGGAGTTTTTCCTTCCCACTGTCGCCAAAGTGCTTGCTCATTGGAGGTCATATGATTGTTGGGTTTTTCTCTGTATGTATTATTGTAGGGTCTACCTTACAATATAAACCTTGAGGTGACTATTGTTGTGATTTGGTGCTGTATAAATAAAATTGAATTGAATGGAGTCATGTCTGAATATGACTTATTAACACTTTGGTACCAAATACATGTCTTTGTTTAGTGTTTCTTTATTTGCCATAAGGTGCTGCAGCTTTGGTGAACTCCTCTTCACTCTTTTAGATGAAATTGATCCTGTGACGTGGCTTTGATGCAACTCGAGATGAAATTGGAGAGATTTGAAGTTTGGAGGTGCATGAGGAGGCAACTGTGAAGGGGCATCGCGGGATCATCTTTTTTATGGGCTGACTGTAATATGTGTTACTTTTTTCTTTTTCTAAGGTGGTTATTCACTTATGTCTGTTTTCATTCAGATACCAGGAGGACCAAACAAAGATTTTGAGGCTTTGTAGACGATCCCCTTTATATGAAGCCTTGAGTAAGATGCCACCAAATCAGAATTTAATACCTATAAATGAGCTGCAGGGACTCTGCATCTTCAGATGCTAATGGAAAGCTTCCAAACGTAGCTTTCTTCCTGCCTCAGAGAAAACCGCAGTCAGAATGCACAACAAGTTTATTTTTAGAGGACTGCACGCAAGCCTGTCTGCCTGTATACACCAAATTCCTACTCAAATGGGATGCAATGAATTCCACTTAGGGTTAGTAAATTACCAATTATTATTATTATTATTATTATTATTATTATTATCATTATTATTATTATTGTTGTTGTTGTTGTTATTATCATTATTATTAGTAGTAGTAGTAGTAGGATTATTATTATTCAACCACTCAAATACTGCTTGTAGCGAGTCTTCATTAGCAGCAGGTTGTTTACCACCTGTGATTTTTATGACATGGTGCATCTCATGGTATTGGCACTTTGTTTTACATAAGAATTATTATAAATTAGAGGCTTTTTCAGAATGATCTTATAATTTATCAGCAGAGAGAGTGCAGGCCTGCCTGGGTGGTCATACAGTCAGTAAGATACTCTGAAGTGTCTTTAATCTTGTGCAGTGTAATACTGTAATGTTGTCACTCCAAAAATGTATTCTGTGATTTTAGAGTAACACACACACACACACACACACACACACACACACACACACACACACACACACACACACACAGTCTCTCTCCTCAGGACCATTTTGTCCGAAGTGTCCGCTGGAACGTGATTGTGATTCTAATGTCTGCAGGCACTGAAGGAATCACAAGGCTTAGCGATACTGTGACTGAAGAGCAGACACACACACACACACACACACACACACACACACACACACACACACACACACACACACACACAGAGAGAGAGAGAGACAAGAATATGATGTCTTCATTAGTGTAAAGGGAAAATTGCTCAGTGTGCAGGGCTCCTACCTCAGGCTAATTTCTGACTAAATAAAGGAAACAGACAGATAGACAGATGTGTCGCACAGGTTGGAACACAGGACTTTGTACTAAATATGAGTATGAATGATGTATACAGCAAACAAAGCTCAGACTCACACTGAGTGTGCTGAGATGTGAAACATGAGTCTGACAGAATTATGCAGAGATTATAGCAAAGATCAGCTGGTCTTCATTTACTGCCAATTGTCTCATTATCAATGCAATGATTGTGGCAATATTTACTACTTGTTTTTGATGTTTTATTCTCGCCTTCAGTTGGTGTCACCTCATTTAGTCTGCACAGGGTCTCTTATTTTGAATTTTCTGTGTCTGACTTCCTGTTGATCTCATCTGTTCTGTGTCATGTGCCTTCTATAAAAACTGAAGCTATAGCAGTAATAATACTGCTGCTTTATATTAAGCAGAGAGGAGAGCTACTTGCGTGCACTCCTAAAATGTGCTGCGGCACATCAGGCGGAATCAAGTGTGGTCTTGACTGGAGGAGACCACAAATAGAATTTCTTTATGTAGGTTTGTTTGTTTTTATTGTCCATACTGTAGATTTTCTGCAGAACATCTTTGGGTTTCACTTCAGTACAGTTTTCCTTTTATAATTCAGCAGTATGTGGAATGCAAAGGAAGCATGATGAATATTTAAACCATTACACAGCCATTATAGCTCTTTATGTAAATGTGGAGTAAAGTGCTGTGGTGGTTATTTATAGTCACAGCAGGCTGTAATTGGCTCCTGTTCTTATTTGGAGTGTGTGGACCAACCCAGCTGACCCGTCCCTGCAGAAGATGGCTCACAGCTGTGCTGCTGGAAGGTTGCAGGTTTAAATCCCTCACTGATGAAATCTTAATAAAGAGTTAATCAACTCTTCAAACATTAAACCTCAGGAGCCAAAGTCTCCCAGCACAGATCTCTGAGCAGTGTTTGCTCAGTCACAGCCAAAATTTACAACTATTTCTGACTGGCTCAAGGAAATTTGATTTCACTTGCATTTGTGTTAAACTGAATATAAATGATTGTTCTTCTGTGCACAGCTGCTCCTGCAGTAGATCATGTTTTCCTCTCCTCTGACTCCCTCTGTCATGCCAGTCGCCTGATGGTTGTGTTTCACTACATCTTAAGTATTTACATACTTAGCGTGTTGTCATTCGTGGGTGTCAAGTACTGCTATTTCACCTGCTGCCTGCCTTTCACAGATAAGGCCAAGTTGTCCTTTGGTTGTGGCAGTAGCGAGATGGTTCTCACTTTGTAACCAGCGACATAAAGAACCCTCTGGTGCCATGATTAAACACACAGTTGGCATAATTGTCCAGCATGCAGGGCTGATGTGCAGTAGACTGCAAAACCAACCACAAACAGGAGAGTAAAAAGTGAATCAAAAAAAGCAAAAAAGGTCCTAAAATTGACAGAAGACTAAAAAAAACTTGTGATATATATTCCAACACTGAAGCCCATCTTGTGTGTATCTCTGCAACAGCACTTCTGACAAAACAGCAGGATTTGATCCCCTGAGATAAGAACTCACCGCTAGAACCGAGACATCCTTTAGTGCAACAGAAAACCTCCCAATTTAAAGAGACTGGATATAATTTGGCCTGTCAAACTTCAGCACCTGGTTAGAAGGAGCCGGTGTTCAGTGTTGGCAGGTGAAGTTACTGCAGGAAAAACAAGAAGTCTCCCGATTCAAAGGCGATAGTGGCAAAGGTTAACGGTTGAGTCGTATTTTTGAAGTCCAGGAGTTGTTCTGATTCACTGAGAAATGTGAAGAGTCTGACAGCAGCAGCCCAAGAACAGCTGTACTCTACAAGGTACAATATGCTATACTTTAATATTTGCTGATATTTGATATTTGCTGTGAGTTCACTGTGCTCTTTTACCATCCACAAAGACCTTCATTTAGCACATTAACTGTTTCTGCTGCAAGCTGAACAGGTGCGCTGAGTGAGGCTGATGTTCAGCAGCAGGACGGATCAGTAGCTCCAGTTTCCCTCTAAAAGTTTTTAACAAAAGATAATCCAAGTAGAGCCCTTAGGTCTGCAGATAAGTTGCTTATGACTATCCCCAGAAAAACAGGGGTGACCGAGCTTTTGCGATCGCTGCACCCAAACTCTGGAACAGTCTGCCCCTTCACATTAGGTCATTGCCAACACTCGACATTTTTAAAACCCAATTGAAAACACATTTGTACTCTTTAGCTTTCAATTATGACTAGTCTTTTATATAATTACTATGTATGTTTACTATTTTACCTCTACTATGTGCAGCACTTTGGCTCAACCCGTGTTGTTTTTAAATGTGCTTATAAATAAATTTTGATTTTGATTGTTTTTTTTTATTTGAAAGCATCGTAACATTTATCCTTTACTAAAGGTCATTATGCCATTCAGGCAGCCTTCGCAGGGAGACTTGTAGAAAGGTTGAAACTCGAGGATTCTTGATATCAGAGCAGATATTCAATGACAACAGCTGGTGTCACAGGACGAGTGGAGGATACAGTGAAGATACACAAAATGACCCAATGGGAAACAGATTTCTCTACACTTATAGTAAAAATGTTCCAAAAACTCGAGTTAGGATTTAACATCACAGTATTAGACCTCCATGAGAGCATGTGTCCAAACCTGTGCCTACATCTGTCAGATTCTAATGCACAAAAACGAACAAAAAAAAAACCATGTTGTGCAGCGTTTCTCTCCATTATTTCATCATTTTCAACACCAACTTTCTATCTTTGTATCGCCATAAACTGTTTTAGCTTCAGAACTAAACTTTGCCCAGAAAGTCTTATATTTCATTTTTCAATCATCTCTTAAGAAGTTGGACTAAAATCCAGTGCACAAACAGCAGCTCAGCAAATCATGTATCAGTGCAATGGGAAAAGGTAGAAAAGGAGTTCTTAAAAATATCACTTTGCAAATGTTTTATTGCATGTATCTCATTTTTTCAGAACTCAGAAGCTGCACACTCCATCACCATGAATGAGGTTGCATGTGTTACCAGTGACCATTTTTATTGAAGTTAAATATTAGGTTAAGTATTAAAATTACTGATACCTGTGTCCTGTTGTGCAGCTTTAGGTTCCTTGTGTCATTCATGCTTTTTTGCCTTCTTCTTGGCTGAATTTACTTGTGTCTGATTGTCCCCATCACTATGCGTTGCTGTACGTCAGCATTAGTCTCAGTCTCAGAGTCAGAGTGGAAGACGCTCAGGTGTTGGAGAGAGGACTCTGTAACTCTTTCCTCCATAAAGATGACATTTTCTGATGTTAATGATGACCTTTGATATCTTAGCATATATCAGTAAAGTTTTGGTTTTAGTTTCTGGGCTTTTCCAAAGGTATCTGCACAGGTGTAGACCACCTTTGCTAACCTCTGATGCAAACCCAGGCATTTTGTCCTACAAACAGGCCTAAAATATGACAGAAACCATTCAGTTCAGAAAAGTGCTTCAATAGTTTCTCCCAGTAGGCGTTCAGGGGTAAAAAATTAATTAACTTCTGGTTTGGATTCAGAAGTTGTTCTTTTTGCCTGTCAGTGATTAAGAACTAGTCCAATATCTGCCACACTGCTTCAGATTTATTTCAGTGGCCCTAAATATGAAACATGCCACAACCACCATAAAATAATGCGGCTTTGACAAAGCTATTTATGACCCAGCGGAGCCACAGGTCATTTTTACTTGGCATGATTTTAAAATGAGGCTCTGAGGCAAAGATGTTTCATTCTGTGTAGTGTCTGCTGCCTAGACTCCTCACGTCTAAGCTCCTCCCTCCAGAGGACGTGATGAGGAGACACAAAGAGAGGAGAGGACATGAGGTTGAGCAGTTTGAGAAGTGTGAAGGGAAGCAGTGAACTAACCTCACTGCATAGGTACTTTATTTTGACGGCACTTCTTCTACCATGTAACCCACAAATGCTTGGTAGTTTCCCACAGTGTGACAGGTTTATCCACTCACCATCAGCTCACCGTTGCAACATCATTCTTGTGTTTAGCTCTCCAGTTCTTCTTTATATTTAAAGTAGAGATTACACAGAAGCCATCCTGCTAGGTGAGAAGAGGCAGTTTGGGAAATGGGAATGTTTGAATCATCTCTTTGAATTGACCTTGTGCCATAAAGATCCTTTCAGAGATGAGGTACGGCTGGATGGTTAGCATACAAACTAAGTCAACATTGATTTATTTTATCCATGACAATGATCTTTCTTTAACTTGGTTAACTGCTGCTCTTTTGTGCAACTGATCTTGTCCTCAGATCTTAGGGCATGTTTCCATTTACATTTTTATCCTTAAAATACATTACAAAATAAAAGACTGCAGTGAAAGTAATCACCTACATTGCATCATTTCCATATAAAATGAGAATATTTGATTTGTATTTATGAGATGCATATCTTGGGCCAGTCAACAAAGTCACATTGGACAAGGCAGAAACTTTAAGAGGGGACATACAGCATATTAGATCAAAAACCGAATAAATAAGAAAAGGGGGGGAAAACAGTTGTTGACGCTGACTGTCAATCCTTTAGAGAACGCCGTTGGCCTCAAACTCAGGATAGTGCGTTCATCAAACATGGGCTGGTCACAACCTGCACATATGATTGGATTTAACTCTAACCCTTGAAACTTTGTCATTTGTTATTTTACTCTAGAGCATGTGCAACAGGTGTGACTACTGCAGTGTGTACAGTGTATCAGATGGAGAGATGCAGAGAGAGTTCTAACCTGCTGAACCTTCATCATTTTCCAACCAAAATGATCTTAACCAGCAAAAGAAGACTAAAACCATTCTTTTCGTCTGAAACACGTTGTCATGAATTCTTCCTTCTTTTGCTGTCTTGCCTCCAAAACTTAAATCCACAAGGATAACAACTCCAACTCCATGTCCCTGCTTGCTTTGAGAGCAGTTTCCCATCAAAAAATAAATTTAAAAAAATCACAGTTTCCTGTCTCATTTGCTTGTTTCATCTGCCGTGGTGTACAGTGCTGTTCTCCGCTTTATTTAATAAGAACTTTCAACCTGCACAGATGGTGCCAAAAAGTGGCAAACTGCAGAACACATATGTCTTTACTGGAAACTCTGTAACTTTGTTCTGTTTCTGGTGCAGCCGATCTTCGCACCAGTAATGTCCAAATGTTGATTCATGGTTTTCTGGAGTTTCTGGTCTACTGCAGAACTGCAGAAGGGTTCAAAGGCAATAAAATAGAAATAAAATATGTTCCATCGCCAGTTACTTGGATACGATGACATCTGCTGTGATGCTCAGAGAGGCTCACAAGTATTAGCTTTGTGATATCAAGATGGTTTACACAGAATTTAATTTACAAAGAAATATTAAATTCATTTGATTTAGTTTTAGTTTTGATGGAATATTCATTGTATTCATTGTGTTTACATTGTATGTAAAAGCAAAATGTGACAAACTATAATGGAAACCACTTTTTTTAAAATCAGTGATGATGTACATGAATCATGTGACTTTAACATCCAGAGTGGGAGGACATGGGGGAAAAAAACTGCACGAGATGAAGTCATTATCCTCTGATGGTCCAGTATATGGTCTAGCCTCATCCACTACATCTCATGAGTGCTTGATCAGTCTGGGATGTGGGGAGGCTGGAGGTCTGGGTCTAAATGTTGGTGTCTTTTCTTGAGCTGCTCTTTACATCATGGGAGGGGGGGGGGGGGGGGGGTTACTGCCCCAATGCCTGGATCAAAAAGCAGTGTATTATAATTACAATTTAATTATCTTTATTCACTTTTTCTGTCAGTGGTTTTAATGTTGTGGCTGATTGGTGTACATAATTTCAATCATGTTTTCTCATTTTATATAATTTTTCACAGTTTGGGGTTTGACTGGTTTGCTCCTAATGAAGTCATCTTCCTGTGCTTTTTTATTATAAAATGATTTAATGGCACCCAGCTGGAAAATTGTAGTGTCAACAACTGCTAACTTCAACAAGCCGGCTGCTAATATTTCCATAACAGTAGTTGATGGAAATGTGCATTCAATTTATTTTGCCAATTTTCTCAATTCATTACATTTGGATGGGAACTTAAATATGGATGAAATAAAACAACAAGGATAAACAACAACATTGCCAGAAGAAATTTTGTCCTCTGTAAAGAAAACTACAGCAATAACCCTGCTAAATGCTAGAAGGATAGCAGGAAGACAGATGTGAGCTCTCACAACCTCAAACTGTGGAGGAAGCAAGTTCAATTGAACTGTATACATAGAGCACCAAGTCACAAAAACAGTCTAAGGAGCTTGTCAAGCATCTGGACATTTTTAGGTTGCTTGAAGATGTTTCACCTCTCATCTGAGAAGCTTCTTCAGTTCTAGGGTCAAATGGTGGAGACTCCCAGACTTAAGTCCTGTGGGAGTGTCCCCCCAAGAGAGACAATAGACCCTCTAATGATCCTCTACCTAATCACATGAGCCAAGGTGTGAAAATGGATGTAAGTCACAATCAGCCAAGGTTTCGGGTGAACCCACTGTGAAACCTAGCCCCACCCTAATCATGTGATTTCCAGAGGTCAGATGGCCCAGGATGTGAGTGAGCGTTAAGGCATCTGGGAAGGGATCTCAGAATTGGATTATAGATGGCAGACAGTTGGTGTTGTAAGCCACCACCTCTGTTCAAAGATGGTCGCTCACAGTGGACATAGATGGCTTCTTTCACTCCTCTTTCAAGCCATCTGTCTTCTCTGTCCAAAATGTAAACATTGGCATCCTCGAAAGAGTGACCTTTGTCCTTTAAATGCAGATGGACTGCCGAGTCTTGTCCTGTCGAGGTGGCTCTTCTATGTTGTGCCATGCGTTTATGAAGTGGCTGTTTCCCCAAACCTCTCCAATGTAGAGGTTTGGGCATTCCTCGCTACACTGTACAGCATAAACTACATTGTTAAGTTTATGTTAACAACTTTTTTAACCCTTGGATGCACAACCTATCAATACCTACACTCTTCCACGAGTGGGGTCAAAAATGACCCCAAATAGAAACAATGCATTTTGCAACAAACTTGGTTGTTATTCTTCAAAATCTTTAAAACAAAGAGTTGTAACATTCTCATATTTGAGGTATTCCTCATAAAACTTGTTTGTGACATGAGGCACTTTGCATTTTTATTTATTTTTTCATTAATTTAAAGAAATTGCAGTTTTTCTATCGCTTGTATCACTTTTGTATGCTTGCTCTGCATATACTGCAGAAGCTGGGTCTTCCCTCTGAAAGGCACAAGTTGTTCATCCACTGTAACACAATCATCAGGGATGAATTTCTGCCTGCAGTTGACCAGGAACAGGCCCCATACGTAGCTGAAAGCTGCCATATGGTTTGTTTTCAGTCGGTAGGCTCTGGTCCTCTTGTCATCAAAGTGCAAGAAACGGTCAATATCTTTAAATCTTTGAATTGACATAGTGGCCTTGTACAATGGGTTATGCAGAGGACTCCTAAAAAACTTGTACATCCCAGTTCTTCTCACTTCCTGCAAAAATGGTCAATCAAATGAAGGCCAGGAGCTTTTGTTTGATTACATTTTCCCACTCTTTTCCCCTGTCTGTGGCTACTCTTAGTGCCTCCATGTTTGTGCATGTCAGCACCTCTTCTATTATATTATCAGACATGAACATCTTCCATGCATTTACTGGGGAGAAAGTACTAAACCCAGGTGCAAGCCCTGGCTGACTAATTCAGAATATTGTGGCCAGAGCAGTAAGAGGGGCTCATTCTGTTAGACTCAATATCCATTTCCTCTTCAGAGGACTCCTCTGTATCTGACTAGTCTTGTTCGGGGGGACGGGGGTGACAATAGTCTGGGGGTCCTCTATATCTGAGATGTCAAATTCTGAGTCAATGCCTCCGATGGGCTCTTCATCCCATCCGTCCTGGATCATTTGTAGGGCAAGGTCCACAGCTGGCCTCATAGCAGCCATGTTACTTTAAATATTAAAAAAAAAAACATCAGAAAGTACAATGTTTGAAATGCACAGAAAACTATAAACAGGGCTGCACATAAATAGTCCGCAGGTGCGCATTTGCTGTCAAAATAAAAGATGCGCACCAGATAAGAAGTTGGAACGTTCGTTTGCGTACATGTTCTGGAGGAGGACAGACATTTGTTCAGAACTCTTAAAGATGTCGAAGAAGCAAGCTCCGTAAGCAATTACTTTGGTATCCCTCCACTGCAAAAGAACCGCGTATTCTCTGAATTTCTGGGAATACTTTTATTTTGACAGCGAATACACACCTGAAGACCACTTATGTGCAGCCCTGACTTTAAATCGTGTATGTTACTGTGTAAAAATTAATTCTTGATCCATCAGAAGTGTAAGTGGGACAGTCAGAGTTGCTAAGAATGAAAGTTTCATAGAAAATTGCATAGGAACTGCTTGGGGTAATTTTTCACCCCACTTGTGGAAGGGTGGGGTAGTGATACAAAAACTGCATTTTTTTTAAAAATTAATGAAAAAATAAATAAAAATGCAAATGGCCTCATGTTACAAACATATTTTATGAGGAATACCTGGAATATGAATATATTACAACTTTGCATTTTAAAGATTTTGAAGAAAAACAACCTGTGGGGTCATTAGAAACTGTAACCACATCAGTTTTTAACCCAGAAAGAAAATTATTTAGAAACAAATGGAAGATCAGCCTGGTATCAAAATGTAAAAAGCAAAAAGGAGACATTTTATAAGCTCTAACTAGTTTTGAGCAGTCACCTCTGCCACTTCTGCTACAGGGTGATCAAAGAAAATGCAGTTTTTAAGTTTTCTCCAGCAAATGATCAGAAAATCAACTTGTTTATGTTCGTCCACATCATACACATTAATTAAATACAACAGGTCAAGTTCAAACTTTCAATGCAAATGGTAATAAAGTTAGTAATTAAGATTAACAGGAAGTTACAAAACAAAAGTGATTGGACTGCACCGAGTAGAACAACAATAGCATGTTTATTAATGGTAGAAGATGTTATAGATGATGTGGAATTGATCTGGGGAAAATCTGTCATTAATTAAAAAATGTTCAATACCTCCATTAAACAGAAAAAGGTATTGTACAAAAACAAATCATAAATTAAAAAAAAATCAGCCAGGATAAAATTATTTCAGGCTTATGTTTGACTGTTTCATCATGAAACAAAGTTTTATTTATTTACAGCTTGCAAACAGGTTTTAAAGCCATGGAGTTCTTCTTCCTTTTATATCTGAGATATCTTTTTGTTGCATATTTTTATGGAGAGCTTCTGAGGGGTAACGTACTTCTCTTTAATGAGAGATAATGAAAAAATAGTTTTGCAGAGACATTTTATCTGGCAGGGTGCAGTGTTTGCTTTGCAGCTCTCGCTCTCTCGCTCTCTCTCTCTCTCTCTCTCTCTCTCTCTCTCTCTCTCTCTCTCACACACACACACACACACACGCACACACACACACACCAGTTCTGAACAGCCTGTGGTGAATACACTGAAAAGCCTGCAGCTGTGGATGCAACAGAAGACATCACAGGACTCAGCAGACTTACATCATGACCAGCGTGCCTGCATTACCTCCACAACTCAGCACGTCCTTCCCCAACTTTGTTTTCATGTTTGAGGTTCACCTTAAAGTTTCTCCAGCTGTTGGTGATGTGGGTGGGTGTGCACCACGAGCACACCCACAGACAGAAAGGAAATTATTGATAAAGGAGAAGAGCAAGAAGATCATCACACCATAGATCCCTATGTTATTTTTAGTGTTGACTCACTATACGATGTCAAGCTTTTCAGGGGAAGACAGTCTTATCAGGGTGTAAGAACTCGTGAAAATCTCTGCTGTTCATTTTTCCTTTCTGATAACAGAGGCTAACCCAGAGCGTTCTCACTCCCGAGGCGTAACATGTCGACGTTTTGTCACGTCCCGCGGCGTTCCTGAGGAACGCGAAAGGAGACCTTCGGCGTTCTTATGGTACGCGGCGGGTTATGGCTGGAATCCAGTGCAATGACGCTCCCGCGGGAGTAGACGTTCCAGCCCTGTATTCCAGCCCTAAACCTAACCTTATCCCTAGCCCTGACCATAACCTTATTCCTGACCTTAACCAGGACTTTAATGATGTTAAATAGCGTGTTTCTAAGCGATTTGAAGAATAAGAGCGAACATGTGTAGGTTCAGTCCAGACGGTTCTCATATTTCCTCTTTTTCCGAGGTCGTCATTTAGGAACGTGGTGGGTAGCCGAAAACGTAATATGGTGACGATTTGTCACCTAGCGTAAAATGTTACGCTTTGGGAGTGAGAATGGGTTGGCTAACCATGACCGAAAGGCGAGGTGGAGTCAACAACAACAAAACACTGTTAGTGCTTTAAATGGTAAATGGTAAATGGCCTGTATTTATATAGCGCTTTACTAGTCCCTAAGGACTCCAAAGCGCTTTACATATCCAGTCATCCACCCATTCACACATGCATTCACACACTGGTGATGGCAAGCTACATTGTAGCCACAGCCACCCTGGGGCGCACTGACAGAGGCGAGGCTGCCGGACACTGGCGCCACCGGGCGCTCTTAATTACTCATCGTAAACCAGGCAACGAGGTGGCAGAGATGTCTGGATCATCAGTTCAGGTAAGTTTGGTGGCTCAAAGCATTGCTTCCGTTGATCAGAAGATGACAGAACAGTGGATGAAGCCGACTGAATGAGGGCTAAATATTTTCAAAGCTCAAACAGTTTTTCTTTTGATTGGAAAAGAAGTCCACAGCTTTGTGACTTATTAAAAAGTCTCTAATCGAGTTCTGGATAATTATCAGACAAATTTTGATAAATGTAGGCCGTATGAAAGTGTGTGGATGTAGTTCCTGTGCTCTCCTCCTGTGTCTCGCCCCCTCGTTATTCCTCTATGTATTTAAGCCCTGTCCTTCTCTGTTTGTTGTGTTTCGTCCATGTTCCTCGTCTCAGGCGTCCATGTCCCATGTTCCACGTCTCCTCTCAGGTTCCTTTGTATTACTTTCTGCAGACGTGACACCTTTGTTTACTACAGCAGTATTTTTTTATCATATAGTAAAACTAAAGTGTACTGCTCAAGTGCCACTTTTCTTAGATTAAAACATTTAGATATGGCCCACACTCTAAAACAAGTTTAAATTGCTTGCCCCAAACCTTTTCTAAATTAAGATTACACTACATTTCTAATGAAAAACAAACATTCAAAATATGTTTTAATCTATTTTATATAACAACTTTGGTGCAACACAGCAGGCCTAAGTGTGAAAAAAACATTTCGGCTGGCCTGAAGTTTAAGTTAATTTCAATCAGTTTTATTCATGTAGCACCAAACACTCACCTCAAGGTGCTTCGTAGGCAAGGCAAGGCAAATTTATTTGTATAGCACAATTCAACAACAAGGTGATTCAAAGTGCTTTGAATACAGTCTATCATTCGTACTCTAATGATAGACTTTGGATTTGCCAAATTTGTTTAATAATGTTTTCTCATTATGTTAATAAAAAAATGTTGCAATTTTATTTGATGAGAATTCTATAAATTTCATCTTTTTTATAGATGTTGCCGTCTTAAAGCATTTTACACAGTAAAGTGATGACCGTATGGTATCACGGAAAGAACCCCAGCGATTCCCTCGTGCAAGCATTTAGCAACAGCAGGGAGAAAAATTCCTTTTTAACAAGAAGAAACATCCAACAGAACTGCCTCAGGGCAGGTGGGTCATCTGTCTTGATCCCCGAGATCACAAAAGAGAGCAGAGAGAAAAGATGCGAGCGGGAACAAACAGACACAGGTCAGCACAGCAGCAACCACAGATCAGAAACAGGCAGCTCACAGAACCTGCAGAAATGTGAAGGGAAACAACACTGAGACAGTTACTGGCATGCAAGAGCTGCACATGAATGCATGAAGAGTGTAAGAGAGGGGATTAGAGGAGAGGTGCTTAGAGCATGGCGATGGGTCCATCAGCAGCCCGAGGCCTACAAAAGCACAACTAAAAGATGATTAAAGGTCATCAGAGCCAACCCTGAGCTTTATC
This sequence comes from Mchenga conophoros, assembly GCF_057382185.1. Lineage (NCBI taxonomy): Eukaryota > Metazoa > Chordata > Actinopteri > Cichliformes > Cichlidae > Mchenga > Mchenga conophoros. Next base: position 13,627,733 of record NC_140527.1, on the reverse strand, counting down.
AGAAAACCAGAGTTCTCAGCTTAAGCTTAACAGTAGAGAGACACTTGGAAGTTACAGACCTGACGTAGTTCAACCTTAAATGACTTTTAGTGCATTTACAGCTAGAAAAGCTCACATCACACAGAATGAATTAACATAAAACCAGTGTTGGGTAAGTTACTTTAAAAAAGTAGTTAATTACTAATTACTAATTACTTAGTTAATATTGTATTTAAAATACTTATCTAATTACTGTGTCAGAAAAGTAACTTAATTACTAAATTAATTAAACTAAATACTTCTTAAAATCCCTATAAATCTTGAGTGGACAAACAATAGAAATTAAACTCTTTAAATAATACTTTTTTTTTTTTTAAAGACGGAGACTCTACAGTACACAGCGGTAGCATCTCTTCCACAATGTAGCCTGCAATCATTTTTTAAGCTCACCTTTTTAAGCACCTTCTGTGCTGCTGGAGTAAAATCAAGTTTTGCTGCTTAGCAGGAGTTGCCACAGTGTTATCCATGGATGATGAACAAGGATCACTCAGAAGTGTTCGTCTATGCTCTCGTGTCAGGTGCTTCAGTAGATTACTCGTGCTATTAACAGCAGCCGATAGTTTTTTTCTCCCCAGGAGATAGCTTATATATTACTGTAATGTTTTTGTCTGCTTGTTTCAGAAAAGTGAAGAGACGGGAATATGTCCATTTCATAAAACAGCCACACGACATCTTCTGCTTTAGAATAAGACTATGCAGCAAACTGGCGCGAAATGACGTACAGCTGCACTACAGCGATGTTAAAGCGGCAGAGTTTACTTCTACATTTAGAAGATAAATTATTGAAATTAAATAATGATATTCAGCGAGTTTAATTATTTTACAATGTAACGCAAGTACATTGTAAGTACCTGTAATTAAAATACCTAAAAATGAACAGTAATTAGTTACTCTACTTTTTCAGTGGAAAAGTAATTTAACTGGACAAACATCTTGAGAAAGTTGAGGGTAAACAGGAACGTTTCCTCTGGATGAGTCCGACTCTACCAGAGGAAACGGTGTAATGCGTTACTTAGTAACGCATTACACCCAACACTGCATATAACCTTTAATTCTAATATTGGCTTCAAAGTTAAGGGGGGGCCACAGACCAAGGCTGACCAGAAACAGCACGCTCGGTGCTGCAGTGAGAACACGGATGGAAATATAACTTTAACCGAGTGGCCCTATAAACTGAATGTTTTCTGCAGGCAGATCCCAGAAGCTGCTCCTGCTATTAGCCGTTAGATCGTCCAACTCCTCTGCCTTCAGGTGAAGCTGCTGACCAGCTGAGCTTCGCCTCTCAATGTCTTCCTGGAATCATCACGTTGTAAATGTCCTCGTATAATCCTCCATAACCCCCTTCTCATCATCCAAACTCAACCTTGAGTTACAACACGGCCACCACTGGCAATCACATTGGGAGGTGTGTTCCTTCATATCCACACAGGGGACCACACTCAGTAATCTCCTTAATTTAGCCAGGCTGATGAATTGTCCTGCTCTGCTGTCTCTTCAGCACCTTCAGCTCACCTCTCTCTCTCCTCTCTCTTTTTCTCCCTGACCCCTTCAGATTTGTGTCTTCTTTTCTTTTTTGTTTTTGTCTCTGAATGTTCTGCAGATACCCTTTGCCTGACCACAGTTACATTGTCTCTTTTCCAGGACATCTTCACAAAGTCCAGGAAACAAGGGAAGAATCAATGTTCCAAAGACACAACATCACATCGTAGATATTTCAGCCCATGTGCTTTACCAGGTTTCATGCAGGCGACATGATTGTGGACAAACTTCAGTATGAGTTTATATTTCTACAGTGACACACTGAGAATAATCATTCACTCATCCATCCTCTTATACTCATCAGCACAAATCCTATTTGATATGACCGTAAAATATTATAAATAGATTAGTCTTGGTAGCCTGGGATTGGTCCGCAAGGGCCTCTGCTCCTGGCTGAGCGGATTGGTGTTGCGGCTGCAGTGTGTGGACAAGAGATGAGGACGCTGTACCAGTACGTCGTGGTGAAGAGAAAGCTGAGTGTAAAAGCGAAGCTCTCAATTTACCGGTTGATCTATGTCCCTACCCTCACCTATTGTCACGAGCTGTAGGCAGTGACCGAAAGAACAAGATCGTGGATACAAGCGACAGAAATGGGCTTCTTCCAAAGGGTGGTTGGCCTCTCTCTTAGAGATAGGGTGAGAAGTTCAGCCATCCAGGAAGGGCTCAGAGTAGAGCTGCTGCTCCTCCACATCGAAAGGAGCCAGCTGAGGTGGATCGGGCATCTGATAAGGATGCCTCCTGGGTGAGGTGTTCCAGGCATGTCCCACTGGAAGGAGGCCCCGGGACAGACCCAGGAAACGCTGGAGAGATTATATCTCTCAGCTGGCCTGGGAACGCCTCGGTGGAGGTAGCCTGGGAGAGGGAGGTCTGGGTAGTAGGCTATATCAGACAGCTACATTTCTTCACAGGCTGACTGAAAATCTTTCCTTGTTTCTGTTGTTCTGGGAGAAGGTTTAGACATATTAAAGTAATAAAAGTGACAATACCTGTCCAGTTTTGTTCCCTTTTTTGAGTAAAACTGGTCACTGAGAACATTTCTCTGGCAGGGTTGGCTCCTCCAGCTGCGCTGAGTGAAGCTGCTAATTACTGACAAGCAGCAGCTGCTCACTGCCGCCACAGATCAACTCTGTACCTCTTTGATGATACTACCTGCTTTGCATTTGTGTTAGTATCCTCTCATCAGAAGTCACTTCAATAAACTCGGAAATCGTTTGATTATTATTTAATAATCAAATGTACATCTTGGTTAAAAAAAGCTGCTCGACTTCAAGTTCAGTTCGTGATACTCAAACCTGCATTTGAGCACATTATTCTGGAGGCTGACAAGTTTCACTGGCTATTTTAAGTTTGACAGCATTTTAGTAGGTAAAGGTGAATGGCTTGGACATGAATTGAGCTGCGGTTTGGGGAAAGCCTCGAAGGGGACTGGCGGCGGCTCCCGGGCCTGTCAGATCCCCGTGTACTAAATAGAAGTGAAGGGGACATAAACGAGAACGAACAGCTTGTAGAACTGGGGGAACCTACAGTGGGGCAAAAAAGTATTTAGTCAGCCACCGATTGTGCAAGTTCCCCCACCTAAAATGATGACAGAGGTCAGTAATTTGCACCAGAGGTACACTTCAACTGTGAGAGACAGAATGTGAAAAATAAATCCATGAATCCACATGGTAGGATTTGTAAAGAATTTATTCGTAAATCAGGGTGGAAAATAAGTATTTGGTCAATAACAAAAATACAACTCAATACTTTGTAACATAACCTTTGTTGGCAATAACAGAGGTCAAACGTTTACTATAGGTCTTTACCAGGTTTGCACACACAGTAGCTGGTATTTTGGCCCATTCCTCCATGCAGATCTTCTCGAGAGCAGTGATGTTTTGGGGCTGTCGCCGAGCAACACGGACTTTCAACTCCCGCCACAGATTTTCTATGGGGTTGAGGTCTGGAGACTGGCTAGGCCACTCCAGGACTTTCAAATGCTTCTTACGGAGCCACTCCTTTGTTGCCCGGGCGGTGTGTTTTGGATCATTGTCATGTTGGAAGACCCAGCCTCGTTTCAGCTTCAAAGTTCTCACTGATGGAAGGAGGTTTTGGCTCAAAATCTCACGATACATGGCCCCATTCATTCTGTCCTTAACACGGATCAGTCGTCCTGTCCCCTTGGCAGAAAAACAGCCCCATAGCATGATGTTTCCACCCCCATGCTTCACAGTAGGTATGGTGTTCTTGGGATGCAACTCAGTATTCTTCTTCCTCCAAACACGACGAGTTGAGTTTATACCAAAAAGTTCTACTTTGGTTTCATCTGACCACATGACATTCTCCCAATCCTCTGCTGTATCATCCATGTGCTCTCTGGCAAACTTCAGACGGGCCTGGACATGCACTGGCTTCAGCAGCGGAACACGTCTGGCACTGCGGGATTTGATTCCCTGCCGTTGTAGTGTGTTACTGATGGTGATCTTTGTTACTTTGGTCCCAGCTCTCTGCAGGTCATTCACCAGGTCCCCCCGTGTGGTTCTGGGATCTTTGCTCACCGTTCTCATGATCATTTTGACCCCACGGGATGAGATCTTGCGTGGAGCCCCAGATCGAGGGAGATTATCAGTGGTCTTGTATGTCTTCCATTTTCTGATGATTGCTCCCACAGTTGATTTTTTCACACCAAGCTGCTTGCCTATTGTAGATTGACTCTTCCCAGTCTGGTGCAGGTCTACAATACTTTTCCTGGTGTCCTTCGAAAGCTCTTTGGCCTTGGCCATGGCGGAGTTTGGAGTCTGACTGTTTGAGGCTGTGGACAGGTGTCTTTTATACAGATGATGAGTTCAAACAGGTGCCATTCATACAGGTAACGAGTGGGGGACAGAAAAGCTTCTTACAGAAGACGTTACAGGTCTGTGAGAGCCAGAGATTTTCCTTGTTTGAGCTGACCAAATACTTATTTTCCACCCTGATTTACGAATAAATTCTTTACAAATCCTACCATGTGAATTCATGGATTTTTTTTTCACATTCTGTCTCTCACAGTTGAAGTGTACCTCTGGTGCAAATTACTGACCTCTGTCATCATTTTAAGTGGGGGAACTTGCACAATCGGTGGCTGACTAAATACTTTTTTGCCCCACTGTATATCGATGAGAACCGGAAGGAGCATGTTTGGAGGCGTGGTCCTGAAATCCCGATACTTAATCTCCACTTAAACGTTAAACAGAAGAATCTGTGTTAAATCTGCACATTGACTGCAATTACACAACACAGTTTTAATGTAACACACTTTTTGGTTGGTGTAGGTGTTGTTTCCTGGTGGCTTTTGGCTCAAAGGGTTAGAAAATACACATTAATATATTCCACTTTCCAAACTTTGATTTATCTAAACAAAGCAAAATCAAATCAAGGCTGAGAACAGTGCAAATGAATTTGTAACTAACATCAAACATGCACAGACAGTGTGAAATCATAGTTTGTTTTTACATAGTGTGCAGTTTGTAAAACTAAAAGACTAAACACCGCCTCTGGGCTCACATCATTGAGATGCTGAAAATGTTCTCTTTAAAGTACAACAAGTACAATGGCTACAGCCTGAGCAGCATGTGAACAGCATCAAAAGCCAAATGTCCTCTGGAGGGGATGGAGAACAATGGCCGAGAAGAAGTTTAGATTAGAAATCAGAAAGACATCGCTTCTGTTCATCCTTGTTTGGACTGCAAACACAAACTGTTTGTAGTTAAGAGAGCAGGACACTCAGAGGATCCTAACCAAGACTCCATTGTTCTTTCGGGAACTTCAGTGTGGCTGTGCACTCTGTGGAGAGGAGGCTGTTGATCATGTTACAGTTTTTCTTTGTTTTATTTTCAACCTTTTTGTTTCTTTCCCACATTTCCTGGACTTTTTCAGGGAACATAACAGGGAACTTTTTCACCAACACTGAGTTTATGCCAGTTTAGAGCATTTTGGTTCTGTTTTAGTCATCTTCAGAAATACCTGAGGTAGTTTCTGTAGGATGTAGAATTTGTGTAAGCCTAATCTAGCACCACCAGGGCAACAACCTTTGTCAGTGATTTGGAAGCAATAGGAAGGTATAGAGATTGAAAATGTGACTTCATTCAGGGGCAAAATCGCAAAGAATTCTGGGAACTCGTGGCAAGAGATACTAGCGCACGCAGGCTTTCACATGAAATCAGTTACACAGCGATAAAAAGAAACACGAAAAATGGCAAGAAGCTGCTGTATTATTAACTGCAATAGCCAGTTGTATGACAGCCACGGGAAGCCGACGGGTAAAGAGATCGGTTGTTATCGGATTACGTCATTGAAGAGAAATTGTTCGAGCCATGTTTCCGAAGTAACAAAGAGCCGACGGGTGGCCTGGATTGCAGCCATTCAAAGACCAAATACAACGTCCCAGAACACTCCAGCTCACATGTTAGTCTGCTCCAAGCATTCCCACAAAGATCAGTGTTTTGTAGTAGTTAATACGTCACTTTTCATAACATAATTGGTGATATAGGTTACAAGCAAGTCTGGCGCTGAACAGAAATTGTCGCGCTATGCTCCTTTGTTTATTGTGCATAAATAGTGAATTGTCCTGACTCAATATTGCGTTTCGCTTCTGTTATTATGGTACATTGACAAAAACATATACTTTTATTCACAGGGTAAAACAGTTGTTTTGTATCACTAATTGCCCAGTACGATTACAGCATACAATATTATTGTCACTGCTACATTTCTGTAACACGTACCAGAAATTATTTCCACTACTAATTAATTACCATTGAGCTCAAAGGTCCTATTAATAAACGGTTAACGAATGTGTATTTATGAAGACGATTTGTGAAACTGGTAAACTTTCAATTCAATTCAATTTTATTTATATAGCGCCAAATCACAACAAAAGTCGCCTCAAGGCGCTTCATAGATACAGAGAAAAACCCAACAATCATATGACCCCCTATGAGCAAGCACTTTGGCGACAGTGGGAAGGAAAAACTCCCTTTTAACAGGAAGAAACCTCCGGCAGAACCAGGCTCAGGGAGGGGCGGCCATCTGCTGCGACCGGTTGGGGTGAGAGAAGGAAGACAGGATAAAAGACATGCTGTGGAAGAGAGACAGAGGTTAATAACAGATATGATTCAATGCAGAGAGGTCTGTTAATACATAGTGAGTGAGAAAGGTGACTGGAAAGGAAAAACTCAATGCATCATGGGAATCCCCCGGCAGCCTACGTCTATTGCAGCATAACTAAGGGAGGATTCAGGGTCACCTGGTCCAGCCCTAACTATATGCTTTAGAAAAAAGGAAAGTTTTAAGCCTAATCTTAAAAGTAGAGATAGTGTCTGTCTCCCGAATCCAAACTGGAAGCTGGTTCCACAGAAGAGGGGCCTGAAAACTGAAGGCTCTCCCTCCCATTCTACTTTTAAATACTCTAGGAACAACAAGTAAGCCTGCAGAGCGAGAGCGAAGTGCTCTAATTGGGTGATATGGTACTACAAGGTCATTAAGATAAGATGGGGCCTGATTATTTAAGACCTTGTATGTGAGGAGCAGGATTTTGAATTGAATTCTGGATTTAACAGGAAGCCAATGAAGGGAAGCCAAAACAGGAGAAATATGCTCTCTCTTTCTAGTCCCTGTCAGTACTCTTGCTGCAGCATTTTGGATTAGCTGAAGGCTTTTCAGTGAGTTTTTTGGACATCCTGATAATAATGAATTACAGTAGTCCAGCCTGGAAGTAATAAATGCATGAACTAGTTTTTCAGCGTCACTCTGACACAGGATATTTCTAACTTTAGAGATGTTGCGCAAATGGAGGAAAGCAGTCTTACATATTTGTTTAATATGTGCTTTGAAGGACATGTCCTGGTCAAAAATGACTCCAAGGTTCCTCACAGCGTTACTGGAGGCCAAGGTAATGCCATCCAGAGTAAGAATCTGGTTAGATACCATATTTCTAAGATTTTCAGGGCCGAGTACAATAACCTCAGTTTTATCTGAATTAAGAAGCAGAAAGTTAGCGGCCATCCAGCTCTTTATGTCTTTAAGACATTCCTGCAGTTTAACTAATTGGTGTGTGTTATCTGGCTTCATGGACAGATAGAGCTGGGTGTCATCTGCATAGCAGTGAAAATGTATGCTATGTCTTCTAATGATACTGCCTAAGGGAAGCATGTATAATGTAAACAGAATTGGTCCTAGCACTGAACCCTGTGGAACTCCATAATTAACCTCAGTGTGTGAAGAGGACTCTCCATTTACATGCACAAATTGGAGTCTATTAGATAGATATGATACAAACCACTGCAGTGCAGTACCTGTAATACCTACAGCATGTTCTAATCGCTCTAATAGGATATTATGGTCAACAGTATCGAATGCTGCACTAAGGTCTAGCAGGACAGAGGCCATAAGAAGATCATTTGTAATCTTCACTAAAGCTGTTTCTGTGCTGTGATGAGCTCTGAAACCTGACTGAAACTCTTCAAATAAACCATTCCTCTGCATATGATCTGTTAGCTGTTTGACAACTACTCTTTCAAGGATTTTTGATATGAAAGGAAGGTTGGAGATTGGTCTATAATTAGCTAAGACTGCTGGGTCTAGAGATGACTTTTTGAGTAAAGGTTTAACTACTGCCAGCTTGAAGGCCTGTGGTACATAGCCGATTATTAGAGATAGGTTGATTATATTTAAGATCGAAGAATTAATTAATGGCAGGACTTCTTTGAGCAGTTTTGTAGGAATGGGGTCTAAAAGACACGTTGATGGTTTGGAGGAAGTAATTATTGAAGTTAACTCAGAAAGATCAATTGGAGAAAAAGAGTCTAACTTAACATCAATGGTACTAAGAGTAGCTGTAGATAATATTACATCTGTGGGATGATTATTGGTAATTTTTTCTCTAATGATAAAAATTTTATTTGTGAAGAAGTTCATGAAGTCATTACTAGTTAACGTTAAAGGGATGGTTGGCTCAAAAGAGCTCTGACATTTTGTCAGCCTGGCTACAGAGCTGAAGAGAAACCTGGGGTTGTTCTTATTTTCTTCAATCAGTGATGAATAGTAAGATGTTCTGGCTTTGCGGAGGGCTTTCTTATAAAGCAGCAAACTATTTCTCCGGGCTAAATGATGATCCTCTAAATTTGTGACACGCCATTTCCTCTCCAGATTACAAGTCATCTGCTTTAGGGTACGTGTTTGAGAATTATACCACGGAGTCAGGTACTTCTGATTAGAGACCTTAGTTTTCACTGGAGCTACAGTATCCAGAGTCGTACGTAGTGAGGAGGTGAAATTATTAACAAGATAATCGACCTCTGTTGGAGTAGCGTTCAGATAGCTGCTCTGCTCTGTGTTGGTACAGGGCATTGAAGATGATAACAGTGGGTGGATTATATTCTTAAACTTAGTTACAGCGCTTTCAGAAAGACATCTACTGTGATAAAGTCTACTCTCCATTAAAAAAAATAATAATAAAATTAAATTAAAAAAAGTCTATTCTCCACCGCTGTGTAATCAATTATTGTAAATGTAAATGTTATCAGGAAATGATCAGACAGGAGAGGGTTTTCGGGAAACACTGTTAAATGTTCAGTTTCTATGCTATATGTTAAAACAAGATCTAGAGTGTGATTAAAGTGGTGGGTGGGTTTTTTTACATTTTGAGAGAAACCAATTGAGTCTAATAACAGATTAAATGCCATGTTGAGGCTGTCATTTTTAGCATCTACATGGATGTTAAAATCACCCACAATAATTATTTTATCTAAGCTCAGAACTAAATTAGATATAAAGTCTGAGAAATCAGACAGAAACTCTGTGTAAGGCCCAGGTGGACGATAGATGATAACAAGTAAGACTGGTTTCTGAGTTTTACAGCTGGGGTGGACAATGTTAAGCATCAGGTTTTCAAATGAATTAAAAGTCTGTCTTGGTCTTTCATTAATTAATAAGCTGGTGTGAAAAATTGCTGCCACACTGCCCCCTCGGCCTGTGCTTCGAGATTTCTGGTAGTTGGAATGACTCGGGGGTGTTGATTCATTTAAACTAACATAATAACATAATTTACGATATGTACGATGGTCTTTCGTTCTACACAGTGCATTTCAAGGTCCTGTACCCATCTGTCGGTAAACTGTACCTGGGCTTGTTGCAGTGACCTGAAATTACTAAACTTCATGAGTGTATGCACTCACTCCAAGAAGCGTATAATTATAAATATGAGCGTGGTGAAAGTTGGGCAGCACGCTAACGTCTTTTGTCCACGTGTGCTCGTAAGGGTCTAACCCTTTCACTCCTTTGATTTTGTCCTCGTATCTTTTCTTTGAGTTTTCATCAAGTCTGTCTTTGTACGGACTGGCATTGTTTTGTACATTCCTTTTTTGGGGGGGCAAAGAAAAACCAAGAAGGTATTGGAACCGGAGAATGAACGTTTTGCGGTGCTGCAAATTCTTGCATTTGATGCAGTACTTGGATTGTTTTTCCACGAGTTCCCTGCATGCAATGCGCGAAAGTCACGTGGTCTGTCAATCTCTATTGTCAAACCCAACTGAGTACGCCTTATTGTTGCTATGGTGTATGTTGTTAATGGTGAAATGGCATGGCAGGTGCACCTGTGACCTGTCACAATCACAGCGCGGTATGGGAAAAAAAGAAAAAAAAGAATGCTTGATGCTTGGACACTACTACCATAATGGACAGGGGTTTTTTTGACGGGGTTCCCACACAAAAATAAAGCAGAGGTTGAAGCATTGCCAAATATGCTTCCAAACCAACTTTCTTCCAAGCCAAAGACCAGAACATATGATGATATCTTGCCTTTGGCTTCACCTGCACAACACTGATCCTGCCACAATTTGGGACACAACAGTATCCCACTGCTGTGTTATGTTTTTAAATCCATTTTGCACAGAGAGACATTTTTTTTGAAAAAAAAAACCTAAGTAAAATAATTACACCATAAAGATGGGTTGTTTTTCTGTTACTTAAAAGAGGTAGTGGTTTATTATATTGCAACCTGTAATTTACTGCAGTTTACTTTTATTTGTTTAATTGTTTACAAAAGGTTTGGGGTGGGTGGCGGGTCTTGTAAAACAAATGGGGGGGGGGGGGGGGGGGGGGCTAGCAAAAAAAGTTTGGGAACCACTGCACTAAGACATGGGACAGATAAACAGACATGGAGATAAGACAGACTTCCACAGGGGACACATGAAGACAAGGGGGCCACAAAATTAAGACGGGAAGTAACAGAACATTTGACAGACTGCCATGGAACCAGAAACTTGAACTGAAGACAGAAAGGTTAAAAAACATGGAGACCAGACCCAGGAAAGACAAACTGAAACTAGGACCTGACGAGATGAGAGCCAATGATATGTTGCACACACCTCTGCAACATATCATGGACCTCAAGGATGGGAGTGGATTTTTAAGAAGGGGGTATTGCCAGTTATTTAATTTGTAAGGCCCGGTGACCAATGCCCAAGTGGCTGAAAACAATATTATCAATACTATTGAGCCTTGATGCAGGAGGAACAGCACAAGCTCAGTCCAGGCTCTAGGATAGTGAGTTTTACGCTCTTAGGTTCTGACCAAAGGGGGCTCTGGGACTGGTACCCTAGGGATACTGTGGAAGGTGCTTTGGGAGTATCGGGTCCCAGGGCTTCTTCTGTGTGCCGTTAGTTCCCTGTACACTTAGTGCTGAGCATGCAAACATAGCTCTGACTCCAACCAGCTCAGGGTGGGTGCTGGGTTTTGCTAAAGCTGGACCTCCTGTTTGGGATTTTCATGGACGAGAGTGCTGAGTGTGAGGCAGCCAGAATGAGAGTCATCACTATTAAAGCTGAGGGCATAGTTCTATCCCAGAAAATGATGGCATGCCCTTTTCAGCTGAAGGACGGCCGGTCCCGGGTGGAGCTCAACTGTCTAATGATCCTGGCAAAGAAAATGGACAGTGAGACTGATGGTCAGCTGGGTGGAGCTTCTGCAGGATACCTGATAAAGATGCCCGCTGAACACCTTCTCCCTGCTGTTGGAGACAGGGGGCCCGGTTAGCTCTGCTTTCCCTAGTTGCCATCACAACCCTGAAATGAACTTCTGAAAATAGAAAACAGAAGTAGAACATGCCTCGTGGCTGTAACTGTGAGCACACTAACATATACAGAAAAAAGACATATAGTTTAGCTAAGATATATACCGGTTATAGCATTAGGCCTGGAAACAAGCATTGTGAAAACTGCAGAATCAGCATTTTAATGCACATATAGTTGAAAGGGAACATGGTGAAAGGTTCGCTTTTCCACAGCAGTACTTTCACTACGGTCTCATTTTTCATCGTCTGCCTTCATGTCATGGACATTTTTAAAAAAGAAGGTGTGACCTTTACTTCACTGTGGAGCTAGCCTTAAGTACAGCTGACCCAGTTTTAACATTTTTCTTTCTTAAAAAAGAAATAAAGCAACCTCTTAAGATCCTCTCCCCCCTTTAGGTTAAAGAGAAGCAGGTGCCTGTACAGCAGCACCAGCTCAGCAGGAAACCATCCTTTCATTACATCAGTCAAAATCTCCATTGAGATTAATGCCAATGGGTCGAGGCACTTTATTCCTGAGGAGAAAAATGCAGGTGTCAGTCGACCTAATTGCACTCTCATGGTGCATGAGGGCCCGCTGAGTTATTGAGAGCTCTACCAGGAAAATCATGATCGACGAGCAGCAGGAGGGCCTGACATCATGGTTCGCACAGTGGCTGCTCCATGGGGGAGAAGGGAGAGGGACGAGAGAGGAAAACAGGGATGGAGGAGGAGTGCAGCATTAAAGAGATGGAATCCAGACGTCTGTGGAAAACAGATTAACTGATTTAAAATTTAAGTTTAGTTTTTTCTATCTGTGACGTGTGTTTTTAGCTGTTCAGCTGCAGGTGACCAGTCAGACGCTTTCATTTATTCTGCAACTTTAACTGTAACAGAAGAAGCCAACAACAAAAAAACAAAACAAAACAAGAAAGGTTTGAAATGAAACCTTTTTTTTCTTATTTGGCGTGCACTGCAGGGCTACCAGTATACCACAGTTAGTGCTCATCACAATATGTGTGCTACATTTTAATTGGTTTATTCCTGGTAACTCAATTATGACCACTGACATGTGGCTATTTGTTTCATAGGCAAATTGTACACATGAGAGAGTAATGATGCTGCGTTTCTAAGCAGGGAAAACTTACTGGATATGACAGCCTGCAGGGACTCGGCTGATTGTAAAGTGGGCATGACTAGTTTCTGGAACTTCACTGAGCAGATGAACATCGTTCTTCTAAAAGATATTCCTATATTTTGGGACGTGATGCTGGTGGTAGAGAGACATGTTGGGTTAAAAATACATTCACATAATTTTCATGCACAAATCTTTCAGTGTGATTGAGGACTTCCCTGTCCTGAGACTGTCCATCGCCATAGCAGCAAAAATGCCCCATCAGATCCAGCAGACTCCTTACTGCAGGAGATCAAAACCTTTATTTTCATTTGTCGTGTGTGTATGTGCTCACTTACTGGGTTCTTAATGCTAAGTTGAAAGTTTAAATAAATTATTAGAGCAGGACTCAATTTGTAGGCCTGGCATGAAAACCTGCTGTCTCGCCAGGTGAGCTGAGGCACAGGATAAGCTGTGGGTGAGCGTAAAGGTATCTCTGCACCCTGCGGTGCTACATGCTCACTGTTGTGGTTTCACTTTTCAGGATGGACAGTGAGATCCAGGGTTGAGGTACTCACTGAACAGTGCCTGTGCTGATATCTGTGTGAATTCATGTCGAGCAGGGATAAAGGCTGATGTACATTCATGCTACGTTTTGTGTGTTTGCTGGCTTCACAATGCTCAGTTTAGTTTTAAACAGTGACACTGACTGACAGGGACACACAGACTCCTTCAGACCGCATCTAAGATTGGGAAGAACTGCAACGCTCCATTAAAATATAGATTTTACACTGAATGTTTGGAATACAATATATATTTGTCACGGTTCTGGGTCCGTTGGACCCAGTATTTTGAGTTTATTATATTTCGGTTTAATTCTGCTTCATGGATTGTTTTCTTATTCTCGTAGTGATGATGGTTATTATTTCTTGTTTCTGTTTATCCGTGCTTAAGGATTTGTTCTCATTTATATCTCACGTTTAGTTTAGTTCAGGTTCCATGCGTCATTCTCTGTCTCTCAGTGTAAAGTCTGCATGCTTGTTTAGTAATTCATGTTTCCTGTTTTATTGTGAAAGTCTTTGTCTTATGTTAGTGTGTGCAGCTTGGTTCCCCCCGTCTCGTTAACCCTGATCTCTCCCAGCTGTGTCTCCCTACTGTTGCCCATTCGCTGATTACCACCCTGTGTATATTAGCCCTGTGTTTTCCTGTGCTCAGTGTCGCGTCGTACCCTCAGATTATGCCTGTGTGTTCCTGGTCTCCGGTTTCAGTGGTCACTTCACGTTTGGTTTTCATGTCAGCAATAAAGCTAAGGTTCTGATTAACAATTCTGTGTTCGAGTCCTGCGCTTGGATCCTCCTCTCCGCCTGCCCGCACACAGAGCCCTGACAATATTTTTCTGTATGGTTGAATTTCCTGCAAAAAGCCCATGTATGTCAGGATCCTCGGTCTGAGCGACCCAGGGACCCTAAGCAGTTATGGACTAGTATTATAATATATGTATTTTGGTATTGCTGTCCCTCGTTCTCCCTGCTTGTAGATATGTGTGTAGGTGTGTGGGTGTGGCCCTGGCAGGTGATTGGCCACACCTGAAGCCCGTGACACAGCTGCAGCTGATCAGGCCTTGTCGGAGGAGCTACTTGAGAGTGTGGTGGAGCTCTCTCTGACGTGGGATCATTGCGTGACTTCACGAGAAGCGGGGAGACGAGAGTCTCCTTTCCCTCACATCCCCACAGTCTGCCAGCCAGACCGTGAAAATGTATGCTCACACCTGAGTTCTGCTTTTCTAGCAGCAGCACATCAACAAACACCCAGGTCCACATTATTTAAAGGAAAGCCACACAAACACAAATTATGCACAAATATTAGAAGTTGTCCATCCATCCATCCATCCATCTTCATCCGCTTTATCCGAGGCCGGGTCGCGGGGGCAGCAGCCTAAGCAAAGAGGCCCAGACCTCCCTCTCCCCAGCCACCTCCTCCAGCTTTTCCGGGGGAACACCAAGGCGTTCCCAGGCCAGCTGAGAGATATAATCTCTCCAGCGTGTCCTGGGTCTGCCCCGGGGCCTCCTCCCGGTGGGACATGCCTGGAACACCTCACCTCACCTTGTCAGATGCCCGAACCACCTCAGCTGGCTCCTTTCGATGTGGAGCAGCAGCTGCTCTACTCTGAGCCCCTCCCGGATGGCCGAACTTCTCACCCTATCTCTAAGGGAGAGGCCAGCCACCCTTCGGAGGAAGCTCATTTCTGCCGCTTGTATCCGCGATCTCGTTCTTTCGGTCACTACCCACAGTTCGTGGCCATAGGTGAGGTTAGGGACGTAGATCGACCGGTAAATTGAGAGCTTCGCTTTTACACTCAGCTCCCTCTTCACCACGACGGACCAGTGCAGCGTCTGCGTTACTGCAGCTGCACCCCCAATCCATCTGTCGATCTCCAGCTCCCTTCTCCCATCACTCGCGAACAAGACCCCGAGATACTTGAACTCCTCCACTTGGGGCAGGAACTCATCCCCGACCCGGAGTGGGCACTCCACCCTTTTCCGGCTGAGAACCATGGCCTCAGATTTGGAGGTGCTGATCCTCATTCCCGCTGCTTCACACTCGGCTGCGAACCGTTCCAGTGCGAGCTGGAGGCCCTCACCCGATGAAGCCAACAGAACCACATCATCCGCAAAAATCAGAGATGAGATTCTGAGGCCACCAAAGCGAAAGCCCTCCGCCACTTGGCTGCGCCTAGAAATCCTGTCCATAAAAATTATGAACAGAACCGGAGACAAAGGGCAGCCCTGGCGGAGCCCATCACCCACCGGGAACGAGTCCGACTTATTGCCGGCAATGTGAACCAAGCTCTTACAATGGTTGTATAGGGATCGAATGGCCCGTAGCAATGGGCCAGACACCCCATACTCCCGCAACACCTCCCACAGGACACCCCGAAGGACACGGTCGAATGCCTTCTCCAAGTCCACAAAACACATGTAGACTGGTTGGGCAAACTCCCATGCACCCTCAAGTATCCTCGAGAGGATAAAGAGCTGGTCCAGTGTTCTGCGACCAGGACGAAAACTGCATTGTTCCTCCTGTATCCGAGGTTCGACTAGTGGACGAACTCTCCTTTCCAGCACCCTGGCATAGACTTTCCCAGGGAGGCTGAGGAGTGTGATCCCTCTGTAGTTGGAACACACCCTCCGGTCCCCCTTCTTAAAGATGGGGACCACCACCCCGGTCTGCCAGTCCACAGGTACTGCCCCTGATCTCCACGCAACATTGCAGAGGCGTGTCAACCAGGACAGCCCTACAACGTCCAGAGCCTTCAGGAACTCGGGGCGGACCTCATCAACACCAGGGGCTCTGCCACCAAGGAGTTGTTTAACTGCCTCAGTGACCTCGCCCCCGGAAATTGGAGGGTCATTCCCCTCATCCCTAGACTCTGCTTCCTCCTCGGAAGACGTGTCAGTGGGATTAAGGAGGTCCTCGAAGTATTCCTTCCACTGCCTGACAATTTTCTCAGTCGACGTCAGCAGCGCTCCGCCAGCACTATACACAGTGCAGGTAGAGCACCGCTTTCCCCTTCTGAGACGCCTGACGGTTTGCCAGAATCTCTTCGAGGCAGTCCAAAAGTCTTTTTCCATGGCCTCTCCGAACTCCTCCCACACCCGAGTTTTTGCTTCAGCCACTGCCCGAGCCGCATTCCGCTTGGCCTGTCGATAATGTCGGCTGCCTCCGGAGTCCCACAGGCTAACCAAGCCCGATAGGACTCCTTCTTCAGCCTGGTGGCTCCCTTCACCTCTGATGTCCACCATTTGGTTCGGGGATTACCACCACGGCAGGCACCAAACACCTTGCGGACGCAGCTCAATGCAGCAGCTTCGGCAATGGAGACGCTGAACATGGTCCATTCGGACTCAATGTCCCCAGTCTCCCTCGGAATGCTGTTGAAGCTCTGCCGGAGGTGTGCGTTGAAGATCTCGCGGACTGGGGCCTCTGCTAGACGTTCCCAGCACACCCTCACTACGCGTTTAGGTGCACCAGGTCTGTCCAGTGTCCTCCCCCGCCACCTGATCCAACTCACCACCAGGTGGTGATCAGTTGACAGCTCAGCCCCTCTCTTTACCCGAGTGTCCAGAACATATGGTCGCAGGTCTGGTGATACGATTACAAAATCGATCATCGACCTACGGCCTAGAGCATCCTGGTGCCACATGCACTTATGGACACTCTTATGTTCGAACAGGGTGTTCGTTATGGCCAAACTGTGATTAGCACAGAAGTCCAATAACAAAGCACCTCTCGGGTTCAGATCAGGGAGGCCGTTCCTCCCAATCACGCCCCTCCAGGTCTCGCTGTCGTCACCCAGTGAGCATTGAAGTCTCCCAGCAGGACAACAGAGTCTCCAGGTGGAGCACCTTCCACCCCCCCCCCCCCCACCCCCCACCAGGGACTCTAAGAAGGCTGGGTACTCCGAACTGCCACTCAGCGCATAAGCGCAGATGACAGTCAGGACCCGTTCCCCGACCCTCAGGCGCAGGGAACAAACCCTCTCATCCACCGGGAAAACCCCAACGTACCGGCAGCAAGCCGAGGGGATATTAGAATACCCACCCCAGCCCGCCGCCTCTCACCAGGGGCAACTCCAGACTGAGACAGAGTCCAGCCCCTCTCCAGGAGACTGGTTCCAGAGCCCAAGCCATGCGTAGAGGTCAGCCCGACTATATCTAGCCAGTACCTCTCAACCTCACGCACTAACTCAGGCTCCTTCCCCACCAGAGAGGTAACATTCCATGTCCCTATTGCCAGTCTTGGCAGCCGGGGGTCAGTCCGCCAGGGCCTCCGCTCCTGACCACCACCCGGCACACAATGCACCCGACCCCTATGGTGCCTCCTGTGGGTGGTGGGCCTGTGGGAGGATGGGCCCATGTCTCCTCTTCGGGCTGTGCCTGGCCGGGCCCCATGGACTAAGGCCCGGCCACCAGACGCTCGCCCTCGGGCACCCTCCCCGGGCCTTGCTCCAGGGCGGGGCCCCGGTAACCCTATCCCGGGCAGGGTAAACTGTTCCCTCGATATTCTTTTCATAAGGGTCGTCTGAATCGCTCTTTGTCTGGTCCCTCACCCCGGACCAATTTGCCATGGGAGACCCTACCAGAGGGCAAAAGCCCCCAGACAACATAGCCCCTGGGATCCCTGGGACACATAAACCCCTCCACCACGATAAGGTAGCGATTGAAGGAGGAGATTAGAAGTTGTATTATTTTTATTTGCAGTTCTGTTATATTTCTGTAAAATAATGCACCAGATGCTGTTAGTTGGATCCTTTTACCATGAATCCATTGTGTTGTTGTAATATGTGAAGCGTCTGACAGTGTCTTGCTTGTGAAGGTTGGTGTGCCTCAGGAGAACAACAGCACGGGGTTAGATGGAAAACATGCATCTCCATCTCAAACCAACCTGGGCCTTCTGCTCACCCATCAATGATTTGTATAAAAACTTTATTGTCCAAAGATTGGACACAGAGAATAAATGCTATCCATCAACCAACTTTCAGACCATTTTTTTAGCACACTGAAACCTGCGGCAATGTTTGAACATGAATATGTAAAAAACTTTAAAAATAAAAGGCGGAAGCTTTCAGGTTTTTCTTACCATCAAAGTGAATCAAGAGCTGTAATTTGTAGGTTCCAAACATGTCTGAGTAAGGTCTGGTGGAAATGTTAAAACATTGAAAGCTGTCCTTAAAGTCCCATATCTGAGCACACACTATTAAAAAAGTTCATATGACAACAGTTAATGACGGTTTCTAAATGTTATTTAACTCTATTTAAAAGTACTTAAAAAGAAAACATGGAGAGTATTTTTAACGTGAAATTCTTTGTCACAAAAATGAAGTAAATCCTTTTTATTCCGTGTTGATGCTGCAGTGAGCAAATACAAAAAGCTGTAAAAGAAAGAACAAAAATATCAGTTCAGTCTTATCCACCTTCAACTTGCATAAAACACCTGAATGATTGCTGTGAGCTTTTCTCTTTTAAACTGGACCTGAATTATCAGTGTCCTCCACAGCAGTAGATCGTGAAATGCAGTCTTAATAGTACGCAGTTAAGTTATTTTAAATTAAAAGTGTATTAAAGAAGATGATCTATATTTAGATATATCTAGATATTCTATTTAAATCTTGGTCTGGCCAGACTGCTCAGATTAGCAGAACATGACCCAACATCGAACTCTGGTAGAAGTCGGGTCACAGAACCATCTGCTGCAAGGTGCAGTCTCAGGGAACCTTTAATCCCACTGGGTAGATAACAAACAGCACGCACACAAAAATATAAATACTCACACACTATAGTTTGGACACATCAACACATATAAATACACTGATATGTCGTGCATATGCGCACACACATACTTACACACATGCATGTGTGGAGCAGGTTATTCCCACAGAGTCAAAACACCCGATGACCTCTAATTTAAAAATCCAACGAGCCATGTTAGACAGCATGAATTATGCATAAACCTGGTCTGCTTGTATTATTGCCAAGAGGAGGGTGCAATTACATTTCCCTCAGGTGCTCGAGAGCTGAAAGGTAAAGCAAAGGAAGGAAGAAGAAAAAAGCCTACACGATTAAAAAAAATAAATATATGAAGCCGGATGAATGTGCAGTTTGTTGACTGTCTGGGGAACAAATCTTATCTCTGCTCGGTAATTGTGTGGCTGTTTTCTTGCTTACACACTCCAACACTGCAGGGTGAAGTTATTGCACAGCTTGATAAGGACTTAATTAAAACAGATTGTAAGTTTTTATTGTGACCTTTATAGCTGCAAATGTTTTGTGCTTTTGTGGAACATGGTGATAATAGTGTGTTTGTACCTTCAGCTATGCCTCTGTGCAACACATGAGCTTTGGAATTTAAAAGGCCTGGTATCATTTAGTAGGAAGCCAATGTTCACATACATAATCATTAATTATAATGGTTTTCTATGTCAGACTGCATCGCTGCACGTCACTGACCTCGTCACATGTCAGAAAACTGAAACAATCATCAGTTATTAAAGGGTTAACATTTAAAGCATTTTGTTTGTGTTGCTTTTGTTCTTAATGTCTCATATTTAAACATTAAGTCAAGTTTCACAAAAATGAGTTTCTGGATGTGTGTCCATCACTTTTTAAACTGTTTCCATGTTAGTATCATATCAGCTTTCTTTAGCACACTGGAGCCTATCCCAGGTGTTGTAGAGTGAGAGCTGAGGTACACCTGGACAGGTCACACACAGACTGGAACTGCAGGAGGAGGAGGCAGACACCAGCGACTCTTCTTGCTACGAAGCAACAGTGCTAACTGTTGCAGCAGTGTGTCACCTTCTACTTACCACGTAACAGACCATCACTCCTGGGATTCAGCTGAACTTCACACACAGTCAGCGTCACAAACAGCACAGGTCCGTGGTTCAGCAAACAGCAGCTCAGCAGGAGGTCCTCACTGAGCGTGCACCCGGGGGCAGTGGCACACTGCCCTCACCATAGCTGTTGTGGTTATGACCAGCTTTTATGTGTTTCTCACTACAGCTGAGCTCCTGGGTGAATGTGAAGAGTTATAGATCAGAAAGTTTGAAGATGCCTTAATCTTAAAACCATTCCCGAAATGCACTGACAGCTTGTGCAAAGATGCCTAAAGAGAAAAATAAGATAATATTTAATGTAATAAATAAATAAATAAATATGAACCTGTTGTGTTATGTGACCTTATACTAAGCGGTACTGTTATAGAGAACAGCAGCATGCATGAGCTGAAATACATTTTTAATTTTATTGATTTCTAATTAGCCGGTTTTGTTTCTGCACATCACTTTACACTTCCGACATTTCACAGAACACCTATTAACCTTCAGCTGAAAGACTAAAAATCAGAACAGGAGTGAGATTTTTTTTCTTTTTGATGGAGACAAACAACAGAACAGTGAGAAGTGAACTTTGACCTCATCACTGTCAGAGCACGCCAACTTTGTGCTGCAGGGCTGCATGCAAACCTGCTGCTGATTGCAAACACAGAAGGGGTCAATGCTACTCACAGAATGAAATAGGAGGCCGACAAACAACATATACCCCATGAGTCATATGGTAGAAAAACATCATGCTACCCTCTTTAGAATATCTGCTTTGGCTTAAACACAGTGAGATGATAATAAGACATGACACAAAGGCTCAACACACTGTCTTTATTATCCAATGACATCAAGCTGAATAAATGCAAATTACAGCAGAAGTTATAAAAATGCTATATACGCTCACATCCCCGCTCATCTACTTTTCCCTCCACATGCGGGCCAGGTTTTCTTCCTTGAGGCTCATCCGAAATAGCACAGCGAGGAGTTACATCACATCCTGTGGACTGAAATCTCAGTCCAGCCCAGATGAGCTGCTCTCCGAGTCACTGTGACTCTCACAGACAAAAGTCGTTCTAGTAGAAAGGACGTGGGCGACATTCACACTAACTGTGAGTATCTGAATCTCACCTGTTGATCAGCTGTCAGCATATGACAAATGAAAAATGTCATTCAACCTATTTATCAATGAACTTGACATAACCATGATTTCTATTTTTTAAAAACTGTAAAACTAAAGTCACAATATTAACATAATTTCACAATTAAAAAAATAACAACTTTTAATTGGCAGTCATGTAAAACCCAAACATTTTCTGTATTTTAATTAAAAAAAACTAGAGATCGTTGTTTTTCCATCTTTTTATTGGTTTTATTATCAAGTTATAATGAGGATCTTTGAAAACTGCTGCTGTTTGATGACTGAAATGCCATGTCTTATTTACAATATTTGCATGCTGTGTTGTGTTTTGATGTCATTTGCGCTCACGTTCCAAAGGCTGCTCAGCGTCGGCCTCATCACTTCCCCCTGTGATCATGATTTCTGATGCAGTGGTGTAAGTGTGCAGTAGCTTAGAGAAAAAATCAGCGGTCATGATGATGGTGAAAGTCATCAGCACCATCACTTCGTATGGATTTAAGAGGAGGTCAGCACCAGCAGAAGAGCTGTGAGCAGCTATATATGAATTAAAAGCCATTATAAAAATTTCTTGAAGCCATATCTATAACCGTAAGATTGTTTGTCTAGTGTGGTTCTCCTTCCTGTGCACATTTGGCAGATTAAGTCAAAACTTTGAGGACCTTGTGCATGAACTGTAGCGACCAGCAGTTCCTCTTGTTGTAAGCATTTTCGGCTCAATTTGCTCTCTGAGCCAAAGAAGAAGTGAAGCATCCTTGTACCTGCGGTGCCACGAGGATAAAAGTTTATGCTTTGAAAACCGAGGAGCTGGAATCAAACATCCTCTGCAGGCGATACAAGTGCTCCGTGACAACATGACAACACTTTGAAGTTTGTGCATCCAGCATCACCGAATGTTACCCATGAAGGAGCACGAAGGTAGCTCTGCATATGATGACTAAAGTGTTTTTAAGACTTTTATTCATTAGGATATTTGTTTTTCTTTAATTGAGTGACAGCTGCTCATCATGGGTTTGTAATTGTTCCACTTTTCCATTTAAAGCCAGTTTCTCCAACTCCTGGTTAAAATAATCACACTGAGCTCAGTTTATCTGAGCAAACATCCATCCAGCTCTGTGGTGTGTTTATCTAAGTTACCACAGCATTAGCGCACTGACTTCTGGGACTTTGTACAGGATAGATGAAGTTTATGAAAGCAGAAATTATTCTCTTTCCTCTTCATGCACTTCAGCTCCTCATCCTCCCGCTGCCTCCCTCTGTCTTGTCATTCGGTGCCTCCCTCTCTCCGTATTGTCCTTTGGAGGCTGAAGCCCAGCTGTATTCCCGTGGGGCAAAGCGAACAGATGTAGGCAGTGCAGAGGAAAAGGCTCACATGAACAAGCAAAGCCCGGCTGCCTCCTGCAAATTTGACTCTCAAATTACAAAAAAAAGTAGGAAAATGAGGAAATATATAAAACATAGAAACAAATACTCATTGTGCATGTTATGATGTTATGAGTCACTTCCCTCCACCTCTTTATTTGCTTTATGCTCCACAAGACATTTTGTATGTTTCAGTATTGAGCTTCGTATGCTAATACTTCCCCTGGAGAGATGGAGCATCATCGTGTTGAACTGATTCAAGAGTAAAAAGAGTTCATCGTGTTTTTAAACTCTCAGCTGACTGTCAACTGTGTTAATATTCATTTGACTGCTGGTATTTTTTAAAAATGGGACCTCCTTTGTGATGTAAGGAACTGTTAATTCAGTTTAATTATATCGACTCAAATCACAACAACAGCTGCCTCAAAGCACTTTTAGACCCTACAATAATACAAAGACCACCCCAACAATCATATGAATTAGATTAAACACATGCAGACGCACACACTGTGTTTCCATCACCTCAGATGATATTAGAGTACAGTCATTTCCTGTAGACTTATCTTGGCATCAAAATTGCAAAAAGAATAATGTCCCCCGCAGTGAGAGTAATGTGAGTACACGCACAGAAACAAACTTTAAAACTGTGGAAAACATTTAGAACAGTCGTGGATGCCTGTAAGTGTGTAGTGTGTGAATGTGCTCTGACCTGCAGACAGAGAATAACAATATGTCAGAAAAGAGGAAGAGCCTCTCGGCCTGGGGCTCGGTCACTCAGGCGCAGCTGGCTGCCGGCGGAGCTCACGGGCGCGTCACTGCAACTCCCCCTGGCTTCTGCTCCGCGGCTGCTGAGTGAGCCCTCATCTGGGACTCTCCTCAGCTCTTTCTGGGACAGTGGCGCGGCTGCCCCTCTGTCGGTCTTCCTTGGTCTCTTGTGTTCTGGGGGCCTCTGGATGTCTGGAGTTTTGATCTCCTCCATACCTGCTTCATGCCCTGGAGGACGGGGCTGTGGCCCCCCCACACCCTCTAGCAGATCATTACATGAAGGAACCTTTTAAAAAACAAAAAACAAGCGCGTCCATGCTCACAGGTGTACACACGGGTGATCACACCCACAAACTACACCCTTTTTGGCTCCTACCTCAAAGCACACTGTGTTCTGTTGATCTTATGTGCTGCACAATAATGTTTAATATTTAGTATTTACTGTCATATTCCCATATATCATTGTGATGTTGTTTATTCTATTACTCCTGTTCTCTTCTGCTTGCTTTCTTTTTTCTTTCTCAGCAGGTGATCCAGGTGATTGATATATGCATTTTTTATTTCTCTGCCCGTTCTGTTGGTTTTTGTCTTTTGCCCTTCTCCCCCGTCCCTCTTCTCAGCTGTTTCTCTTTCCCTCTTTCTTTCTCCCCTTCTTTCCCTCAGTCAAGTCTGTCCCGTATTCAGTAAGTGAAAATAAAATAAACAATAAAAGGTGAATCAAATGGACCATTACGGCAAGGCTGGGATGGTCAATTTGGTAAAGTAAATCCGTTGGGCATCTTTCTTTGCCTTTAGACAACAATTCTGATGGCAAAAGAGCCAAACGGGACAGGCGAAAAAAAGAAAAGGAAAAAAAAAAAAGAAAAAAAGAAATGAGGAAGAGCCACTGAACGGACGTGTCTGGAGCACGCTGAACAGTGGAACAGTTAGCAGTTAAAACTGTCCTCATGAACAAAGCACAAAGTCTTTTACTGAGCATGAGCATTCATAATAATCAATCAAGATCGGGAGAGGGGGTCTTTAAAAGTCGCTTCCTTGCAGTTTTCTGTCTGTGTGTAAAGAGAAATGACACAACAACAGTCGCATGTTTGGAAACAAATGATTTTCCCTTTTGTTGAACGTTTTCTTCAACAGGAAGAGAAAATACAAGCATCTTCTAGCCACTTTAGTGTTCAAATAGTACAAACAAGAAAACACCTACAAATGTTTCTGAAAATGTAGCGTGTTGTTTGTTTTTTTAATTTCAAATATTGTATAACAAGACAAAACTGCAAACATGAACACAGATTTTAACTGACTGAAGCCTTTCATTGAACTACCAAATAAACACGTTGGTCCTCTCTGTCTGTCCAAACACGTGGCAGCACTTCTGCTGTCATTCGGTTCATATTTAACAAAATCAAACTGCAGACATGAGTGTACACATTCGTTTTTGACTCTCTCACTGAACTAACCGTGTGCATGTTTGTACTCTCTGCTCATATGAATAAACTGGGATCTGACTGACACTAACTAAACACTGGCCAGAGCACTTGAGGTGACTCATGTGAGAGTTAAGTATTTTACAGTATTTTACATTTTTAACCCTAACTTTTTTTTTAAATTCCTTGAAAATGAAATGACACACTTAGTCAAATAATTCATGGAGTCACAGGCCTCTGTGACTCACAGCCCTGCAGATATAACTCCCTCAGGATGTTACAGTCGAGCTCCAGATCACAGTCTGAATGGAAACGTGTGTAACACAGGTCCAGATGTTGATCATGCTCAGATGTGTAATCCTGGCTCAAAGGTTAACACTGGCACATGTGACTGTATACAAAAGAGGGATGTAGCTTTTTTGCCAATGTGGAAGTTTCTGAAACGTGTATTTGTCTCTATTGGCCAGAAGACTGACCAATGATGCCTGTGTCTGCTTGTGTAAAAATCAGTGGAAAAATGACACTTTGTCTCCGCGGTAACACTTTCCTGGTGAGTTCATCATCAGTCGCTCATTTCAGATCTCACTGGATTCATCGTGAGCTTCATTTTGTAAACTACGGTCTCCATCAGCTTCCAGAAGGTTGATAAAGCAGGGTACGACTTACTGCATGACTGCCAAGCTGCTACAATACGAGCATCCCTCAATTTGTCAGTAAGAGCAAGGTCTTCCATCTTTCGTGTACAGTCTGTAGCATGATCCTGCTTTGCTCCTTTTGTGCTCAACAGACACACCCTCCAAACCTTTTGATCAGACCTGTTTGATGATATCAGAGACGACCTACAAGTTATGAATATATCACAAAACATTTTTTAAAACAAAAAAGGAGAGCTGGAAGGTGAACAGAATGCTTCTAAATAACAAGCAGAGAGTGACTTTGGATGCAGCTCTGAGTTTATTTTAGTTAAAATGACGAACTACTCTGACTCACTCTGACATGAATGATGTCACTGCTGTGTACCCAGGACCTGCTTATGTGTGTGTATTTGAACAATTTTGTACATGCGCACATTGTTCAAAATTCTGGATACAGTTCACGTTTGTGTATATGTGTGTGTGTGTGTGTGTGTGTGCCTAATTACAGTGAGTGCTTTGTGGAACGTCTCAGTGTGATTGGTCCTCACCGAGTCCGACATTCACATCAATAGAAGCCTGACGATGATGGATTTCCCTATGCTGCGATGCCAACACACACACACAAACAACAACAAACACACACACACACACACACACACACACACACACACACACACACACACACACACACAGTTTTGAAAAGGCAATCTGCACATGAGTGTTCACTTTCCCTCCTTCCATATCTCTAAGCTATCAACTCATACACAAAAGCACACATTTTCTGCACACAATTATGCAGCAATTTCTCTTTTCCACCCTCTCCTACCTCCCTCTAACACACACACACACACACACACACACACACACACACACACACACACACACAAACACCCCCACAGGTATCACCTTAATTATAATTCGAGGCTCGGTTGTTGCACAGAGGAGGGCTGTGACTGCTGAATGGTCGGGAACAAAAAAAGAAAGAAAGAAATGAGGCATTCATGGAAACACACACATGTGCACACACACACACACACACACACACACACACACACACACTCAACATGTTTACAGTAGCAAAACTGTACAGTAAGCCTCTCGCAGGTTAAAGATAGTTCTGCTGAATTGCCTCTCTGCGTTACTGGCAGAATCATTTGGAATTTGTTTTCTGCTTCTTTGTGCTGCAGCTCAGGCGGTGCTCACCCCCGCACGGCTGAATCATTTGGTCTGTTCCGTCTCTCCATTACAATTTATTAGCTGCTCTTTCACGTCACAACTTTGCAATCTTTCCCCAACTAGTAGCCAACAGCGCAGACGCCAAGCAAATAACAAACCAAATCCTGGTGATGGTCTAAGACATGTGAGAAATCATCCTTTCGCATAAATCAGAGCTGAAATCCTGCTTTCAAGTTTCACATGAGCCATAGATGCTGCCAGTAATGTTCAAATTATGAGTTATTGATTGTGTTTCCTCTTCATGTAGTCGACCATATGACTTAAATGCCAGCAGACTTCACCCACTATTTTATATTTCTACTAGTGCTGTCAATAGATTAAAAAAATTAACTAATTGATCTCACAATTTTCTTTAATTAATCACGATTAATCGCAATTACTTGATCAATAGCCTGGTTGCAATTACATTTTTTCAACTTTATATTTAAGCTAGTAACAGACATTTATGCAATATAATGAAGTAAATGCAGAATAAACAGAAAGAATGTTAAATACTTAAATTCAAAGAGAATTTGAATAGTTTTCTTCAGTCTTTTAACACAGATTCTCTCCTGTGAGATACAACTTTTAAAAAAACCTATATACTATTGGGTTAGTATACACCAATACATAATATTTATTAGTGCTGTCAAACAATTAAAATGTTTAATTAGATGCATCACTTTACTGTTACTGTGGATTAATTTTGATTAATCACGATTAAATATCATTCATTTTTATTATTTTTTTAGCTTTAGATCCTCCTGCGCCGATCGGTGTATCGGGCAACAAGAGAACACCATTGAACTCGGGTCAATCGCGGAGTAATCTAACTCGTTACTGAAAATTACTAATTATTAATTACTATTTGTAACCCTGGAGAGTTACTAAGGGTTTTGGTGTGTTATGAGTGATGTTAGTATTTTGAGTTCACTGTTAGGTTTTATTAAGTTAAATTATTTTGTTGAGAATTAATAAAATAGAAGATGTCTATAATGTCCTGATGGTCCTTGAAGTATACAGGGGGAAGTACCGCCTCCTGCCGTTCACTGCTTATCAGCTACGGATATCAGGAGAGAGGGAGAGGAAGAAAAGTCAGTTTTTTCCAAGTGGAAAGCGTGGTTGCTTTTTTTCAGTCAGATTGTACGGTGGAAATAAACTATCTGGGAATTGTCGTTAACCAGAAAGGAGTTTGTAACTGCTTGGATTCTTCTGGGTGAGTTAATTTGTTGTGAACAAGAATATTGTGAGTTTAAGCCACTAACGACGACATGCTAGCGGCTATAGCGGCTATTGCTAATAGCCATGTGGCTGTACATGTATGATTGTAAGGATTAAACTGTATGTTAGAGTTTGTTAGCTTCCTATGACGATGCATGTAGAGATTGTAAGCTATTTGTATGCTGTAGATGTTGATATGTTCCTATATCAATCCTTAATTGTGTTCATTGTGAGGTGAATACAGTTTAAAGAAAATGGGGTTATGTTTCTTTGTAGTTGTGCTACAACGCTTCACCATCGCCATTTTGAAGCTCTAGGAGAGCCCATTTTATTGGTTACTTTGGTAAGAAGTTATCATTGTCTATGTTTTGGAATATTCTGTCGTTCTTTCTGTATACTGGAAAGGTAAAATGCAAATTTGTTAGTATGTATGAACGAAACATAAGAAATAATATATGTATAAATGACTAAAATATAGATTTTTGAATGTTATTCTGACTGTGTTATACAGGTGAGGTTTTTTTACTTGGGAGTAAAGTTCAGTTATGATCCAGTCCAAAGATGGCGAGCCACCCCTCCAGGATCCTTGAGATGATTGTTTTAAGAAGAGAACTAAATTCTTTGGACGAACCGTGAACTGTACAAACTCTACTTAAGTGGTAGGACAGATTTGCACTTCATTCCTCCTTTGCACATCCTGCAAGGAGAATCCTCATTGCTGGACTCACACTTAAGGGTGTCGGCTGACACGAGAGAGAGACTGAGTCAAATCCCCCGGGGTTGTGTGTGTTTTGTTTATTATTTTCCGTGACTTGGGCCCAATTTTTCCTTTCATGTACTGTTATTGTCTTCAATGTATGTATGCGAGATTCTTTAATTGCGAATACAAATTGATCAAACCAAGTTCTCAGAGCGTTTCATTAGTCATCCACTC
Source organism: Mchenga conophoros (assembly GCF_057382185.1). Classification (NCBI taxonomy): domain Eukaryota; kingdom Metazoa; phylum Chordata; class Actinopteri; order Cichliformes; family Cichlidae; genus Mchenga; species Mchenga conophoros. Next base: position 13,598,909 of record NC_140527.1, on the reverse strand, counting down.
TGCTCCAGTAGTCGAACCTCAGCTATTGGCCCAACACACAGGTAACCATTTAAATCTGTATCCCAAGTGTTGAAAGGGGTGTTACAGAAAATTGGCGAGCCAGCCAGGAGCAGGTGGCAGACTATTGATGCTTTGTTTTCATTTTTTTTCTCCTTTTTGGGCAAAAATTCTTATCTTCAGTCATTTTAACAGTAATTTGCCAAATTGGTGACATGGAAATAGTGACACGTGAGCTGGTAAAAATCCCTAACTCTGTCATGGTTGAAGGGTTAACCTGGACTGAGGTGGACAATGAAGTACAGAGCTATCTAGAGACTCATGGTTCTATTAACCGTGTCCTGCGTATAGATGAACCGAACTCAGAGTTCCATAACAATGCAATTGTTGAATTCACTTTTGGTACCGCGCTGCAAACGCTTGCTCCTTTGTTGCCATTTAAATACAAAAGCCCCACACGGCCTGATGTGACTTTCCACGTGTGTGCACTTGCTAGTGTCTATACACCTGTGGTTAGCCATAGTGCTACTGAGAGTTACATGTCTGAGTTGCAAAACATTACTAAGTTAACAGGGAAGTCATTTCAGTTTCTTTTGCAAGATGAACTAACTAAGTTGAGCTCTACAGTTGCAGCCACAGTAGAAAATGCCCCTGTGGACAGGAGTCATCATGAGGGAAGTCAGGCACCTAATTTCAGCTCGGCATCATTACCGCAAGGTGCAATGCAATCTAGAACTGCTCCTGATACCACTATTCAGGGTGCTGCACTACGCTCAGCTCCAGAGATACAAAACTTGACCAAAGAGCAACATCCGAGAATACCACCAGTGACGGTGAGTTCATGCACAAATCTAAGCCCCAGTGATCTCAACCCACCTGAGATACAAAAGGTCGCTGTGGAGCATATTGTGCGAAATGAGGAGGCACCGCCACACCATTATGCTGCCTCACGCCTTCGAGTCTTTTCAGGCCGATTGCCGCGGCCAAATAATGAAACGGATTATGAGACCTGGTGCTCTAGTGTGGAACTTCTTTTAACAGACCCAGCATTGTCTGATTTAAGTCGCTCCAGGAAGATTGTTGACAGCTTGTTGCCCCCTGCTTCAGATTTCATTAGGCATCTTGATTCACAAGCTTTACCTTCTGCATATTTGCAGCTTCTTGACTCAGCTTATGGTGCTGTGGAGGATGGAGATGAGCTGTTTGCTAAGTTTATGGGTACTCTGCAGAATGCTGGTGAGAAACCATCAAACTACCTTCACAGACTCCAAGTTGTGCTTAACACCACTACAAGGAGAGGAGGGGCCTCTGCTGATGAGTTTGATAAGCAGTTGTTGAAGCAGTTTTGTAGAGGCTGCTGGGATGACTCCTTAATAGCAGAGGTCCAGCTTGAACAAAAAATTAAAAACCCTCCTTATTTTGCTGAATTATTGCTCCTGTTGCGTACTGAGGAAGACAAGCATGCTAACAAGGCAGTACGTATGAAAAAGCACCTTGGTACTTCCAGACAACAGCCAGCCCCACCCAAACAGCATGTTTGGTCCCAACTGCAAACTGCCTGTGTTTGCTCTGAGTCTAAGGCTGTAGCAGAAACCAATCTCCTGAAGAAACAAGTTATTGAGTTACAGGCTCAAATGGCTCAGTTAACCCCCCACAGGAAAAGCAGGGGTAAGAAAGCAAACTCAAATGCAAAGGCAACTGTGCAGACCAATCCTGCTCCTGACCAGCCCTTGGCAGTGCCTGTTCCAGAGCACCAGCCACCTCCCAGGCCACGCCCGTGGTACTGCTTTCGGTGTGGAGAGGATGGCCATGTAGCCTTGAGATGCAGTAATGAGGCCAACCCCGTGCTAGTAGCAGCAAAAAGGAAGCAATTTCAAAGAAAACGGGAGGAGTGGGAGACACAGAATGGCTCTGTGGACCCACACCATTTAAACTGACAGCAACTCCTGTTATGGGACAGACAGGAGTTCAGTCTAACACTAGTCCCTCTACCTCCAAGCAAAAAGGCAAAAGACAGCCAAAAGGTCAGCCATGTGGGCTGCCACAGAGGTTAGTTGGAAGAAAATGCACTGCTGAAGTGTGTGTTGCAGAGCAAAGAGTAAACTGTCTTTTAGACTCTGGATCTCAAGTTACAACGATCCCATTGTCCTTCTATGAAAGCAACCTGAAGGACCAAGAAATTAAATCATTAGATGATTTGTTGGAGGTTGAAGGAGCTAATGGACAGCAAGTTCCATATTTTGGCTATGTGGAAATAGATATCACTTTTCCCAAAGAGTTTGTAGGAGAGGAGATTGAGATTCCTACTTTGGCCCTTGTGGTTCCAAACATGAGAGAAAATGTCCAAGAGCAAATTCTCATTGGCACCAATACACTAGATGTGTTGTACTCAAGTGTTGCTACTCACATGTATGAATGTGGCCTACCTGTCCAGTATGGCTATCGAGCAGTCCTCAAAGCCTTGGAGCTTAGGCACAGACAGCAACCAAATGGCAAGCTGGGCCAAGTAAAACTGTCTGGGGGGAAATCTGAGCCGATTCCTGCTGGACGGACTGTTGCTTTAGAAGGGGTAGCCCTTGTTGGGAGCTCACACTGCCTGTTGTGGCCATTTTTGTTGAATGTTTATAAAATGCAATTTGAATTCATTTTGTTTTTTCTTTAAAGGTGTAAGAATATTCTGACCTGGTTTTGTTATGTAAATTTGTAATTAATTTTATTGGAGAAGCTTTTGGAAAGTGATTGGTTTATTAGGTTATGGACCCTCCCATTAATCAAGAGATTAAGAGCACCCTGGATGGGTGTGGTAAAGAGCTTTTGTTTTTTGTTTGCCAAATGTCAGATGGGAAGACGGGAGGGTTAGAAAATGATTTTTTGACCACTTTTGAAGTTGTTAAAGCAAATTAAGTTAACTTTCGTTTAATTTTAAGTTTTAAGAAGTTATTTGGTTGATTTTTGTTTATAATTTTGCACGAAATAAACCACATATGATTTTTAAACAATGGAGTCAGAAGTACGTTCTAAAACAAACCTCCCGTTGCCACCCACGGCCTTTTCTTGGACTTTTTTGGTGTTTGGAAAGTAAAAGGCCGCGACATTTAAGTCAAAAAATCATTTTGACTCGCTTGGATGTCAACTTGGAAGATGGAAAAGCTTGCAAGATTGGACTTGGAAGACTGGATCTTCGCAGAATGGACTGAAAAAATGACGCAAAGTTCGTGAGTAAATGCGAAACTTTGTTTGGATCAACCGAGATGCTGAGCTGCAACTTGAAATATTTGTATTAAACAATTATCTTTTGGACCTTGTGAAACGAATTTTCTGGTTAAAATGGAGGAACAAGAAAGAGAGCTTTTTAATTTAATTAAAAAACGCAGAGCGAAGCTTGGCGTTCTGACAAGAAAACGAAATGACATTAATGCTCTCATTGATGCTGGAGAATCAAAAGCCTCCATAGATGAACACATGAGAACATTTAATGATTATTTGGGAGAGTTTATGGACTTACAGACTTCAGTTCAAAAATTGCTGAACGATGATGAAAAAGAAACGGATCACAGCGATTGGTATGAACCTAAGCTGATCAGTTTTAAAGACTTTCTGCATGAAATCGACACTTGGATAAATGCAGACCCTGATCCACAAAAGGGTGAAGTTGCAGCCTCTAATGTTGAATCAAAGGTAGCATCTCATGACAGTGACATTGCGCCGCATGATAATGTCTCACAAGTAGCGCAAGAACCGAGCAACATGATTTCTGAACGAGTTGCTAAACCTGGCAGCAAGGGCTCTAGTAAAGCGCCCAGTAATGTTACTGCAGCCTTAAGTTTAAGGAGTAAAAGCTCGCGTGCGGCTTCAATTGCGCTGATGGAAGTGGAAAGAGCCGCTTTAAAAGCGGAGGTGGACGCACTGCAAGAAAAACATGCGCTCGAACTGGAAGAAGTTCAATTAAAAGCAAGAAAAGAAGCATTGGCTCTAAGAACTAAGTTGGTTAAGGCTGATGCAAAAAGGCAAATTCTCACCTCTGCTCAGGATCGGCAGAGCCTTGCATCCAGGGCTGAGGTTGAATCAGAAGGCGGGATTACAGCGCCTTCTGGAACATCTACTGAGTTCATACCTGCTGCTACAGCTCGAAAGGCTCCAAGAACAAAGAAAGCCCCTTTAGTTCATTCTCCTTTGCCAATGCCCCTAGAGACACATGCACCTGCTAAGGTCAAACCAGAAGGGGAAAGCCCAAGGCCAATCTCTTCACAGGTTGATGTTCACAGCAGTGCCCTAATAGAGATTATGACAAAGCAAAATGAAATTACTCAGATGCTTGTAAACCAACAGAGGTTGTCACTGCTTCCAGCTATAGACATTCCTGTTTTTGGTGGTGATCCTTTGCGTTTTAGATCCTTTCTTAAGGCTTTTGAACAAGGAATCGAGACTAAAACTGATAATATGCAGGATAGGCTTTATTATTTAGAACAGTTTACTACAGGACAGCCCAGAATTTTAGTGAGAAGTTGTATGCACATGAGTCCACAGACAGCTTATGTTGAGGCAAAAAGGCAGCTTGAGTGGAACTTTGGCAACAGAGCAAAGATAACGTCTGCATTTATAGACAAGGCTCTTAACTGGTCAGTTTTAAAGTCTGATGATGCTTCAGCATTATGTGCTTACACATTCTTTCTAAGAAGCTGCTTCAACACAATGGATGAAGCTGGGTTTCTTGATGAGCTGGAAAATTCAACCAATATGAGGATTCTTGTTTCAAAGTTGCCTTTTAGACTTCGTGATAAATGGCGACTAATAATCATTGATATAACAGAAAAGTGCGACCGCAGAGCAGGATTTAAAGATCTTCTTGATTTTCTTGAAAAGCAAACAAGAGCTGCATTAGATCCTGTTTTTGGAGAGAGTCAAAACACAAAAGAAAAGATGGCTTCAAAACCATCAAAGACACCGCTTAAAACTAAAAGCAGTAGCTTTGCTACTTCTGTTGCTGTAGTTTCAGAACAGAACAATGACAAACCGGAATGGATTCAGATAAACCATGAAGATAAAGGGTTAGATCAAACTCGGTGCTTGTTTTGTGACCAAACTCATTTTTTGGACGTATGTGACTCATTCAAACTAAAAGCCAACAAAGAAAAGGTGACATTCCTTAAGAGTAAAGGTTTATGCTTTGGTTGCTTAAAGAGAGGCCACATGAGTAAAGCTTGTCCACATCGTTTGACGTGCCACACCTGTAACAAAAATCACCCTACTGTTCTCCACATAGACTCAAAAGAACGGCAGTGGCAAGCAGCTAAAGCTGAATGTAAAGAATCATCAGTCTCAAATGCTCTTGTTTCTTTGAACTTTGGTAGCCATACTGGGGCCGGGTCTAATGAATGTGCCTTGTCAGTTGTTCCAGTAAAAGTGAAGTTGGAAAATGGGACGAAGGTTGTGGAGACGTACGCCTTTCTTGATCCCGGCAGCTCTGCAACTTTTTGCACTGAGGCGTTGATGATGCAGTTAAATGCATCTGGAAAGAAAGTGGAAATCATGTTAAAGACTATGGGTCAGGAAAGGCCAGTAAGTAGCTATAAACTTTTTGGTATGGAAGTAGCTGCTTTGAAACAGAATGAGTATTTGAGGTTGCCTGATGTGTACACTCAAAAGGTTATTCCTGTCACTAAAGAAAATATCCCTAAAGAAGAAAACTTAAGAAAATGGCCTTACTTAAAGGATGTTGAGTTGACACCGATAAATGCTGGCATTGGGCTGCTTATTGGTGTAAATTCTCCCAAAGCGCTGGAACCTTGGAGAATCATTAACAGTGAGGGTAATGGACCCTATGCTGTGCTGACTCGTCTTGGTTGGGTTGTCAATGGGCCACTCAATCAGGGTAGTGAAAAGGATGAGCATGATGCTAGTTTTGTCCAGGTAAACCGCATTTCTATAAGTAGTTTAGAGGAAATGCTGGTTAAGCAGTATAATCAAGATTTTGTGGAGAACCAGTGTAATGAGCGTGCAGAAATGTCTGTAGAAGATAAACAGTTCATGAACATAATGTCAGTCAGCTGTACTTAAGGATGGCCATTATTACTTGAAATTACCCTTTCGTAAACCTGAAGTAAGAATGCCAAACAACAAGCAGGTGGCTCAGCAGAGGGCGCAATATCTGCTAAAACGGTTTCAGAAGGATCAGTTATTCTTTCAAGAATACAAAGAATTCATGCACAATGTTAGTATGGAGGGGCATTCAGAAATCATACCACAAGAACAGTTGAAGAATGAGGAAGGAAAGGTGTGGTATATACCTCATCATGGGGTCTACCACCCCCGCAAGAAAACACTGCGCGTTGTGTATGATTGTGCTTCAACATTTTCTGGAACATCACTGAACAAAGAGCTATTACAAGGCCCAGATCTGACTAGCACTTTATTAGGTGTGCTGATTCGCTCTCAGCATGGTCCAATAGCGCTTATGACAGACATTAAAGGGATGTTTCATCAGGTCAGAGTAGCTGAGGAACACGTAAACTTTTTACGTTTTCTCTGGTGGCCCGATGGTGACATCACAAAACAGCTGGTGGAACATAGAATGCTAGTCCACATTTTTGGTGCAGTATCCTCCCCCAGCTGTGCCACCTATGCACTACTAAAGACTGCTGATGACAACCAACATCTGTACCCAGAGGAGGTTATACATACAATCAGGCATAGTTTTTATGTAGATGACTGCCTTAAATCTACTCAGTCTGTTGAGCAGGCCATCTCACTTTATCAGCATCTTACTGAAGTGTGTGCCAAGGGGGGATTTAAGCTCAATAAGTGGGTATGTAGTGATCGCTCTGTCCTCTGTCAGATCCCGGAGGAAAATAGAGCCACAGGTGTAAAGATGCTGGACCTTAGTCAGGATCAGCTACCCACAGAAAGAGCTCTCGGTGTGCAATGGGATATTGAACGTGATGTTTTCACATTCAGTATTGTGAACAAGAACAAACCACTTACAAGACGTGGTATTCTGTCCAATGTCAGCTCCATTTATGACCCTTTGGGTTTCTTAGCTCCAGTCATTCTTAGATTAGATAGAACTTTATTAATCCCTCGGGTGGGTTCCTCTGGGAAATTCGATTTCCAAAAAAGCACAGCACCGACAGAAGTTACAGAGTTACAGAATATTATATATATATATATATATATATATATATATATATATATATATATATATATATATATATATATATATATATATATATATATATATATATATAATAAAAATAAATAAATACAGAGACAATATAAATAAAATATACGAAGGGGATAAATAGAATAAATAGGAATAAAAATACAAGTGAATTGCACATTTCAAGTATTGAGTCTATTGCACCGTTGACTATTTACAAAAGTATTGCACAAAAGGTATTGCACAGTGAGGTGAAGAGGCACTACAGCTTAGTTGTTCCCCCCTCCTTTGTCCTCCTATTTCCCCTCCCTCTCCCCTCCAGGGAGGAGTTAAACAGTCTGATGGCGTGTGGGACAAAGGAGTTTTTAAGTCTGTTAGTTCTTGTCTTTGGGCGAAGCAACCTGTCACTGAACAGACTCTTCTGGTTGTTTATGGCCGTGTGCAGAGGATGTCTGGCATTGTCCATGATGTCCATCAGTTTCTTTAATGTCCTTTTCTCTGCCACTGTCACCAGAGTGTCCAGCTTCATGCCGACCACAGAGCTAGCCCTCCTGATCAGTTTCTCCAGCCTGGATGAGTCCTTCTTTGCTGTGCTGCTCCCCCAGCACACCACAGCATAGAAAAGTACTCCAGCAACCACCGACTGGTAAAACATCCTCAGGAGCTTCCTGCAGATGTTAAAAGACCTCAGCCTCCTGAGGAAGTACAGTCGGCTTTGGGCTTTTTTATACAGGTGCTTTGTGTTGCATGACCAGTCCAGTTTATTGTCCACCCACAGCCCGAGGTACTTGTACTTGTTGACCACCTCCACCTCCTCCCCCTCTATCTGAACCGGCAGTGGACCTGCTCTAGACCTCCCGAAGTCCACAACCAGTTCCTTAGTCTTTGAGGTGTTGAGTTGCAGGTGGTTTGTGTGACTCCATGCAACAAAGTTCCTCACCAGACTTCTGTACTCCTCTTCCTGATCATCCCAGATACACCCCATGATGGCTGTGTCGTCTGCAAACTTCTGAATGTGGCATAATTCAGAGTTGTAGCAGAAGTCAGAGGTGTACAGGGTGAAGAGAAGAGGGGACAGCACAGTTCCCTGTGGTGCTCCTGTGCTGCTGACCACTGTGTCAGACGTGATGTCCTTCAGCCTGACGTACTGTGGTCTGTCGGTGAGGTAGTCGGAGATTCTGCCTGCAAAACAAATTCTGCAACATCTATGTAAACTGAGGTTTGGCTGGGATGAGACTATACCAGCAGAAATAGCACAAACTTGGCAAAAATGGGTTGAGGATTTAGTTCTTCTTAACAAGTTTAGTATTAGTAGATGTGTCACACCCAAAGGATTTGGGGAGATAAAAAATGCACAGCTGCATCACTTTTGTGATGCCAGTGAAACTGGGTATGGTGCTGTATCATATCTTAGGCTATCTAATAGCAAGCAGGAAGTGTGTGTTTCCTTTATTATTGGTAAAGCAAGGGTGGCGCCGTTAAAACAAGTCACCATCCCACGTCTTGAGCTGGCTGCTGCAGTTTTAGCTGTGCGCTTGGACAAAATGCTATCAGTTGAACTCAGTCTTTTGGTCTGACAGCACAACTGTGCTACAGTACATTGCAAACACAACCACACGGTTCAAAACGTATGTAGCTAATAGAGTTTCCACCATTCATGCTTTGACAAAAGTTGAGCAGTGGAGGTACATCAGTTCAAAGCTGAATCCAGCTGATGCAGCCTCTCGAGGAATGACAGTTGGCTGTTTCCTGAAATCTTCCACCTGGATCAATGGTCCAGAATTTCTCAGTAAACCTGTTGTTCACTGGCCTGTAGGCATGAATTGTGTATCTGTCCATTTGGAAGCTGACCCAGAAGTAAAAGTGTTGTGTGCAGCTGTGCTGAAAGAAGATGTGTGTCCCACTACTAAGCTGCTGTGGTACTTCTCCAGGTGGACAAAAGTAAAAAGGTGTGTGGCATGGATCCTAAAAGTAAAAGAGACTTAAACTGCAAACAAGGAAAAGACAGAAGTTGCTGGGCACGCACTGTGGAAGTCAAATATGTGTTAAGCAAGATGATAAATGGAACACTCTGCTCAAAACTGAGGATTTGTCCAAGGCTGAGGAAGCTATAGTGAGCTTTGTGCAGAGAAAACGTTTTGCTGATGAAATGACTGCCCTAAACTCTGGCACTGTAAGGAAGTCAAGTCATCTGTATAAGCTTGATCCTGTAGTTGCTAATGGTGTCTTGAGAGTGGGTGCTGAGCAAAGCGGATTTACCTGAGGAAACAAAACATCCTGCAATTTTGCCAAAAGAAAGCCATGTTTCAAAGCTTATTCTTCAGCATATTCACGAAAAGATTGGTCACAGAGGAAGAAATCACATGCTTTCAACACTTCGCCGTCAGTACTGGATTCCTCATGCTATGTGTTTGGAAAGTAAAAGGCCGCGACACTGCCTAAGAAAGGGCGAGCACATTGGCAGTGATAGTCAAAAATGAAACCGCCCATGATGTAACGATCACACCAAAAACAGTGATCGCTGAACTCAGTGCTGTTCAACAAATAGTAGCACATAAGTCTGACACAAATGTACCTGACTCTGTCAAAGACAAGAACAATTCTAGTCCAGATTTACAGTTTGACTTTGGAGATTCTCCTTTGTCAGCTGACTGGAAGGAAAGAGTACCACAAACATTGAAGTCAATGCCAGAAGTGTTTGCTCACCATGACCTCGACTTTGGTCATGTAGGTCAGGTCAAGCATCACATCAGACTTCACGACCAGACTCCTTTTAAGCAAAGAGCCCGGCCAATACACCCACAGGATGTTGATGCTGTGAGAAAACATTTAAGGGAGCTGTTGGATGCAGGTGTGATTCGCAAATCTGAGTCTCCTTTTGCGTCCCCTATTGTGGTGGTCCGGAAGCGTGTTGACTCCATCCGTCTCTGCATCGATTACCGCAAATTGAACTCAGACAATCAAGGACGCCTATGCCCTTCCCAATCTTGAAGAGGCTTTTTCAGCTCTCATAGGCTCAAAGTGGTTTTCGGTTTTAGACTTGAAATCCAGCTACTACCAAATTGAAATGGAGGAGGCCGATAAGGAGAAGACAGCGTTCGTGTGTCCCTTGGGATTTTATGAATTTAATAGAATGCCGCAAGGAGTCACAAATGCCCCCAGCACCTTCCAGCGTTGCATGGGTGATCTGAACCTGAAAGAGGTGTTAGTTTTTATTGATGACCTTATCATTTTTTTCAGACACAGTTGAAGAGCACGAGAGGCGCCTTCTGCATGTTCTGAATCGCCTGAAGGAATATGGACTCAAACTTTCACCAGAGAAGTGTAAGTTCTTTCAGTCTTCTGTCCGATATCTAGGCCATATTGTTTCCCAGAACAGAGTTGAGACTGATCCAGAGAAAACTAGTTCCCTGAAAACCTGGCCAAAGCCATCTAACCTAAAAGAACTGAGGTCCTTCCTTGGGTTCAGCGGTTACTATCGCAGGTTTATTCAGGATTTCTCCAGGATCGTGAAGCCGCTGAATGAGCTAACAGCCGGATATCCTCCAACCTGCAAGAACAAGGAAAGAAAGGCCAATGTCAAGTACCGCAATCCTAAAGAACCATTTGGTGAGCGCTAGACTGCTTCTTGTCAACAGGCTTTTGACACCATAATCGAGAGGCTCACTTCAGCACCTGTCTTGGGTTTTGCTAATCCTAAACTTCCCTACCTGCTCCACACAGATGCGAGTACGACTGGGTTAGGTGCAGCCTTTTACCAAGAGCAAGATGGTGAGCTTAAGGCTATAGCATTTGCAAGCAGAGGGTTGTCTAGAAGTGAAGCTAAGTATCCAGCACATAAGTTGGAGTTCCTAGCCCTTAAGTGGGCTGTCACAGAAAAGTTTAGTGACTACCTTTATGGGGCTAGTTTCACTGTGGTCACCGATAGCAACCCCCTTACATACATTCTAACCTCTGCCCAGCTTGACGCGACTAGTCATAGATGGCTGTCTGCTCTCTCCACCTACTCATTCAAGCTGCAGTATAGGGCTGAAAAACAGAATGTGGATACAGATGCATTATCGCGAAGGCCACATGGTGGACTTATAGATGATCATATCTCAGTGAAAGAGAAGGAAAGGATCTGTAAGTTCACTGCCAACCACCTCTCAGAAACGGAAACCTCAGAGGTCATTTAGCCAGAGGTGATCAAACCTATCTCTGAGCGGCATGACATCTATTTTGCTGGTGAAGGTTCTAAGTGCTCTGATCACTCAGTTGCTTTGGTTGAGTCCAAAGCACTCAGTCCTGAAGCCCTACCACCTTGCTTCCAAGGGAATGACAGTCATGGGCTGCCAGTTATCCCCTTTTTCTCATTTGCTGAAATCTCAGAGAAACAGCAAGCAGACGCAAGCATCAGAGAAATAATTACTCAATTGGAAAGTGGTGAGACACCTCCACCTCAAGTGAGAAAGGAGCTCCCTGAGTATGGACTCTTGTTGAGAGAATGGAACCGGCTAGAGCTCAAAATGGAGTCTTGTTTCGCAAGAGACAGGGAGTGATGGGAGTGACTCATCAACTTGTCTTACCAAGAGAACTGAGAGATATGGTACTTGAAAGTCTACACGACGACATGGGCCATCTTGGTGTTGAATGCACCCTTGATCTAGTGAGAGCTAGATTTTATTGGCCTAAAATGTCCTCAGTGGTTGAAGAAAAGATTAAGACTTGTGATCGCTGCGTAAAAAGAAAAACGCCCCCAGAGAGAGCAGCCCCAATGGTTTCAATAGCGACCACCAGACCATTGGAATTAGTCTGCATGGACTTTCTGAGTGTGGACCCAGATCAAAGTAATACCAAGGACATATTAGTAATAACGGATCATTTTACTAAGTATGCCCTTGCAATACCAATGCCAAACCAAAAGGCGACTACCGTGTCTGTGGGAACATTTTATATCACATTATGGGTTCCCCGAAAAACTCCATAGTGATCAGGGGCCCGACTTTGAGTCCCGTACCATTAAGGAGCTGTGTGAAATGGCAGGAATCCGGAAGACACGGACAACCCCGTACCATTCAAGGGGTAACCCTGTGGAGCGTTTTAACAGAACGCTGCTGCAGATGCTAGGCACTCTAAATAATAAGGACAAGTCCCGTTGGAGGGACTATGTTAAGCCTCTTGTGCATGCATACAACTGCACAAAGCATGAAGCCACAGGGTTTGCACCTAATGAGCTTATGTTCGGGAGACAACCAAGACTCCCTGTGGACTTAGCTTTCGGGCTTCCTGTTGATCCTCTGCCATTGTCTCATTCACAGTATGTGCAAGGCCTGAAGAACCGCCTGAAAGAGAGCGTAACAAAACTAGGTTCGACCAGAGAGTTACAGGGTCTAGCCTTGAACCAGGGGATCGAGTGCTAGTTCGAAATGTGAGACTGAGGGGAAAGCACAAGCTAGCAGACAAATGGGAGGCAGATGTGTATGTAGTTGTGTCACATGCTAATGACCTTCCCATGTATACAGTGCGTCCTGAGGCTGGAAATGGTCCTTTGCGCACTTTACACAGGGACCTCCTGTTGCCCTGTGGGTTTCTGCCCGTAAGTGCTCCTGAAACCCCAGTACCGCCAACAGTGCGAAGGCCAAGAACCCATCAAAACCCAGGTTATGTAAACGAATGCTTTGATGATGTCATGTCAGATGAAGAAGTGTATCCTTCAAGGGTTGTACTTTTGGATCCAGCTACCTCCACCCTAATGCCCAAGGTTGACCACGTGTCATCCGACATTCCACCAGAGCAGCACGTTACTGACAATGTGATCCCTCTTAGCAGAGTGGTGGTTCCCGGAGCAGTTTCAGATGAAATTGAGGTGGAAATTCCCATAGAAGCAGGGGAGGAGCCCCTGCCACAAGCTCATCTCAGGTCAGCTTTCTTGACCTTGAAGAGCCAGGAAGAACTGGAGGTGTTGAAAGTGAATCTTCTGGGAAGATTGGTGAGATTTCAGTGCCCCTCATTTCACCTGTTGGGGAATCTCAGCTGCTTGACATTGAAGGTACACAAGATGTTCCTGAAACTGATGACATAGCTAATTTAACCCACATAAAAGAGCCATCAGAGGGGTATCCCAAGTGTTGAAAGGGGTGTGACATATTTCTATCGTCACAACGCAGTTACAGTTACTAACAAGAAAATGCGGTGCGGTCGCGTTACTATTTTTCAACAAACAGACGGTTGAAGCTGTGTTCAGCTTACCACATCTTATATCAGTTGCACGGACGTAGCGGTCTACGTAAGTAATCTGCGTGCTACAGCTTTCAGCAGCTGCGCGCTCCCGCGGACGGCAATCACTTTCTGGCCGACGATCACTTTTTGGCACAACACCTGAAGCTAAGGGTGTCATGGTCCTGGGCCGTGTTGGCCCAGTATTCTTAGTTCTCTTGTATTTTTGTATTTAGTTCCCTGTTTAGGTTCTGTTTCCTGAGTTGCCCTGTTATGTTGTTCCCTGTGTGCTTTCCCTTTGTGACTCTCACCCCCTGTGTGCCCCTCTATGTATTCATGAGCCCTTGTCCCCTTTCGTGTTTTATTCCATGTTTTCCCCAGCCTGTTATGTCTGTGTTCTCACCGTGCTCTCTCCTCCTGTCTGAACCTCTGTGTACTTCCTGTTTGACTCTGCCCGTCTCCCGTCAGTGTTATGTTCACCCCGCCCTGTCTCGTTATGGTTATCTGTGTCAGCTGTGTTCCCCGTGTGTTCCCACTTTCCTCGTTAACCCTCTGTGTATTTCTGTCTGCGTCTCCCTCTGTTCGGCGTCGCGTTCTCCCTCATTGCTGTGTGGATTCCCTGTGTCTCCCTACGAGTGTTAGTTTATTGATTCCCAGTTTAGTTGAGTTCTGTATTTCCTATGTTCTGCCTGTCAGCAATAAAGCTGCTTTTGAGTTCATCCCCGTGTTTGTGAATCTTGCGATTGGGTCCTCCTCCCGCCTGCCACACAGCCGATCCATGACAAAGGGGGCAAAACAATCGCATGATTGCTGCTGTTTGGCTGAGGAAGAATAAAGTAGTTGTGGTAAGCCAATCACACGACCACTTGAAGGAGCCAAATTAACAAGGTGATATATACCAGTTTTTAAATTGTGTTGATAGGCCACGTATGTTAAACAATATATATGCGATGTTTTTTCCTGAATCGTTTCATCACGTTTGTCTAAGGACAGCACTAGCAAGCACTAGGGCTGGGCCATATTATATCGTTCACGGTAATACCGGTATAATGTTAGGCAACGATAGGAAAATGACATATCGCGATAGAATATGAGTAAAACGCGCATGCGCAGTGCCTTTGTTTTCATACGCACATGGCCGATTGTTGAGTGAAACAGATGAACCAGAATTGGTTTGTAAAAATGGTGCAACTTCAGTGATGTGGAACTGGTTTGGTGTTTGTCCGTCAGATACACGACAAAGCACATTTTTTTGCAGAACATGCAAGCGGCCGTCATTATTGTCGAACTAAGATGCTCTTAAATCTGGGAGTAATCTGGGTCCTAAACTCCGTATCCTTCAGGTCAAACGAACACTGCAGCATCAATGAGAGTTAAAAACTGTCTAAATTCTTTCATCTTTGATAAAACGATCAGCATTGCTGCTTTACCAGGTGTAACTATGAAGTTTAACTTCCAGGCATCCATGAAAACAAAATGTATTACATTTAACGGAGTTAGAAGCTTGCAGGAAGCTAGCGGAAGTTAGCTCGCTAGTTTCGCTAGTTACCTAAGCATGATATTGCATGTTCTAACTGAGAGATTTCTGAAAAAAATCAAACGTACAGCTCTGCTATCACTTCCAACATAAATGAAGACAGGAAACTAAACAGCAGTGACGTTTGTAGGGTTACTGAAGTTGGGCTAGCTGGTATATAATTATGTGCTACGTGATCGCTAGCGACACAGCTATGTTAGCATAACATAAACAGTGAAGCTGGAGGACGAACACTAACACTTTTCCACTTATAAAAGTTAACGTTAAGGTTCCTCATGGTTAGAGACAAATGCAATTGCATGGCAGGATGCTGTAAAAGGACCAATCTTCAGTCAGGAGAACAACTGAGATAATCCATCCACAATACGAGGTTAGTCATTAATATACTGCAACAACATGGGAATAGAGCAGCTGCCAGAGAATTCAACATTAATGAATCAATGGTACAGAAGTGGAGGAAGCAAGAAGAATGAGTTTAATAAAGTTTGATTTATCTGACTGCTTTGTTTCGCTTAATGTGCCTTATAATCCTGTGCACCTTATGGTCCGAAAAATACGTACTGCACACTGCAGTTTAATGTTGCAAAGCACCTCTTTTTAACTTCAGTGGATATTATACATGGTTATGCTCAGGATATGTCAGCCCATTTCTACTGGAAATGCCTTTTGGTTAAACTTTCAGCAAGGAATTTGCATTTGCACTGTTACATTTTTATAAAGCTTTAATGTACATAAAAACCAGCTTCTTGTTTAAGTGAAAATAAATGGAAGGTTGTCTTTTTGCGCTAGTAATGTTGTGGAGTTGTATTTTGTCTCGCATCAATTATATCGTAAGTTATATCGTTATCGCAAATTTTCAAATATATATCGTGATAAATATTTTTGGCCATATCGCCCTGCTCTAGCAAGCACTCTCTGCGTATGACCAAAAAAATGTAGGAAGAGCGGGAAGTTTTAGGAGTGACGGTGAGAGAGAGAGAGAGAGAGAGAATGAAAGAGCAGAAAAAGAGAGAGGGCGAGTTTTGAAAAGTGAGAGATTTGTGACATTTAGCGTGTTTGGAGTGTGTAGCTAATGTGTTGTGTTGTGTGTCAGAACATTGAGGCAACTACTGTCTTCAGGTAGAAAACAGGAGGGATACACCTCCTGCTGTCAGACCTGCAGGTATCAGGCTGTGATGTTCTCCTTTATAGTGGACAGAAATTTTTGGAGTGGCACAAATAATTTGTGTGGCATCTTATTGAATGCAGAAAACCTGATTGTTATGTAAATAGTTTGAAATAGTTTTTTTTTTTTTAAAAAGGGGGGTAAAAGGTAATGGCAAATAACTTTGTTGTTTGCAAACTCCATATGATTTTAAAATTGACAATTTATATTTGCATTTAAAGTTATGAAATATGATTCATTAATGTTTGTGGTTGCTACAGTAAAAATATAACTTTTTCTACTCGGATTTTATGTTTTCTGTCTGATTTTAGATCAATTGTGTTAATACAGTATGTCAAAATGAAAACATAACTGTAAATTTAGACACGTGAGGTTGTGCTGAAAAGGATGATACCAAACAAGGCAAAGTAAATAGTTTTTAAAGGTGAAATGTAGAGGTAAAATCAAAAGTTATAAAATGGCCAATTATACTTTTTAAGTAATTAATCTGAATCTTGTAACTCAGTTACTAACACAGTTACTTTTTTGAAGAAGTAACTAGTAACTATAAATAATTACTTTTTCAAAGTAACTTGTCCAACACTGCTCCTCAGCCAAAGTCTTGTGTTGCATGATGGGAGTTCTTTTCCTCCTTGGTCCCTTGGCACTGATTGGTTGAGGTCTGTCCCTTGTGAATTAGTCGGAGGGGTGTTCATCAGGCTGCTCTCACTCCCCTCTCTCTGTCTACCAAGGTTGACCAGTCCCCCATGATGGGATCAGTCATAGTTGAGGCTGTGTTTTTGGATGTGGCACATGTTGCAGGTGGGGCATGAACCTGTGGATGTTGCTCTGGTTCACTGGTTGTGTCCTCCTGCTCAGCTGATCTGGTGCCTGGCATCAAGTCTGCTAGTTTGGCTATGATGACGGCTTGGGTCTGGTCCAGTGACTCGGGCTGGAGACGGCGGCCCAGATTCCTTTTGGCCCAGGATGATGCTATCCCAAAGGGAACCCTGCAGTCCTGTCTGGGAGGACAGGACTGCACCAAAAAAGTTCAGTCCTGTCTGGGAGGACAGGACTGAAGAATATAGAGGGCTTCATTCTCTATATTCTGAGTATAGTGTTCACGGAGCATTAATATGGCTGTGTGTCTTGTGTCTTCATATTGGGGATAGCTGGCTTGATAACCGTTGCTAAATTTTGGGCCATTTTGCTCAAAGAAGGAGGATAATCTTCTTGTCAGACATTTTTCAGATGATGCACTGATTTAATCAGTCTATGAATGATGCGAACTTTAGCAGAAAAGTCTGGATCATCTGACTGTATTTTGTGCTTTGGAGGTCTTGTCTGTTCACTCCGAATGGGTTTTACATACTGTTTTTCTCGGCCTTACCTTCATTCAAATCTCCAATCCCGCCAGGGCCATTCTCCATACCGGGCAGTATAGCAGTCAGCAACTGGCGGTTCTTCACTGCAGTTCCATTGCCGCAGTTGGAAAAAGTCTCTCTCACCTTCATCTCTTTGTAGGTTCTCCGCCCATCCCAGGACGAGTAGCTGTTTCAGCCAGATGGTTTCCATCTGTATGTTCTAGCCATCCATTCGCGGTCTCTGTTACGGCCTCTCCTTCGCTCCACCACGGTCCATGGCTCGTCCTCGGACCACGCGGGCATGTTTGAGGTCCAGCCTTTAGCCTTAGCTTAGCCTTGTAAGCACTATTACCGTTGCTAATTAATGCTAAGGGGCTCTATGCTAGCGGATCACACATACTACTTTTTCATGTGATAAATGATCACTTTTAATTGTAGTCCACTCAATTAATTACAAAAACACTGACATGCAAGCCAAACATGAAACGTTTCAGTTTGTAATCAAACCTTCATCAGGCTGGCTTGCTTGGAAACAAGAAAGTCCAATGATTGCAGATGACTGCAGTCTGTGTGCAAGAGGTGTGGACTCATTGGCGACCCCTATGAGAAGAACAACTAGGGAACAGTTCACCCTGCTGGATAGGGTTACCGGGGTGAGGTCCTGGAGCCAGGCCTGGGCAAGGTGCCTGAGGGTGAGCGTCTGGTGGCCAGGCCTTAGTCCACTGGGCCCAGCTGGTCCCAGCCCAAAAGGGGGACATGGGCCTGTCTTCCTTCAGGCCCGCCATGCGCAGGAGGCACCATAGGGGTCGGGTGCCTCCTGTGACCTGGGTGGTGGCTAGGAGTGGAGGTCCTGGCGGACCGATCTCTGGCTACCAAGACTGGCAATTGGGACATGCAATGTCACCTCTCTGGTGGGGAAGGAGCCTGAATTAGTGTTTTTTTTTTTTTTGTTTGTTTTTTTTGCCTGTCCCGTTTGGCTCTTTTGCCATCAGAATTGTTGTCTAAAGGCAAAGAAAGATACCCAACGGATTTACTTTACCAAATTGACCATCCCAGCCTTGCCGTAATGGTCCATTTGATTCACCTTTTATTGTTTATTTTATTTTCATTTACTGAATACGGGACAGACTTGACTGGGGGAAAGAAGGGGAGAAAGAAAGAGGGAAAGAGAAACAGCTGAGAAGAGGGACGGGGGAGAAGGGCAAAAAACAAAAACCAACAGAATGAGCAAAAAAAAAAAAAAGAAATAAAAAATGCATATATCGATCACCTGGATCACCTGCTGAGAAAGAAAAAAGAAAACAAGCAGAAGAGAACAAGAGTAATAGAATAAACAACATCACAATGATATATGGGAATATGACAGTAAATACTAAATATTAAACATTATTGTGCAGCACATAAGATCAACAGAACACAGTGTGCTTTGAGGTAGGAGCCAAAAAGGGTGTAGTTTGTGGGTGTGATCACCCGTGTGTACACCTGTGAGCATGGACGCGCTTGTTTTTTTAAAAGGTTCCTTCATGTAATGATCTGCTAGAGGGTGTGGGGGGGCCACAGCCCCGTCCTCCAGGGCATGAAGCAGGTATGGAGGAGATCAAAACTCCAGACATCCAGAGGCCCCCAGAACACAAGAGACCAAGGAAGACCAACAGAGGGGCAGCCGCGCCACTGTCCCAGAAAGAGCTGAGGAGAGTCCCAGATGAGGGCTCACTCAGCAGCCGCGGAGCAGAAGCCAGGGGGAGTTGCAGTGACGCGCCCGTGAGCTCCGCCGGCAGCCAGCCGTGCCTGAGTGACCGAGCCCCAGGCCAAGAGGCCGGGGGCACCCCACCTCCGAAGTGGCCCGAGCGAGCCCCAGGCTCCAGGCCCCGATAAGCGGCTGCCAAGGAGTGAGCCGGTGTGTACCCGGACGCCCATCCCCGGACACAAAGAACCACCAACGCACCGATGTCTGAGGGAGTCCGCCACTGGCAGGGGAAGTGGTGGTAGGGGGAGATAGGCCTCCAAACCTTGGAGGGCCTAAGATGTCCCCAGAGAGGTGGCGCCTGACACCCAACCTGACATATAGACACAGAAATACAGGCACACACATATACAAACATCCATTCCCACCCTCATGCTCTCATATGCACTTACTCCACACTCAACCAACGTGGAGACAGACATAAAGAGACGCTGTACACACGATCACACTCCCCAAGCTTACTCTACAAACCGGGTCTAGGTACCCTTGCCCCTGGAGGGGGAACTGCACCCAGACCCAGGTGGTGTTACCCTTTTCCCTGCGGTGGGGGGAGGCAGACCGCCCCGACTCCGCAGCAGCAGGGAGGCCCCACACTCCAGACCGCAGTCGGACGGCCAACTCCTCCTCCTAGCCCCCCCGCTCCAGCAGGTCGCAGAGAATGGGGGTGAGAGAAGACTCCAAACCTCCCTCCACCCGCTCATTGTAGTGTTGATGCATGTGTGTTCTAAGTGTGTGAATTAGTGTGTGAGGTTGAGAGGTACCAGCTAGATATAGTTGGGCTCACCTCAATGCACGGCTTGGGCTCTGGAACCAGTCTCCTGGAGAGGGGCTCTGTCTGGAGTTGCCCCTGGTGAGAGGCGGTAGGCCAGGGTTGGCATCCTAGTATCCCCTCAGCTTGCTGCCTGTACATTGGGGTTTCTCCCAGTGGATGAGAGGATTTGTTCCCTGTGCTTTCAGGTCAGGGAACGGGCCGTGACCGTTGTCTGTGCTTATGTGCCAAGTGGCGGTTCAGAGTACCCAGCCTTCTGAGAGCCAATTTACCGGTCTATTTACATCCCTACCTTCACCTATGGTCACGAGTTGTGGGTAGGGACCAAAAGAACGAGATTACAGATACAAGCGACAGAAATAAGCTTCCTCCAAAGGGTGGCTGGCCTCTCCCTTACAGATAGGGTGAGAAGTTCAGCCATCTGGGAGAGACTCAGAGTAGAGCCACCGCTCCTCCACATCGAAAGGAGCTAGTTGAGGAGGTTCGGGCATCGAACAAGGATGCCTCCTGGGCGCCTCCTGGGTGAGATGTTCTGGGCATGTCCCACACGCTGGAGAGATTATATCTCTTGGCTGCCCTGGAAATGCCTCAGTGTGCCCCTGGACAAGCTGGAGGAGGTGGCTGGGGAGAGGGAGGTCTGAGCTTCTCTGCTTAGGCTGCTATCCCCGCGACCTGGCCCCGTATAAGCGGAAAAAGATGGATGGATGGAAGTTAAGGCAACTAAAAGCAGCAATCTGAGTGGTGAGTAGTGTGGATGATTAATGAAAATTGTGTTGGTGTGACTAGAAAAAAGGCACTTATGATGGCTCTGTGCTACATGCAGCAGGTGAGGTCCTACCTGCTGAACGCCGTCACTGGGACGCCTTACAGAAGAACTTTATATGGATACTCTGATCCTGCAGTCGGTCACCATCTGATGAACCGTCTTTGGGCTTCGACTGTGGACGTTTCAACTCAAGACTTCTGTTTGGTCTCATCATACGTGAAGATCCTTCGTCCTACATTTGATCTCAGTGCAGTCATTTCCACATCTGTGGTCAGAACCAGATTTACAAAGAGAAATTGAAAGAAAAATAATATAGAAGGGACATGAGACACAGTCCAGAGGTGCACAGAGAGAAAACTGTAAATGCAGACATTTATTTGTCATCATGCAGTGTCTTCTTTATAGAGACGAGTGATTAAGTGACACTTTACCACTGATACACTGACACACACGCGCGCACACACACACACACACACACACACACACACACACACACACACACACACACACAGAAGGTCTAAAGGATGTCTTGTGTTTTACTGTGTTAATGTCCAGTTCGATGAGTACACCGTCTAACAGCTGTTATCTTGCAGGCAAACTCTGAGCTGTTCTTCAGAGGAGAGGTGCCAGCAACGGACGGCGGAGCCATTTGTTAGCACAAATTATTAAATCCACTCTGCTTGTTAAACACAGCTGTCAGCGGCAAAAGTTAGGATACATTTTAGCTTATGAGCGTCTTATATCCTCCGTAAGAAATACAAACACAGCTCCCTTACGTGTGTGTGTGTGTGTGTGTGTGTGTGTGTGTGGCATTTCAGATGTAAAATTATATAAAACACACAAACAGTGAGTTAACCTGTTATGTAATTCTTGCTGTCTATTCAGCTTAAGCAATGGGAGCCTCTGAGTAATAGCCATATGTTGCTCAGAGAAGGATGAGGCATGTTTACAGGGAAATGCACTCTGTGGCTCCTCACAGGAAGATAAACACAGGCTCCATCTTTCTGGAAACAAGCTTTTGTTTCTTTGCATTATCGTAGATATAAAGAAAGTAAAACGTCTGATACAGAACTGGGCACACAGTGAAGCTGATGACAGCTGACAGATGATGCTGGCTCTTGAGCTGTGTGTCCGTGGCTCCTTTGAAACACACATTACATCTATATTTCAGATAGCAACAGCTCTGCGAAATGCAAAAGAGAACCTGGACTGTTTGAGTTACTCAGAGGACAAAAAATTATTTAAATTACATGGAAATATAATATGCACTCACTGGACACTTTGTTAAGTACACTCTTTCAACTGCTTGTTAACACATATTTAATCAGCCAATCCTACGGCAACAACTCGATCCATTTAAAACATGTTGCTAGTATGATGGTGGGGAGATTTTCAGGATCATTTTTAGGATTTCTGACCTTGTCAGAAATCTCAGAACATGTCAGATCTGGTGACATCAGAGTACAGCAAACTCACCGTCATATTCAAGAAACCTTTTTGAGTCCAACAGAGCATCTTTGGGATGCGGAGAAATGGGAGATTGTCATCGTGGATGCTGCCAACAACTGTGTGACAATGTCACGTCAACATGGACTAAAGTCTCTGATGAATGTTTCCAGCAGCGTCTTAAGTTTGACATGAAGAATTAAAGCAGCTGTAGCAAGATGTACCTAATAAATTGGCCTGTAGGTATACACAAATGATTGTTGAGTGATTCATGGTGCAAAATCCCAGTTTTTAAAGTGTCACTACTTTGTGAACATTTCAGAGTATTTTAATGTGTCGTAAGAAGTCTGTGTGGTGTTGAGGATCACGTCTTCATCATCAGTACAATTTCTCATCCTCGACTACACGATTCAGTAGTTCCTGGGATGGACTCTTGATGGAGAATAATACCATAACCCTTTTATACAGCTGATAAATGGAAGCATTTTTCCTTGATGGAATGAAAGCTGCAGTAATTATATTATTTTCCAGAGAGGAGCTCAGTCTGATTTAGCTAATTGCAGGACACTAAAATTACTTCCAGTATTAAGTGGTTAAAAACAGTAGTAGCTAAGCAACTAACGGACTATTTGAATTACCATCACTGCTCTCGGAGTCCACAGTTTGGCTCCTGATAACCTTCAAAAGAAAAAGCTCTTTGAAAATGGAATTGTAGTACAGGGATGGAATGATCTAACAACATAACAGTGTGCATGAATTAAAGGGAATATAAATAAAGCTCAGTTTTTCTCTCTCAAGGTTCATTGGCTTTTTTTTTTGATCTGGTATTATTTGTTTATCACATTAGGCTATTATCTATCCTGAACTTAATAGTTAAACATGTGGACAATGATACAGACATCTACATACGGTGCATTTTTCTTTCCTGCAGACTGCACTTATTCATGTTGCTCTCTAAATTTGCCCAAAACAGTGAGCTTTGTTTCTCTCACAGGAATCAATTGTACGAGGGCAGAGGCTGCAGGGGAGATGTAACTCTTAATAATTTCTTTCTTTAAAAGAAAAACAATAAAAAATGACAAAAACATCTAAAATGACAACTCATATGGAACAAAAGTGTACATACACTTAGTGATACACATGAATAAAACACGAGTCAGTGTGAAGCTAGAAGTCTGAAACACAGACAGTAACACACAGAGAGCGGGAGAAGGTGATGACATGTTCCAGTGTCTCCTGGCAACATCACAATGCATCATAATCTGATGATGAACTTTGGCTCACATGCTCCAACCACCAAGATTACAACAAGCAACTTAATTGAAGCTCATCAAGAGGAACCAAAAGGACGGCATAAATGAATAGAGTTATGAATAGGGTTAGGGTTGGTTAGGTGGATGGTGTGGGTCTGATATACACATTACTATTACTACTCCCCTGGTGCACAGGACCCAAACCCTTGACATGAAGCTTAGTTAATAGTTAATCCAAATGGATCACATACGTCAAAGCGTTCAGGCAAAAAGTGACAAAGAGTCAGAGAAAAAAACAATATCAGAAAATGTTGTTTACAGAACATTATCAAGAAACACAAAGAAATATCGAACTTGAAAGCAGTTCAGCGGTCTGTGCCTCCGGGACTTGTGGGTGGCTTTAAACCCATTGGTTAGGGTGGGGCGTCGAGATGAGGGAACACCGTTGGGTTAGGGTTAGATTGTTTCAGACCCAGACCAGTTTGGCTCGTCCCTTTAACGTGTGTGTCTGTTGGAACGATGTCTACTGTGGTGCACACACCAGTCTACTCTTGCACAGGTCACATAGGTCACAGTGTGTAAGGCCATTCATGTGGCTTTGCTGGCTGTACTGCGCGGTGACCCCACCCCATACAGGTGCTGTATGCTGTTTTTTTTCTTACAGGTGCAACAGTTGGTGATACATTGTGCATTTCTATTTGTACTCTATCCTTTTACTAGAATTCTCCCAATCCCCTCGACCCTTTGTTTATTTTCCCCTGCCTTAGACATCATCATGCTATACCTCATATAATATACTACCTAAAATAAAACAAACAGAAATTAATAAATAAACAGATAAAAGATTCACATGAACAGTAGGAGCCTACAGAGATTTTATATAGCTGTTCTTGCAAAAGGAAAATGTGTTTGGCACCAAAGAGCATCCAGATCACAATTCTGATAGCTGAAGCTGTCAAACAGGACAGGATTAAAAAAATATATAGCATACAAGCTCATAGGGACTGTGCAAACTACTGAGCACCATCCTGCAGTGAAATTTTTAGCCTGTTGCATCATTTTTCATTTTTGACTTCAATTCAGCCCTCTGTAGGATGATTCATTTCCATCAGTTGATTTGGCATCCTTTTGTTCCTAACACATTACCCAGTCCATAGCAGTACAGACAACCAGCATGAGTTTTTTTCATTAAATCTGATGTGCTTTCCAAGTTTTTCTTTAATTTTTTCACATTTGCTATTTTAAAGTGGACCTCTGTGCGCAGTTTGGACTGTGGGAGGAAGCCTGAGAGAACCCACACACATAAAGGGAGAACGTGTAAAGACATGTACTCTATGGGAGGTTAATTAGTGGTTCTAAATTGTATGTAGGTGGTTGTCTGTCTCTCTGTTAGCCTGGTGATGGGCTGGTGACCTGTCCATGGCATACCCCACCTCTCACCCTTTGACAGCTGGGGAAGACTCCCCCCGTGGTTAATCAAAAATGGATGTGAAGTGCTTTATTTAACCCATGGCTGAGGTTAATCACTGGTCTAAACAAGTCAGGCAGCTGTTACCAGCAAACAAACTCGAATATGCGCTCTGCAGATTACCTGCATCCAACAAGACATCTCCATGTTTTCCTCTGATGTTGCTGTAGAACAAACAGTAAAAAGGTAAAAGAAGCAGCTGATGCCATGATATGGATGCAAGCAGCAGGGTGGGAATTCTTCACTGAAAAACAAGCTAGCTGAGATGCAAGGAAAGGACAAAGTCTGAGGGGCTGATTCAGAGGAGCGAGGGATGTGACTTTACTGAGCAGATTGCTTCTCTCTCCTTCTTATCGCCACACTTTTACAGTGAATTACACCACAATCAGCTCTGCCAAGTGGGTACCCTGTTAGCCGCCGCTGTGGCTCGGACTCGTCTGCTGGAAAATTGTACATTGTACAAACAGCTGTCTGCATCCACATACCATGTCATGGTATGTGGATGCATCTAAAACCCCAAGAAAGATGTCAAAACCCAGGTACTTGTTCTTGTGCTGTGAAAACCAGGAGAAATTTAAAAAAGAAACAGAAGGAAGACGGTAGAAATGAACCAGAAAGACAGAAAAAAAACATGAATCAAACATATGGAAAATCTGCTGGAGACACTAATTGAATTATGCATGGTTAGCAGCACTGCTGAAGAAGGAGAAAAGTATTAGCCATGATAAACTGTCGGAGACTCTGCAGACCTTACCCCGGCAGTTTATCATGAATGCTGGATGTATAACAATAGTCCCTTTGCACCCGTGATGGTATATTCATAAAATGTTGAGGTTGGAAGAACTAGTCGTGCACGAAGTCCGAGCCAAGACTTTACAAACCGCACACGGCTGTTCAGATCAGAGCTGAGAGAGAGACAGAGCTTTGCTTAGAATACACAAAACTGTCTGTAAATACCTACATTTGCTTCTCTGAACAAAAAACCTTTTTTAAAACACTTCTTAGTATTTTTGCATGACAGATGAATGTTTCTCATCAGTGATCTAAAACTCAATTTGATTTGGCATTTCTGGGGAAAAAAAAAAAGAATGTTTTTCAATACATTTAAACAATATTATATATTTAACTAGAAACTACTTAAGCAGATCATTTGACCTTTTACACTAAACACATTTTTATTTACCCCTACTTAATCACTCGTGGACCTCTGAAAATGGGTATAATATAAAATGTAATTCCAAACATGTTAAATAATGCTAAAACCACTGAATTAAAGTTGAAAGTCTGCACTGCGAACACGTCTTTGTTGTGTTGCACAGAGGCAAAATCACAAATATGTGTTGTATCCAAAAACTTGCAGACCTGAATATAAAATACGACATCATCCTCAGCTGTGGTATATTTTTTAATGTCTGGAGATATCTAAGAACTTACAGTGGCTTACAAAAGTATTCAGCCCCCTTGAACCTTCCCATATTTTGTTACATTACAGCCACAAACATGAATCAATTTTATTGGAATTCCACGTGAAAGACCAATACAAAGTGGTGTACACTTGAGAAGTGGAACGGAAATCATACATGATTCCAAACATTTTTTACAAATAAATAACCGAAAAGTCGGGTGTACGTAATTATTCAGCCCCCTGAGACAATACTTTGTAGAACCATCTTTTGCTACAATTACAGCTGCCAGTCTTTTAGGGTATGTCTCTACCAGCTCTGCACATCTAAAGACTGAAATTCTTGCCCATTCTTCTTTGCAAAACAGCTCCACAACTGCTCTGTGACGGCCTCAGAGGTTGTCTGGGGGAATCTGTCCATAGGACAACTATTAGTCGTGCACTGCACGACTGCACGTTGGCCTTTATGGAAGAGTGGCAAGAAGAAAGCCATTGTTACAGAAAACCATAAGAAGTCCCATTTGCAGTTTGCCACAAGCCATGTGGGGGACACAGCAAACATGTGGAAGAAGCTGCTCTGGTCAGATGAGACCAAAATGGAACTTTTTGGCCAAAATGCAAAAAGCTATGTGTGGCGGAAAACTAACACTGCACATCAGTCTGAACACACCATCCCAACTGTCGAATATGGTGGTGGCAGCATCATGCTCTGGGGGTGCTTCTCTTCAGCAGAGACAGGGAAGCTGGTCAGAGTTGATGGGAAGATGGATGGAGCCAAATACAGGGCAATCTTGGAAGGAAACCTCTTGGAATCTGCAAAAGACTTGAGACTGGGCGGAGGTTCACCTTCCAGCAGGACAACGACCCTAAACATAAAGCCAGGGCAACAATGGGATGGTTTAAAACAAAACATATCCATGTGTTAGAATGGCCCAGTCAAAGTCCAGATCTAAATCCAATCGAGAATCTGTGGCAAGATCTGAAAACTGCTGTTCACAAATGCTGTCCATCTAATCTGACTGAGCTGGAGTTGTTTTGCAAAGAAGAATGGGCAAGGATTTCAGTCTCTAGATGTGCAGAGCTGGTAGAGACATACCCTAAAAGACTGGCAGCTGTAATTGTAGCAAAAGGTGGTTCTACAAAGTATTGACTCAGGGGGCTGAATAATTACGCACACCCCACTTTTCAGTTATTTATTTGTAAAAAAATGTTTGGAATCATGTATGATTTTCGTTCTACTTCTCACGTGTACACCACTTTGTATTGGTCTTTCACGTGGAATTCCAATAAAATTGATTCATGTTTGTGGTTGTAATGTGACAAAATGTGGAAAAGTTCAAGGGGGCCGAATACCTTTGCAAACCACTGTATATGTGTGCTGACTGATGTCCATTCTAACAACATTTACTTCTTAATAGTGTTTAAAGGAAACCTTCTGCTGCTTTTATTACCATTAATGATCCGCGTTTCTTTTGCGTTCCTCATGCCAGTAAAAAAAACATCCTACGATGTAATGTGGTGCAACCAACTCAGAGCAAGACAAGCCTCTAGTGCCAGCTACAGCCGTCTTTTTTACTTTATATGTCAGCAGGAATTTTGTAAATAGAGCCATCACAGTGTCGAGGCTTTAGATGTGTGAAATGTGCCTGCTCATTTGTTTCCCAGACAGCGAGTGATGGACAGAATGACACTGCAGAGTTTCTGTGCTCAGAGCTGCCAAATGAGGACACATCCCAGAAACACAGTGACATCTGCTGCGTTGTAAAATGCTGCTGTTGTTCCCTTTTATGGCTCTGGATTTGCTTTTTGGAGGACATAAAGCGAGCAATAGAAGCCTGACAATTTCAAGAGGGAGGAAAAAAGGAGAGAAGGCAAAGAGATGACAGCACATGACCGTACTGTTAAATATCCCTTGGAATGAATTGCTCAAAGGGATTTGACTATATTCCTTCTTTAATACTGCATCTATGCTAAAGAAGGCCTGACAGATGCAATCCTAAACTCACTATTTTTATATTTTACCAACTCATTCCTCCTCCAACAACAGGAACAGCCACAGTTCCCTTTTCTACTGTGTGTCCTGCATTATTACTTCATGTGTCTTATTTGTGAAAACCTGGAAGAAGCTGGGAAACAACAATCACATAATTAAAAAACGTCATCTTAAATGTCTCATTGGCCTTCTTCACACCTTGCATAGACATGTGCTGTGAGTGATTCAATTCAATTCAATTTTATTTATATAGCACCAAATCACAATAACAGTCGCCTCAAGGTGCTTTATATTGTACAGTATATCCGATAACAATAGATACAGAGAAAAACCCAACAATCATATGACCCCCTATGAGCAAGCACTTTGGCAACATTGGGAATGTTGCTTATAATATTACATCTGTGAGATGCCCATCCATCCATTCACTTCCGCTTATCCTTTTCAGGGTCGCGGGGGGCGCTGGAGCCTATCCCAGCTGTCATAGGGCGAGAGGCGGGGTACACCCTGGACAGGTCGCCAGTCTGTCGCAGGGCCAACACACAGGGACAGACATCCATTCGCACTCACATTCATTCACACATTCACACCTAGTGGCAATTTGGATTATCCAATTAACCTATCCCCACTAAGTGCATGTCTTTGGACGGTGGGAACCCACGCAAACACAGGGAGAGCATGCAAACTCCACACAGAAAGACCCCGGCCTGATGGTAGAATGAACTCAGGACCTTCTTGCTGTGCGGCAACAGTGCTAACCACCATGCCACCGTGCTGCCTATCCCTTTCTCCAATGATTTAAATTTTATTTGTGAAGAAGTTCATGAAGTCATTACTAGTCAACGTTAAAGGAATAGTTGGCTCAACAGTGCTCTGACTTTTTGTCAGCTTTCTTATGAAGCAACAAACTATTTCTCCAGGCTAAATGATGATCTTCTAAATTAGTGACACGCCATTTCTCCAGCTTACGAGTTATCTGCTTTAGGCTACGTGTTTGAGAATTATACCACTGAGTCAGGTACTTATGTTAATAATATAAATCTTATCCTACAGTTGCACACACTGATCCTAATATCTTAATGAGGTCACATATGATCTATTAGTGTTTACATGTGATGCAAAACAAAGATGAAAACCAGAGACTTCACAGTGGTCATCATGGTGATTCTACTGTAGAAACGAAGGCTCTGGCTGCTGGGTTGGGGTCTGCATGTACTCAGCTTTTTGTTAGCCAGCTCTCTGTGCAGATGCTTGCAAAGAGTTGATGTTGTGTTAGCTGTATAGTGCAGGTGTCCTGTGCAGGATGTAGTTGTGTTTCTCAGTTTTTGTAGAAAATAAAAATAAAGTAATATTCATATCTATGCACATGAACTTCAGATAACTGAAGAAGGCTTGTAACACATGTAACATGATTGTAACAGTAATGTGATTACTGAATGATGCATGAATAAGTATGTTCTTGTTATCATGCAGAGGTCAGTTTAACAGTTGAATGTGGCCCCGAATGAACAGCTTCATGTTAGTGTGAAGCTGGATGGATGTGTGATGTGAGGTGTAAAGAGGTCAGTGTTTCCCAAATCAGACTTCCAAATTAAACAGGAAGATTTTTGCTGTGGAAAGAAAGAACTGCAGTGAATATGAGTGCATTTATGTTTGTCTGGAAGTCACACATGTTTTAAAAATGTCTCCACCAAATGGCACTCATCTGGTGCTTGAGTAAAAATGCTAATTAAGAATGCATTTGTTGACATGGCAACTGTATAATTTCTCTCCTGACTTCAGCAGCAGTTGGGGCCCTAAAACTCCAACAGTTTTATTTCTCCTGTCTTTTCCTGTTTGATGCCCATCTGCTGTCAAAAAGGCAGATAACTGTCCATGACACACATGATAGTAACACTCCTGATGTCCACTCCATGCTGGTCTCAGTGTGAGCTTCACGGACGGAAGGAGAGACCATAACATAAATTTAGAACACAGGTTTATGATTCTGAGACTTTATTGCACAAAGTGAATGAAAAATGCAAGAAAGAAAAAACCACAAGTTCAGGTAATGTCATCATCAGTCAGCACAAAGCAGGGATAGATAAAGCAAACAGTTACCCAGAGGGTGAAACCGTATTCGACAAGAAAAAGCATCAATTGAATCCAGTCCACAGGAGATAAAAAGAATATCCTGCAATATATAAACTGAGATGGAAATAGTAACATGCATTCAAATGAACAATGGGATACATGCCAAACTGACCAAATCAAAACTATTTATCACGTTGCTGTTTTGGCCTTAGGGTGATCTTCAAATGGAAAAAACTGGTCTTCATTATTCTTTGCATAATGCATTGTTTTCATTGTGCTTTGATAATCTGTCCTCCATACAAAGGTCAGTTTAGATATTGACTGGTACTGAAAACATTAGTAAGTCACTCCGATAACAATGATGGGTGGTTTACTTACGCACTGTATTTTTTAACTTTGTTAATTCTAGTCTAAACTCGGGACGCACGGGAGCATCTATGTAACCTCAAGCTATTGACCTCAAACTTACAGTAGGATAAACTCATTTCTTCCTAATTTCAGACCACAAGTCTGCAGACTTCCTCAGTTCAGATATAGTGAAATGCAGACTTACAGCGAGCTGCTGCGTACTAAACTTCTGCTGCTCTCCTCTGTTATTCTGTTATAAGAATCCTGTTATGAGCAGAATTCTGAAGCCAGTCTCTCCTCAGTGAAACAAATATACATATATCTTCATTTATACCAAGGCAAGGCACAGTCATTTGCAGGAATTTTAGAAAACAGCATTAGTTTACAATTTCTCTAAACTGCAAACATCACACACTGCAGGTCAGCCCACATGTGCAAGTGTGGACACAGAGGACATACGCTGCCTCAGTATGTGTCACCCAGTGAAAGCATGAAGGCAGCAGAGGACTTATTCAGAAAAAAAACAAACTTAACATTACTCTGTGAGAAATCACTCCAACAGGGGTCGGTACTTTTTCTCCAGCAATGGGGCTTTTTTTGTCCCAAAATATGAATTATGAGTTCATATAGCCTATGAATCTTGTGTGGTAAACATAATTATCTCCAACACACACACTGTTGTGATCTCAGTCAGCAGCTGCGCAGCATTTCCTCTGGCGCTGTGAGCTCGCAGGCAGGTTGATAACCATAGAGGAGCCAGAAGGAAAAGCAGGAGGAGGTCTGATATTAGAACATTTTTTCTCACAACGTCTGGAAAACAAGAATGTTGTGAGCTACTGGATTGTATGGACTGTATTTTTGAGTTTAGTTCATTTATATGCTGACTTCTAAACTAAGACAAAGTTTCTCTTCCTTGTCATTGGCCACCCTTATTAAACAAGGTGAGAACATGAGTCCTGAAAAATCCTCCCAAAACAGAAATGTAGAAATGTTCTAAATGTGCAAAGTTCTGAACATGAGTTATATCTGAGATATTAACATCCTGTGTCTGATACATTTAAATAAAGATTTTTTTAGAAGTGTAACCAAACATGTGATCTCAGACAGAATTATCAATCAATTAAACTTTGGCTCACTTCTACAAACAGGAAAATGGAAAGAAAACCTGTCTGCATGTGTGCTGACTCAGCAAAGACGATATTAAATGAGAAATGAAGTCATTTCTATCAATAACACAAATTCACTGGACACCACGGAATCCCCCCATAACGCCCATTAATCAGCATTTGCAGGACAAATAATTTGATTTTTTTAATTCCTAAAGTAGAGGCTGCTGTATATTCAGCAGCTAATTTCCATCCCCAAAAGCTGATTCTGTTCATCTGGACGTAACGTTTTAAGTGGAGAAACATTTCTTCAGTCTCAGCTGACTACAGGTTTCCCCAATCTTATAAACAGTAAGGCTGTGTATCGTCACTGATTTCTAGAATGATTTAATTCGATCCACGATTCGATTGATTCTTTTTGAATATTGAAATTTTGCCTCAGACAGTCAGAAATATAATTCTGATCATTTATCAGTACTGACACTTGTGAGACTTTATCAAAGATAAGCATCACAGCAGATACCTTTGTGTTAAAGTAACTGAGCATAAAACACAGAAAAACATGAAGGATTTTTTCCTGGCCTGGGTTTTTAAAGCAAATAACCAACTTAAAAATATTCTGCAGTAGAACCAAAACTGAAGAAATGAGTCAACATATGAACTTTACCTGATGCTGCTGAAGTGAAGCAGAGCAAAGTTACAGAGGTTTAGAGACACAGCATTTTGCAATTTCACATAATTTTAAAAAGTTTTAATTTCTTCAGTATTCAACAGCAATGACATTTTCTTTTCGGAAGTCAGTTAAATTTAAAAAAACAAACAGCCGACAGCGCTTTACATAACGGTAGACCTGTGCGTAATAAGCAAGCGAATAGTGCAGAAAACAGAGGTTTTTAGATGGGAAACTGTTCTTAAAGAGTACACACACAGAAAGAGAGAGCTGTGCATGACGTGTCATTTTACTGTGGTGGAAGCAATACAGCAAAAGTAAGAGGGAATTCATGATGATGTTTATGTGAAGCGTAGTTTAGATCTTCTTTTGCTGCTGGTTCAATCAATTTTTGTTGGAGAGTGATGAAACTGCAGCTGAGAATCTTGCACAAAAACAAGACGTAAATAAAAAGCGCGGACCAGCCAACGATCAGCCCCGACAGCGTGTCCCTGTCGATGTGCCGTCGAGTGAGAAAGCAGACATCTCACTGATTC
Organism: Mchenga conophoros; assembly: GCF_057382185.1. Classification (NCBI taxonomy): domain Eukaryota; kingdom Metazoa; phylum Chordata; class Actinopteri; order Cichliformes; family Cichlidae; genus Mchenga; species Mchenga conophoros. The sequence goes on along the minus strand of NC_140527.1, from coordinate 13,565,939 downwards.
TGATGCGGGCTGCGCTTTTTATATACGTCTTTCTGCGGAATCCGTGTACCTACTCTCATTTACCGTTTTAGCTGTTTGGTGGTTGTCGAAGTTTTGTGAGGTTAAACCTGAGATTCTGGCAAAATAAATTTAAAAATCGATTCAGGATTTTAATGACTTGATCTCACGTTATTCAAGCTAGAATCAATTTTAATTGGAAAATCGATAATAAAAACCCAATAAACAGTACATTTGCATAATGAATGAAACCAGCACCACTGAAGGAACAATGGGCTGGGAGGTCAGTTCCTTGATCATTAATATGCAAATTCTCATGACCATTGATCAACAACCAAAATCAAAGCTCATTGACTGATCCAGATGAACAGAAGCAGCTTTTGGGGATTTACTTACGTGGATGATTGAGCATGCCTCAAGACTCATTTACATCAGTTTTCCTGCCTTCTCTCTTTTAGTGGTGTTCAACCACACAGACTCGTTTAACACAAACTGTGAGAAAGCCTGTCACCTGACAGCAGGAACATCTGGGAAAAAGTTGCTTCTGAAAAAAAGTCTCATTGTTTCTTTCACAAAAGCAGGTTGTAATCACGATACGGACACACCGGAGTTCTCTTTCAGATATTTTGGTCTCAACTTTGGTTCCTGCTGAATCCTGAGGGAAATCTCCAGCTCTTCAGCAGCTAAAAGCTTCACCATGTTTGTCAGCTAGTTACTAGCTATGTCCCTCTGTCATTTTTCAGACCTGGCATAAAGGCACAGAACCTCAGCAAGGCATGATTTTATTGTCATTGCTTGTCTTTTTGTTTTTCTATTATTATTGTTATTATAAGCATGAGATTTGTCACATTGTTAAAGTGACACATCAAACTGATGGTAGACATCCTGAAATATCCTTGAAGCTAAATGTAGAAAGTGAACATCACAAAACGACTACATGGAATAGTGTCGCCCTTTAACTGACGTAGGCATGAGTTAGAGGACAATGGCAGCATGAAGGCAGAACATAAAGTCAGACGAGACTCTTTCAGTCAAAAAAGCTTTCGTAATAAACGAGACAAGGACTCTTCTTGTCTTTTCTAATGTTCTTGATCCACTCTGAGCACAAGGATGCCACAGAAATAGAACAGCATTTTTCTTTGACCGTAACCTTGAGAAATACAGCTTCTGGTTCCATTTGTGTTCCTTAGTTATTGTGTACAAGCACGCTCTCTTCTTACTAAATGTTGTTTTTTTGGGGTCATTCCATCTGTGATTAATGAGCAGCAGCTCTCTGGAAGATAATTGCTGTAATTCTACTTTGGAGTCTCAGCCTTTTATACATAAACACGCCTTTATATCAAAGCACAATGCAGACTTTCTCTAAGTCAGAGCAAGCGTACAAACTTCAGCTCACAAATTCAAAGTCTCCTCTTTAAGCTTCACAGCTTGACGTGCATGCAGAGTCAGAACACAGACTTCTGTGGCTGGACATATTATAGCATTTTGCTGAACAATAATCATTACCCTCTCTTGCTTTCAGGTTTGGACATGGTTATGTTCACATACCTGACCTTTGTCAGATATTCTAAAATTATGTTTAATAATATTTTTATATTATTCAGATCAGGTGCAACATTATGACCACCTGCCTAATAATGTGTTGGTCACACTTTTGCTACCAAAACAGGCCTGACTCATCTAGGACTCTGTTGGACCCCTGATTTTATGCTGTGGTATCTGCACCAAGATGTTTATCAACAGATGCTTTAAGTCCTGCAAAACTGTGATGTGGAGCCTCCGTGGATCACACTTGTTTGTCCAGCACATCCCACAGATGATTGACTGGATTGAGGAGGCCCAGTCAACACCTCAAACTGACTGATATGCTCGTTAAACCATGCCGAAAGAGGCCGCAGCCACCAGGGAGTACAGTGTCCACGAAAGGGTGTACATGGTCTGCAACAGTGCTTATGTAGGACCCATCCTTCCCACTATGTAAGATTGTGGGAAGGTACAAGGTACCCTGAATGACTGAAAGATTATAGGATCTGGGTCCGTGACCTCCCTAGTGCAATTGACCCTGGTTCCTACCACTGTCCTACTGCTGCGGGTATGGAAGAGGGGCTCCAGGATTTCAGTGTGAGATACAGTGGCTGCCTGGAGGGCACTGTGCTGTCAGACAGAAACCTAGTCTGGCACAATCCTTTGATTTTCTTTGCTAAACCACACGGGTGGGATGCAAATCCGGTTGTTAAGTGATGATGTTTGAACCCTGCTTCTGGGTCCAAACTACTGTTTATTAAGGCTGTTGTGTTTTTAACAGGTTTTAATGTGTTGTATCTTGTTCTATTTAATTTGAACAAGCCCCTAAAAAAAGTCAGTGATCACTGTCGGCCTCTCTCGGTTTTTATTACCACTGTTTTAAAGCTCAGTTTTTTAAAACCTTACAATGTAACTACAGTCCAGCCCATGCAGCAGTATATTAATGACTAACTTTGTATTGTGGATGGATTATCTCAGTTGTTCTCCTGACTGAAGTTTGGTCTCTTTACAGCATCCTGCCATGCGACTGCATTTGTCCCCAACCATTGGAAGCCCTCGCATTAACGTTTATCGAGTGGAAAAAGGTTAGCGTTGATCCTCCAGCTTCACTGTGTTTATATTATATTAACCATAGCTGTGTAGCTAGCCACCATGTAGCACATCATTATTACCCTACAAATGTCACTGCTGTTTAGTTTTCTGTTTTCATTCATGTCGAAACTGATAGCAGAGCTTTAATTTTTCAGAAATCCCTCATCAGAACATGGTGTACCATCTTTAGATGGAAACTAGCGAGCTAACTCCCTGCTAACTTATAACTCAGTTAAACTTCATAAATTTTGTTTTCATGGAACCCTGGATGTTAAACTTAATTGTTACAAACTGATCATTTTATTAAAGATGAAAAAATTTTGTAACTCAGTGATGCCGCAGTGTTCAATTGACTTTGGGATTTGAAGTAGACTTTGGAGCCATAAACAGCTAATGACGTCAGACTTAAAGACCGGATTCTTCTCAGAGCACAAACAGAACAGAAACCAAACCATATGAAACCCCTCTTTATACCCCAAAAGTCTTAAGATGATATTAATTCACTTCCCCCTCTAGAATGGTTATCACAAGATTCACAATTTTCACAAGAAAATGGCTCCAATTTTTAATAGCTGGCTAACACAAAAGTGTCCTTTGGATATTTAATGGTGCACAGTCTTGTGTCCTATAGTTGACAGGAGGTGACTTCACGGTTTGAGTCTGTTAGGCTGACAGGAGTTACAGCAGCCAAAGTGACCAACCAAGACTCCAGTTCATGGTTCACAAAAAGAAAAAGGAGAAACCATACCTTTGTCTGAGAGTGAGAGTGCAGAGATAAATACCAGTCTACACGGGAGGAGGTTGTCAGGTCCATATGATGGACCTGACAACCTCCAAGCTACAAGGACTCGCTTCAGACTCATCTTCATGTACATGCATTTAATGGCCAAAACTCTCTTTAGCTGTAATGGGTCTTAACCCTTTAAGACCTACCATAGAACCAAGTCTGCCAGAGCTTATCTTTATATTTTTACAGGCTGCAGTACCATTTTTGGGAGTATTCCAAGTTGCTATACATCAATACAACCATTATGGCCCAAATTTTAATAATATGTATGCATTAAGTGCATAGTAACTACTGTACATAAATTGCAAAAAAGTGCAATAAACTACAAAACAATTGAAAATCGTTTTTACATATATCTCTAGTTAGAGAAATATAAGAGGTTTCCCTCAAATCTGTAAATACAAAAATGTTGCATAAAATAGTTTCCCACCACAGGAAATTTATTATGAGTGTCTTCATAGTTTTATTTTTGAGATACACCAATTTTTATATACTGCAGGACAAACGAAAATCAATATTAAAATGCAAATTTGCAAAAAAAAACTGCATGTGCATTAAAACAAACTATTTCCAGCAGTGCAATATGAGTTCTAAGCATCCCAGAAACTATTCAGAAAAGCATAAAGTCAAACATGACTTTTAAAAACACCAGTATAGGCTTATAAGGCCATGAAGGTAAAAAACCCCCCAAAAAACCCCCAAAAAAACCCTACATTTTCCGTGAAAATGATGTCACTTCCTGTTTCGGGCAGGTAATGGCGGACATGTGATAGCTCGCGCTGACGTCTATTCCAACCTAGGAAGCGTGCCCGCTCCGACCAGTCTTAAATAGGGATGGGTACCGGTATCCGGTGCCATTATGGCACCAGTTATGACATAAATGGTAGTAACCAGACCGAAAAGCAGTGCACATTTCGGTGCTTTTTTTCTCCTGAGATATCATACGCTTTGGATTCTAGCCAATCACTTTACCTTTCCAAGGATAGTAGGCGGGCCCAGGTACATACGTTCTTTTAAAGCAGAGCTACAGATTAAAAATGCCCAAGGCGAAGCGGACAATCTGGCTGTACTGCCTGCAACAAGTGCTTTAAGGTGATACTGTGCAAAGGAGGCAACTCCTCGAATCTGATGAAACACCTGAAACCACCACTTGCTGCGAGACCTCACACCAAGCACATCTACTGCGGGTGTGGTGCCTGTCATCGGTCCCGGAGTTAGCAACATCCCCCAAGAACCCGAGGAGTACAGTCCTGGCCCCTAGCCCTGCCAGTGCAGCAGAAATGATGACGGATGATCTCTGGGTCAGTAGCTTAATGTTGTTAGTGTGTAATTTACGTTGAGTAGGCTAACCACATTATTACATTAATGCACGTAAGGTAAACTAGCAAACACTGTCATAGTTACATGCAGCTGTCTTCTTGTTTGATGGCAGATACTCCCTTCACCCTGGCCAAAAAGGCTAAAATGACCAAAGAAAAAGTGGAAAACAGCATGAGAGGTTTTTGGACAATATTTTTCATTGTTTAATCACTGCTTCCAGCCAAGAGTGATACCATAAATCCCCTATAGCTGCAGAAAAGGCTAACATTGTTATCTTTTCACAAAAAAAAAAAAAAAGAAAAAAAAACCCACACAGCTGAACAGGAGAGGTTTTTGGACAAATTGTGTTTTCTCCATTCTTTAAGCACCGGTTCGAGCACCATTTAAGCACCGGCACCATTTCAAAAGTACCGGTTTGGTACTGGTATCAGATAAAACCTAAACGATACCCATCCCTAGTCTTAAAGGGTTAAACTAGGGCAGTTAAGGTTGGCCTTCACTCCAACCCCCAATGAACATATTGTTTACCTCGATGGCTTGCCTTCTTCCAATAGTGCATCTTGGTGTCAGGTGGACCCCAGGCACATCAGAGAGCTTCTGCCGCCCATGACTCTGTCACTGGTTCGCCACTGCTCCTTCCTTTGACATATACTGACCCCTACAGACCAGGAACACCCCACAGTATGTGTTTGTGTGCGACTGGTGTCATTGTATTAACTTTAAGCTAGGCATGCACCTCACCGCTTTATTTAATCGCAATCTTAATATGATCCAGTTAGCTTCTCTCTGCTAAAGCAACATCAGTGATAAAGTCATTCAGAATCAGTCAGCAAGAAGTGAAACAGAAAAGCACTGAAATGTTTGTTTAGCTTTATCTGGTGGTAATTACGTTACTAGCCAAGTCAAAAATGATATTAACAGCAGTATAGCAGAAGTTAGTTAGATAAACTACTAAGAAAAAACATCAGCCTTGTTTATTTATAATTTTCTTTCTTTATATGTTACTTCTAAGGTTTTACTTTGTTCCTGACTATTTCTAGTTTGTTTGTTTACTTTGTTAAGTCACCTAAACTCAGACCTTTGCATCATTCATTAAAAAGTCTAATTCATGGGACAAACCAGCAATGCACCTGTTTTAAACAAGGCACTTAATTACTAGCTGCCTGTGGTGTGATGGACAGTGTCTGAAAGTTCATCCTTAAGAAGTAGGAAAAAAAGAATCAGCAAAGACTTGACAGATGCATTGGAGCTATCAGTTGATCAATCTGCACCCAAATTACAAAAACACTGTACAACGTGGACTCACGTGCTGGACTCCGGGGATTGATGCACACAAGAGAATGTCCGGTGAATGTATATACAAAAGTTGCGCGGCAGTGCTATCTACAAAAAGTGAGAGGGGCAGGGCTCCGGGGGAAATCCAGGTGAACACTCTTGTCTCTCTCCAAACAATCCAAACACGAATCCCCTCGAACACGCGTCACTCAGGGAACAACAGGGAAAACAGTCCAGAGGGTCTGCACACAAAGAAACGCTCGTTAGATTCCAAATACGCAACTACATGGAAAAACACTTGCTAGATGCTTGACTTTCACTGACGCGATTCTCACAACGATCCAGCGAAGAACAGCCATTGCTTCCTGGCTTAAATGCCATCCACACTGATGAGGCACAGGTGTTTCCTCCTCCGAGGGCGTGGGCCAAGGGCGTGAACCCATAATGAGTGAGAGAGGGCGAGAGAGAGAGCGAGAGAGAGCGAACTAGAGAGATAGAGAGAAACAGCTGATCAGCGACCAGCTGAACCTCCAGGCCGTGACAATTACATTTTTTTGTCCAAATCCTCATCAGTGTGCCCAGAGGAGGTCATGAAAGAGAAAGAACAGTGAGTATGTACAGCCATCTGTGAAACGCGATTGAGGCTGTGTCATGGTTTGGTAGTGTTGGAGATCCTGTTAAAACCGCTGAAATTATGAGAACAGAAGAAAAACACCGTGAGAATTTGATCCATCATGCAGTTTGTCAGAACAGTACAAACTCCATTTTATTTTCATTTATGTTTGCACATGTTTTATCGTCTTTACTTTACAGTATAAAGTGTCTTGAGGTGACAGTTGTTGGGATTTGGTGCTACATAAATAAAGCTCCATTAAATTTAATCACTCCACCATCATAGCAACTTCATAGCAAAAGATTCAAGGGATGTCGAAGTCTCCTCAACACTGCAAAGATATTCTCAAAACGGAAAAAGTTTAAGAAAACATGTGTGTTTGATGATTAGTGGCTGATCCTTGTTCCTTGTTTAATAATATGAAACTGCTGTATTAAAACGCCTTCTGACGCTCCACCTCCTTGTCTCTCATTAAAGCTTTAATGATTATAATCTATTAGGAGGAATGGCTCACACCGAGCTCTCTACCATTAGGGCTCTTAACCAACTAAATGTCTTGAATATTTTATATGCTGATATATCATCTTTAGTATTACGGTATTTCATATTAAACTGTTCATGTTTTATATCCCTGCAAATGAATTAAAAGTACCAGTGTTGATGGCTTTATGCAGATTCACCTCATGAGTGTCACAGAAGCATGCAGGGAGGGGACACAGAGGGAAATGCCATGTAGCAGACTGCAAGGCAATCTCTGTCCTACAAGAACATGAAATCTCAGGCCCCGGAGTGTGTGAAGTCTAATATGTGATTGGACGCCTCAGAGTGTTAATGTAACCTTGTACAGGGTGATAGTCGGCTGATGATTTGGCTCGTGTTGGAGGCCAGGCTCGGTGTGGCGCAGGCGCAGTGTTGCTTCAGCCCTGCAGGGGCATGAGCGGGAAGCTCGTATTAAGATGGTGCTTTTGGCTGCTGACCAGTTCCCCTTCACACAGACACACAAGCACACTCACTCACAAGGCGCCATAGGTGGCTCTTAATCATATTATCCCTGCGAATGAGGTGAGCAGCATGACGTCTTAAGTACACTTTGGCAAGGTGGGTCATAATTATACGCACAGCACATTAAGCCACACATACATAGACACACTTTTACGCAGCAACACACATAAATGTGTGGCTATTAATGCAGCAACACACACTTACACACACACACACTGTTGACTTTGATAAAGAGTAACATTCAAGGTCTCAGTTTGGAGGAGTTTTTGGGTTTTTTTTCAGTGAATGATGAAAAAAATATCAATGTTTTGCAGCATCTTCACATAAAGCTACCCCAAAATAAAACTTTTTTTTAGATCAACTGTTACTTTTCTTTCAAAATGTAAATGTTTACCTGAACATCAGTGAAATACATTTCTGTTCATAATTTCCGCTCTGCTAATAGAAATAGTTATCTCACTTGGCTCACGTGCTGGCAGGACTCACTGCATACCCAACAGACTGATCAGTAATCTAAGCCAGCGGTCCTCAACCTTTTTGCGCCCTGGACCGGTTTATAGTCAGACAATATTTTCGTCCCACTCCTTTTTCAGGCAATTTTTGTTTTTTATTTTGTGCATTTTATGTTCAATATAGGTATTTGTTGTGCCTGAAAATGAACAAATAAATGAATGAATGAAATGAAATGAACTGGCAGGTGTCACTGATAAATACAACAAAATAAAATGATTCGACCAAGACAAAAACTGTGGTATTTTGTAAATATAATAATTCATTGTGTAATCGTGTAACTTTATTAGCAGCGTCCTCCTGAAATGCGCCAACAACATTGAGAGTAACATCCTCCTCTCTCCCACTAAATGCTCTTTGGTCGCTATGGTAACACGTAAACATTTATTTCAAAATAAGACACACAACTACAAAACAAATATAAAAGTACAAGAAAAAATATAACTCACCATAACGCTCAATCAGTGAGAGCCCTGTGCTTGTTTCTCTGCAACGAGACGGTCCCACCTGGGTATAATGGGGGACAATGACACCCGAAGTGTGTTGCTTATGTTCAGTCTGCTCCTCAATTTTGTTTTCATCGCTGTTACTGCAGAAAACTCCGCTTCACACAGATATGATGTCGGAAATGGCAACAGGGTTTTTAGTGCTGTTGTGGCAATCTCGGGGTATTCTGCCATGACTTTTATCCAGAATACCGGCAAAGCTGATGTCTCGAACATACTTTTAAGGCCGCCGTCATGTGATTTCCAACAGCTGATCTTCTTCTTGCAAAGACAAGCTGGACTCACCCGGTTTATTGACAAATGGGACGCGGATCCATTCCTTGTCAGTTCGTGGGTCTTTTGTGATTGGGGAGTAGCGCTCGAACTCTTTTAAAAGCAATGACAGGTGATCGTGCACTAGCTGGGAGAATGATTGCTCAGGCTGAGTCTCTTCCAAAAATCCAGCCAATGTTTGAAACATGTCAAATATGCCTCTGTTTACGTGTCATCTCCACAAGTCCAGTTTGGCTTTAAATGCAACTACCTTATCTGCCAACTTGAAGATAGTTGTCATTTTCCCCTGAAGGGACAGATTGAGTTCATTTAGTAGGCCAAACGTCGCATAACTAAGCGAGTTTTGCGACCCACTTCTTGTCACTGAAATGTACTGCCAGCGGTGACTTCTATTCTGAGAAAAATCTCTGCTCTCGTAATTCAAAAACTCTGGCCAGTGATCTCCCTTGGGTTAACCACCTTATTTCTGTGTGCAAGAGAAGGCGCCTGTGCTCCGCGTTCATCTCCTCACAAAGTTGCTCGAACAGGCATGAGTTGAGGGCGTGTGCTTTGATGTGGTTAATAACTCCAACAACATCATTCAATATGCTGTTAAGTTCTGGTGGCACTTTTCGGCTAGCCAGCATTTCTCTGAATGACACAGTGTGTAGATTCACATTCAGGTGCAACTTCCTTAATCCGAGTAGTCAAACCAGACAGCCGTCCGGTCATGGCAGCAGCTCCGTCTGTGCATATGCCGACACAGAAAGACCATTTAAGTTTTCCTGATACATAATCATCCAGTGACCTGAATAGTTCTGCAGCTATGGTTTTGGTTGTCAACGATAGTGCACACAACATATCCTCATGCACATCCTCCTGATAAAGGTATAGCACATAAACAAGTAGTATTGCCTTATTGTCCACATCTGTAGACTCGTCATCTACAAAGCGTACCACGGTGATGTATTAATTCTCTCCAACAACTGTGTCTCAATGTCCTCTGGTATTTCCTAAATGCGACGAGTAACGGTGCTAGCCGATAGAGACACCTGTGCTATCTTTTCACCCCCCGAAAAGTTCACAGCAAATGTCTTTAGCATGGCAGAAAGGGTCAATTCTTTTTAGCCTTAGCAATACGGTTAGCCACCAAGTATGATGCTCTCAGTGCACTTGCATTTGTGGTTGTGGAGGCCCTCAGTAATTGCTTCGGTCCCTGTTGTTGTTTTCTTTCAAAATACTCCAAAGGTTTGTTTTTAAATGTCGGGTGCTTGGTCTCCAAGTGACGAAGCAGTTTTGAAGGCTTCATTGCCTCATTGGAGAGCCGGTGGCCGCATATTATGCAGAGCGGGCTTGGTGCGTGGGAATCACCTGTTGCAATAAATCCATATTTCAAGTAGGTCTTTTGGTATTGTCTGTTAAATGCAGCTTTCTTTTTCTTAGTGGTTGTCATAGACTCTTCTTCTGTCTCCTCACTGGGCCTTTTTCCCTTTGCAAAGAAACCCTCCAAAGACATCTGTTTTTTACTCATTTTGCTAGCTTGTGGGTTTAATATTAGCTAATGTGTCTTGACATGCGTCAAGAGTCAGTCATAGACGGAAGTAACTGAGAGAATTCAGTCTTTTTCAAAATAAAACACTGCTCAGAGTCGGATAATAAATAAAACAGAAATAATGTAAGTTATTTATTTTTTCTGTGTGGTATGAGCCTCAACTCTCGCGGCCTGGTACCAAACAACTCACGACCCGGTACCGGTCCGCGGCCCGGGGGTTGGGGACCGCTGATCTAAGCTACTCAACCAAAATGTGGAGGACATGGAAACACCATGTTCATCTACAGCAAATCATCTGAGGAAAGGTTTATGTAGATCCATCCATGCATTCATTATTTAAGAATTAAATAATTGTGTTGTTTGAATGCCGTATTCTATTTAACGGAAAAAATTGACGTTTTTTTTTTTTTGAGTTTTTTATTTTTAGTAAAAAGCAGCTTTATTTATAGGTATCACATGACATTGCCACTTCCTTTTTTAAAGAAAATGCATGGCAGCCATGTTGACCATGTGCTGAACACAAGTACCTCAGTGTTGTGGCATCATACAAGCAATCCCACAACTTAGTTCATTTTACAGAAAGCATAGATCAATAAGTATTTCACTTAGAAGTTAACTCATGACTGAACAAGCTAAGTGCAAACTTCTGATTCATTTGAGATACAGACAGGAGTGCAGATGCTGTTTGTTTCTGCATTTTTTATTTTCAATAATTGAAATTTGAATCTCTGAAGACTATTTTATGTTTCCGTGACGATTAAATCTTACTGCAACTCTTTGGTGTTCTCATGCAGGTCCAATGAAGACACCAAGGAAAACAAGCCCTGCATGAAATGACAACTAGTGTTATTCACGTAACATTTTGTGGAACCTCAACGAAAAGGCAAAACCGAGACTCACGATCTCACTAATAATGTTAAGATTTACAACCAACACCGAAGCAGTCTGAACCTCACACTGTAGTAGAGGCACCTCTGTCAGTTAGGCGTAGCTTATTCTGCAAATGTGTTTAAATGTGTTTCAGAGTCTAATGAAGAAAATACCAGTTTAATCATCAACACTGTAAAGTAGGCTGTACGGGGACAACACCAAGGTTTACATGTAGAATATTTTGGCTGTTTGTTTGGGGTTTTTTGCAGCAGAATCCAAAACAAGCACATACTCTACTTTAACTTTACTCTAAATGTATCTTCTGCCAGTGAATTACACTTTATTGAAAGAAATACTTCAGTGCTTCTCTTGAAAACTCGCAGAAATATTCCTGGATAGGTGGAGAAGAGCAGCAGGGATTCGATCATCTCTTTTTGCAGAAACTCAATAGTCAGTTCAGCTGCTTTTCTCCCTGTTTATTCCCCAGTCCCCCGTCCACACGGTCAGATCAATATGCCATTTATTGGTGGTAAAGCTGAGTATTGCCTTGGGCTGGTTAGTGCAAGCTGGGATGTGTTTTCCTCTGTGTGTGTGTGTGTGTGTGTGTGTGTGTGTGTGTGTGTGTGTGTGTGTGTGTGTGTATGTGCTGGTATGTCATAGCACAGACACAGGCAGGTACTGTGAATGAATGTGTTAGCAGTGTGATGTCCTGCGCTCCTAAATAATGGGGGTGTGCTGTGAGCTTGTAGCCTGATCCAGACGCATTTTAACTCTTTTTATGTTTGTTATCATTTAGTTTGACAGAAGTTTTATTTTTGGACCAGTCTTAGAAGTGTTCTACTGAAAAGGTCAAATTAGTTAAATCATTACATTTTTGTTTTACAAGATAAATGAGTCAAAATGGAAAAAGTACAACTCTAACAGCTACTTATTAAATAATTTCCCCCAGGGATCAATAAAGTATTCTGATTCTGATTCTGATTCTGATTATTGACCCACTTGTAAATGAGTTTGCTATTGCTGTGTAGTTATTGCTTAGCAAGCTATTCATCAGCCAAAGCTGATTTATTAGATCAGCTGATTTATTAGATCTCTATTAATTGGTTTGAATTACCAACTAACCATTCCACTGTTCAACTTCAGGAAATCCAAAGGAAAACATCACAACAGGGGCTTTTTTTGTCATACAAACACTCACGGAACCCCTTCACTTTCTGGCAACACCAGTTTACCTGCCTGTTCATGTAGGCACAAGTACAACCCAATGACTGTTTTCTATAGTCATAGGTACAACCATTTTGACATGGAGCAACATTTCAGTGTAATGAAGATCTCATTAATCCATCAAACCGAGATAATAATAAAATGAGGAAAATACTAAAAAATGCAACAAGTCAGAAATGTTCACACTGATGGATGCAGTCCCAATTATTATTATTGTTTTAATTCCAGAGTTTCTGTGTTGTGAACAGAAGTCACTAAAAGGTTACCATCATAAAGTATTACCATTGTCACTGTGCCCCAAGCTGATTCAGAATTTCTAATTCTGATTCATTTTCTGGTGTTCAGAAACAAACAGTGGACTAACATTTTTGTCAGGCTCTTGTAAGACCGACACTTTACATGCAAAACAGATGGATTCATGATAAACGATGTTTACCCCTTAGTCCTAAAAGGTTGATGTGACCCTGGTGTGTGGGCGGGCGGCATGGACACTTGGGTTTGTGAATACGACAGCTTGAGAATGAGGCAACATCAAAAATGATAATCTCAGACAAGTCCAATTTTCAGTGACCTTGACCTCAAGATCATTTTCAGAATTGTGATAATTCAAGGAGGAAGTCAGCTAGGATTTTCACATTTAAACCATCTAAGCATCTACTAAGAGGTTGAGAGCCAACAGTATTTTTTCATCAAATATTAGATGTTTTTCCCTGTTGGTAATTTGTTCCTTAGTCATATAGCATTTGGCTGTATTCTGCTTTTTCAGGCAAGAAATACACTTTAGTTCTCAGCTGTTGCCAGTTTTTCCTCACTGTGCCTCCTCATCTTTCTTCTTTATGATTTCAGATATCAGACAGGTGTTATTTATTTATTTATTTATTTAGGACAGTGCATGTTAATGAACATAAGTGTAAAAAAAAAAAAAGACATGAATGTAAACATGCCAGATTATAGCCAAAGGCTAATTTCCATCTGTTGTCCTTAAACATAAAAAATAGACATAATAATTCATCATTCATTCATAATAAAAACTCCATCACCAAACTTACACATACACACCATTCTGTTCCCAAATAAAACATTAAAACTATACAACTCATACATGATCACACACTTGATTTGTCCATAACCAGTTTTTAACCTTTGCCTTAATCAAATTGAATGTCGAGCATTCTCTAATGGGTTGAGGAAGACTGTTCCACAGATGGCCACCCTTAACAGAGAGGACGTTCTGCCCAAATGCTGTCCGTCTGTGGGGTATAAACAAGTCTCCTCGGATTGTAGCTCGAGTGGTCCTGTCTGAGCTTTCTTTATGCCTAATGAACTGCTTTAGTGGTGGTGGAGCAAGGGAGTGTAAGACTTTATATATTAAACACACTCTTTTAAGTTTCACTAAGTTATTGAAGTTCAGTAATTTATGTTTTTTTAACACATGACAGTGGTGGTGGGAAGTCGGTTTTTTGTCAAGTAGTTTTAAACTTCTTTTATAAATGTTTTCAATAGTTTTAAGTGTTGTTGGACAAGCAAGTGACCAGGACGTCAAACAATAGTCCATATGAGAGATGATCATTGAGTAAAAATAAGTTTTTGCAACATTCATATTTAAATTATTATGTATATGATTAAAATTTCGATTATTAAATTTATTCTAGCTCCTTCCATCTTGAGACACTTGTTTTCAACTTTTCCTTTTATACGTATGATGAAACAGAAACCAGCTAAAAATACAAATGTGGCTCTCTCTGATGCTGTTCCTACCAGGCAGCCACACTCTATCAAGCTGTTTGTTGTGACTGTATTATGGAAGGAACCCATCTCAGTTCAACATTCAGTTGGGCTGTGCGGCATGTGCCATGGCGACCCGCCGGGTGTTGCGTGATTGATCGCACCGTTGCGAGGAGGATTACTATGCCGTGATGCAGAGGCAAATTAATCATTCTGACACTGTGGCTGACATGTAATTTCTTCTCTGCACGTTAGCAGGGTGAAACCTCCGGCAGGTGGAAAGCTCAAATATGAGCAATGTTTACCCCGTGGAGGTGGAGTTGTATTCAGGCTTTACTTATTTACATGCAGTATTAACATTTAAATTAACTTATTTGTAAAAGAGCTGAGTGTTTTCAGGAGTATGCTCTCGTGTTTCACATCTGTAAGAAGCTGGATATGAGAAGCACCTGATATTTAGAAACCTCCTTCTCTGGCTTTAACATTGCTGTGAAGAATAAAAATAAAGTATCACCTGATGCCCCCCAAAAAACAGCAAGTTGTCTACATTATGGTGACATGACAAGACATGGTGGAATAACTAATATTTATAAGAAGCACCAACAAAAGAAGTGGAAATACTATCAAGCTGTTTAGTTCAGTGCAGGTGTGGAATTGAATGATGTGCTTTAAAACTCACATGTAATCTAGTGGATGTAAAGCGGTTAAGGTTACATTTGCATCCATCTATTTTCATGGATTTTTCGCCTTTTTAAGGGACCATTCATTCCAGTCCCTGGTAACATCCATGGGTTAAGGTGGGCTGGAATGATCCGTAACAATTTTTATTCTGTACTTAATCCAGCAGAAACCATTTTGTGGTATCAAAGCATTCCTCTTCTCCTATGCCAACAACACTGGGTGTGACTGTGCCTCAGGAGGTAGAGCATCTACTAATTGGTAGGTTGGTGGTTCGATCCCCAACTGCTCCAGTCTGCGTGCCAAAGCATCCCTGCTCCCAATGCAGAGTGTGAATATTATATCCAAACTCTTAGATTTAGAAAAAGGTGCCTGTGTGAATGAGACATGTTGTATAAAGCTCTTTGAATGCTCTATAAGCAACAATCCATTTACCACCATGCGTCAGAGTAATTGTGTAAATGACATATGATGGATGGGAAATCTGCTATAGGAGAATGGAAAGTGCCATAAACAATCAATCAGTAATGTCCTTCACTTCTAGGAGTCCATATCAGCATTTCAACTGAAAGTTGATACCCTCCAAACATACCCACTGCACATCACCAACAGTTATTTTACATGTAAAGGCTACAAGTGGTCAGTCGAAAAAACAATAGAGTCCCAGAAAAAATACAGACACGTGAATAGAGATTCCTTTTACTGCTGTTGACAATAATTAAAGGTTTTAAATCCAGTATTTACAGCACTTCACTTGTTCCATATTTGTCATGTTACAGTCATATTCCAAATTAGATAAAAATCATTTTCACCTCAAAATTTACACACACAATACCCCATAACGACAAAGTGAAAAAAGTTTGCTTGAAATAAAAAACTACAGGGTGGGCCATTTATATGGATACACCATAATAACATGGGAACAGTTGGTGATATTAAAGTCCTGTTGTGTGGCACATTAGTATATGTGAGGGGGCAAACTCCTCAAGATGGGTGGTGACCATGGTGGCCATTTAGAAGTCGGTCATCTTGGATACAACTTTTGTTTTTTCAATAGGTAGAGGGCCATGTGACACATCAAACTTATTGGTAATGTCACAAGAAAAATAATGGTGTGCTTGGTTTCAACGTAACTTTATTCTTATATTAGTTATTTACAAGTTTCTGACCACTCATAACATGTGTTCAATGTGCTGCCCATTGTGTTGGATTGTCAATGCAACCCTCTTCTCCCACTCTTCACACACTGATAGCAACACCGCAGGAGAAATGCCAGCACAGGCATCCAGTATCCGTAGTTTCAGGTGCTGCACATCTCGTATCTTCACACCATAGACAATTGCCTTCAGATGACCCCAAAGATAAAAACTCAGGGAACGTGCCAGCTTCAGTGCATAAAGAGGGAAACACATCATCATGTAGCAATTTCAAATATCCAGTGGCCTTGAGGTCCTGTTCCAATTTTTGTTTTGCCCATTCTGCAAATTCTGTGCGCCGATCTGGGTCATCCTCGTTGAGATGCTGCAGCAGCTGGAGTTTGTAAGGGTGCCATTTGTGAGTAGCTAATATAGGGATAGGGATGTTTGACTAATGCCACTCTCCAGTGACATGCGGCGAGTGCTACGCTGTGGGCTCTTGCTGAATGAAGCTAGGACAGCCACTGATGTTTCTTCATTAGTGACAGTTTTCTTACATCCTGTTTCAACCAATTAGCTGTCAGATATTTCTACAACCTGATCGGAGTCCACCTGTGGTAATTTCAGTTGATTAGACATGATTTGGAAAGGCACACAGCTGTCTATATAAAGTCCCAGAGTTGACAATTTATATCAGAGCACAAACCGAGCCATGAAGTCCAGGAATTGTCTGTAGATCTCCGGGACAGGATTGTACCACAGATCTGAGGAAGGGTACAGAAACATTTCTGCAGTATTGAAGGTCCCAGCGAGCACAGTGACCTCCAACATTGATTGGGGTAGAAGGACCTCAGTCAGGGAGGTGACCAATAAGCTAATCATCACTCTGACCGAGCCCCAGTGTTGCTCTGCGCAGAGAGGAGAACCTTCTAGAAAGTTCTGCACAACTCTACCAACCAAACCTTATGACATAGTCACCAGATATAAGCCCCTCCTCAGTAAAAGGCAGATGACAGCCTGCCTGGAGTTTGTCAAAAGGCAGTGGAAGGACTTTCAGACCACGAGAACTCTGGACTGGGCAAAGGTTCATCTTTCAACAGGAGAATGACCCTAAGCAAACACCCAGGACAGCAAAGGAGTGGCTTTGGGACCACTCTGTGAATATCCTTGAGTGGCCCAGCCAGAGGCCAGGCCTGAACCCGAATGAACATCTCTGCAAAGAGCTGAAAATGGCTGTGCACAGATGCTCTCCATCCAACTGGATGGAGCATTGAGAGCATCTGGAAGGAAGAACGGGAGAAACTGTCCATAAATAGTAGGGGTGCAATGATACTCAAAATTCACGGTTCGGTTCGGTTTGATACTTTGGTGTCACGGTTCGATATTTTTTCGATACAAAAAAAATGTTCATGCCTTTTTAATTTGTCATTTATTAAAATTATAAATATATATTTTAACTCAAAAGTACAGTTTTTAAATTTAACCCTAACCCTTGTGCGTGTTTTTTATTTTGACAGCGAATGGGCACCTGCGGACCACTTATGTGCACCCTTGGTTATTTAGCTCGTCATATTGCAGCCACAGAAATTATTTTGTCCATGAAACCATAAAGCTGCACTTTCTTTTTGCCTTATAGTCTGATTTGTCATAACTTTTCCGTTTTGTGGTAAGCTTTTCTTTGGCTGTCACTCCTTCACCCTGACCTGTCTTATTTGGCTCAGCAGAACTAAAATATATATCCTGCTGCTTTTACACACTCACTCACATAAGCTCAGCGATTCTCTGCGCGATCAACCTCTCACATGTTTAAGCTTGCTGCGGGAGATTTCACTCGTCATGTTTGCATAGTAAGCTAACGATTAATAAGACAATGTCAGAGGAATTGGTGCACAAATTATCATCACTCACCAATCAGTACTGTCGCTCTCTATACACAGTTCGCGCGATTGCAAAGTGAAAGCAAAAAAACAAGCGCAAATTCAAACGCGATTTCAATATGTCACATATTGACAGTGGCTCACCGATGCCAATGACATAATTACCCAGCTACATTTCCGAAAGAATGCAAAAGCATTGACATATATTTTTCCTTCCTACAATAGCCGGACGGGCAGGGCAGAGATAGATTTTGGTAGCCCGACTGGAAAAATCGCTAGCCCCAGGACGTCGGGCTAGCGATTTTGCGAGCCCTGTATCTGATTGAGGAATCACTCATCTTTGGAAAAGAGAATTTATTACAGAGAAATGGCTCTTTCCAAAATAAAAGCTATACTATCCGCTTCTTCTGGGCTACATTCTCAGCAGCATATTAAACATATCAGGTCCCCATAAGGAGACTCATGTGCTAACGGCTGTCTAAATGACTCGGGTAAAGTTTGTAGCATGCATGCTTGTTGTTTTTGTCTTTGCACTAGGATGATGTCGGCGTAAATGTGCAGTCATATTCGTTGTGTTCCCACTAGTGCTTTCAGGTTAACCTCGTTAAAATGACCTTAACGCCACAACATGGCAAATCTCCGTTAACGAGCTACCCCTGATAGCCCCGTGCATGGGGCTAGACGGCCAACACGTTAACGAGCTAATTGCGCTAACACACTAGCTCCCACCCATGTAATTGAGCATTGCGTGGCACATCCAACATACTGTTTTACTTTAGTCCATGACGCGCTTACCTTCAGGGTCATACGTCACATGAAAACCAAAATAATTCCAAGCGCCAGATCTGAATGAGGGTGGGGGAGGTTCAATTTGCCATGTTGCAAGGAGAGCTTAACTTCTGTCTCGCCAGCTTGCCCTGCGCTCTTCCTTCTGACTATGCTGTCTGTGTGGAGCGCTCAGTGGATCTGCGCTCGACAGTGCAGCCTAGGCGGAGTAGTCGAACGCAGACCTGAAGGAAAGTTGATAAAATAAATTACAAATGTTGTATTGTTCGATACATATGCGTACCGAACCGAAAGCACTGTATCGAACGGTTCAATATCGATACGAATATCGTTGGACCCTAATAAATAGATGTGCCAAGCTTGTTGTATCATACTCAGGCTGGAGGCTGCTGTTGCTGCCAAAGGTGCTTCAACAAAGTAATGAGCAAAGGCTGTGAATACAACCTTCTTCCATTAATGGATGATGGCGGCCACTGCTGCAGAAGTGTTTCTGTATCTGTGCCTCGATACAGTTCTATCTGTAACATGACAAAATGTCGAACAAGTGAAGGGCTGTGAATGCTTCCCAGATGCACTGTACTAGGTAAGGGTTTGGGACACAGCACTTTTTAAAGTAGAACTTCTGTTTGACTTTACTATAGTAGAGTTTCAGATGACTCCCAAAGTCATTTAAGAAACCAGTAGTAACTTTCTAAAATCCTTTGGTCTAGCTGTGTCACATTGTCCCTGGCAGTCAGCTACAGCATGATAAAATGTCCCTTTCTTTCAGCAGCCTGTCACAGAGTTCCTGATACAGAATAACAAGGCCAAAGGCCACATTCAGACAGATCAAAACCTATTTTGTTTCTTGTCTGTTAGATGGAAGACAGTTTGGTTGGTACTGTGTCTTGGTGTGGCCGGTCTGTTCTCGAGTTCAAAAAAACATTGTCTTTATTTTTCTGAAATTTGTTGCCTTCGGTAATGCTTGTGTGTGTGGGGTTTTTTTTTGTGTGTGTATTCATGTGGATGAGGGCAGTACAGGAAGGCTTGATCCTGTGACACAACAGTAAGTCAAAGAGAACAGCGTGCTTCAGGACCCTGAACTCAGCTGAAACCTTCAGGTGAAAAGATACATGAGTTTTTACCTTTGTAGCTTCCACTTAACCTAATGAGTCTGAAGACTACAAACAAAGCAGTGATTTCACTCATCAGACAACAACAAGGGGTCAAATAGATCAGGATGAGCATCACACTGGGTTTAGACACCTAACCAACCATCAGCACTCGAGGAATCAGTGTAATCAAATTACCAATCTGGCGATAATTGCTGTCTCAGTCTTAAATGAGAGCATCAGCAGCATGCTATAAAAAAACATGAAACCTTTTAATGATTTCAATTTTATTTCATTTTGTGTTTTTTATTTTTATTTTAATTTACTTATCAATGGAATAAAAGAAAACTGCTATAATGCTTTGTTCAATCTAACTAAACTTTCTTCTGCCTTACTAACCCTTTCTGAGTTGAAATACAAAAAAAATGCATTAGTCAGCTTTACTGATTCCATTTTTATGATCATGGAAATCTTGGAAGATACATCAACCCCCTCAAAACCAATTTTGTGAGCCAAATGAGAAATAGGTGGCAAAATAGACCGCAGCAAAAACTTGTTCTCTTTACTGTCAACGCGACAGCATCAGAGTGAGAATCCCACGTCTGAAATGTGCTTACGAAATGAGAGTACAATAGGAATAAGAAATCTCTCACAAAGGAGAATGGCAGCTCCATCTCTAGTCTACCTGATGGCTACCTGGACCCCTGTGTCTCTTCCTTAGGCTTCCTCTCACATTCAAAGAAATGCATGCAAGAGCTGCTTTCCTTCTATTCTGCTCTTGTTTGTGTGCTGATACGCACTACAGTCTGCATGCAGAAATAAACAAAGACAAATTACAAAAAATGTGTGTGTGCTTCGATTTGTGTGACTTTTTTGTTTAATTTTGTGTGACTTCAAAATCCAACACTTCCCATCTAAAATGAGAAGCCACAGTTGAAAAATGAATTACACATCTTCAGTGTTTCACTCCGGTGTGATATCGACCCACATGATGACTTTACCCAATAAGCCACATGCAAACAGAACTATCAGACCACATTAAAGAGAACCTTTGAACAGGGTAGAAAAGGGCTGACAGTAACAGCCTGAACACAGCAGTCAGGAAGAAGCGGGTGGAACACTGGATACAGGTCTTAATTCAGACAGACTCAGGCCGATTAGGTTTATTAGGTGGAGGTAGAGGTTCAGATTTATTCAGAAATTTAACTCTCAGTTAAAAACAATATTGGATTTTGGTATTAAGAACTATTCAGCGAATAGCTAAGGTACTCTACTTTCTTGCCACAGTGGGAAGCTACACGTATCTGACTTGATTTTATGCCCAGCGTCCTTCATGAAACATTAATATTTTATTACATTAGTTTTAAATACAGTCATAATCATTCAATTCAATTCAATTTTATTTATACAACGCCAAATCACAAGAACAATCACTTCAAGGCGCTTTATATTGTAAGGTAGACCTACAATAATACATAAAGAGAAAAACCAAACAAACACATGACCCCCTATAAGCAAGCACTTTGGCGACAGTGGGAAGGAAAAACTCAGTTTTAACAGGAAGTAACCTATGGCAGAACCAGGAGCAGGTAGAGGCTGCCATCTGCTGCGACCAGTTTGGCTGAGAGAAGGAAGACAGGATAAAAGACATGATACAAAAGCATTCACAGTAATGGGCATGCATATTTATTTATATTATATATGTGGAGGATGCTTTTGTTTTGGACAAGATGGCACCTGTGTGTTTGGCAAGCTGTCTATCGCTCTCTTTTATTTGTTTTATTTTATTGTTCTTAGCTAACTTTATGCAACGTGTCAGCCCAACATTGTCTTATGATTGCCAGACATTACTGGAAATAGGTTTATCGACGCAGATCTTAGATCGGATTGGAAACAAGAACCAAGGCTTTCTGCCTCCCTGAAGTAACACCACCGCACTGGCGCTCCTTACCACGGCCACTGGATTCGCGGAAGCGATGCAGGAGATGGGGTAACCGTAGTGGCCACCTCGTCAAGCTGAGGATTTGGATTTCTTATTTTCTCCATTTGTTGATCTTATCTGCGACTCTTGGTGCCAATGCGTGCCTTGGACCCGGTGGACCCCTGGCTGCTTCCTGTTGTTGGAACTTTCGAGAGGAGTCCTGCAAAATCCCCTTCTTTTCAGCATCTGCGTTGGCGCGGAGTGGAGCAGACTAACCTTCGACTGGTGGATCTGGATGCCGTTGCTTCGGAAGTTTCCGACCCATTTCGCCTCAGGTTATGTTTAATTAATGGCCGATCTGTGGCAAATAAGACCTTCATTTTGAAAGAATTTTTCACTTCCCATGTGCTGGATTTTCTTTTTCTGACTGAAACTTGGATTCCAAACAGTGAGTTAAGTGCCTTCACTGAGCTATTGCAGGCTGGCTGTGACTTTTTTAATGTTTCGAGAGTCTCTGGTTGTGCCACCAGCATCCCCTGCCAGCCAGTGGTCGGTACGGTGAGAGCCTGTCCCGGTGCAACACCACCATGCGCCCCGGGCCCGGCATGCGAAGACACCACTTCTGTTAGCCGTTCCACAACCTCCGCCGGCCCTTGCCAGTGACTGCAGAGTTTGGGGGACACTCCTCTCTTGCGAACCGGGCAGTACACCCAAACCTTGTTGCCAGGCATGAAAACCCCCCCTCGGCACTTGGTGTTGTAGGTTCTTTTCTGTCGTACTCCGGCGCTGGCCTGGGCCTGGCGGATGTAGTCATGAACCACCTGCAGCCGCTCTCTCAGCCTCCTGTAGTAGTCCATCTCTGGCCCACCATCAATCTCCGGCTCGGGGGGGGGACCCGAACACCAGATCCACAGGCGTCCGGAGCTCCCAAACATCAGAGCGGCAGGTGTGCACTGGCTGGACTCCTGAACCGCAGTCCGATACGACCAAAGGCCCAGGGGCAGATGTCGGTCCCAATCCCGCTGGTGGCGGCTGGTGAGAATGGCGAGCTGGGTGGCCAGCGTGCGGTTGAAGCGCTCAACCAAGCCATCGCTTTGTGGGTGTAGCGGTGTGGTTCTCGTCTTCTCCACCCCCAGTCGCCGGCAGATCTCCCCGTAGACCTTCGATTCGAAGTTACGCCCCTGGTCACTGTGGAGCTCAGCCGGGACCCCAAAACGGGTGAACATCTCCTCCACCAGCTTCTCGGCCGTAGTCGTTGCGCTCTGGTCCGGCACCGCGTAGGCCTCTGGCTACTTCGTGAAATAGTCCATAGCCACCAACACATACCGGTTCCCTGACTCTGTGACGGGGAAAGGCCCTAGGACATCCACTCCCACTCTTTCCATTGGGGCCCCCACCAGGTACTGCTGAAGGGGGGCAGTGGAGCGTTGAGTTGGGCCCTTCTGTGCCGTGCAGGTGTCACAGCAGTGCGCATGAAGTTCCACATCCCGTTGACAGCCAGCCCAGTAGAGCCGTCCCGAGGCGGCGGAGAGTTTTGGCGTTCCCATAGTGTCCTGCCCCCACCGAGCCGTGGAACAGCTCAAGCACCTGCGACTGCAGCGACCGAGGCACCAACAGCTGCAGGAGATCTCTGCCCTGACCGGGGGCCCGCCATCTCCGGTACAGGAGGCCGTCGTGGGTCTCCAGATTGTTGTGCTGGGAGTAGTAGGCCTTCACCTCGGGCTCCTGTCCCGACACCCCCGTCCAGGCGGGGCGTTGCGCCGCCTCCAGCCAGGCCCCCACCTAAACCAACGTCGCGCCCTGACTCCTACATTGCTAGCATCAGTGTCCACAATGAAAGGTTGCCGGGCGTCGGGGTAGGCCAGGACTGGGGCTCTGCTGAGGGCCTCCTTCAGCTGTGCAAAAGCCGCAGCACAGGCCTCCCCCCAGCCAAACAGCTGTCCCTTGTCAGTCAGGCGGTGGAGGGGGCTGGCCATCGTCGCGAACCCCTTGATGAACCGACAGTAGTAGGAGGCTAGGCCCAGGAAGCTCTGCAGTTCTTGGACGTTCGAGGGAGTCGGCCAGTCCCGGACCGCAGCCACTTTTGCGGGGTCAGTGGCGACACCTCGAGCGCTGATCACATGGCCCAAGAACGTGGTCTCTCTCGCCAACAGCCGGCATTTCGCGGGGTTGAGCTGCAGCCCAGCTCGTCGGATGGCACTCAAGACCTCGCTCAGGTGAGACAGTGCACTGTCGAAGTCGCCACCGTGCACCAACAGGTCATCCAGGTACACAACGCAGCGGCTACGAGGGATATCCACGAGCACCCTCTCCATCAGCCTCTCAAACGTCGCTGGCGCATTGCAGAGCCCAACTGGCATGACCCTGAACTGCCACAGCCCCTGTCCAATGGTGAATGCAGTCTTAGGCCTTGCATCGGGGGCTAGCTCCACCTGCCAGTAACCGCTACGTAGGTCGAGGGAGCTGAACCAACTGGAGCCGGTAACGTAATCTAGGGCCTCGTCGATCCGCGGCAGCGGGTACAAGTCCTTCTTGGTGACTGCATTGAGTTGGCGAAAATCCACACAGAACCTTGGGCTGCCATCCTTCTTCCCCACCAGAACCACGGGTGCCGCCCATGGGCTATTGGACTGCTCGATCACCCCAGCCGCAGCCCTCTCACAGATCTTCTCTTCCGCTACCTGCCGTTTTGAGACGGGCAGCCGGTGTGGGTGCAGACGGATGGGCTGAGCAGAGCCGGTGTCGATGGTGTGCTGGACCAGACTCGTCTGCCTACAGTCTTTGTCACTGGCAGCAAAGATGTCCACATTCTCGTCCAGGAGGAGGCACCTCAACCGCTGGCGCTGGTCGACGTTGAGGTTTGTCAGGCTGAGAGGCTGAGGCTGAGGCGAGTGGAGATGAACCGGAGCCACCGGCATCCGAAATCTGCTGAGCGGCAGCTGCCCGACGCCTGTCTCGTCTGGTCCCCGCTCCCTGCTTTTGGCCGCGCTGGAGATCAAAAGTCTCTGCGCCAAGAGTGATAGCCAGCTTCGCGGTGTCGACGCAGGCCCCCCAGCGGCTCAGCAGATCCAGGCCAATGATGCACTGGTCTTGAATGTCGGCGAGCCAGAAGTCGTGCACCAGCTCTAGATCCTTCAGTCGGATCCGCAACAGTTTCTTCCCCCGCATAACAGTTTTCTCCCCCGTCACTGTCATCAGCTGGGTGTCTGTGGGCAACCAACCCTTCACCAGTGGCCTGGATGTTTCAGGGAGCACGCCAGGTCGTATCAGGGAAATGGTAGACCCCGTGTCCACCAGGGCCTGGCATGGCTGGTCCTCAACACAGCAGCTCAGGTAAAGTCCCTTGAGGTGCCCAACTCGGCCCACCACTGTGCATCATCCTTGGAGGGGGGCAGGAAGCTGGAGCGGTGGTCCCCTCGCTACACCGCTCCCTCCTCGTTTCCCTGAGACTGCGTAGTTCTGGTCTTCGGGGCTGGTGCTGGGCAGTCACGCGCCACGTGACCAGGCTCATCGCACCGGTAGCAGCGGTCGGTCGGTCGACGAGGACGCCTCCGGGGCACCGAGGGTTGCAGCTGGGACATCTCGGCGACCCCCCCCCCTCCCCGTCGCAGTCTGCGGCTCTGATTTGGGGGTAGTTTGGGGGGGGGGGGGGGGGGGGGTGCCTGCTTGTTAGGTCGCGAGGTGAGCACTGGCTCGGTCCTTTCAGCCTCAAGAATAGAATAGAATAGAATAGCCTTTATTGTCATTGTACAGAGTACAACGAAATTGGAGTGCCACTCCCTTGGTGCAAGTTTCAATAATAAATATAAATGTAAAATATAAAAAGTACAAAAAAAACAATCGTAAGTACTCAAACAATAGTATGTACAATATATACAGGATAGCAGCATTAATATAATGACAGTGACGGTATGGAATAGGTTCAATTGTTTTTGTGCTTATTTACTACGGTGATAGCTCTGGGAAAGAAGCTATCCCTGAATCTGTTTGTCCTGGTTTTATGTGACCTGTACCGTCGGCCTGACGGTAATAGTTCAAACAGTTGGTTGCTGGGGTGAGAGTGGTCCTTGATGATATTGCCAGCTCTGCTGAGGTACCGAGAGTTTGCAGTGACCTCCAGGCTGGGCAGAGAGCAGCCAGTGATCTTCTGGGCTGTGTTGATGACCCTCTGCAGTACTTTCCTGTCTGCAGCTGAGCACCCTGCATACCATGTTGTTATGCCGTACGTTAGGATGCTCTCTATGGTGGCTCTGTAAAATGTCACCAGCAGCCTCTCCTCCAGGTTGTTCCTCCTGAGCACTCTCAGAAAGTGGAGACGCTGCTGGGCCTTTTTAACCACCGCTGTAGTATTTGCAGTCCAGGAGAGGTCATCAGATATCTGCACGCCCAGAAACCTCATGGAGTGTACCCTCTCCACACAGCTCCCGTGAATGTAAAGTGGGGCCGGGTCTGCTCTGCCCTTCCTGAAGTCCAAGATAAGTTCTTTAGTTTTCGTGGTGTTCAGTTGGAGGTTGTTAACTGAACACCACTCAGTCAGTCTGTTGACCTCATCTCTGTAGTCCGACTCATCCCCCCTTGAGATGAGTCCAACCACTGTGGTGTCATCCGCGAACTTTATGATGGTGTTTGAGAGATGGGTAGGGGAGCAGTCGGATGTGTAGAGCGTAAACAGGAGGGGACTCAAAACACATCCTTGTGGAGACCCGGTGCTGAGTGTGATGGTGCTGGACCGGTGGGGGCCGAGTCTGACAGACTGTGGTCTATTTGTCAGGAAGTCCTTGATCCAGAGGCAGATGGGGGTGGAGAGTCCCAGGTGAGACAGTTTCTGGACCAGGATCTCCGGGATGATATGATTGAATGCTGAGCTGAAGTCCAGAAAGAGCATTCTCACATAGCTTCCTCGGTGCTCCAGGTGACTCAGCGCAGTGTGGAGCGCTATGGTGATAGCGTCCTCGGTGGAACGATTTGTCCTGTAGGCAAATTGGTGGGGGTCCAGAGTGGGAGGCAGACCGGCCCTGATGTGCTGACAGACCAGTCTCTCAAAGCACTTCATCACTACAGGCGTAAGTGCAACAGGCCTGTAGTCATTTGGGCTGGCCACGGCTGTCTTGGCGATGGGGATGATGGTGGAGGTTTTGAGGCAGGGCGGGACGGTGTTTGATGACAAGGAAAGGTTGAAGATTTTAGTGAAGACTCCGGTCAGTTCGTCAGCACATGCTCTGAGAACCTTTCCATGTATTCCATCAGGACCTGCCGCCTTCCTGGGATTCACTGACCTTAGAACACACCTCACTTGGTGCTCCCTAAGTGTTAGTGTGCCAGTGCTGGGGGCGGGTGGAAGTGGTGTGGCAGCTGAGGGCTTGGTCATCTCAAAGCGGGCGAAGAAACGGTTTAGATCCTCAGCCAGTGAGGCATCAGTCCTAGATGTTGCCTGGTTATTGCTTCTGTAGTTGGTAATGTGATTGATCCCCTGCCACATTTTTCTGGGGTCGTTGTCAGCAAAGTGATCTTCAATCCTCCTCCTATAGGCAGCCTTAGCTTTCCTGATGCCTCTACTCAGGTCTGCCCTGGCCGCCCTATACGCAGCCCTGTCCCCTGACTTGAAGGCAGCGTTGCGACTTTTTAGGAGGGATTGCACTTCGCTATTCATCCAGGGTTTTTGATTTGGAAACACCCTGACCCTTTTGTTGACGGTGACATTGTCAACACAGTTCCTGATGTACGAGAGTACAGTGTCCGTGTACTCCTGGAGGTTGTGGCTGGAGACGCGGACTGAGAACGGCTCTTCCTGGGATCTTCCTTTCCAATGTACGCTCACTCGGGAATAAGATAGACGAACTGGCCCTGATGAGAAGCATGAACAGAGACTTTGCCTCCTCCTGTGTCTTATGTTTTACGGAGTCGTGGCTCAGTGAGGACATCCCGGACTGCGCGCTCAAGCTGGAGGGCTTTCATCTGCTGCGCGCGGACCGGCAGGCCGCTCTCTCCGGTAAAACCAAAGGTGGAGGTGTCTGCTTCTACATCAATAGTGGCTGGTGCACAGATGTAACAGTGATTGCTCAGCACTGCTCTCCCTCTCTGGAATACCTTTTTATTCACTGCAAACCGTTTTATTCTCCGCGGGAGTTTGCTTCATTCATCCTGGCCGCTGTTTACATCCCGCCAGACGCGGATGCGCAAGCAGCTCAGTGCGCACTCGCAGAGCAGATTCTCCACATGGAGCGGACATACCCGGACTCTCTCATCATTGCTCTTGGGGACTTTAACAAAGCCAATCTGAGCCATGAGCTTCCGAAATACAAGCAGTATATTAAATGCCCGACCAGAGAGGAGAGGACATTGGACCACTGCTACAGCACGATCAGCGGGGCCTATCGCGCGGTGCCCCGCGCTTCACTCGGACTTTCTGATCACGTCATGATCCACCTAATCCCCGCGTACAGACAGAGGCTGAAGCTCTCCAAACCTGTCGTGAGGACCAAAAAACTGTGGAGCAACGAGGCTGTGGAGGAGCTTCGCACGTGTTTGGAGACCACAGACTGGGACACAATGAAGGCTGCTTCTAACAGCTTGGACGAGTTTACGGACACTGTCACCTCCTATATCCACTTCTGTGAGGACAGCATTGTGCCATCACGCACCAGGGTGAGTTATAACAATGACAAACCCTGGTTTACTCCTAAACTCAAAAAGCTGTGGCTGGAAAAGAGAAAGGCGTTCAGAAGCGGAGACAGGGACTGCTACAGAGAGGCCAAGTACAGGTTCACTAAAGAAGTGGACATTGCCAAACATCAGCACTCTGAGAAGATGCAGCAGCAGATCTCAGAGAATGACTCGGCCTCTGTGTGGAAAGGTTTTAGGAATATCACCAACTACAAGCCTAAAACCCCCCACTCCACTGATGACTTGCTCTTGGCCAACACCCTTAACGACTTCTACTGCCGTTTTGACGAGCCATCAGGCAGCCTTCACACCTCCAACGGCCCCAACAATAGAGGCACTTTGGACACTCATTCCCCCACCTCTCCCCCCTCCATAGAGCCATCACCACCTTCAAACTGTTCACCTACAACACCCACCTCCTCACCCCACACAAAAGAGGATTTCACACCACCTCCTCCCACCACAACTCTTCATATTCATGAAGCAGATGTGAGGAAGCAGTTTAGGAGTCTGAATGCTCGGAAAGCTCCCGGCCCAGACGGTGTGTCTCCTGCCACCCTCAGACACTGTGCAAACGAGCTGGCCCCAGTGTTTTCTGGCATTTTCAACTCCTCACTGCAGGCATGTCATGTGCCTGCCTGCTTTAAGTCCTCTACCATAATCCCTGTCCCCAAGAAACCTAGGATCACTGGACTAAATGACTACAGACCCGTGGCTCTGACATCTGTGGTCATGAAGTCATTTGAGCGCCTGGTTCTCTCCTATCTCAAGACCCTCACGGCCCCCCTCCTGGACCCCCTGCAGTTTGCATATAGAGCCAACAGGTCTGTAGACGACGCCATCAACATGGCCCTACACTTCATCCTGCAGCATCTGGACTCCCCAGGAACCTACGCCAGGATCCTGTTTGTGGACTTCAGCTCTGCCTTCAACACCATCCTTCCAGACCATCTCCGAGGCAAGCTTTCCCAGATGAATGTGCCTGATCCCATCTGCCGGTGGATCACTGACTTCCTGACGGACAGGAAGCAGCATGTGAGGCTGGGAAAGAATGTCTCGGACTCCCGGACCATCAGCACCGGCTCCCCTCAGGGCTGTGTTCTTTCTCCTCTGCTCTTCTCCCTGTACACCAACTGCTGCACCTCCACCCACCAGTCTGTCAAGCTAATCAAGTTCGCAGATGACACCACCGTTATTGGGCTCATCTCGGACGGGGATGAGTCTGCCTACAGGAGGGAGGTTGAACGTCTGGTGACCTGGTGCAGCCACAACAACCTGGTGCTGAATGCCCAGAAGACAGTGGAGATTATTGTGGACTTCAGGAAGCACACAGCCCCACTCCCCCCCATCATCCTGACTGACACCCCCATCACCTCTGTGGACTCATTCCGCTTCCTGGGTACCACCATCACCCAGGACCTGAAGTGGGAGCCCACCATCACCTCCGTCATCAAGAAAGCCCAGCAGAGGATGTACTTCCTGAGGCAGCTGAAGAAATTCAACCTGCCAACACGGACGATGATGCAGTTCTACACTGCAATCATCGAGTCCATCCTCACCTCCTCCATCACCGTGTGGTACGCTGGAGCCACTATCAGGGACAAACAGAGACTGCAGCGTGTTGTGCGCTCTGCTGAGAAGGTGATTGGCTGCAGACTCCCATCTCTGCAGGACCTGTACACCTCCAGGACATTGCGGCGTGCAGCCCGGATCTCAGCTGACCCTTCTCACCCTGGACACAGTCTGTTTGACCTGCTCCCCTCAGGCAGGAGGCTCCGGTCCATTCGCACCAGAACCTCTCGCCATAAGAACAGTTTCTTCCCCTCTGCTGTTGGACACATGAACAATAACCATATGACTGTCCCCGCCACTAACACATGACCCCACGCTGTGTCACTGCATCATTACATGTTTGGCACTGATCACCACCTGCACTCATGTATATATCTTTCTACGTAGCACTCATAATTCTTATTCTCATGTATATATCTCATGTATATCTCATGCAC
The DNA here is from genome assembly GCF_057382185.1 of Mchenga conophoros. Lineage (NCBI taxonomy): Eukaryota > Metazoa > Chordata > Actinopteri > Cichliformes > Cichlidae > Mchenga > Mchenga conophoros. The sequence continues at coordinate 13,535,529 of NC_140527.1, read as the reverse complement.
ATATCTTTCTACATAGCACTTTTAATTCTTATTCTTACTTTTATTTTTATTTTTTTATTTTTTTATTTTTTTTTCATGTCTATTTAAGTGCTATTTATGACACTGTTTGCACTGAAGCACCGCAGCAATTTCCTAATGTTGTAAACCTCAACATCTGGCAATAATCCCCATTCTGATTCTGATTCTGATTCTGATTCTGGAGAATAAATCCCATACAGTTGTTGAGAAGCAGTCCTGCAGTTGAGAAAGGGCTCCTTCAGGCCAGGTTTTTATTGTCTTTGTCTGGGGCTTTGTTTTTCTCAGCAGGGGGGTGTAGGTGGGGGTGAGGGACATGCAGAGGTGGTCAGATCCAGCCAGGTGGGGGAGGGGTGTCGCTCTGAAAGCATGCCTGATGTTTGAATAGACATGGTCCAAAGTGTGTTCTCCTCTCGTAGCAAAGTCCACGAACTGGACAAATTTAGGAAGCACAGTCTTTAGGCACGCTTTGTTAAAGTCGCCGGCGACAATAAAAACCCCATCGGGGTGGGCAAGCTGTTGTTTGTTTATGGTGTTGAGCAAGAGGCTGAGAGCCGTGCTAACGTTAGCATCCGGCGGTATATAAACAGCTATCACAATAACTACTGTAAACTCCCTCGGGATGTAAAATGGTCTGCACGAGACTGCCAGAACCTCCAAATCAGGAGAACAGTGTGTGTGAATGATCCTGCTGTTACAACACCACTCGTTATGCACGTAAACACATAGCCCCCCTCCTCTGCTTTTACCTGAGTTGCTGTTTCTGTCATGCCGGTGTAGCGTGCGGCCTGCTAACTCGACTGCAGCGTCGGGAATCAGCGGGTGAAGCCACGTCTCCGTAATAAGAATAATGCTGCAGTTACGTGCAAAGCTTGTGTTGGCTATCTGTAGCTCCAATTCGTCAAGTTTGTGGGTGATGGATCTGGCGTTCGATAGGAAAAGGCTCGGAAGTGCTGGCCGGTGTGGATGTTTGCGTAGCCTAGCGTCTGAGCCCGACCGGCATCCCCTCTTCTGCTTTCTTTCCCTCCGTCGCCTTCTACGCTTGCTGGGCGGGCAGACCATCCACGGTGACCCTGGCGGTCTCGCTATCTCCACCAGGATGTTGTGTGTTCGCTGATAGTCGCCAGAAACAGACAAACTATATTTAAAACCTAGATCAATTAGGTTCTGGCGACTGTAAGAGATGGCGGCGTTGCAAACATTAAAAAATATCCACATTAAAAGTAAAAACGAGCACCAAACTGGAGAGCTAAGAGCCGCTGCACCCGTGCGCGCCGCCATCTTGTTTTTGACAAGGAGCGCCTCACGGAGGGTCTGAGGCATGGCCAGGCAGACGTGTTGGCGTAGTCGCTCTGGGAAAAGTCCTTGCAGAAAAGCATGCAGGCTAAGCTCCTCACGGGCTGCTGCTGGAAACTCCGGGTAGCCACGACGAGCATACAGCAACACATCTGCTGCAAAGGTGCCCAGGTTCTCCCCCCGGTCGACGGCTCCGGTTGGTCAGCTGCTCTCTGCTCTGATCAGTGGAGTGCCGCTGCCCGAATCGCCTCTCGAGTGCCGCGGTGAGGGCCTGGAGCTCATGCTGCTCTGCCGGGGCTAGGTCAAGGAGTATCTGCAGTGCATCTCCCTCTAATGCTAGCGCTAGGTGTGTAGCAGTCTCCTCTTCACTCCAGCCACTATGTCTGGCAGCCAGCCGCACTTGTGAGAGGTAGGGCTCTAGCGGGGTTAGCCCGTTGTATTTCGGTACCTTAACTGGCGTGGTAGGCATGACTGCTCGAGGTTGGGGGCTCGGCGTGTGGGTCGACAGAGGTAGCCTATGAAGCATTGTCCTAGCATCTGTCGCGACGGGCCGCCGCCGCGGTGTACTCGCGCTATCGGGACCCGTTGGGGGACTTACATGGCCGCTCACATCCTCTCTCTTCAATCACCAGTTTCCCAAGTGGGGAATGTTCTCCTCTACAGCTTGCTCCAGCCTCTGAATGTCTCTCTCCATTACGGCGAGGGTGAGCTATCCCACTTCTGACACCAATGTGGCGAGCTCAGACAAGGAGGAAACAGGGGTATCGTTTGGTCTTGCTTCCCGTGAGCTAGCCAGGGAGCACAGCCGTTTATTAACATTTGCAGAAGAACACTGCCGCTAGCTAAGTGCTCAGCGCAGCAACAACGACAACAACACACAGGGCGCCCTCTGACCCTGGAATGACACACCGTCGCAGCCAGAGAGCGTCACCCGTCACTATGGTAACATAAACAAAACATCACAAACAGAACCCCGAACAACCCTGACCCGCTACAATATATTTCTAGTTAGAGAAATTTAAGAGGCTTATCCCTCAAAACTGTAAATATAAAAAAGTTGCACAAAATAGTTTCCCACCACAGAAAATTTATTTTGAGTGTCTTCATGGTTTTATTTTTGAAATACACCAATTTCTATACACTGCAGGAAAAACGAAAATAAATATTATAATGCAAATTTGAAAAAAAGCAGCATATGCATCAAAATAAACTATTTCCAACAGTGCAATATTAGTCCTAAGCATCCCAGAAACGACACAGAAAGTCATAAAGTCAAACATAACTTTTAAAAACACCAGTATAAGCTCATGAGGCCTTGATGGTAAAATACTACATGACCTAGGACAAGCTGATGGCATAAGATGTAAGTACAACTCCTCCGGTTTCATATGCAAAAAAAATTATTGCGCTAGCTCACGTGGTTGCAGTGCTACCGGGATTTAAAAATAGTTACGCAAAATGGAGCGTGCCCGCTCTGACCGGTTTTAAAGGGTTAAAGAGGCCAAACACATAAAAAGGTGACTCAGACCAGGAGCACTGCAGGACTGTGACAACATATTATATATTAGATAGACAAATAGAAATATATAGACAAAGAGGAAAAAAATAGACCAAATGTGGAAAATTCTAATGCTCTAAAATCAACACAGCATCTCTCTGAGAGGTAGAGAAAGTTACTGACTTGGGCCAGAGTCGGGGACGGGCTTTAGTACAGCGACTCAGGACAGTATCTACTCAGAGAAACACAAATCCAGCTGTGTCTGAAACTGTATACAATATATAGCATTAGTACAGTATTCAGTAATCACTGCAATACAGGGAGTGCAGAATTATTAGGCAAATGAGTATTTTGTCCACATCATCCTCTTCACGCATGTTGTCTTACTCCAAGCTGTATAGGCTCGAAAGCCTACTACCAATTAAGCATATTAGGTGATGTGCATCTCTGTAATGAGAAGGGGTGTGGTCTAATGACATCAACACCCTATATCAGGTGTGCATAATTATTAGGCAACGTCCTTTCCTTTGGCAAAATGGGTCAAAAGAAGGACTTGACAGGCTCAGAAAAGTCAAAAACAGTGAGATATCTTGCAGAGGGATGCAGCAGTCTCAAAAAATTGCAAAGCTTCTGAAGCGTGATCATCGAACAATCAAGCATTTCATTCAAAGTAGTCAACAGGGTCGCAAGAAGCGTGTGGAAAAACCAAGGCGCAAAATAACTGCCCATGAACTGAGAAAAGTCAAGCGTGCAGCTGCCAAGATGCCACTTGCCACCAGTTTGGCCATATTTCAGAGCTGCAACATCGCTGGAGTGCCCAAAAGCACAAGGTGTGCAATACTCAGAGACATGGCCAAGGTAAGAAAGGCTGAAAGACGACCACCACTTAACAAGACACACAAGCTGAAACGTCAAGACTGGGCCAAGAAACATCTCAAGACTGATTTTTCTAAGGTTTTATGGACTGATGAAATGAGAGTGAGTCTTGATGGGCCAGATGGATGGGCCCGTGGCTGGATTGGTAAAGGGCAGAGAGCTCCAGTCCGACTCAGACGCCAGCAAGGTGGAGGTGGAGTACTGGTTTGGGCTGGTATCATCAAAGATGAGCTTGTGGGGCCTTTTTGGGTTGAGGATGGAGTCAAGCTCAACTCCCAGTCCTACTGCCAGTTTCTGGAAGACACCTTCTTCAAGCAGTGGTACAGGAAGAAGTCTGCATCCTTCAAGAAAAACATGATTTTCAATTCAATTCAATTCAATTCAATTCAATTCAATTCAATTCAATTCAATTCAATTTAATTTATATAGCGCCAAATCAGAACATAAGTTGCCTCAAGGTGCTTCATAGATACAGAGAAAAACCCAACAATCATATGACCCCCTATGAGCAAGCACTTTGGCAACAGTGGGAAGGAAAAACTCCCTTTTAACAGGAAGAAACCTCCGGCAGAACCAGGCTCAGGGAGGGGCGGCCATCTGCTGCGACCGGTTGGGGTGAGAGAAGGAAGACAGGATAAAAGACATGCTGTGGAAGAGAGACAGAGGTTAATAACAGATATGATTCAGTGCAGAGAGGTCTGTTAATACATAGTGAGCGAGAAAGGTGACTGGAAAGGAAAAACTCAATGCATCATGGGAATCCCCCGGCAGCCTATGTCTATTGCAGCATAACTAAGGGAGGATTCAGGGTCACCTGGTCCAGCCCTAACTATATGCTTTAGCAAAAAGAAAAGTTTTAAGCCTAATCTTGAAAGTAGAGATAGTGTCTGTCTCCTGAATCCAAACTGGAAGCTGGTTCCACAGAAGAGGGGCCTGAAAACTGAAGGCTCTGCCTCCCATTCTACTTTTAAATACTCTAGGAACAACAAGTAGGCCTGCAGAGCGAGAGCGAAGTGCTCTAATAGGGTGATATGGTACTACAAGGTCATTAAGATAAGATGGGGCCTGATTATTTAAGACCTTGTATGTGAGGAGCAGGATTTTGAATTCAATTCTGGATTTAACAGAAAGCCAATGAAGGGAAGCCAAAACAGGAGAAATATGCTCTCTCTTTCTAGTCCCTGTCAGTACTCTTGCTGCAGCATTTTGGATTAGCTGAAGGCTTTTCAGTGAGTTTTTTGGACATCCTGATAATAATGAATTACAGTAGTCCAGCCTGGAAGTAATAAATGCATGAACTAGTTTTTCAGCGTCACTCTGAGACAGGATATTTCTAATTTTAGAGATGTTGCGCAAATGGAAGAACGCAGTCTTACATATTTGTTTAATATGTGCATTGAAGGACATGTCCTGGTCAAAAATGACTCCAAGGTTCCTCACAGCGTTACTGGAGGCCAAGGTAATGCCATCCAGAGTAAGAATCTGGTTAGATACCATATTTCTAGGCTTTTCAGGGCCGAGTACAATAACCTCAGTTTTATCTGAATTAAGAAGCAGAAAGTTAGCGGCCATCCAGGTCTTTATGTCTTTAAGACATCCCTGCAGTTTAACTAGTTGGTGTGTGTTATCTGGCTTCATGGACAGATAGAGCTGGGTGTCATCTGCGTAGCAGTGAAAATGTATGCTATGTCTTCTAATGATACTGCCTAAGGGAAGCATGTATAATGTAAACAGAATTGGTCCTAGCACTGAACCCTGTGGAACTCCATAATTAACCTCAGTGTGTGAAGAGGACTCTCCATTTACATGAACAAATTGGAGTCTATTAGATAGATATGATACAAACCACTGCAGTGCAGTACCTATAATACCTACAGCATGTTCTAATCGCTCTAATAGGATATTATGGTCGACAGTATCGAATGCTGCACTGAGGTCTAGCAGGACAAGCACAGAGATGAGTCCACTGTCAGAGGCCATAAGAAGATCATTTGTAACCTTCACTAAAGCTGTTTCTGTGCTGTGATGAGCTCTGAAACCTGACTGAAACTCTTCAAATAAACCATTCCTCTGCAGATGATCAGTTAGCTGTTTGACAACTACTCTTTCAAGGATTTTTGATATGAAAGGAAGGTTGGAGATTGGCCTATAATTAGCTAAGACTGCTGGGTCTAGAGATGGCTTTTTGAGTAATGGTTTGACTTCAACTAGCTTGAAGGCCTGTGGTACATAGCCGATCATTAGAGATAGGTTGATCATATTTAAGATCGAAGAATTAATTAATGGCAGGACTTCTTTGAGCAGTTTTGTAGGAATGGGGTCTAAAAGACACGTTGATGGTTTGGAGGAAGTAATTATTGAAGTTAACTCAGAAAGATCAATTAGAGAAAAAGAGTCTAACTTAACATCAATGGTACTAAGAGTAGCTGTAGATAATATTACATCTGTGGGATGATTATTGGTAATTTTTTCTCTATTGATAAAAATTTTATTTGTGAAGAAGTTCATGAAGTCATTACTAGTTAACGTTAAAGGGATTGTTGGCTCAAAAGAGCTCTGACTTTTTGTCAGCCTGGCTACAGTGCTGAAGAGAAACCTGGGGTTGTTCTTATTTTCTTCAATCAGTGATGAATAGTAAGATGTTCTGGCTTTGCGGAGGGCTTTCTTATAAAGCAGCAAACTATTTCTCCAGGCTAAATGATGATCCTCTAAATTTGTGACACGCCATTTCCTCTCCAGATTACGAGTCATCTGCTTTAGGGTACGTGTTTGAGAATTATACCACAGAGTCAGGTACTTCTGATTAGAGACCTTAGTTTTCACAGGAGCTACAGTATCCAGATTCGTACGTAGTGAGGAGGTGAAATTATTAACAAGATAATCGACCTCTGTTGGAGTAGCGTTCAGATAGCTGCTCTGCTCTGTGTTGGTACAGGGCATCGAAGATGATAACAGTGGGTGGATTATATTCTTAAACTTAGTTACAGCGCTTTCAGAAAGACATCTACTTTGATAAAGTCTACTCTCCACTGCTGTGTAATCAATTATTGTAAAAGTAAATGTTATCAGGAAATGATCAGACAGGAGAGGGTTTTCAGGAAACACTGTTAAATGTTCAGTTTCTATGCCATATGTTAAAACAAGATCTAGAGTGTGATTAAAGTGGTGGGTGGGTTCTTTTACATTTTGAGAGAAACCAATTGAGTCTAATAACAGACTAAATGCCATGTTGAGGCTGTCATTTTTCGCATCTACATGGATGTTAAAATCACCCACAATAATTATTTTATCTGAGCTCAGAACTAAATTAGATATAAAGTCTGAGAAATCAGACAGAAACTCTGTGTAAGGCCCAGGTGGACGATAGATGATAACAAGTAAGACTGGTTTCTGAGTTTTACAGCTGGGGTGGACGAGGCTAAGCATCAGGCTTTCAAATGAATTAAAAGTCTGTCTTGGTCTTTCATTAATTAATAGGCTGGTGTGAAAAATTGCTGCCACACTGCCCCCTCGGCCTGTGCTTCGAGATTTCTGGTAGTTAGAATGACTCGGGGGTGTTGATTCATTTAAACTAACATAATCATCCTGCTGCAACCAGGTTTCTGTAAGGCAGAGTAAATCAATTTGTTGATCAATTATTAAGTCATGTACTAACAGAGACTTGGAGGAAAGAGACCTAATATTTAATAATCCACATTTCACTGTTTTACTCTTTGGTTCAGATGTGGATACTTTATTGTTCTTTCTTTGTAATTGTTTATGTTTAAGTTGTTTGTTGCTGGTTTTTAGTTTGTTTTTTGTCTGTTTGGGAGCTGACACAGTCTCTATGGAGATGGGTTTTTGGGGGGGTAGCAGGAGGAGAGAAGCTGCAGAGAGGCGTGTAAGACTGCAACTCTGCTTCCTGGTCCCAACTCTGGATAGTCATATTTTGGGGGGTTTAATAAATTTGTCCATATTTCTAGAAATGAGAGCTGCTCCATCCAAAGTGGGATGGATGCCGTCTCTCCTAACAAGACCAGGTTTCCTCCAGAAGGTTTGCCAATTATCTATGAAGCCCACATCGTTTCTGGGACACCACTCAGACAGCCAGCAATTTAAGGAGAACATGCGGCTAAACATGTCACTCCTGGTCTGATTGGGGAGGGAACCAGAGAAAACTACAGGACATGCAGGACAATGCTCCATCACACGCATTCAAGAACTCCACAGCGTGGCTGGCAAGAAAGGGTATAAAAGAAGAAAAACTAATGACATGGCCACCTTGTTCACCTGATCTGAACCCCATTGAGAACCTGTGGTCCATCATCAAATGTGAGATTTACAAGGAGGGAAAACAGTACACCTCTCTGAACAGTGTCTGGGAGGCTGTGGTTGCTGCTGCACGCAATGTTGATGGTGAACAGATCAAAAAACTGACAGAATCCATGGATGGCAGGCTTTTGAGTGTCCTTGCAAAGAAAGGTGGCTATAATGGTCGCTGATTTGTTTTTGTTTTGTTTTTGAATGTCAGAAATGTATATTTGTGAATGTGGAGATGTTATATTGGTTTCAATGGTAAAAAATAAATAATTGAAATGGGTATATATTTGTTTTTTATTGACTTGCCTAATAATTATGCACAGTAATAGTCACCTGCACACACAGATATCCCCCTAAAATAGCTAAAACTAAAACACAAACTAAAAACTACTTCCAAAAACATTCAGCTTTGATATTAATGAGTTTTTTGGGTTCATTGAGAACATGGTTGTTGTTCAATAATAAAATTATTCTTCAAAAATACAACTTGCCTAATAATTCTGCACTCCCTGTATTATTAGCTCACATTCCTACTGAAGAATGTAACATCATGGCCTACATGTGGGTGGGAAACAGCTGTAATAAATGAGTTGATAGCCAGCTGTTGCACATCCACTCTGCCACATTATTCCTGGAGTCGGCTGGAGCTCAAACACCACCAGCTTTTTTAAAAGTGAAAGTAAGACTGTTCTTATCCGTCCTTGTGAGGCTGAAACATCTGCTGACGCGTCAGTGTGATTGAGTGGCCACATGACTCGGTCATCTGGAGCTCCAGAGGAGTGAACAGCACAGCAGGTAAAGCAGGACAAGGTGTTGGAAATTGTGAATGTGGAAAAGTGTGAAGAAGACTTTATGGATACGGTGCGCAGAGCACCACAGTTTGAAACCAAAATAGAAAGTTGAGAAGGTAAAACTTTGATCAAGAAGTGTGAATTTTTTTGGCTTGGATCATTTTTATTACTTCATTAGTGAGTGCTAAATGTTCTTAGGCAACAAGAGAACACCATTCTCTCACGTTCATGTCTGTTCCTGGTTAACCCAACCATCCACCCCGACCTCCTCCTTTGTACACAAGCCGGTTTCCTCCTCTGCTCCCTGCTGACGTGAGTTACAACAACGTTTTACTTCAGTGTGTTGTTTTGAGGCGTTTGTTTAAAACAATATTTTAATTGCACAGACAGTATTATAAAAGACAATATATAAAATATATTGTCAAAAACAGTTAAAAACAGATTAGCTATATAGAAGTTTCTTTTCTCGTTGGCTGCCTTGTTTTCTCAATTTATCTATCATTTTCTCTGCATAAAGTCTCTCTCCCCATCTCTGTCTGATGTATCAGCATCCCTGAGAGAGGCTGCTGAGCCCCCAAAGTAATTTATAGATGCAAAGAGTCTTTTCTGCTTTCGCTGAATACATATTTCCTTCATAAACAAACGATCCCATTAGCATACTCTACAGTATTTCTTACTTTCTTTTTATTCATATCCTACTTTGTGTGCAGCCTTAGACTTATTCAAACAGACCTGTATAGTGAAAATGCACATTTTTTTTAAAACTATATAAATATTCAAGTGTACATGCATGAAAGGTCAGTTTAATCGTGAATACTCACATAAACAGAAAGCCACACAAACACTCATCGATAAGTTATTGTTCTGCAAAATATTTTTTCCTGGAGTTTTAATTCATCCCATCCTTCCTAGCATGCCTAGCTGCTTTGTATACAAAGCATAAAAGCTGATCACTCGTGGTGGGATTTGAAGAGGTGATGGGAAAATGAGTTGAACTTTATCACAGGTTGCTGGTCTTAATCGGATTCATAAGTAAGATCCAATTACATCTTTTCTTCCAATGGGCTCTTTTGTCCTTTGAAGGTTTTGAAGGTCTCCAGACCATTTGAGATTCCACCATCATTCCAGGCCTGATAAACAATCAGTGGCTGTGGCGGATGTCCCGAATGACAAACAACAAAGGGTTTGTAGAAGCATTGTTTGCTTCAGCACATGCTAGCTGTTTCTTTAATCACCGTCAGTCTGGGCAGTGGACAGTTTTTCAAAAACTACAGACATTTTAGAACATTTGGTTAAAAGAGAGAAATCTCTGGCAGACAGTATCTGATAGACTTTTGCCAATCTTTGATAAAGCGCCTTGAGACAACTGTCGTTGTCCTCTTTCCACCCACTTCCATGTCACCAAATTCTGCACAAACACTCCCTTGCCTTGAATTTCCATGGATTTATATACAAAATCAGGTTTTTTAGAGACAAAGTTATAGAAGGTCAATTATGTTTGTTTATGGGCTTTATTGATTGTTGGTGGTTAGACTGCCACTGGGGCAATATGCTAACCACACTTACTGCACCCCAGCCTTCTCCTTCCATGGTGTTCCCAAGCTAGCCAAGAGATATAATCTCTCCATTGTATCCTGGATCTGCCTCGGGGCCTGATAGAGAACCATCTCAGCTGGCGCCTTGTGGTGGGATGACAGTTAGAGTCTGAGTGCCTCCTAAATCACCACTGGATATATGTCACTGCCACAGAAGGTGGATGCCTGCTGTAGGCAGATTCATGAGAATTAAAATGAAAGCAAAATCAAAACCTAACAGAAGATCCAGGTTTAGATGGGATTTCTCTTTAGCAGTGGACTTAACAGACCACCATCCAGAGTGATGTGCAGCTTTTTCAAAGATTTAAAGTGAACCTAAGATAAATTTAGAATGAAATGAAACTTGAAAGTTGTGCTTACAGAGATGGAAAGTATGGAGATTGAGGTGAGGATGGTTTCTTTTTAAATTGCTCTTTCCAGTCCTCTGCATATATTTGAAGTGAAGAGAATAGAAATTGAAAGTGAAATGTGACAGCAGTCTGAGTCGTGGGTCCGACTGAATGGCAACCTAATTGGCCATCTGCTGAGTGTCCTGTGTGTCGCATAGTTCCCGGTTCTCTTTTAGTCAGAGATTATAAACAGTGACTTGTAACAATATTCTGCACCAAAGAGCAGAACCAAAAAAGCTTTTGGATCTGCAGATGTTGTATCTTGGTTTTGATATTGATGAAGATTCCAGAGTGTGGGTTCTTTGGATATATTTGGATATTGGATATTCAAATGTCAGAGTATGTCAAGACATACTGAAAAGACCAAAAGTCTAATGATCACATACAGACTAAAGACTTTCTGCATTCATAATTCCATCAATTTTGACATGATCTCCAACACCACGGGCTGAAATCAGCCCATACCATGACAGAGCTCCAACGTGTTTTACAGATGTAGACTCTAACTATTGGACCTCCTCTATACATGCTGACCATGACTTGGATTCATCACTCTATCAGTCCAGTTTGTGTGTAATTTTTATACCTCAGCCTTTTCTCCCTGTTTCCCTTAATTAAGAATGGCTTCTTGACAGTCACTGGGACCATGTATGATAAAGCTTCAGTGAACAGTAGATAACAACAGATAATTAGGGCTATATAAAGAAAATGAAAATAGAAGGATTTTTTTCATTATTATTGTAAATTTAAAGAATAAAGTCAAAATGTAGAGATTAAAGTTGGCATTTCAGTCTAAACAACAGCCAGGCCTGCTATATCTCAGTAATGCCTCGTGTAGTGAAATTAAACTTTAGAATTGTTTTTAGTATCGAGGAAATGATTTCCCTTTTAGCGCATGAACACAGTATGATGATAAAGACAGAAGGAAAAACAACAGAAAGTTTGAGGAGTTGGCCACATTTGTACAAAATAAAACAGCTGGCAATGGACAGATGCAAGGATATCCATATCAGAGGAGGTATGATGTTGTATAAAGACACAATAAGACAGCTCAACATCAAGTTGTTTCACTAACTCATTTACTCAAGCCATCGTGGAGTATGTAGCAGCCACAGCAGTTGTTTGACTTGAAAGAACAGCTTTAATGTCCACATTATGGCTTTATAGTCTTAATGTGGCTCTAATACTCCATCACAGTAGATGGATCAGCTTAAGGAATGTGATGCAGTGGCGTGTCCAGCGGGGTGGCCTGGGGGAGCACAGGCCACCCCCCCAACCAGACTGGCCACCCCAGGTGCCACTCCAAAGGCAAAACAATAAAATTCAATCAAATATCAAATGTACGATTATGTTTTCACGGTGAAGCTCAGATATCCGAGTGTAAGTGAATGCAGCATCGGCTTCTGCGCTGTGTGCATCACGTTAGCAAAGGTAGGAGAGCCAAGCACGAAAGACAGCACTGCAGGAAACAATTTTTCGGTGAAAGAAAATGAGGACAGAATAAATGTCCCGGTAAGTAATATTAAGTTTGTTGAGTTTAGTAAACTTCGGTTAAATTAGAATACCAAGGAAAAAAATAACACTTGCAGCCGTTGAATATTTCAGACAGTATGCTACTGAGGGCAGCTAACATAAGAGTTATGAGTTATAAGATGTAATCTAAGTCGTAACATTGCTGTATGGAGCTGCAGATTTGGTTGCAGGTTAACATAGCTGGACTGGCCATCGGGCATACCGGGCATATACCTGGTGACTTATTTTTTATTTTTTTTGTAATGGCATGAACAATGAGAGGTGGTGGATTGGCCAGATGCAGGTCGATGTGTAAAAATAACTCAGTTGTTTGGTGGTGGCTATGGCAGGGCTGCCACAGAGGCCAGCAGGTGGATGAGGGAAGGGGAGGCAGGAGGAGAGCCCCAAGGCAGCCACCAGTCCGAGTGTCAGGTGAACTGAACTTCAGGTAAGAAGTTATGACCTGCAGTCTATCTGGGTCAGATATAAACCAAGTTTAGGTGGAGTTTATTTTCATGTTGCTGACTTTTTACTGTCAGTTGCAATAACTCGTACTGCGTTCTAGCCAGCTTGACGGAGTTTTTATACAGTACAGCTGGGTGGGTGCTATGATGTTACTGATAGTGAACTTTATTTTATTCATAAGGTTAGTTAGTAGAGTTGCCAACGGCTCCTTAAAAAAATGGAATGGTCCCTCATTCATAGAAAATATTACGCGTTTCGTATTGAGCTGAGAAGAGACGCAGTTTGTCCCGTACTTTCGCTATAATGAAGAAAAGACACAAAGCTGGAGTTATTCTGTCTTTACAGCTGCCTCTTCTTCTCTCATTCTCTCCCCTCCCTCTCTTGTTGCTACTTCAATCATGAAACTGATCAATGATCAGCTGATCGGCTTTTCTCTCTTGTTTGTTTATCGCCCACTTTGCGCCAGAAAGAGGAAACCAGCAGATGTCGCGCTAAACAACAGCAGCACGTTTAAGCTTGATCAGCTGTTGTTAGAATTTATTTAATATTATATTAATTTCTAATATCAGCTGATGTTTGCTGGAGCCACAGCTGTAAAGCTGCTGGTCATGATGTCGGTTTGGATATGTGGTGAGAGGGAAACATGAGGATGAAACTGGGAGATGTCCTTACTGAATCATCAGAGCTGAACAGGTGATGGAGAAACAGGTTTACCTTTTAGTTCACATGAATGAGTTGAAGGGAAGTTATGAACTGTTTCTGAGAGACAAATAACACCAGGATCCTTTTCTAAACAGCTGACAGCTGGGAAATGTACAGGGGCGGGTCTAGCAAAGTTTTGCCAGGGGGGCAGGTAGGGCATTAACAGGGAGAGGGGGGCACAAAGAAATACTTTTCTTTCTTATTCTCATTTAAAATATCTCGCTTTTATTAAATAATTATCTAAATCTTACAACCAAAGTTTTTATCTGACGTAAAATGTATAGAAATCATACATATACCAACAAGACTGTACATCACTGTCACAACAGGGTTTGTTTTCAGTCAAAGTCTTTATGGCTTTAATACCTGGTGGGCCGGTCTCTAGTCAAACTGCCCGATTTTCTGTCCCAGTCCATTCCTGCAGGTTAATACTGGCAGTGTCACCATGCCAGCTGACTGTATTTCATCATCAGCCAGTGTTGTTCTTTATACATCAATATTACCAAAGTTTACCATAAGGCAGCATAGAAAGTATTTACTTGCTTTCAGGTTTTATTCAAATGTTAGTCTTTTCAGTTGTTTCCCCACTTTTTTCCTGTTTCAAAATCAAACACCAGTTTGTGAGAAGATTATCTTCTTTTTTTAATAGGCAGATAAAGTTTTACATTGGCATTGGCTAATTTGTCAATTGTTTGTTACAAATGTTTGTATTTTAATATTCAAAAATGTTTTTGCCCAAGACATATGTGCACTACATGTCAGTAAAAATACTATGCAAATATTGATGTCCTTGACTGCTGAATAAACACTGATTGTATCTCTTGTACTTTATCAACGCAGTATCTAAAAACTTTGCACCGTAGTGGTTAAAATCTCATTCTGATAAGAGTTAAAAGTGCATTCGGTTGTTAGGTTTATAGGGTTATTGAATTATGGTTAACGGTTGGTAGAATTTTTTTTAAACATTATCTGCCAATTACATCTGCCACCCTTCTCCAAATCTGTGCCCCTACCTGGCCCCCCCAACAAAAATTTTCTAGACACGCCACTGATGTGATGAAGAAATGAGGTGGCTGAAGACTTTTGCACAGTATTGCAGCTCAAAAAGCTTAAAACAGCTGTGTAATCTCCACCAGTTTTCTGTTAAAAAGATGGTTGATGTATTTTTTATATTACTGCAGTATGATGCTAAAAGAGAAAACCCGCCAGAGCTCCGAAAGCATTCCGAGGGAGACTGGGGACATTGAGTCCGAATGGACCATGTCCAGTGTAACAGAGTTAGAAAGTAGCTTAATGAATTTCCTCAAAATTGATGTGCTTTGTGAATAGTTGGAGGCACCTGGTGGACAAACACAGCAACTGCAACTGTTAAGGTTCTAAATTGTTTCACAGCGCATGCCTCAGCAAAGGAAAAAAACTCCCAAGCTGGTGGTAGGTGCTAGTGAGCGATACTGTTGTCAATTTTGTAATTGTACTAATGAAAACATTCTTATAGTGGTAATTGTCAACATGTATTCTGATTGTAAGCAGTACTAGCATGTATCCTGAAAGTTACAGGCATTTTGATGCATGGGTAGTAACTTTATTCACGAGTAGCATTTTTAGTTAGCATGCTAAGCTAATACTCGTTAGCTAGTCAGGTGCTTTTTGACTTGCACTCAGCTCTAATGCTTCTCTATGAGATTGTAATTGTTCTAATTCTTTTTAACAGAACTGAATGTTGCAGTTGCTTTGCACGCTGTTAATGAAGACTGTGTGCTGTTTTCTTTGTACCAGTTGCCAGAATAAAGAGGGAGCCCAGAGTAAGGGCAAGTCCATCGTTGCAGTGCCGTCCTTTCTACATGGGCATATCACACCACTTGCACAATAGACTCACAGAACAGCAACAGCTACACCAGCACTTCCATTGCTGAAGCTGTTGAACCACCGCAAGGTGTTTGTGTGATGGTAACCCCCAAGATGATGGACACCAGAGGTGAAGAGAACCAAAAACACAGGTGTGGCAGGTGTTTGGCGAGGCCATGGAAAAAGACTTTTGGACTGCCTCAAGAAGATTCTGGAAAACTGTGAGGCGACTAAGGAGGGGAAAGTGGTGCTCTGAGGATATTGTTGGGCGGTGGAAGGAATACTTCGAGGACCTCCTTAATCCTACTGACACGTCAGGATGCTGGAAAGGAGAGTTGAACTTTGGATGAACTGTCCAGATAAACAGAATCAACTTCTTGGGGGTCCAGCACTAATAAATTTATCCACATGAACTCTAAAAGACAAATTTAGAGTTTATTTGTATGTGAAACAGGGCATCTTAGTTCACACTTACCCAGGAATATTAAGCACAGTAACCTCAGTAACATCATTTCCACATGATTCAACCTCGTGGATCCACAGCAGATTAGGTATGTATGCGGGTCACATCCATTTGGGGACACAGAGAGTGCTGACATATATACATGTCAGGGTGCGATAGCACCTCAGGTTGGCTGCAGATGAGACCTCCGCCCCTGCCTAGGTGGAGAAGAGTTAACAGGAGGTTAAAAGAATCATTTTTCATCCATCTTGAATCACCTTTCCCTGCAGACCTGCCTGATACAGCAAAGCATCATCTGGCCCTGCTGACAGCGGGCACACAGACCTCTGCTCCACTTCCAATTTCACTAAGCTCCAGCTGAACTCAGCTTCCACCTTACATTCAAATAAAGACTTTTAGTGATGCAGCTCGAGCATCAGTCATACATCAGTCCTCCGATCGCTCGGTTTATTGATTTAAATCATCGTTCTAACCACTTACAAGACTCGTAATTCTCTTGCTTTTGAACAGCAGCTACCTGTTACAGCAGTTTATTTGCATCCCCATTCATTTCTTTTTTCATTAATTTATATCTCAGCTTATTCATCAGTTCACTAACACATGAACTGATTTGTTTGCTCGAACACAAACATGAAGTACCTCACTCTGTAGGTCAGCTGATGTCCAACACACACCTCTAATCATTCAATCCATCAGACCTCAGTTCCTTCATTTACACACGCTCCATCCTCCCCTACAGCAATCATTAAGCTTTTTTTCTAAATCATTAATGTAATTTCATTGACTCAAGCAGTCTCTTGTTAATCCTTTCATGCTTGTAATATGAAGCTGCTGTCATATCTGTGATGCAGGGCTATATTTTCTTCTGTTTACACACTCAGACAGCTAAACAGACCGCAGTGCAAAGCCCCATCAGTTACCATGTATCCATGCGTGCTAAATAAACCGTGTGTGTGTGTTCACTCAGTGAACAGCAGTGAATGAAAAACAGCTTTCTTCCTCTTTTGTTCACATTGAGCTAATGAAGAAAATGGAGCAAACCATTGAGCCAATCAAAAACCTTTAAAAAGACAGACGCTAAGCTGAATGAAGATGCCAGTTTAAACCACAAACGTAAATAGTGCTTTTAAGCTGTAAGCTTTTTATTTTTATTATTAATATTAAAATTAGGGTAATGGGGCATACATTATACTGCCAAAAGTATTCACTCACTCATCCAAATCATTGAATTCAGGTGTTCCAGTCACCTCCATGTCCACAGGTTTATGAAATCAAGCAGCTAGACATGCAGACTGCTTCTATTTCAATTCAATTTCATTTGAATTCAATTTTATTTATACAGCACTAAATCACAAGTCGCCTTAAATTTCAGAAGCTCAGTGAATTCCAGTGTGGTACCGTGATAGGATGCCACCTGTGCAACACTTCAAGTTGTGAAATTTACCCACTACTGAATATTCCACTGTCAGCTGTTAGTGGTATTACAATAGTTGATGCTGAGACGCGTAGTGTGAAGACATCACCAACTTTCTGCAAAGGCAGTAGCTACAGACCTCCACATTTCATGTGGTCTTCAGATTAGCTCAAGAACAGTGCATAAACCGCGTCATGGAATGGACCAACTGCATCAAAGCCTTACATCATCAAGCTCAATGCAATGCATCAGAGTGATGAGTCACACGTACACCAGTACACACGTACAAATACAGCAGACAGTGTGTATTTGTCTACACAGATTTGTATTTATATTCTATGTGTGTGTGTGTGTGTGTGTGTGTGTGTGTGTGTGTGTGTGTCTTTTCCAACATCAGTGTCTGGCTTCACAATGTACTTTTGGAAGAATGGTCAAAAATTCCCATAAACACTAGGGGTGCAACGATATTCGTATCGATATTGAACCGTTCGATACAGTGCTTTCGGTTCGGTACGCATATGTATCGAACAATACAACATTTGTAATTTATTTTATCAATTTTCCTTCTGACGATGCTGTCTGTGTTGAGCGCTCAGTGAATCTGTGTTCGACTACTCCGCCTAGGCTGCACTGTCGAGCGCAGATCCACTGAGCGCTCAACACAGACAGCATAGTCAGAAGGAAGAGCGCAGGGCAAGCTAGCGAGACAGAAGTTAAGCTCTCCTTGCAACAGGCAAATTGAACGTCATTCAGATCTGGCGTTTGGAATTATTTTGGTTTTCATGTGACGTATGACCCTGAAGGTAAGCGAGTCATGGACTAAAGTAAAACAGTATGTTGAATGTGCCATGCAATGCTCAATTACATTGGTGTGAACTAGTGTGTTAGCGCAGTTAGCTCGTTAACGTGTTGGCCGTCTAGCCCCATGCACGGAGTGATCGGCGGTAGCTCGTTAACGGAGATTTGCCGTGTTGTGGCGTTAAGGTAATTTCAACGAGATTAACCTGAAAGCACTAGCGGGAACACAACGAATATGACTGCACATTTACGCCGACATCATCGTAGTGCAAAGACAAGTGGAAGCAGACAAAAAAAAGCAAGCATGCTACTAACTTTAGCCGAGTCATTTAGACAGCTGTTAGCACATGATTCTCCTTATGCTGCTGAGAATATAGCCCAGAAGAAGCGGATAGTATAGCTTTTATTTTGGAAAGAGACATTTCTCTGTAATAAACTCTCTTTTCCAAAGATGAGTGATTCCTCAATCAGATACAGGGCTCGCAAAATCGCTAGCCCGACGTCCTGGGGCTAGCGATTTTTCCAGTCGGGCTACCAAAATCTATCTCTGCCCTGCCCTATTGTAGGAAGGAAAAATATATGTCAATGCTTTTGCATTCTTTCGGAAATGTAGCTGGGTAATTATGTCATTGGCATCGGTGAGCCACTGTCAATATGTGACATATTGAAATCGCATTTGAATTTGCGCTTGTTTTTTTGCTTTCACTTTGCAATCGCGTGAACTGTGTATAGAGAGCGACAGTACTGATTGGTGAGTGATGATAATTTGTGCACCAATTCCTCTGACATCGTCTTATTAATCGTTAGCTTACTATGCAAACATGACAAGTGAAATCTCCCGCAGCAAGCTTAAACATGTGAGAGGTTGATCGTGCAGAGAATCGCTGAGCTTATGTGAGTGAGTGTGTAAAAGCATTTCAGTTCTGCTGAGCCAAATAAGACAGGTCAGGGTGAAGAAGTGACAGCCAAAGAAAAGCTTACCACAAAACGGAGAAGTTATGACAAATCAGACTATGAGGCAAAAAGAAAGTGCAGCTTTATGGTTTCATGGACAAAAGAATTTCTGTGGCTGCAATATGATGAGCTAAATAACCAGGGCTGCACATAAGTGGTCCGCAGGTGCGCATTCGCTGTCAAAATAAAAAACACGCACAAGGGTTAGGGTTAAATTCAAAAACTGTACTTTTGAGTTAAAATATATATTTATAATTTTAATAAATGACAAATTAAAAATGCATGAACATTTTTTTGTATCGAAAAAATATCGAACCGTGACACCAAAGTATCGAACCGAACCGAACCGTGAATTTTGTGTATCGTTGCACCCCTAATAAACACGCCAAAACATTTTGAAAAGCCTTCCAAGAAGAGACGTACTGTAGCTGTTAAAGCTGCAAAGGGTGGGACGACATCATGTTAAACCCTGTGGATTAAGAATTGGATGTCACTCAAGTTCAAATACGTGTGAAGGCAGACAAGCAAATACTTTTGGCAGTATAGTGCAGTGTTTCCCAACCTGTGTGCTGTGGAAGGTTATCTGGTTTTCACCTGATTAGTACTCTGTACTGCCCGTTACTCATGCCGGTCGCTTAGAGGGCAGTACAACTACCTGCTCTAATTAAATGGGTTGCCAACTGCCAGTAAAACAGAAGAAGACAAAGAAGAAATTACATAATAGTGATGCTGTAAGACAACTGCATAATAGCAATAGATACATATTTGAAAAGAATAAGTAGCCAGTCTGACCTGGGTCCTGGAGAAAACTCCGACCCAAATGAAGGCCATAGCATGAGTAGTGGTCAGAAGAAAGCAAAAATGTATACTGGAGACAAACCGAGCCAATTTCACAATGGCTTCTGCATGGGGAAAATGATCAATATGCTTTTTGTGACATTTTTGTTTGGAGGTGTGCCGCGTGATTTACACTGGTGTAGTGTATTTTTTGATGACTGTGGGTTCTCCTCAGTGCAGGAGACAGCCAGTTTAAAATTCTCTATCCCACAATGGTTTGCTAAACAGTTGCTCATGTTTTCTTTGTTATATTTAACAGTGATTGCATTTTTTCCTGCTTTTCTGAGCATATTTCATTATTATACCAATAAACTTTACAAAGAAATGCAGGTGGAGCAATTTTCTTTGGTAATTTTCTTATTTAGTCACCGATGTACAGTTTGTCTTCTTTTATGAAAAACTGAAGAAATATATCTAGTACAAAACTAACAAATGTTGATTAATAGCCAGTTTACTAAACTACATGCTACTGGTTTTCCTCTACATACACATTTTTCATCTTGGAACTTTTCTCCCTCTTTCTTCCATTTTACTCTTTTTGTTTCCTCTTCTTCCCCCTTCCCACGCTCTGCAATTCAGTTTCTCTTTTTCCTTACATTTCCATCTCCAGCTGTTTTTCCCAATCTCATATACAACTTCTATACTTCCGTCTATACTAAATGTCCTTATTTTCTTTTTTCTTCTTCATCCCCCATTGTTGACATCCCTCTTCAAACATGACCCCCATTTGTTTCCCCTTTATTCCTTCTTTTTTCATTCCCCCTCTCCCTCCTTCCATTTCTCCCAGCTGAGATTTCGTCCTTCCACACCTTCCTTCCATCCTCCTCTGTCTCTCTCAACAATGACAGACCATCTGGCCTCAGCCAGGCATTTTAATGGCTTCATCACAGACTATGGGACTATGGGAAACCAAGAGCAGTGATTGGTTGACTAGGCTGTGCTCCTCCTACAGTATAACTACAACGCTGGAGTGGCTTTTCCCTGAGAGACGCCATCTACAGTGGGGCAAAAGAGTATTTAGTCAGCCACCGATTGTGCAAGTTCCCCCACCTAAAATGATGACAGAGGTCAGTAATTTGCACCAGAGGTACACTTCAACTGTGAGAGACAGAATGTGAAAAAAAAATCCATGAATCCACATGGTAGGATTTGTAAAGAATTTATTGGTAAATCAGGGTGGAAAATAAGTATTTGGTCAATAACAAAAATACAACTCAATACTTTGTAACATAACCTTTGTTGGCAATAACAGAGGTCAAACGTTTACTATAGGTCTTTACCAGGTTTGCACACACAGTAGCTGGTATTTTGGCCCATTCCTCCATGCAGATCTTCTCGAGAGCAGTGATGTTTTGGGGCTGTCGCCGAGCAACACGGACTTTCAACTCCCGCCACAGATTTTCTATGGGGTTGAGGTCTGGAGACTGGCTAGGCCACTCCAGGACTTTCAAATGCTTCTTACGGAGCCACTCCTTTGTTGCCCGGGCGGTGTGTTTTGGATCATTGTCATGTTGGAAGACCCAGCCTCGTTTCATCTTCAAAATTCTCACTGATGGAAGGAGGTTTTGGCTCAAAATCTCACCATACATGGCCCCATTCATTCTGTCCTTAACACGGATCAGTCATCCTGTCCCCTTGGCAGAAAAACAGCCCCATAGCATGATGTTTCCACCCCAATGCTTCACAGTAGGTATGGTGTTCTTGGGATGCAACTCAGTATTCTTCGTCCTCCAAACACGACGAGTTGAGTTTATACCAAAAAGTTCTACTTTGGTTTCATCTGACCACATGACATTCTCCCAATCCTCTGCTGTATCATCCATGTGCTCTCTGGCAAACTTCAGACGGGCCTGGACATGCACTGGCTTCAGCAGCGGAACACGTCTGGCACTGCGGGATTTGATTCCCTGCCGTTGTAGTGTGTTACTGATGGTGACCTTTGTTACTGTGGTCCCAGCTCTCTGCAGGTCATTCACCAGGTCCCCCCGTGTGGTTCTGGGATCTTTGCTCACCGTTCTCATGATCATTTTGACCCCACGGGATGAGATCTTGCGTGGAGCCCCAGATCGAGGGAGATTATCAGTGGTCTTGTATGTCTTCCATTTTCTGATGATTGCTCCCACAGTTGATTTTTTCACACCAAGCTGCTTGCCTATTGTAGATTCACTCTTCCCAGTCTGGTGCAGGTCTACAATACTTTTCCTGGTGTCCTTCGAAAGCTCTTTGGTCTTGGCCACGGCGGAGTTTGGAGTCTGATTGTTTGAGGCTGTGGACAGGTGTCTTTTACACAGATGATGAGTTCAAACAGGTGCCATTCATACAGGTAACGAGTGGGGGACAGAAAAGCTTCTTACAGAAGACGTTACAGGTCTGTGAGAGCCAGAGATTTTCCATGTTTTGAGGTGACCAAATACTTATTTTCCACCCTGATTTACCAATAAATTCTTTACAAATCCTACCATGTGAATTCATGGATTTTTTTTTTTTCACATTCTGTCTCTCACAGTTGAAGTGTACCTCTGGTGCAAATTACTGACCTCTGTCATCATTTTAAGTGGGGGAACTTGCACAATCGGTGGCTGACTAAATACTTTTTTGCCCCACTGTATTGTTGATGAGTTATTCGTCTCAGCTGGGTACGAACAGAGTATCTATCTCAGCTCATGTAGTCCCTTTCAGCTCAGTTTACTGTTTACATTTGAGAAAAACAGTAGTTTCCAGAAATGGTATCTGATTCTAAAGAAGTATATTTGGTTTAAATGTGTATGGTCTGACATTTAAATAAACTTATAGGCTCTATAAGCTTAAAATATAATGCTCCCTAATGATAGCTTGCATGTCAGGGAGAAGGTGCTAGTTAACTGTAGTTTCAGTTCCCCATGTATAACAGGTCAGGATAGTTTTGCCCTGAACTGCCACACACACTAACAGAGCAGGCAGTACAGTGGCCACTAATATTTGTGGTACATTTTAAAGAGGAGAGTTCTGCCAGCATTGCTCTATACTGTAAAGATGTTTTCAAAGTGACAGCAGCACAAATTTGTGTATTCAGGTTCACAAAGTCCAAACCTGAACTTCACGTCACACGGTCCTCCACAGTCGAACTGTGGTGCTGCCCACACTGTGTCTTCTGGTCCGACTAGCATGAAACAAAATGCTTGTTCATCCAGTTCCCATCACAGCTTAAGTCAACATCACCCTCAGGAGGGGTTTAATTAGCCAGCGTAACAGGAAACACCTGTGAGCCTGTGCAGGTATGTTAGGGTCACAGGTCTGGTACAGCGTTTGGACGCTGGCTGTGCAGCTCATGGTAGGAGCCTCAGAGAGACATCTGCAGACACTTGGCTCAATCAGCACATAAAGTCACAGTGTGGTGTGTAATGATGAGATTAATGGTGTGTCCTGGTCCTGTTTGAATAGTCCAGTATATTCTCATGTCTCTGTGTTTATGAATATTTATTTGACAGCAAGTAGGCCTCACGCTGCTTTTCCGTTACAAAACACTGCAGGTACACAGCAGTTTGCTAACACTTCTTATGAGCTACCCGGGGTTTTGCTACCACCAACAAATCAGCAGCTGAACTAAAGGAGATTTTTTTTTTTTGCATCTTCAACTGAATGGACTGAACTGAAAGTGAACCATAGCCTCTGTGTGAAGCAGAGGAGCTGCTAAGGATGAAGGGCAGAACGAAGGAGATAACCACACTTCTAATTAAGGACAATGGCCCTCCAGAGATGGGCACTGATATCTCATACTGTACTTTGTGCAGAAGCATGTACTGAATCAGGGACAGGAATTAGCAGGGTCTCCGGGCAAAAATCTCCTTGAAAGTTCATAATATGTCTGCTAAATTAAAAACAAGGGAGAACAAATCATTCATATTATTTTCAAGGGTGGCAGGTATGGCATAGCTCTTACAGAAAGCTTGCTGTTAATTTTCAGCACTGGAGGAGAGTTTAAAGTGTGTGACAAAAATGTAGAGTGGTTATCCTACATGTTCTACCTCATAAATCATTTGAAAAACCTATTGTTTAAAGTGATGACAACTCCAATGTTTCTGTAAGCCTCTGGTATCACAATCATTTGTCTCTTTTACTTGCTAGCTTCTGCAGTGAACAATAAAACAAAAAAAATATCCCCAAAACCAAACTGAGTGTCCCTCCTACACGATTCAAACAGATATGTGATGTTAGACATGTCAAAGAGAAAGTCTTTCCTTCTTGTAAACATGGAAAATATTCAGAATGTGTTTCGTATGAAGAATGTCTAGGTTCATCCTTAGAGATAGGATGACTGGCTGAGAGTAAAGCTCCACACAGAGACTGGTGAGGTGGTATCTCCAAATAAACCCTGAAAATGTAAATAAATTAAAAAAAAAAATCTATTAAATGTTATTAAAGGTAAATACTCTACAATAATAATGAGAAAAACCCAACAATCAGATGACACCCTATCAGCAAGCGCTTTGGCGACAGTGGGGAGGAAAAACTCCCTTTTAACAGGAAGAAACCTCCAGCAGAACCAGGCTCAGGGAGGGGCGACTGGTTGGGGTGAGAGAAGGAAGACAGGATAAAAGACATGCTGTGGAAGAGAGCCAGATATTAATAACAAGTATGATTCAGTGTAGAGAGGTCTATTAACACATAGTGACCGAAGAAGAAACACCCAGTGCATCATGGGAATCCCCCAGCAGCCTACACTTATTGCAGCATGGCTGAGGGAGGATTCAGGGTCACCTGGTCCAGCCCTAACTATATGCTTTAGCAAAAAGGAAAGTTTAAAGAGTAATCTTAAAAGTAGAGATAGTGTCTGTCTCCCGAATCCAAACTGGAAGCTGTTCCACAGAAGAGGTGCCTGAAAACTGAAGGCTCTCCTTCACATTCTCATTTTAAATACTCTAGGAACAACGAGTAGGCCTGCAGTGTGAGAGTGAAGTGCTCTAATGGGGTGATATGGTACTATAAGGTCATTAAGATAAGATGGGGCCTGATTATTTAAGACCTTGTATGTGAGGAAATACATGAACTAGTTTTTCAGCGTCACTCTGAGACAGGATGTTTTTAATTTTAGAGATATTGCGCAAATGGAAGAAAGCAGTCCTACATATTTGTTTAATATGTGCATTGAAGGGCATCCTGATCAAAAATGACTCCAAGGTTCCTCACAGTGTTACTGGAGGCCAAGGTAATGCCATCCAGAGTAAGAATCTGGTTAGATACCATATTTCTAAGATTACAAAAAGACAATCTCATGCAGTGATTTACAAATCTCATTAACCCATTTTTTTCACAATGAAGCAGCGAAAACATCAGTTCATTTAAACTGAGATAATTTAGTGACTGAATCCAAACAGTCAATGTTTTTTACCATTGCTGCACCGCCTCATACATGACACCATCTGCATTACATCAACCAGGTTTCTCTGACCTCGCAACAAAGACCAGCCTCCGTGTAAGGCTGGGAGGTGCAGAGTGACTTCCAGAGAGGAGAAAGCAGGTAACAGTGTATTTATCTGTATTACTACATTAGACCAGATGTGCTCTGTTAAAAAGAAAGCCCTCTGCCTCTTTTGTTCTTTCACCTCATAAATCACAGCACATGATCAACCCCAAAATGTAGGTGTAAATGTAAACTTTGCAGCCACCCCTACTGGCATCGAAATCTGAAGTGTCTCTATTGCTTTAGCTTCTCTATCTACATTTACTATGCTGAGCTCATTTACCAGACGTCCAAGGTGTGTGCTTTCTCTCTATTGGAACAATCAAGAAAGGGAAGGGGTTGGGGAACAGGAAAGCAATGGTAGGAGAGAGAGAGGAGGGGGGGGGGGGGGGGGGGGGGGGAAGAAAAGTGGAGCAGAGA
Source organism: Mchenga conophoros (assembly GCF_057382185.1). NCBI lineage: Eukaryota > Metazoa > Chordata > Actinopteri > Cichliformes > Cichlidae > Mchenga > Mchenga conophoros. Next base: position 13,509,920 of record NC_140527.1, on the reverse strand, counting down.
GAGAGAGAGAGAGAGAGGGAAAGAAAAGTGGAGCAGAGAGAGGGGGGGGGGGGGTGATAAATCATCCTCCACCATCCCAGTTTGGGTTTTGTTGTTGCTCTCCTCCATCATGATGAATCGTACTCCTCTGAGAAAAGAACGCATAAAAACAAGAAAATGAAAGTAATAGAATAAAAGAGTGAAACGAAGGCCATCTCACTTCTTTTATCCAAAAAAATTAAAGGAAAAAAACGGCGGTGGGCACAGACAGTGGGCATGTCTGAGGGACGACGGGATGGCCTGAGTGAGAACACAGACATGGTTTCTGCTCTTCCTGCGAGTTTATGAGCCGTGAAGAGTCTCGAGCTGAAAATAGGCTGCAGTTGTTCATCAAACACTTTCAAGGATCCTCCTCTTCATTTTCACCTCTTCTTTAGCCTCTCTCTTATTTTTCTCTTACATAATTGTTAATAAATACGATAATGGGTTTGCATTTATTAAGGTATAGCTGTTACAACCAAACTCATTTCATCATTAAAAAGACAATTTTCTGTATTTTTTTGTACTTTTAATGTAATCATCGACAGAAATTCATGAAAGACATTTTCTAATTCTCCCCTCTGTCTTCCTCCACTCACGACCAGCTGGAGGCGGCAGATGGCCGTCCCTCCCTGAGCCTGGTTCTGCTGGGGGTTTCTTCCTGTTAAAAGGGAGTTTTTCCTTCCCACTGTTGCCAAAGAGCTTGCTAGGGTGTCATCTGACTGTTGAGCCTTTCTCTGTATTATTGTAGGGCTTTACCTTTACAATCAAAGCACCCATAGGCAACTGTTGTGATTTGGTGCAACATAAATAAAATTATGTTGAAAACTTGAATTGATTTTGTGAAGTTTAAGATGTTCCCAGTTTTTTGTTTTATTTTGAAACTGTTTCATGCGTTCCTGTTGCCTTGTTTCCTGCCTTGGCCTTATGTGCCCTATCTGTTTCTGTGATGTGTGACCGTTCAGCCCTGTGCGTTAGTTTCTGTTCACTCATCATGTGCTGCACAGTCCCGTCTCAGTTTTTATAAAGTTGCCTTTTGTGTGTTCGACTTCCTGTTTTCTGTGTTTGGGTCCAAATTATGTGCTGCACTCAACAATTTTATGGCAAACTACCCAATAAATGCTGAGATTTATCAGTCTGTAGACAGAGGATGGGAGTTCAAGAGCTTGGTAATTTGCTTTGTTTTTACTGGAGATTTACTTTGGCTTTTACAACCCTCTTCATTAAGTACAGGCACAAAGCACTTGGTTGGGTTTTGGAAAAGCTCATAGTTTTAATTCAGAGTTGCTAATTCACAACATTAGCCCTCTGTATTAAATAAAAAAATAATCAAACACATCTACCTGCACCTGTTTGTTATATCGATGCACTTCAATCAGATGAACCCATGTGAGCAAGCACTTGGCAACAGTGGGAAAACCCCCAGCAGAGCCAATCTCAGCACCAATACCTGCAACTTTGCACATGTTAAATGATTCTTTTTTTCTTTTTTTTAAACAATGCCTTTTTTTCCAGAGTAAGAAGTGTCTCATCCATTTATTGGATTTATATTGGATAAAATAACCTGGTGGCTGATGCTACCATGCTTGAGCGTAGTTGTCTCCAGATCCTCGGCTGGCCTGTGTTTACACGTAACACCTCTCTCTCTTTCACACACACACACACACACACACACACACACACACACACACACACACACACACACACACAGGCTGTACAAGCAGGAAGAGAGTAGCAACCATGTGATGACAGGTGAAATAACCGTTAGCAAAACAAACTGTGTGGATCCGGAGTCCATATCTTCAATATGCAGCGGCTGCTTTCTGTAAGCAGAGCACAGAGACAAATTTATGCATTTTATGGATTAATTGTGAAATTAATTGTGACTTTGGCTGTGGTAACAGACTTTTCTCTCACATGTCGTATAAATGTATCTGTTACGCAGCACAGTGATCTTCATGGTGGCAGCTACTATCAAGTGTTACTAACTCTACAAGCAGGCCAGGGCACAGCATGTGCCAGATGTCAGAAGAACTGGACTGTGGAGGTCAAATGAGCTCAAGCTTACTCAAACTTGAGTTTATCCTCAAACTAGAGATGAACTGACTTTTTGCAGTCGTTTGAAGATATTGTTGTGACCCAGACTTACACTCCTGGTTTAAACCATTTATGACCCATCCAGTTATTCCCAAACAGGGTGAGATCATGATTAGATTAGACCAGCGGGGTTTCTCGGTTTGCTAAGTTTTAAATTAAAGTTGAGATTAGATTGGCAGCAATTCCAAGTGCCATGCTCACTAATAGGATAACAGAGATGATAGTACACAGCAAATTCAAAAGTGTTAAATGTTTTGGTGTTAATAGTCTTCTTGCAAAAGTAGAGTTAATTTTACTCTAAGCAGAGTCACATTCTTTTAATGTAACTCTGAGGTGTAAAATGATAGTAGTTAAAATCGAGTGTTAAAAATGAGTGTTTCTCTGTCAAATCTGGAGGTGTTACAATGGAAACATTAACTCTTGACCTCTTAACTCTGAACTCCTAGAAGGGCTATGACACCAACAGAGTAAATTCACAGACTCCGCCCCCAGCACGGCTCCAATCGAAGCTGAAGTGAAGCCGTTTCAGAACATTTTGCTCTACATATTTGAGTTGTTTGCCATGCTTGGTAAGTCATTTTTTCAAAGATTGTTTCAATTATTATTATGAGCTTTTACTTCTGTGGCTCTTTGGAGCTGAGACAAAGCTGTGTGAAAGGCATTAGCCATGTTGCTCGCTGATAGCATAATATTCTGTTTTAGCTAGCTGAAAGGTATTGTTTGCGGGCAAATACCACAGCACTGAAAAAAAGCTTGCATGTGAATTTTCAGTCAAACCTTTGGTCAAATACACCTAAAACAATGTGTAGAATGTAAATGTTGGTATAATGGTGCTACTTGAAGCCTGAAAACGATCGCCCATTAAAAAAAACAAAAAACGAGCAAACAGCAGTAGCAGACGTCCTGACTGGATTCTACGTTAGCATAGATCCCTCCAGAGTTTTGTGCACACGGTTTAGGTAAAAATGAAAAAGGTTGAGGTTTTACATTTAGTTCAGTATTACCTGTTGCCTGTGTCTTTGTCTTTTGGGAAAATACTTTACACAAGTAATGGCTCAAAGAGGATTCCTTTTTTTTTTTTTTTTTACTGTGCTGCAATTGTTTACTGGATTATTTGTGCCATTAATTAGTGTCAACTAATTTTTATTCAATCTCCGCACAGGATATGCTTGTGAAGATGGAATATGGGGGAGAGCAGAAGTGCGTTGAAGTTCCACAAAGGGATGAATGAAGGACATGCATATTGTATTGAAGAAATAAGTGATGAGAATGCTGTTATTTGCATTTACCAGCTCACCTATGTCAGACCTTTTGATAAACAAAGCTCTAATGAAAGTGAGAACATGTATACTGTTACGTCTTTCAGAAAATGTTTTGAAATTGTGGTGCACAGTTCAGAATAAATGTTTTTCAAAAACCATTGCATCTTTTTAGTAAATGTTTATTTCCAAAAGAAATTTCTAGAAGTTCAGAACAGTAAAATTCCTACTTTTTAGAATGAATTAGAAGATAACTCTTACGTAGTTAAACTAAAATACTCTTTGAGAGTTAATATATAAACTCTTAACACCAAGTGTTAAATTATCAACTCCAGACAGATTTGGTGTTTAACACTAAATCAGAGTTAACGTACCAACTCTCCAAAAAGAGTTAAATTAACACTCTCTGGTGTGGACCCATATAGACACTTTAATAGTGTTGAAATCAAATCCGACGGTGTTAATTTGGACATGCTGGATTTGCTGTGTAGGCTGAATGTTAATGTAAGTCTGGGATTAAAAAGAACTTTAGGCGTAAATGTGTCCCCAACATCAAACTGCAGCTAACGTGACGAAACCTCCATATTGTAACTTATAATCTTTGTTTCTTTGACATTTTTTTCTTCTTAAAGTAAAACTTCACTTCAGTCCAACCTTTAGGACAGGATTTAAAGCCTGGTTTGGCAAACTGATGCTGAAAATAGATTTTATGGTGCAGACTTGGAACGTTCTCATTTGTGCCTGAGTCGAGCGGTTCCTGAGAAATAACAAACTGCACATAAATAGAACTGGTTGCACCAACTTACAGGACTTCAATGTAAACTGTCATCAGGTTTGTATGTTTTCTTTTTTTTTTAAGAGAAATTATGTTTCAACCAATTCCACCGTTAAATAAGCGTCATAACTTTGTAGTTTCATATTTTTAAAAATCAAAGTATATAGATAATGTGACAGAGGGCGCTGTAACTATTAATGTGCACCTCAAATACAGGGATGGGTGAGGAGACTATTTTCAGTGGTCACCTTTGAGTACAAGTACTACTGTGTGTGTGTTTATGGTACTTAAGGACAAAAATTTAGAATAGCTTCAGACAAACTTTAAAAATCCAGTCTTTAAGTGATGGCGTATGAACTTTGCTTCCGGGTCCAAACTACTCTGTGTTTAAGATGTTTTAATGCTTTGTATCTCATTTAATCTGAACAAGTCTCTAAAAAGAGTCAGCGATCACTGCTGGCCTCTCTAAGTTTTTATTACCACTGTTTATTTTACAGCTCAGTTTTTAAAACCTTACGATGTAACTACAGCCCAGCCCATGTGTCACAGTCTGGCAGAGATGGATGGATTGACGAAAAGGACCCAAAACGCAGACACCAAGGAACGTGGATTATACTTGAATGTTAACAGTAGTGATGTGACGTTCTGTATCAAGGCGGGGGCGTTTCCGCGATGCGCGTATCGAGGCTTGCTTCATTTATGGGAGGAGCTGAAAATGATGACGTCCGAAGCCTCGCTGCCCAGCTGTACCACGTGACTGGTTCATGAAGTGGTTCGAACTTTGCCGCGAGCTATGACAGCGATATAAACCCCTCAGACTTCATTCAAAATGTGAGTGTTTGATGGAGAGTTGCGTTTAGTGAGAGTTTGGAGACAGTTTGGAGGTTTATGAGAGTGAGGAGAGAAAGCCAGGAGAGAATGGAGCCAGCTAAGAAGAGGAGGATGTCCTCCCCTGTGTGGGAACATTTTGATTTTATTCCTCCCAACAAGGTATGTAAATTTCTACAGAAGATGTATTTTCATAATACTGATGGTGCAATACAATTTATGTTAAGCTGTCTTTACTTTTGTACAAGGTGAAGTGTTTGCTATGTGCCAGGGAGCTGGGATATAACAACAACACCTCATCCATGCTTAGGCACTACAGAGCTTTGCATGAGAATAAGGGGAACAGCGATTGTGGAGCAAGACCAGGTGAGCCATCAAATGCCATGATAATATAGCATGCAGTAATGTTACTAAATGATATAACAATATTATACAACTGTTATAAGTTACGTGTGTGATATTTATATTTGTGCTTTGTCTTTATTGTCTTTCCTCAGGAGAAGAATCTCAAATAGATGAAGACCTGGTTAGCATGGTGATTGAGGACTACCAGCCATTTAGCATTGTGGAGGACAAAGGATTCAAAAGATTTGTTAAATCATTAAATCCTAGCTATGTTCTCCCCACTAAAGGTTATAAAAGCAGTGAAAATTTAGTTTTTACAGAATAAAATATGCGCAGGACTGACGCCTCAGTGTGTAGCTGTCCATACCTCAACGTTACAAAAGCACAACCACTGTCCACACCCCAACCACACCTCACCTCACAGTAAATGATCATTTCCATTTTAAGCATTTCCAAATGATCATTTTCCATACTGCCAGTATAAATATACAAAGTATAATGCCATCAATACAACATAGATGTTTTACACACTCCTTTTGTTGTTGACATTTACAGGCTGTGTGCAAAAGGCCAAACTCTTCAAATTCATGCCAACTAATATTTTTACGTCCAGTAGGTGTCCTACTAGAGCAAATGAAGCTTCAAGAAGCTTTGCGCTGGGGTGAACCAATTGGATGAAAAGCTTCAGTGCTTCATGAAGCTTCATCTGCCCATCACTAGTTAACAGAAAGCGAGCCGTTTATTAAGGCTGGTAAACACTACACAAAACAAAAGGCAGAGATGGATTATATCAGTTGTTCTCCTGACTGAAGTTTGGTCTGTTTATAGCATCCTGCCATGCCATTGCATTTGTCCCTAACCATCGGGAACCCTCACATTAACTTTTATCGAGTGGAGAAAAGTTAGCGTTCATCCTCCAGCTTTACTTTGTTTATGTTATGCTAACATAGCTGTGTAGTGAGCCACCACTTAGCACATCATTCAATACAAGCTAGCCCAACTTCAGTAACCCTAAACCTGAAAAAATATATATATATTTGCATGTTGTGGCACTCGTTAAATTGTGTTTCATATTTATATACAGTACTGTGCAAAAGTTTTAGGCAGGTGTGAAAAAAATGCTGTAAACAAAGAATGCGTTCAGAGATATAAATGATTATTTATTGGCCCCAAATGTGTGTTTGTCTGCAGCAGGACAAACACACAGCCAATGTCATCAAGAACTATCTTCAGTGTAAAGAAGAACAAGAAGTACTGGAAGTGATGGTACAACCCCCGCAGGTCTCAACATCATCAAGTGTGTCTGGGATTACAAGAAGAGAGAGAAGGATGTGAGGAAGCCTACATCCACAGAAAATCTGTGGTTAGTTCTCCAAGATGTTTGGAACAACCTACCAGCACAGTTTCTTCAAAAACGGTGTGCAAGTGTACCCAGAAGAAGGCAAAGGGTGGTCCCAGCAAATACTGATTTGATTTAGATTTCTCTTTTGTTCATTCACTGCATTTTGTTGATTGATTAAAATAAATGATTAACACTTACATTTTTTGAAAGCATTCTTTGTTTACAGCATTTTCCTCACCTGCCTAAAACCTTTGCACAGTACTGTATATAAATATGAAACACAATTTAACAAGTGCCACAACATGCAAAATGGATCAAATTTCGATTTGTTCACCTCTTTTTTTTTTTATCCTGCCAGTAAATTCTTGTTTTCAGCTGCATGTGCTGCCAAAGCATGAAAAATAGCTCAAACAAAACATTTATAAAAATGCTTAAAAGCATCTAAAGAGGAAAGAGTAAGCTGCATTTGTGGAAAGCTCAGGAAGAAGGAGGTGGTTAGCACCATTCTTGCTTTAATGCAATGAGGCAGGAGAAGAGCAGCCGTTCATGGGCTCAGGTGAGTGCTCGCCTTGAGGGAAATAACACTTGGATCACAGAAAAGAGAGGGATGACTGGTCAAGGTAGATGATGAGGAACGGAGGAAAAGACGGGGACAAAGAAGACATCGGGAGGTAAAGTGTGATTAGACAGAAATCAGTGAATAAATGAGAGGGGAAAAAAACAAAATGGAGAAATACACAGACGTGTAAAAAAACAAGACAAAAACAGAGAATAATGCAGAGGGGGGTGCGAGAGCCGAGAATAACAAGGAAAAGTGCAACAAGCAAGATAAAAAACTGCAGAGACGAGATGAAGAAGAAGAACGAACAATCAGTGAATTCACAAAGGAGATATAAACACAAGCCGAGTGGACAGAATACATGAGAAGAAAATCAAGAAAAATCACTGAAATGATTCTTAGAAACGAGGAAAAGTGAACTCTGTGGTGTTATGAACTCTAAACGGCTGGCAGAAACAGAGATGGACGGAGAAAATCAGATAAATGTGAAAGTGAACGACAGAAAATAAAGTGCTGGACGGAGAAATGAAAGCTGCCATGAGTCAAACGAAGACAGAGATCCTGAAATATGAATGGCATGATTCAAAGAGGACAGTCGAGGGAGCAGCAACAAAGATCGCAACACAATCTCCAGCAGATAAAAGCAAATGAAAAAGGGAGGAGGAAGAGTGAACATGAGGCAAAGTGAGCGTATCATCCCACAGGTGAACGGCACAGACACGAGCCTTTGTTAATTATGCTGCGAGGGTGACGCGTTTGTCATGGCGCTTCATCTTCTCCTCGTCCTCCTGGTGCTGCTTACATTTTGCCTCTTCTGCTGCGTGTCGTACATCGCTGAGTCGATGATTTTCAGTTCAATCATTCAACTCAGAAGTCAGGCAGAGAAATGTTGCATACGAGCCACTGATTCTGGATCATCGCCCACCAATAATTAGGATGACAAATGTAGAACGCAGTAAATCAGTGTGTTCTCCAGAGAAGGTTACAAACAGCAGCTTGCATGTTTGCAGTGAAGCAACAAGGATGTCAGGTGATGTGCTCTGATGATGCTTTTCCTTATTTTCTGCCATATAAATGAGGAGGTCATCTTACGACCAGGTAATCCTTCCTTAAGAAAAACTCCAAGACAGTTTTTCCGACCCTTGGATCTCTGTGATGTCAGAGAGAGAGGATATCCCTGATGTGGTCATTCTAGGCTCAACGGCTTTGGCTGTTTAAACCTTGTGATTTAAGGACCAGAGAAAGGTTGCCTTAAAGGCAGAGGAGTTCAAACAAAGTGTGCTGTAGAGATGAACAGCAGTAAGGTCTAAGAACAAACGTATGAAGCTTGAATCCAAACATGCTTATCTCTAACTGTCTGCTAACTGCAGCACTGAAAAGACTGAAGTCTTTTTACCTGGGAAGATCTCCATGGTAAGTTGTGCTAAACAACCTCTGGAGGAGTTATTTTACTTTTTATTATCGGCTGTAAGAACCAAATGATGGTTCTCACAGCCTGTTGAGCTGCACGTTGGAAACACCTCCTCCTGTTAAGTTAGTGCAGTGCAAACACTGAGCGCTGATTCGCATGGCCTCAGCTGATGATGCTGAAAATGCATGAATATGATTTTATGCAAAGTCGGGTTCTGGAAAGACGGGTGTGAGACACCCACAGTTGTTCATCAAGCCAATGAACACAAAGCCTGGCTGTGTCGTGGCTTGAGCATCTGGAGGATTTGAGGTTTGTAGAGTCTGAGCCATCAATAGAGGATGATTCTTTTTTTTTCTCTCTCTCTCTCTCTTTTTCCTGTAATATGGCCTCTGGTCATCACTATACTCCTCCTCCTCCTCTTTTGTGTGATCTGGAAGAATCTGGAAGGGAGAGGCCAGAGGTCGACTGAATGCACTGAGTGGCCGACTGACAAAGAGCCGAGGGCTTTGCGATTAATGTGGTCAGAAGGACACGTGTGAACATTCACGTGTGCTCCTGAGCTGCACTCAGCTCTTTTATTCAAGCTTTACACTGTCCTTGGTTTAAACGTCTTCCTAGCAGTGATGTAACGGCTTGCAAGCTTTGTTATTTTCTTTGTTTCATCCATGGTTGACATCAAATTTAAAAATATCAGCTGAAATATTGACAGAAAAATGAAAAGTGGTTACGGTACAACTATAAAGTCGTGCGTCTGTACCGAGCAGGTCGTTATTTGTCTGTTATTATTGGAGAATGTGAGGTAATCCATAACAAAAAAATAAAATAAAATCCCGGCTGGTCCATTCAGATAAAAGCGTATCAAGGACAAACAGCAAACAGAGGGAAATGAAGGTAATTGTGTGCTGTCTTGTATTAAACATGCGTCTTCTTGACCGAGAGAAAACGGTGACACCTTTTAAATCACTTCCTGAAATATGACTTTATGTTCTGATTGTTTTTCTGTTTTTATTTCCCCGATTTTTCTGTCGCTGTTTGTGTCTCTGTAATATTCTGGCTTCTTTAAATGCTGAAGTGAAATGACTGAAAATGAAATATAACAAATACAGTTTGTGCTGAAAGAACTTGAACATGTAAAAACTCCCCGTGTAGTCTCCATCTACTTTGAATTGTCAAGAAGTGCTGGGAAGGTTACTTTTAAAATGTATTCCACTACAGATTACAGAATACATGCCCCAAAATGTATTTTGTAATGTATTCCATTATGTTACTCAATATTCTGAATCCAAAGTATTCTGAATACTCTTGGATTACTTAACATATTATCATGCGTTTTACAACTACTTTTATTACTATTACTGGAGGTCCGTGGCTCCTAACCATAGTAAAGGGACCGCTGGCTAATATGTCGGGTTCGTAGCCGAAAAATAGCTTTACTTTGTTGTCTGGGTCAACTTTGCTAGCGAGAGACAGAGAGAGGCGTTGAAAGGCTGCTCCAACGGAACTTATTGTTTCGGAGGAAAACACAAACACGGTGTACAGTCAAGTCTTAATAGCTTACTTACAACTGGGCTCATCAGGCTCTCTTCTTGGCTGCAGTGGTTATTATTATATTTACATACTTCCAGCTCCCGTTTCTGCTCGTGACAGCTCGTTCTTTCTCACTCTCCTTTTTCTCCCTCCTGGCGCTCACAGACACATAACGGGTATGGCAGTCTGTTCTCCCTGCAGCACGGACTACACTGCCCATGAGGCTACATTCTTTAGGGCTATGCCTGTAGCATTCTGCCTATTAGCTTAGCACAACAACAACAACAACAAAAAGGCGCTCTCTCACCCAGGAAACACAAAGTCACAGAGAGAGTGTCACCCTGTAACCATGGCAACCGTAACGCTACCGCCTGGAACAACAGAACATAGCTGTCAAACAAAACCCAAACAGTCCTGACCCACCACAATATGAAACAGGAAAATACTGCCGTGTAATCCATTTATTTCAACAAAGTAACTGTATTCTAAATACCACCTTTTTAAATGGTAACTGTAAGGGAATACAGTTACTCATATTTTGTATTTTAAATACGTAACGGCGGTACATGTTTTCCCCAACACTGCAGTACAATTATCAGGTCACTGGTAAAAACTAATAACTGATATCGAAGCTGCAGTCATATCAGATAGAGCTGCTCTGAGGTCTGCTGCTGCATTGCTGTCCTGCTGCCTGTTTCTTCAACTTGAGCCAGAAAGCGCTGCCAGGTAGACGGCTGTCTGCAGGAGATAATTATTAAGAGGTGTCTCATGTAAGCGCTGGCTCCACAAACATTGCAGGATGACATTCAAAGTCTGATTCCAGCTCTGCGGGTAACAAAAGTTCTGCACTTTCAGCGTCTGTAAGTTCACAATTGAGAGGGTAATATGCATACTGCTTTTTTTTTTTAAATTATGAAACTACACTAACCAACCAGCAAATAAGACAAGTGGGAATAAAACATCTTCTTTTCTTAGATTTTTGCTCATGTTTGATCACAACCAAACAAAAAGTGCAAATTACAGCTGTGTTGCTCTACACTTCATTCTCAGTTTTTATTATTGGCCAGAGACAAAGGCAACACTTACTTCATATAAGACAGCATTCTGAAAATTCTCATTAATTTCAATGATTCAGTCAAGAGCTTATTAATGACTTCTATAGCCAAGCGTAAAGAAAAACGAGTAGAAAGCTGTGCTCTTGTACTGAGGAAGTTTCAGTTTAAAGTTAAACCTTTGGTCATGCCCAAGCACCTTTTGAGATGCGCTTGAGCTGAGGTGGTTCTTGTCAGTGGACACGTTAATTTGAGGATTGTAATTGGCTGTGACTGGACATGAACTTAATACTTACCACTTCCTATTCACCAACTACAGCTCATGCTGATGTAGACCCACAATTACAATTGTTTCTATACTCGATAATATTGACCAAAAAATATTTACTTTGTTGCCACTAGGTGGCACCACGAGTGGCTGAATATTGGCATGTAAATGTCTCGAGATTCAGATTCTGATCAAAAATATGATGAAGTTTGTGATGAATGAACAAATTGACAATCTCTCAGGTTAAAATCGATCACGATGGCAAAAACTGAGCCAAAGACAAACATTTATTTTTTTCTTTAAAACAAACAAACAAATATAAACATAAAAAACAATTTAAAATATTGTTATATGCAACGGTGAACAGACTTCCACAGAATGATTTCAGGTGCTACTGAAGCTTTTTTATGAGACGAGCATTGTCATCATAGACTCTTTGTTTGATCTTAATTCAATTAGTGACATATAAATCATCTATCTTTTTGTTTATTTTTTAATTTTAAATTAACGTGGAAACAGTAGAAAATTATTCTTCAACAGAACCTTTCTCATACTTGAAAGTGTTTTTTTTTTCACCAAGACTTAACATCAAGAAAAGACCTGCAGCCGACAGTAATTCACGAATAAATGTTAAATGTTTGCTTGGACTTTTATCTTCATGGGTGAATGATCAGAATTTGATGTGCCCAAACCTGGGTTTAAATAAAGAGTCAAAATCTCAGCTTTGTTTTTGTGGGCATGATTATTTTTATAGTTAAAGGAGCAGCAGAGGTCACTGTATGCAGCTTCTCTAACTTTCCGTCGTGGCCTCATTAGTCTGTGTGACCTGTGTGGCCCAGCACGAATAAGCCTTATGCAGATGCAGTGCAGATCATGCTTTCTGCAGCTGCTGCAAAACTCCTGGTATCAATCTCCATAAAGGAGGCGTATCGGTCGGAGAGGCCGACACTCTACATCTGTTCATATGAGCTGCCGGAAAAGTCAAACAGATGTCCACCCAGGACAGTGGCCACCACACAGAGTCACAGGTTGTTCGCTCAGTTACATTCCGAATCACAATGTCTGCAGTAGATTTAAGCCTCTGTTGTCTTTTAAAACCTCTGTTCCTGCTTTTTTGGGGCCCACGTTCACAAAAACGCAGATATTAAAAAATAAAACATTTTTGATATGTGGGGGTGGGCTGATATAAATATTTGAGTGAACAAGTCCTTAATCCACACGTTACTTTCAATTTATTAGGTAACTGTAACTGAATAGCAATTTTGAGGGACGGAGCTGAAAGGAGACCATTTGGCATCAAAAGTCTTCTAAAACATCGTAATATAGAAATGGATTCATATGCTGATGTAACAGTTATGATAGATTACGACAGAGTTAATAACAGAGCACACGTGCACTGAAAGACACATAAAAATGGTTTGCACTGAGGTGGTTTGGCTTATGAATAATTCAAGATGGATAAATTCAATTAAGATGTGCATGTGGAGCCATGTTGTGCTGAGGTCGGGTCAGTGGGTTTAGCTACTTATTCAGCCTGACCTTTCAGACAGAGAGCGGGATAATGAGTCAGCTGGAGCAAGACTTACACCAAACGCTGTACTCTGTCATTACACCAGGTTTATTTCACATTCGAAAAACATATGCAGTTTAAATTTGGCTGGTCTCCGTCTACAGTTAGACTTCCCAGGCAAAGCTTGCCATTCTGTACATTTGCGCTCATGTGTTTGCAATGCAGATTGGCCTCGTCCTGTCAACAAGCAGCTTTCCACCTTGAATTTCATTTTGGTGAAAGTGGAAGAAGTGGCAGGGAGCAAAATCTGGTGAGTTAAACTGTTGTGCTCAAAAACACAATAAAACACAAACTGGTGGGTTTTAATGACTCTGTGCATGAACAGGAGGGTACAACGCCATCATGGTGTGCACCTCACTTTATCATGACTGCATCTCTTCAGGTGTTAAATAATAACTGCCCGTGTTAACTGTATGACAGTGCACAGCTAGAAGAACAAAGCGCTGCCCTTGACTTGCCCACTGAAAATTGTTCAGAGGTTGATGCTCTCTGTACAAGTTTGAGTTCTATAGTAAAATGGCAGGAACACAAGTGCAAGCAGTCAGAATGGGCCTGCGAGTGAGTGAAGCAGCAAACCAGTAATGCTGGAAGAGGCCCAGAGGTGCACGAGGACGTGAACTTAGAGAGGAGATTCTGGTTTTTGATATTTTGCTGGTAGAGTTTCAGAACCTGTGATTTAAGTCAAAATCCAAAAAATCTCTTTTCAATTACAGAACAATTAAATCTATGATTTCCCCTCCTTTTAGCTTTTAACAGGTTGAAAATGATTAAACGTAGGTTTTGTTTGCTGTTATATGCTTGAAGAATTGTTTCAGAGGAGACAGTGAAGCCTTTTTGTTCATATTGTTGTGTAGAGTGTGTCCTCCTTTTTTTTTTAACCTTTCCAGTAAAATAAAGAGTACTGTGCCGGCGCCTCCATCAAAGTTAAGAGACGGCTGTTCTCTGTTATTGACTGCACTTTCTTCAAATACTTAATTATACCCAAGGAGGTGAGGCTGTGTGTGTGCATGAATGTGTGTGTGGTTTTATTTGTTTGTGTGTGTCTGCAGTTGGAGGGCTATGAAGGGGGGGCAGAGACTCAGAGCCAAACGGGAGCTTCCTCTGTGCCTCGAGGCAACTGTTGACTGTGGCGGAAAATATTGGACGCTCAGAAATAGCTGACGTTTCAGTGTGTTCTCAGCAAAACACACACACACAGAGCGAGGGAGAGAACAGAGTCTCTGCTGCTCTTTCCCCGCGTATGCTCGCGGGCGAATGAGGACTGCTCTTATGTCATATGGTGAAGAATCTTTTAGTTCTGCTCTGAAATGCTGGATCACAATCGCAACCACATGAATATGTGAGGTCACTGCATTCACATGAGGTCACTCTCTGGCTCCCTTGTCATCATCAGCACTGTGAGGAGTGCTTATCATCAGAAGGAGTACAGATCACAGCACAGGTGAGGAAATCTCTTTCTGCCCGTTTAGAGACGTGATAATATCACGTGGACGTTCACACAAAGTCAAAGGCAGAAAATGAACCTTTCATTCACCTTCAGTCTGAGTTTACTGTTGATGCATCATCAGTACGATAACATTGGTTTCTCAAAGGACTTTTCACCCTGGACTCAGAAATGGCTCGTTTAATAAAAATGTTTTTTTGCTTGTCAGTCTGCACTGTTGGAGATTTATCTGCAAAACTGTCAAAGCTGAAAAATAAGCTCTTAAAATATCACCACACGTTTTTCCTACCTCTGCCTAAAAACAAAAAAATCTAATATTTGTATTTATTTTATTTTTTTGGTCTATGGTGTTAAACCTGTTCTAACATGTCCCCGCTTGTTGAAGTAAACATAAAACCGTTATCACAGTCTGGATTTGTCACTTTGGGACGGATCAATATTTGGCCTGTGCAGTTAAATTCAGTCTTTTGGTTGAGACTGGCACGTAATCCAGAATGCTGTAGGCCGAATTTAGAGGAGAAATATAATACGATTTCTAAATGCACATTTTAAACAGACTGAAAATGATAATAAACTATATTTATTTTATTTTTATTTTGTTTTATGTGTCTGTCATGTGAAGGCTATGTGCAGGCAGGATAGGAGGACCCAAAGTGCAGACTCGTGGAGGCAAACGTGAACTCAAAGTCAGCGTTTACTGCTGGACAGCGTTTAACAGATGTAATGAAGCAATTTCAGAATACTCTTTAAATATTGACTTTCAATAAAATGTATTTAAATCATTGCGGCTGTTATGTTTTCATGTAAATATTTTTCATGTAAAATATTTCTGTACACTCTCCCTGTTCTTTGAGATATTAAGAGATGATCATCTCTTTATTGATGTCAGATATAAATCTGTAATTCAAAGTTCATGGCATTCACACTAAGAGGAAATGCTTGGCCTGGGTCAAACCTGACCTGGGCCACAGTGTGACGTTTGTTAGGCTTAAGAACTGCATTACATTTAATTACTCAATCCCAGTAGAAAATATTCTGAAGCTTGCTGCTCCTAGTCCCACCACCCTTACGTCCTCAGCCTCAGACATTCACTGTTGAGGCTGTGCTGGATTTGCAGCTCATCCTATTCAAAATTTCAGTCTGTTTCTCTTTCCTGGAGCATATTTATAGGATGCCTGTTTCCTCTACAAACAGATCTCAGGTTGTTGGAGCATATCTTGACCCTCTAGGCTATGTACATACTCAGCCCACAGTAAGCATGTAATTGGAAAAGTCCGGAAGCTCATGTGACTGGCTTTACATGCCTGATCAGATTTACGAGACTTTCACGTTATTCTAAACTTCTAAACTAAACAACAGAGACAAGAAAAACTGATGCTGGCATTTTATAATGATTCAAGTGGTCAGGGACAAAGAGTACTGTTATAAAATATTTTTAGTAGAAGGTGAGGTGATCTTAGCTCAGGATTTAGGGCAGATTCACCAGGATAGTTCTCACTGCTGTAAATATATTCTTCATCCATCTCACTCACTAATGTGCAACAAGAGTCAGAGCAGGGACATTGTCCGGTAGAGAATGAGTCATAGTCCAGGTTTCACCATGAGCTTTAGTTTTAGCTGTGAAATTTCCAAAGCCTACATGGAGTCAGCAGGAGAATGGGTTGTGACATGCAGGCAGTGTTGGTCAAGTTACTTGAAAAAAGTAATCAGATTCCCGGCAGATTCCCCCGGCTCAACATCGCCAGCCGGCAAAGATATTGCCGACATATTGGAGTCAATCGACAAGCGATTGTCCAGTTTCGACGCAAGGCTGTCCTTGGTGGAGATTCTTCACCGAGAATTTAAATGCTTGCGAGAATCCCTGGAGTACAGCAGCAGGTGGAAACGCTTGCTGCTGAAAATGCCACGCTAAGGGAGTCAGTGAAATGTCTCACAGATAATGTTACCCAGCTCAATAGAGAAAATAAAAAAATAAAAGAAACAGTTATCGATCTACAAGCTCGTAGCATGCGTGATAATCTGGTATTTTCTGGTATTCCAGAAGCCGCTGGAGAGGACGCGGAGACCACGGTAAAAAGCTTCATCAAAACCCACCTGAAGCTGCCGGAGGACACTGTGAAGAACATCGTCTTCGATCGGGTACATCGCCTCGGCCCCATTCGGGCTACGGCCGGGAGACCACGTCCTATCGTGGCCAAATTCGGCCACTTCAAACAAAAGCAACATGTGAAAAGCCGCGGCAGGGAATTAAAAGGAACGGACTTCAGCGTGAACGACCAGTTCCCCAAAGAGATCTTGGAACGACGCAGGGTCCTCTTCCCAATCCGACGCGGCTTCGTCCAGAAGGGTTCCCGCGCTGTCATCGCTGTGGACCGGCTGTACGTGGACGGACAGCTCCACCACGACCCCAACATCACTCCGTGGCTGTATTAACCTCACACCAGATAAGAATCAGCTGCACCATTTCCCTATCCACTCACACTAACTTGCATTAACATCTGTTTAACTTACCAGCATCAAATCGCATCTTAAAGTGTGATTTCATAGCAGAATTAACACCGTCACTCTCCGTCAGTGATTTAATTGGAATGTTTACATTTTGTTTTGTGTTTTTTTTTCTTCTCGTTTTTTTTTCCCCTCTCTTTCCCCCCCTCTTGGTTTTATGCTGCTCACCCCTGTCCATGGTTTCTTTCTTTATTCCTTTCACTGCCTCGATCACCTGCTTCGACACTCATCCACAAACATCCTTTATTTCGACACATACGCACCATGCGCTCAACGGCAGCACATTTACATCAGTCAGACAGCGCACACAGTCGTTTAGGATACACACACTTAAGCCAAGCCTACTCATATTAGTAACTATGCATACACAAAGTCAGACTCAGGGAGCATCTCGCCACACATTTTTTCTCTCTCTCCTTCTCTTTATTTATGAACAAGTGACGTATTCTCTCCACCTGGCTAAGCGACGCACACAGCATACATCCCTAGTTATACACAAACATCTATGGGTACACTGAGGTTCATTACATGGAATATAAATGGAGCTGGCTCCAGAGTAAAGAGGTTAAAAATATTTAACCAACTCAAAAAACTACAGGCAGATGTTGTCCTTTTACAAGAGACCCACAGACCTCTTAGAGGTTCGAATGAACTTAAAACACCTGAGTTTCCTAATGTGTTCTCAGCTTGTTATAATTCTAGACAAAGGGGAGTAGCAATTTTAATACATAAAAATATTAATTTCACAGTACTCGATACAGTTATAGATCCAGAGGGCAGATTCTTAATCATTAAACTATCTATACTTGATAAAAAGCTATGTATTGTAAGTGTATACGGTCCAAATGTTGATGATCCCTCATTCTTTCACGGTTTTTTCAGTGCACTCTCTGAACACTTAGGTGGCACACTTGTTCTTGGAGGCGACCTCAACCTTGGACTAAATGAAGACATGGATAGGCTCAATACAGCGGGAACTCAGCGTAATTGGCAGTCCACAAATATAATCAAACAGTATATGAGCGACTTTGGTCTTTGCGATGCATGGCGCTCCCTTCACCCCACCAGTAAGGAATATACTTTTTTCTCACATGTCCATCACTCCTACTCTCGTCTGGATTATTTTTTGGTCAGCAGCTCACTGCTGTGTGACATTTCAGACACTGAGATTCATCCTATAGCTGTCAGCGATCATGCTCCTGTATCTTTAACACTAATGCACAAGAATAACACTACGCCAAGTAAAAACTGGAGATTTAATATATCACTACTTAAAGATGAAGACTTTATTAAATATTTTAAAAAAGAGTGGACTTCATATTTGGACTATAATGACACTCCCGAAACATCAGCTTCTGTTCTATGGGAAGCAGGGAAAGCTGTGATGAGAAGTAAAATAATTTCTTTCTCATCACATAAAAAGAAAAAAGAAAACAAAAATATTCAGGAATTAGAAAAAAACATCAAATCACTAGAAGAAGCCTACGCGTCCCACCAAGATCAGGAAACATTGAACAAAATACGCAAAACAAAACTAGAATTAAATGAGATAATTGATAAAAAAACAAAATTCTTAGTACAAAGACTACGCCTACAAAATTATGAACATGGTAATAAATCCGGTCAATTTCTAGCAAACCAGCTAAAAATAAATAAAGAAAAAAACAACTATATGTGCTGTTCAAGATTCATCTGGGAACACAATATATGATCCGATACAAATAAACAACATTTTCAGGGATTTCTATAAAACGTTGTATTCACCACAAATAAACCCATCTAAAAAAGAAATTGATCAGTTTTTGGACAACATAACTCTTCCAAAATTATTGGACACTCAAGCAATGGCACTGGATTCACCATTGACACCAGGTGAACTCCAGGAAGCCCTGATAAGTATGCCCAATAATAAGGCTCCAGGTCCAGACGGCTTTCCTGCAGAATTCTACAAAGAATTCTGGTCGATTCTAGCACCAGTTTTCTACAGAACGTTGTTGGAAATTAAAGAAAAGGGCAGACTTCCATCAAATATGAATTCTGCAAACATTAATCTCCTGCTAAAACCAGGCAAAGACCCTGTATATCCCTCAAGCTATCGTCCAATATCCCTTATAAACGTAGACCTTAAAATAATCTGCAAAGCTCTCTCAAAGAGACTGGAGAAAATAACCCCCCTCTTAATTCATCCTGACCAAACTGGTTTCATAAAAGGTAGGCACTCATCAACAAATACACGTAGATTACTTAATTTGATAGACTACTCATACAGTAAAAACCTAGAAACTACAATATTCTCTTTAGATGCAGAAAAAGCATTCGACAGAGTTAACTGGAAATTTCTATTTGCAACTTTACACAAATTTGGTTTTGGATCCTCTTTCATAAACTGGTTAAAAATACTATATAATTCCCCAACAGCTTGTGTTAGAACAAATGACCAGACATCCTCCAGCTTCTGTCTCTTGAGGGGTACCAGGCAGGGATGCCCACTCTCCCCTTCACTGTTTGCAATTTTTATTGAACCACTAGCAGCAGCAATTAGACAGAATTCAGTAATTAAGGGCATACAATGCAAGAACGTGGAACATAAAATCAGCCTTTATGCGGATGATGTGTTACTCTTTCTCCAAAATTCACAAACCAATATCTCTGGGGTGATTGAATTGATAAACTCTTTTGCAAGAATATCAGATTACTCAATTAACTGGTCAAAATCTACAGTTCTACCGATTAATTGCTCCCTCCATAATTCCTCTTCTACACCACTGCAATCGGGAAATATAAAATATTTAGGTATTAATGTTTCTCCCAAGCTTGCAGATCTAACTAAATTAAACCATATCCCACTTTTAAAGAAGGTAGAAGATGATCTGGCTAGATGGAAATGTCTACCCATATCACTCATGGGAAGGGTTGCCGCTATAAAAATGATGGTCTTACCAAAAATAAATTATTTATTCTCAATGATCCCAACTAAACCGCCACAAGATTGGTTCAGATCTCTAGATTCATGTATGTCCAAATTCCTTTGGAAAAATAAACCCCCGCGTATAAGCTTAAAAACACTACAAAAGACCAAGGATAAAGGAGGACTAGAACGGCCTAACTTTCAGCACTACTTCTTAGCCAACAGGCTTCAGTTTATCTCAGGATGGCTAAAACATACCCTCTTAGATGAACCTTGGCTAGATGTAGAACAAGCACTTTGCAATAATCTAGAGATCTCAGACCTACCATTTATCAGCTCAAACATCCAACGACATGAATGCTTTAAAAGCATCAACATCAGCGCTTCTCTGACAGCATGGTGGGAGTTTCTAAAATTGACAGCGTCTTCATTAATCCCATGCAAACGTACACCTATCTGGAACAACCCTGACATATTACAAAACAATAATATGATAAACTTTTCAGATTGGAGTGGTAAAGGAATCAAATATTTAGAAGATATACTAGAAGGAACAGAATTTATTTCATTTGACAGACTAGTTACACAATATGGGATCAACAAGAAAAGATTTTTAGAATATCAACAAATTAAATCCATAGTAAAAAAGAAATTTAAACCGGGTCAAGTTGAACTACAAACACCACCAAGTGTGGTTCAATTTCTTACTCTTAAAACCCCCAAATTACTATCCAAAATATACAGAATGCTTTCTAAAAACAGATGAATCAATATCACTTCCTATTGCAAAATGGGAAGCGGATTTATCAGTTAACTTAGACCTAAACTCTCAGATTTGCTTAAAAACCTTTCATCTAATTAGAAATCCCAGTCTTCAATTAATTCAATACAAAATATTACATAGAGTGCACTATACAGGTCATCGGATGTTCAAGATGGGCTTTACGTCTACCAACAACTGCTCACACTGCCAAACCAATTCACCGGACAATTATATCCACGCTCTTTGGTTCTGTCCACCAGTTCAGAAGTTTTGGCGCGAGATATGTGAAGACTTATCAAAGTGTCTGAAATGTAACATTCCAACTTCCCCCTTAGTGTGTTTGTTGGGCAGCTTAGATAATGTCACTTCAGAAAAGAATATCGCCCATATGGTTTTCACTGCCCTATGCATAGCCAAGAAAACAGTCCTCATGAACTGGAAAAATAAAAATAATCTTAATTCTAACCAATATAGAAATTATCTATTAGATTACATTAGTCTTGATACAGCCTCTGCCACCACATCAGATCAATCGCTCTGGGCTCCTTTGGTCAGCTCCATCACCTAGTGGGGGTGGGGGGTCATAGTTTGGTCCCGCCTTCACTGTTGTGATTGGTGTGGGGGTAGGGACAGGCTTAGGGCGTCGGGGGGTTCCCCGGAGGCATTTTCCTTGGGGGGGCTCAACCCGGGGTAGCGGTCATGTCCGGTTAGGGGCTCTGTTGGCTCTCAGGTGACTGTTTCCTCGCGGCTGCGTGCAGCGGGACTAGGGGAGGGTCTGTGCTGACGGACGTGGGTTACTGACCTGGTAGCCTGGCTCCCCCTGGGTGGGTCCGGGATGGGCGTGAGGTTCTGGGGGCGCTCCGTCTCTGGGCTGGGGCCCGGGCCGGGCCTCGGGGGCTTGGGTCCTGGTTGGTGTGTTGCGGTTGTGGGCGGGTGGGTGCATGGGGGCCCAGCCCTGGAGCAGGGTGCCGCCGGTGCATCGAGCCACCTGGGGGGCTCTTCAACTGGTGGGGAAGATTGTCACATCTTGCAGGAGCTTTCCTCTCCTCAGGGGCTCTCTCTACAGGAGGGGGAGATACAGGAGAGGTGGAGGAAGATCTCAGCCTGGGTGTTTATTGTCTTATGTAGTCTGGAAGAAGAGTGGATGGTGGGGTGGGTGCAGTTTTCTCTGTGGTGGGGTTGGGTGGACTGTCCTGGGCTCTGTGGGGCCGGGAGGCGCTGCTGCGCTGTGCCCCAGTCTGGATGGGCCTGGGCCCCCTTTCCCTGGTGGGTCGCGGAGTATGGGGGTGCCTACTGGGGTCAGCGGGCGAGCTGGCCCCAGGGAGGGGTCACTTGCCCCTCCCTTCCTTCCCTCCCCATCTCCAGCTGCCTCCCTCTTCCCGCTCCATCACAACCACCCACACATGCAGGACCTTGGAGTAGGGGTATGTCACCAGGGTGTAGAGGAGGCCACCCCCCCTCCCCTGTCCCCTTCTGGCTGCCCCTGCCTCAATTTTATCCCACAACGTAGACATTCACATTACTCACACTCTCATTACACATACATATAGGATCTTGGGGGTGGGCACGATACACGGAATCCAAAGTACCATCAGGGTGTACACCCCACCCCTGGCGTCGTTGCCCACCTCTCAAAGTTAAATACACGTAGACATTGAGGGCCAGCAGGAGGGACCATGCGCTTACCTGCTGCTCTCTGGCAGGTAGCTCCATGCCCTCCTGGGTTTTAAATGCACCTTAGAACACACATGCATCAACACTACAATGAGCGGGTGGAGGGAGGTTTGGAGTCTTCTCTCACCCCCATTCTCTGCGACCTGCTGGAGCGGGGGGGCTAGGAGGAGGAGTTGGCCGTCCGACTGCGGTCTGGAGTGTGGGGCCTCCCTGCTGCTGCGGAGTCGGGGCGGTCTGCCTCCCCCCACCGCAGGGAAAAGGGTAACACCACCTGGGTCTGGGTGCAGTTCCCCCCCCTCCAGGGGCAAGGGTACCTAGACCCGGGGCTTAGAGTACGCTTGGGGAGTGTGATCGTGTGTACAGCGTCTCTTTATGTCTGTCTCCACGTTGGTTGAGTGTGGAGTAAGTGTATATGAGAGCATGAGGGTGGGAATGGATGTTTGTATATGTGTGTGCCTGTATTTCTGTGTCTATATGTCAGGTTGGGTGTCAGGCGCCACCTCTCTGGGGACATCTTAGGCCCTCCAAGGTATGGAGGCCTATCTCCCCCTACCACCACTTCCCCTGCCAGTGGCGGACTCCCTCAGACGTCGGTGCGTTGGTGGTTCTTTGTGTCCGGGGATGGGCGTCCAGGTACACACCGGCTCACTCCTTGGCGGCCGCTTATCGGGGCCTGGAGCCTGGGGCTTGCTCGGGCCACTTCGGAGGTGGGGTGCCCCCGGCCTCTCGGCCTGGGGCTCGGTCACTCAGGCACGGCTGGCTGCCGGCGGAGCTCACGGGCGCGTCACTGCAACTCCCCCTGGCTTCTGCTCCGCGGCTGCTGAGTGAGCCCTCATCTGGGACTCTCCTCAGCTCTTTCTGGGACAGTGGCGCGGCTGCCCCTCTGTTGGTCTTCCTTGGTCTCTTGTGTTCTGGGGGCCTCTGGATGTCTGGAGTTTTGATCTCCTCCATACCTGCTTCATGCCCTGGAGGACGGGGCTGTGCCCCCCCCCCCACACCCTCTAGCAGATCATTACATGAAGGAACCTTTTAAAAAACAAAAAACAAGCGCGTCCATGTTCACAGGTGTACACACGGGTGATCACACCCACAAACTACACCCTTTTTGGCTCCTACCTCAAAGCACACTGTGTTCTGTTGATCTTATGTGCTGCACAATAATGTTTAATATTTAGTATTTACTGTCATATTCCCATATATCATTGTGATGTTGTTTATTCTATTACTCTTGTTCTCTTCTGCTTGCTTTCTTTTTTCTTTCTCAGCAGGTGACCCAGGTGATTGATATATGCATTTTTTTTCTTTTTTTCTTTTTTTTCTTTTTCTGCTCATTCTGTTGGTTTTTGGATTTTGCCCTTCTCCCCCGTCCCTCTTCTCAGCTGTTTCTCTTTCCCTCTTTCTTTCTCCCCTTCTTTCCCCCAGTCAAGTCTGTCCCATGTTCAGTAAGTGAAAATAAAATAAACAATAAAAGGTGAATCAAATGGACCATTATGGCAAGGCTGGGATGGTCAATTTGGTAAAGTAAATCCGTTGGGCATCTTTCTTTGCCTTTAGACAACAATTCTGATGGCAAAAGAGCCAAACGGGACAGGCCAAAAAAAAAGAAAAAAAAAAAGAAAAAAGAAAAGAAAAAGTAATCAGTAACTAATTACCGATTACTTCCCCCAAAAAGTAATCCCATTACTTTACTGATTACCAATTTTCAAAAGTAATTAATTACTTAGTTACTTAGTTACTTTTTAAAAACACAATTTACAACCTGAATAGGTGATAGGGCGATAGATCTTTCAGCCCAATTCTACTTTTTCTGCATAATCCATCATACAAAATGTAATTAAATGGAAAAGTTTTTTTTTAAATCTTGTTTTATTAGTTTTAACTTTTTAACTTTATGCATCAAGCAAAAATGTAATTATATGCAACATTCTCTGACTGGAAGAAATTTGTTTAACATTTAAACCTATTTTCTGCACATTCCAGCACATAATTTTTGTGTGTGTGTGTGTTTACACTCACTCTTTCAAATAGATGCAAGTAAAACACAGCAGAAAATAAATAACATCAAAGACTAGTGGTCCTGTTGCTCTATTTTCACCTGTAAAGCAGGAGTGGCGTAGGCGGAGGTTTGCCCTGGTGCAGGTGTGCCGCGGTAGTCAGTGGAAGAATCCGCGAGTTTCTCTGTGAGTTTCCCATTACGTGGTAGCGCACTCCCGGTGCTTGCTTGAAAGTTTAGGGGGTTTTTTTCGCTTTAAAAGGAAGTTTTCTTCCCACACACAACGGACGCTAATGTTTTTGTCACTTTTTATGGAATCAAACTCAAAGTAAGGTCAGTACTTCCACGCTTTAAACGCTGCACGCTCATACTCTCTCCCGCACTCGATATATGATCCACTGTTGATCTGCACACAGCTGTTGTCACGAACGTCGCACTCGCTTACGTCACTGTCATGAGACATTCTCGCAAAAAAAAAATCACGGTTTTAGTAACGCAGTAACGCAGCGTTCCTACGGGAAAGTAACGGTAATCTAATTACCGTTTTTGCAATAGTAATCACTTACTTTACTCGTTACCTGAAAAAAGTAATCAGATTACAGTAACGCGTTACGCCCATCTCTGCATGCAGGATTACTGATGTGGTGTCGACAGTTTACTGCACATCCTCTGTAGAGTGGATATCCACATACCTTACAGACCAATATACAAAAAACCATGCTGATATTTCATCTATTTATTTTTAAAGGAACCTTATTCCAGAGTAAAACTCATTTCCTCTAAGCATCCCCGTTTGCCTCCGTTATACTGTCATGGACAAAGAGACTTAAACCACAGCTGCTGGAAGGAGACATCATATGTCTGGAAAGTCAAGGTACTGAAGTTGACATCAAAGGTCAGCTGCATTTGCCTTATGGTACCATTTGCCTTTTGGCAGCTGACAACCTTGCTTCCCATTCCCTTTGTGGGTATTTGAAGAGGTTCTCAGCTAATGTGTTTTGTCACCTCTGCTTAGCTGAGAAAAAGAAAAAACATATTTGAGGATGTGGATAAGCTTGGTTGCTGTCATCACCTTCTCCACCAGGGCGGCGACTGGGTATCTGTGCCATCCTGGATTCCACTCCCATGCTCTACTCACCTGCTGCTCACCTCCGCTCATTACTCCAGGCCTTATCTTATCTTATCTTATCTTATGGCCTTATCTGTCCTGTGTTCTCCATCTCCTTAGTACAGACCTTACTGGACTCTACCAGGTGTGTTAATTGTCATGGACTGTCCCTCAGCTCTGGACCTTCTCTCGGGACCCCTGGAACCCTGTCCCCAAATTCACTGTATATATGTACATATCTCACCTGGTGCAGTAAATAAACCCCTTTCTGCTTGCACAGCTCAGAGTCCTGCATTTGAGTCGTGCCCAGTAAATCGTGACACTAACTGCATGTCTTTGGGAGGAAGCTGGAGCATCCTTCTGTTCCTTCTGGTATAAATAAAATAATCTTCACAACTGTAGTTAGAAAAAATGTATTTCTGAAACTGAAAAAAAATTGTCCAAGCCAACTAAAGACACAGCACAGCTACATTAGATACATTGTATTGTAACCAGAAGGTTGCCGGTTCGAGCCCCGGCTCAGTTGTTGTGTCCTTGGGCAAGACACTTCACCTACCGCCTACTGGTGATGACCAGAGGCCGATGGCGTAATATGGCACCCTTGCTTCTGTCAGTCTGCCCCAGGGCAGCTGTGGCTACAACTGCAGCTTGCCTTCACCAGTGTGTGAATGTGAAAGTGAATAAATAGTGGAATTGTAAAGCGCCTTGAGGGTCTCGAAAAGCGCTATATAAATGCAATTATTAAAACATTTAAATGCTGGATGCTTGTGTTGTTATGAGTGTTTTGTACTTTCATGTAAAGCCTGTCTTTAGAGTGAGTGAGGCTTGTTTTACAGCCCGACTTGTTAAAAAAAACAGCAAAAAGGTATCATTTATATTTAATCCCTTGAAAAATATAAAAATTTATGTGAAAAGTCAAACAGCCTCCTCTGAAAAGGCATGAGACAGTATGCATGTTGGTCTTTAATTATTCAGATGAATTTTGCATATCTACAACAAACAATATTCTGATGCCATGCATAATTAATGAATTCTGTCTTTAACTAAAGTTCCTAATTACATTATGTACAAACAGCAGATGGAAAAAGCACAGCGGGAGCTGCAATAACAGAGACAGAGCCATCAAAGTCACATTTTAATTACATTCCTCCTGAACTCTGTCCACACACACAGGCCTCATCACAGGACGCATGTGGTCATGTCTCTCAACTCTGAGCTGTTTCTGAAATTTTAATTTTAAATCAATATTCCTTAAAGCTGCCATGTGGTTACGACTGGGACATCGAGTATGTAAAATATGAAGGATTATAAAAGATGGTAGCCATAGTTACTGTAGATTGAAAGGTTTGATTCAGCTACAAAACTAAAACACATACAACCAAGAGAAAATCCAAGTGACTCAGGTGTATATGTACAAACACCTCAGCAGCACACACACACAACAAACTGTAATATTAATTTGCAATGCAGACATACCCGCTGATCTCTGTCGTGTCATATTAAAGATAACACATGCCAGTAGTGATGATACAGGACAGAAGCAGGAGGAACAATTGAAATGGAGCTTTTACACCAGTCTTTATAATAATTAACCGAGACAGCTGGGAAAAGAGCATAATCGCCTATGAATTACCTTTGTAGAGGTCACACTGTGGCAGACAATAAAGATATAATCGGCGCTGTGTCAGGTGAGCTGCCTGCTGGATGAATGCAGATGAGAGGGAATTTGTTAACAGGCTGATCCAAGGTGAGCATTTGCATTTTTAAAATGGCCTCATCTGTCTCAGGTGTTTAGCTCACACGGTGAATCGCGACAAGTGCAACAGTAAAACATGTTGAACTTTCTAGATTAGCAATATTACAAGCTGCCAGGTGTATGAAGGTCAGAGGTCACTTCATGTACCGCCTCGTGTTTCCCACGTGGCTTCAGAGTAACCTGTATGGCAGCCATATGCAGCGATATGGCATCTGAATGCAGAAGAGGTTCTGCTGCACGCTCAGCAGTGAGGGTGGAATGCGGGGAAATTAAACCTGTGTATTTTCCATTAATCTGGCCACTTTCATTCAATTGCTCCATCTGAATTTCAGCATGATACCCATGTAACAGAGCTTTGGGAATGCAAGAATCTCCAAAACTTTATTGGATGCTAAGTTTTCCAAGCAGAAAGTAGCCTCCATGAATGTATCAGGATCTACATTCATGAAGTAGTTTGTCAGACTTGGTTCAACAACTGATCCTCAACAAAATGATGCTGGTAAGGTTTGGAAAGGTGGATTTTCACCTCCATTGATTGTCAGTATTTGACAAACTGCAAAGTTATTATTACTTTGTGAGATCGTCAGGTTTTGCGGTGCAGAGTGTGGTGGTTGCTTGCAGACCCAAATGCAGAAAGCAGTACTTGGAGAAAAATGTAAGGGTGAGTGTTTATTGGGCAATTGACAAAAGTAACTCACATTCCAGAAACAGGAAACCAAATTCCAACAACTACAAGAGATCCCAGGGAAAGCACAGCTACTTTATTTGAGACAACTGGACAAAGGACAAGGGGAGACATTAAATATGGTAAAGAGAGGTAATGAGGTAAGAGGAAACAAGGGGGGAACACAGCTGAAACTAATCATAAAACATAAGACCA
Organism: Mchenga conophoros; assembly: GCF_057382185.1. Lineage (NCBI taxonomy): Eukaryota > Metazoa > Chordata > Actinopteri > Cichliformes > Cichlidae > Mchenga > Mchenga conophoros. Next base: position 13,481,838 of record NC_140527.1, on the reverse strand, counting down.
TGGAAGGATATGAAAAAGCAAATGCACAAGACAAAGCTTACCAAAAATAAAACAGGAAATAACTAAACAACGGATCATCGCTGACACGCACAGAATCCATGTACAGAACCCAAACCGGTAAAAATACGAACCTGGGAACGCTGTGCTAAGAACAACGCAAAACTCAAAACTTTGGGTCCAAGACCATGACATCCTCCTTCAGACTCCTTCAGTAACTTATTTAGGAAAGAAACATTAGTCTCATTAGTCTATATCTGCAGTTCATAAGAGAAGTCTTGATGAGTTGATGGTGAGGCAGCGTGACTGAGGGCTGCACACTTTTAAGTCATTGTTTGTAATGACTGTGCGAAGACGATGGATTACACTGATATATTTTTAAAGCACTGGTGTTTTTGCCAGCAGTTTAGTCTTAGACTAGAACAGCTGTGAATATAGTGAATACTCCCTTGGTCTCCTGTTGCGTTGTGTAGCATAACATTAGCTGTAAATGAATAAAATGTTTGGAAGAGCACTGATTCTTTGTTTTTTTACTTGGGAGCAGCAAATGTTACCAAGAGCTTCCACTATGAGCCAAAGGATCTCCTATGAGCATCACTTGGCAACAGTGGGGAGGAAGAATGTGCTATGAGAAGAAGAGATATCTGGGAGAATTGGGCTCAGGGAGGAGATGCTATCGGCTATGACTGTTTGGGGTTGTGATAGGAATAAGAGAAGAGAGCAGGAGAGAGAGACGGAAAAAAGAATGGGAAAAACCAAAAACCACAAGAGAGAACAAACATCAATAAAAGCTTAATAAGAAAAAGAGTAATATAGAGTGAGCAGTACTGGAAATTAGAACATCAAAACATTAAAAGGTTAACTCGAAACCAGCCAATATTTGTAGATAATATTTGCTTTTTTAGGCAGGCATGTTTCTCCTATGCAGCCCCCCCCCCTCCACACACACACCACCACCCTTCCAGCAACATAATACAAGTGAAATTAATCCTCAGAATAATGAATAAGGTAATTTGGGTGGCTGGAGTCTCATGCTGAATAAACATTATTCTGATCCTGAGGTGTAAATATGTGAGGAGTCCCGATAAGCACAGCTCTGAATGGAAAAAAATGTCGGTAATTTGCATTTGTTGGACCATTATTTGACAATACTGGTGTGTGTGTGCGTGTGCGTGCATGCTCTATCTGCACTGGGACAGACGTTTAAATGTATTCTCTGTGCGGCAGCAGACATCAAAACACAATTCAGCAGACACGACGCGCTTCCATTGATACTGCTGTTTTTTTAGCGAGAACAGGAGCTGTCAGCCATGTGTCTGAGTGTTTGTGTGTGTGTGTGTGAGTGTGCGTCAAGACATATCTAAATATAATTTCACAGACTTGCCAAGTTGCCAGCGTTCCTGCCATTCAGCGAGACAACGGAAGTCTCGGCTCTGCTTCAGTGAGAATCTTTTGTGATTGTGTGTGGATTTGTGTGTATGTGAGTGCAGTAGAGGGAGGCCCGATAATGAAACACGTCACGTGTGTCACCTTTTGCGTTGCCTTTTCTTTGGCTTTTGCAATCCGGGTTGGAAAACACACCTTTCACCATTTAGACACAGGTGCTTACAATCACGCGATGATGTGCACGCATGTGCTGGATAAACACACGAAGCTTACACGTGCAGGTACATTTACATGTTCATTCATACAAACACATAAGCTCCCAAACACACATTCAGACTTCATTCTTTGACCTTATGTCTATGGAGATGTCACAGTCACACAGGTGTAGAGGCTGGTCGGTAATCCTCTGGCAGGCTGTGTTCCCTGACTGGTTGGTGAGTGGTTGCTGGCTGTTGCAAAGAGAAGTCTGCACTAAAAACCTTCCTGTGATTGCTTTGGTCACTAACTGCTTGCTGTGGTCACCTGTAGTTTGAATGGAAGACACCGACTTGTCTCTGGATAACTGACCACCCTGAAACCTGAAAAAGTGTGATAGAAACTGGAAATGAAGAACATTTGCTTCCAAAGTAAAAGCTGTGCCCTCTACTCAAACCAACATGTTTCAAAAGGTGGAACTTTTACTCTGAAGGGTAGTAGTGTGTCATCTATGCAAACTAGAGGCAACCACAACACGCTTTCTAGCAACCAAAAAATATAAATACAGAATACTGAATATAAATGTCAAATTTCCAAAATCTTTCTACAGACATTTTCACACATATGCGTGTTCAGACCTTTGGAAACATAAACTCTGTTATGTGAGAGATCTGCCTGGATAAAAATGGAGGCAGCCACATCACCAGCGTACTATATTACCCATGCTACTCACACACTGGAGCAATCTGAAAATACATGGGCTTTGTCACAGGGAGCTGCCAGGCTGAACATTTGTTTTCTCAAAAAAAAAAAAACAAACCCAATGATACTCCTGTGAATGTGTGAAAATAGCTGAAGTCTGCATGACCCTGACCAGAGCAGGAAATATCTGTCACTATCTTTGCCCTAAATCTAGTATATAAACATTTATGTAGTCATATTAAATTAAAAATATCAGATACAAAAAAACCTGCCCTCACAATTTTCAACTGATATATTTTTATATTAATTCTTACAGAAGTGTTGAGATAAGGTTTTATGAGATAAGCCTTCAACAAAGAAGAGAAAAAAACTATTTAATACTGATGTCTTAGAATTACTGAAACTTCCCCTGAATGAGAATTTGTCAAATCGGATTTACAGACAACAGACAGCACACACACTATTCTTTTTTTTTTTAACCCAAACTGAATTCATTATAAAGTGCACAGTCATAAACATACAAAACCTCAACATTAAATTCATAGTGATGTCAACTATAATAACTGACAATGAAATAAAGAAACATCACTGACAGACTGACATCTGTCTGTCTGGAAACTGGACTCCAGTGAACTACGGTGAGCGCCATTGTCTGCCCCTAAGGAATGATCCAAAACACAACAGCAGGTCCACCTCTGAACAGCCCTAATAATAAAACCGAGGTTAGCCGAATCAGACTGAGATGCGCGAATGACCATAAACAGATTGTTGGTGCTGGAAAACCCTCCAGTTTGGTGGAATTAAAACAATTCAAGAAGAGTCTACTTTACTTCGTCTGTACTTTACCAGTTCCCAGAAACTAACCAGAAAACTAACCAGTCTAACCAGAAGACAAATGAAGATAAACTGAAACTAAGGTTCAGGGTACATGAAAATCCAAAATAACGGTCGATCATCAAATAAGACACAAAAACTCAGTTATAAAAACTCCTCTAATCCAACAGAATCATTCACCTTCCTGTTTCTAGTACCAGTTTGGACAAGTGGAGATTATGACATTTAAGCTCATAGATATGACATTAAGTCCACCATTGCTCTTTTCCTTACTATGATTAATAACCCCATTAACCTTTTTCCATAATTACATAATCTTAGCAGCTCTTTTCTATTCAGGTCTCCAGATTTTTATTCATTTTTTTTCCTTTTATGATCGTGATGCACACCTAGAAATTCTGACTCGTGTTAACTTTGTCCACTGCACGACAGCACAGTGCGTGCCAAGCACAGGAGAGAGTCTATGTACATGATGGCCTGGTGTATGAGAGAGCTTCAGTGTCATCTGCCTTTCAGGGCTAGCACAATAAGAGCTAACACAAACATACACATTTATTTGAAGCACTTGTGCATTGACACGTTTGTATGAAGATGCAAATGTACTGTAACGCCCCCTCCACACACACACATGTGAACATTGTCCATGTTCACGTTTAAATGCAGCAGGCGAAGGTTTTCTGTGGTGCGAGGACCTGATCTTTCCTATACACTGAGTCGGGATGGTGCTGCAGTGTGAGGCTGACGGCTCTGAGATTTAAGGCTGGCTGCTGCACTCAGCTGCCTGCACAGGATTTTCTAATTAGAGTTGGCGACTTGGCTTCAGCTTTGCCTTGCAATAAATCACTGAGCCTCTCAGGTGCATTCCCTCCAGCCTTGCTCGGCGGCATTTCACTATCAGCACACTGATTGAGTTCCCCCGATATTTTCATCCAGGAGAAGGAAGAGAAAAACAGAAACACTGTGTGTGTGTTTGTGTGTGTGCATGCCTGGGTACTAGTAAGTTAAAAACCTGGAACTTGGCACAGATTGCATGAAGTTCTTCATCTTTGAGGTGTCACTATGGCACAGTGTTTAAGACTCTCACCTTACAAGGGAAAGGCTCCTGGTTCAAATCCCAGCTGAGGTCTCTCCGTGTCCTCCTACAGTCTAAAGACATGCATGTAAGGATACGTGCTAAGTGTTCAGTTAAAATGTGACCTGTAGCCTGAAGTGTTTCAAGTGGCCAGCAAGATTAAATGTGAGTACATTGCTACGGCAATCTATCCATCAGTGCACTGTAAAACCCAACAGTAAAAGAAGTAAGTTGTTCTTACTCAGTTCTGAAAAATAGTTAAAGTAACTTTCATGAAGTGTATTAGGTAGTATACATATGTTATAATAACTTTATTGTAATAAGTACACATGATGTTTTTGTAATGTTTTAAGTACTGTTGCTTTAAACTGTTTAAGTAGTGTTAATTCATTTGTATTAGTCATCATCCACAGCCCCACCCCCAGCGTTTTGCCTGGACTTGTCGGCCATGAGGCACAAGTCTCGTCAAGAGAAATTTTGCAAGAGTGGAAAGTACAAGATAAACGTTATTTTTATGTTTTTTTGTTAATGCTTACTTCTAGCATACAAAACGTACGTTTATCAGACTGCTTTGTTTTAGTTGTACTTTGTTGTAATTTATCATACTACTTTGTTGTAGTAGCTCGTAACTTAGCTTGTCAGCACACAATTCCCGCCTAGCGGTGTATGGAGTCTGCCTTCACAATTTAAAAAATTAATGGTTGGTGGCTTGTTTCAATCAAATAGTTGGTAAGTAGTCTAATTTTTGCAAACTGCATGGCACAAAACTTTTTGGTAAAATCAGTGTTTAGGCTTTTCTGACTCTGAACTTTATCAAGTTCAAATGTAGCCTACTTTTGACACAGTGAAAATAGTAGAAGATTTATTTAGTGTTCATTTTAAGAGTTTACTGGACAAGTTCACCTTCACAAATTTAAAATATGATGGTTAGTGGCATGTTAGTCATGAAATAATTTACCTTTTCAAAGCTGCACTGCACCAAACCTAAACGTTTCTGACTCTGTACTTTCCAAGGGTTAGCCTATTGTGTACTTCACTTATGTAAAATTGCTTTATTATTTTATAACATTTAGAGTAGTTGACCAACCTGAATTGAAAATGAACTGTAGTTACTGTTTTCAAAGCTTGTGTTATCCAGGTTGACTGTTTTTAAGTGAAGTAAAAGTCTAAAAGTAAAAACTGTTCTGCTAGCATTCTGTCCTCATGGCTTTTGTGTTATTACAGTCGGACGATTGAAGGAGCAGTAGCATGCGAGAGATCATCCAGCACTGCACTAAAGACAACCAGTAAAGGTGATTTTAAAACGATTTAGCATCAAAATGTGGAATTGCAAGTTGTGTCGTTTTTCTACTGCCATAAAAGTCATGTTGTTGAAGCATTATCGGCTCAACCATGGTCAGTACTCCACAATTTCACCCTTTCCCTGTCTCTACAACACATGCATGTGTACATTTAGTACATTTAATTCATTAAAGATACACATGTCAAGAATGCACACTCCCACACAAAGAAAAGACGAACCGTCTTTTCTTTGTGTGGGAGTGTGCATTATCTAGATTTGAATAAATATGGATTTTGTTGCCCTGTGTGTAATTTTAAGCAGCCATTTATTGAAAGCCAAATGTTTATCCATCTGAGGGGGCATTTAAAACGAAAAGAAACTGTTCCATGTCCTTTCAAGAACTGCAATTTTAAAACCAATGTATACTCAACCTTCAATGCCCACAAATGCAGAGACCACCAAAATTCAACAAGTTACAATGAAGGCATTGTGCAAAGTGTTATAAATGTAGAACAAAAAGATGACATGCAACTTGATTCAATAGAGTCATCAGATGACAATCAAGTGGCATCCACCAGTGAAATCAGTGGAATTGAGGGTTTAGAAGAGCAGTTGCAATACAATCTGGCTGGATTTTTCTTGAAAATACAGACCATTCTCCATGTGTCCCAGAGAGCAACACAGGAGATTATTGAGCATATTGATCAGTTTTTTTTGTTATCACAACCTCTGGTTAGAAAATCAGTTGTAGATATACTGAAAAAGCACAACTGTACATATACGGACAAACTGGTGGATGAGATTTGTCAGGCAGTTTCTGATAGTAATGTTTTACATAAATGTGTCACATCTGAAGGACCACTATCTACAGCAAAGAGGAGGAAATCATATTACGAAGCAAATTTTCCATATGTCAAACCTGTGGAGTATTTAATTGAATCGTCAAAGCACACTTATATGTATGTGCCTATTCTCACATCTTTGCAATTGTTGTTGAAAAAAAATGATGTGCTTGAAGAAATTAAACAAGCACCCACACAGATTCCTGAACATTTCATGTCATTTTCTGATGGATCCTACTACCAGGAAAATGTTCTACTGTCACAAGGGTAGCCAAAATGATTAGTGATTCTCCCAATATGTTATTGCACAGAGAGCATTTTTATTGAATTTTCAGCCAAGCGATGGCTAAAAGCTACAAGATGCTAAAAAAAAGGCATTGTAAGGAAGTTAAATGAGATTTGATTTTGATTTTTGATTTTATTGATTAGCATTCAAATTCAAATCTCAGTGAAAACAGTGAAGAAAAAACAACAACAAACAAACAGTGAAAACAGAACAAAAATCTACCATAAAGAAAGAAAGCATGAGACAAGGCTAATCAAAAGGTATTGGCTGAAGCATTTGCTTATTACGCCAACCCTTTTCACAAAATATCTTTTTGTATGCAGCTCCTGTACACAGGGCTTGAAGAAAATAATAAAACAAAGCAAAAACCAAACAAACAAACAAACAAACAAAAAAAAAACAAAGAAAAAAAAAACTTTCCACCTTAGATAAGTAACTACATCAAAGCAAAAGAATCAAGAGGTTGTTTTTTTTCTCCTTTTTGCTCTTTTCATTCTTGATTTATATATTTTTCTATTACTCTATTTTTAAACATGTTTTTAAACAAGGAAAATGAACCACACCTTTTTAAATCACTGTCATAACTATTCCACAGGTTAACTCCTCTAACAGAAACACATCTCTGCTTTATATTTGTCCTCATCTTGTTTTTTTTTTAAAGAAATCTGTTCCCCTTAAGTCATATTGACTCTCTCTGACTTTGAACAGCTTCTGAGTACTGGGGCAAAGCAAGTTATTTTGTGCTTTATACATTATCTGTGCCATTTTATATTCAACTAAATCATAAAATTTCAGGGTATTCAGATTAATAAACAAAATGTTAGTTGGTTCTATATAGTTTGATTGGTTTATAATTCTTATAGCTTTTTTTTGTAACTTGAAAATATGAAGAGTGTTCGTTTTATATGCATTACCCCATATCCCCAGACAGTAAGTCATATATGGAAGCAACAGAGTACAATAAAGTGTGTATAATGTTTTTTTGTTCAGGACATGCTTTGTTTTATAGAGAATAGCAATGGTTTTTGACATTTTTGTTTTCACGTGGTTTATATGAGACTTCCAACTCAGCTTATCATCAATTATCACTCCAAGAAATTTATTTTCGTACACTCTTTCAATTTCAATTCCATTAACCCTTATTTTAGATACATTTTTCATTTGTCTAGTGCCAAAAATAATCAATTTTGTTTTCTTTATATTTAATGATAACTTATTTACATCAAACCAGTTTTTTAATATATTTAACTCCTTTTCCGCTGTAGTCAGAAGCTGTTCTAAGTTTTTACCTGAGCAGTACAGAGTGGTATCATCAGCAAACAATACACATTTTAACAGTTTGGAAACACTATATATGTCATTTATATATAATATAAATAATTTAGGGCCCAGCACAGAGCCCTGAGGAACACCACAAGTTACCTTCAACTGCTTAGATTTTACATTATTGAATTCGACATATTGATATCTTTCATCCAGGTAACTTTTCATCCACTTGTATGCTATCCCTCTTATGCCATATCTCTCTAGTTTATTCATTAATATAGAATGATCAATTGTATCAAACGCCTTTTTTAAGTCTATAAAAACACCAACAGTATATTCCTTATTATCTATTGCATTAGATATCCCTTCAACAAGTTCCATCACTGCCATTGAAGTGGACCTTTTCACTCTAAAGCCATATTGGTTATCACTTAGGAGATTATGCTTCTCAATATATTTATCAAGTCTATTAACAAATAACTTTTCTAAAATTTTTGAGAACTGTGGGAGTAGTGATATTGGCCTATAATTGGTAAACTGACATCTCTCTCCGTTTTTATGGATTGGAATATCTTTTGCTATTTTCATTTGTGAGGGAAACACACCAGTTTGAAAGGACAGATTACAAATGTATGCGAAAGGTTGCACTATATATTCTATAATACTTTTAACTAATATCATGTCAATACCAAAACAGTCAGTGGACTTTTTATTTTTAAATGTCTTCACAATGTTAATTATTTCTCTATGAGTTACAGCACCAATAAACATGGAGGACACATTCTGAGTAATATGTTTATTTAGGTCGTTATTATTTCTTGACTCTGGAATTTCTTTTGCTAAATTAAAGCCAACATTTACAAAGAAATCATTAAATTCATTTGCAATGTCTTTAGTTTTATCAAGCACAATATCTTTATCTTTTTTAAAATAATCTGGATAATTCTTATTTTTTGAGCCCTTTTTGATTATACTGTTTAATATGCTCCATGTTTCTTGTGTGTTACTTCTACTTTGCTCCAATAATTTGTGGTAATATTCTTTCTTACTTGTTCTTATAATATTTACTAATCTATTTTTATATAACTTGTACTTTATTTCAGCATCTTTTGTCCTCTGTTTTATGAATCTCTTATATAGATTATTTTTCTTTTTACATGCATCTTCTATCCCCTTTGTGATCCATGGCTTATTTGATCTGTGATGCTTTCTAGTGATTTTCATTAAAGGACAGTGTTTTTCATATAGTGAAATTACAGTTGATAAGAATGCATCATACGCACTATTTGAATCTTCATTTGCAAAAACCTCATTCCAATTGTGTTCCTTTAAGTCCACCTGGAGGGCAGCAATGGCTCTTGTTGTTCTATGTCGTATCATATCAAATATTTGATTCTTTTGTTTAGTTTTAATCCCAAAATAATTTTGAAAAATTGCAAAAACAGGAAGATGATCGCTTATATCAGTTATAAGAAGTCCACCTACTATTTCATGGTCAATTTTATTTGTGAATATATTATCTATCAATGTAGCTGTATCAATTGTTATTCTACTTGGTTTTATAATTACAGGGAAAAGGGAGTTACTATACATTGTATTTATGAAATCTGTTGTTTTCTGATGTCCATTTGGGTTTAGCAAATCTATATTAAAATCACCACAAATTATTTGCACTTTTTTATCATTTAGGTTGCTAAACATAGCAGCAAGTTTTTCATTGAATATCTCAAGGCATGAACCTGGTGTCCTATAGATGCAACTTATAATTATATTGTTAGCTTTTTCAACATGAATTTCAATAGTGACACATTCCAATATGTTATCTATGGTGCTTGACATGCATTCAATCAGACTACATTTCAAAACTTTATCTACATATAAAGCAACACCGCCTCCTTTTTTATTCACCCTGTTCATTGTAAATAATTCGTATCCTTCCAGTCCCATTTCACTAACTTTCTCATTATCGAGCCATGTTTCTGATATTGCAATTATGTTAAACTTTTTTAACTTACTTAAACATTCTGTAATTTTAGAAAAATTTTTATACAGGCTTCTACTATTGAAATGTATGACCGACAATGCATTTGCCATATTAATATTCACATTGAATTGGTCATCTGTATAGTACTCACAAGTATTATTGGTGTTATTGTAGAAGTGGGTATCTGGGTCAATGTTACTTTCAGGGTCATTCATGTTGTGCTCTGCATAGTTAAACGTTTTGAAGTTCGTTTTCTCAGCGTGTGTGGCAAAATAACCACCTTGACAGTCCTTTTCATAATCAAAGTCTTCCTCTTCAATATCTCCGAATGGAAACCTATAATCTGTGTCCAAACTTGTCATTTACGTGTTTTTGTTGTTGTTGTTTCCATTGTTTTTGAGCCATAAGGCCAGAAACACTTTCCATACCCATTGTTCATTATCCAATCGTCACTTTTCCAATAGATTCCATAGCAGATTCCTGACTATTTATATTGCTCTAAGTCTTTGAGTTCTCTTATCATCACAACTTTCGCTTCTTCGGGATTGCCATTTAGTCTTATCATTACTTTGCAGTTCCTCGTCCATGTCGCTTATATCTTATTTTGTTTTCTCAGGCTGCGTGCCTGTCTTGCAATTTCAGCAGTCTTTTTCGTTAAATGTTCATTTAAATACACACCAGTCCCTTTTAGCTTCTTACCCTGTTTCAGTAACTCAATCTTTGTTTTGCGACTCACAAACCGAAGAATGATTGCTGGCTTTGTTTTACTGTCTTTTCTGGGGAGCGTGTGGCATGCTGCAATATGATGGCTCTGAATACTTACATTCTTCGTTTGAAGGAATTTTATCACTTGCTGTTCAAGCGTTTGCAGCTCCTCTACCGGGGCATCTTCACCGTCTTTACCTCCGCCAGGTGTTGCGTCTCCAGACCACTTATGACTAAATCATCCATTCTTGTGTATTGTTCAAGGTCCTCGATTCGCCGTTCCAAGTCGTCTATTTTCTTGTCCTTGTCCTTTATGAGGTTTTTTAGTTGTTTTATTTCATCCATTAGGTCATGTAGCATACCTTGTTGTTTAGCCACTTTGCTCAGTTCATCAGACATGAAATTAAGCGATTTCCTAATCTCCTCCAACTCCTCTTCAACTCCTGGGTTAGCTTTTTTAGGTGGCATTTTGAAAATGGTGAGATTAGTATTTCCTTGTGATGGCCCGTTGAAGTCACTGTTGATTTACTTGTTGGTGCCTTGCTAGAGGAGCCTGGGCCCAGTGGCTGCTGGAGGATCCTGGGCCTGGTGGAGCAGGAGGATCCTGGGCCTAGTGACTGCTGGAGGATCCTGGGCCTGGTGGCTTCTGGAAGAGCCTGGGCCTGGTGGCTGCTGGAAGAGCCTGGGCCTGGTGGCTGCTGGAGGATCCTGGGCCTGGTGGCTGCTGGAAGAGCCTGGGCCTGGTGGCTGCTGGAGGATCCTGGGCCTGGTGGCTGCTGGAAGAGCCTGGGCCTGGTGGCTGCTGGAGGATCCTGGGCCTGGTGGCTGCTGGAAGAGCCTGGGCCTGGTGGCTGCTGCAGGATCCTGGGCCTGGTGGCTGCTGGAAGAGCCTGGGCCTGGTGGCTGCTGGAAGAGCCTGGGCCTGGTGGCTGCTGCAGGATCCTGGGCCTGGTGGCTGCTGGAGGATCCTGGGCCTGGTGGCTGCTGGAAGAGCCTGGGCCTGTGGCTGCTGGAGGATCCTGGGCCTGGTGGCTGCTGGAAGAGCCTGGGCCTGGTGGCTGCTGGAAGAGCCTGGGCCTGGAGATCCTGTTTCCATTTACAGTTACATGATTTTTTAGAGTTTCTTGTTTTAGTCAACAGGCAGATTTTCAGGCTACAGACACTGTCTGTGTGCTACAACCCAAAATGATTAAGATGATAATAAAATCAAAACCCAGCCTAAGAATAAATAATGGAAGTGCAGTGAAGCAAACACAAACATGTAAAAGTGCCTTATTAAATGTGTTTCCTATGTAAGTGCTTTAACAATCCCACAGATTTATACTCTAATGGATGCATCAGAGAGCAACTTGGCGTTAGTATCTTGCCCAAGGATATTTGGCATGCAGACTGGAGCAGACAGGAATCGAATCGCCGACCTTCCGATCAACAGATGCCTCACTAAAGCTCCTGAGCCACAACGGCCATATGAAGCCAAATATTTCAGCGAAGCTCAAAATGACCCTGACACGGTCAGTAACTCTTGAGTCTAGACTGATACTCAGTCTTAGTGTTTCTAGTTTAAACATTTGCAAAAAAACCAAAAAACAAAACATATTATAAGCTGTCTGTATTATTAATCTAAAATATTATTAATCTAAAGTTTCATGAAAATGAAGTTCACTTTGAACATTCTGGGTTCTTGCACATCTGCATTCTTGCCTGCTTTCAAATCACATCTCCACCTTGCATTTTTCATTATCATTGCCTAGCAACAACAAAACTAGTAAAACTACCAGGATCCATCTGTCCACATCACAAAGCTCCATACAGGAAAGCACAGACACATCTTTTACTAACATTTGTACAAGGTGATTTCAAACAACAACAACAAAAGAAAAAAGCTGCACATCAGTCAGTCAAATGATTTTTTATGTTTCCTCTTTTATGGTTTCAATAATAAACATGATATTTGACTTTGGTCAAATCTAAGAAAAGGAAAGAAAGCAGATTAAGATGCTTTTCTAAAATCTTATATCAGCATAAGTGGCCGCATTCAGACTGAAGATGCAAAACAAACAAACAAACAGTCCACTTTAAATGTTTCTCTGTGCTCTGATGACCTGTTTTCACAGCTTCAGTGGAGGATTTCACCTCTTCTCTGTGAGCAGCAGCAGTGCAGAGCTCAGACTGCTGCCAAATATCAGTGTAACTGAAAAATGACCACCTTCAGAAGTAATTTACTCTGCCTGATGGTGACATGATTGCATTGCACTTACAATGTCTTTGTACAGATAAGTAAAGTGTGGTGGGAGAGACAGAGAGCTGGCGCTTTTACACACACACACACACACACACACACACACCCACGCGCACACTCGAGTGTACTGTACTGATGACTAAGAGTCTTCTGTAATGACACAAATGCTAAATGGATCTGTAGTGCTGATTGTCACACTGCAGTGTTTCACTGGGAAGTTAGAGATCAGTCAGCTGAACAGGCAGTGAGCCTCAAAGGTGGCGATACAGAAGCCCTTAAACCTCGCCTCTGATCTTAGCAGTGAGGGTGAAATCAGACTCCCAGAAAATGATTAAATTACAAATAACAGACATCAAATCTTCCTGAAGACAAAAACATGAAATCTGCTGTTTTAAGCTTTTTATTCTTTCCCAGCTGTACTGCTTCCTTATTTCCTTACTGCTTATAAAATGAATAACAACAGCAAGTGAGACCAGAATTCATTTGTAACTGTAGTCCTTGATTTATGTAATTAACACAAATGACACACCAAGACAGTGACCGAGTGATTTAATATCAAAAAAAGAATGCAATAAAAAAGTTTGAACATTTTTTAAAAAAGGCCACCCGTCTCATAATTTTCAGACAGTGGTTAGAATCACTAAATAGAAATTATAATCAGTAAATACAGAAAAGTCATAAAGGACATGAAGTAAAGTGAAGTGAAAAAAGTAATTTAACAGATGACAGATTCACAGTCCAAGCTCCTTAGGCTGTTCCCAGAACAAATTCATTACAGTAAAGTGTTACTACCACTGATAAATCTACAGCTTTGTTCCCATAAATCACAGTTTGCTGCTTGTCTTTCTGTATTTGGACAGAGGTAAAAATATTTTCACATCTGTGCCCAGATGATAAACACTAATGTATTAAAAAGCTCCTTCTAATGTACATATTACAAAAAGCCGTTTAGGGCCAAATGTGCTTTTTGCCCAAGCCTTTCATTTTGTTAGCTCACTGTTTGAATACAAGATGCACCTCAAGTGACTGATTCCTGTTCGAGAAAGGGTTTTAATAGCTGAGTCAAACACTAAAAGCTTTGCAAATTGTTTGAAAGCAGCAGCAGATGATGGATGTTGACGATTCACCGTGGAGCAAAATAAAATCTAACTCTAAACAGATCAGTCGGTGTTGCAGTTCAGGCCATTTATATGAACGTATTTTGCTCTCTCCTCATTTGCCCTCTTTCATTTCATTCTCTTCTCTGCTCTCGCTTCCTGTGGGGCGTTCTTCACTTCCTGTTTATTACGTCATAGTCACAAACACGTCTCATGTGTGTCTCAGACAGTGTAATCCTTTGTGAAATAGAGCTAAAAAACTGAAATACATGAAAGGATTACCATAAACATATACACTGAGTCATTTCTGGCTTGCTGTTTAAGGAATAGATTTTTTAAAGATTTTTAATTGCAGTCAGCCAATGGGAAGCTATTATAGTAAAAAATAATATCATTGTTTATGGTCTTTTGGGTTGCTTTAAAAAAGTAAAATTTATTGCCTTCTTTTCACTAAAAACCTGTTTAATCCAACCATTATTTAGGTCCAGGTCATGGAGGCAGCAGTTTAAGCCCGGCCACCTCCACCAGCTATTCTGAGAGGTTTAATGTAATTTCTTCTAGAAGCTATCTAGGAGGCATCATGGTAAGTAAAAGTAAGTAAGTAAATATAACGCTTTTCACAGATAAAAAAATCACAAAGTGCTTTACAACACAGAAAATGGAAATATAAAACAATATAACAGTAAATAAAACAGCAAATAAAACAATGTAATACAATAAAGAATCAATGGAGTCCGTGCAGCGTAGAGACAGTGGAAGAGAATTCCACAACCGCGGTGCCACCGTCTGAAAGGCCCGATCACCACGAGTTTTAAAACGAGTGTGTGGTACCACCAGCAGTCTTTGATCTAATAACCTTAAAGCTCGAAAAGATGAATGTGGTCAGATAAATATTAAGGAGCTTGACCATGTAAGGCCCTAAAGGTTAGAACTAAAATTTTAAAATGAAACCTAAAACTTACAGGCAACCAGTGAAGGGAGGCCAAAACTGGAGTAATATGTGATCTTCTCTTGGTGCCTGTTAAGAGACGTGCTGCAGCATTCTGCACAGTCTAAAGACGATTTAAGGCTGATTTGTTAATACAAGTAAAAAGGCCGTTACAGTAGTCTAAACGAGAGGAAATAAAAGCATGAATAATCATCTCAAGTTCAAGCTTTGATACCCTTAGTCTGAGTTTAGAAATATTCCGTAAATGATAAAAAACAGTTTTGGACCAGCTGCTTAGAATGCTGCTCGAGTGACATCGAGCTGTCAAATACGACACCGAGGTTTCTAAGGCTCGATTTTACATAGGGGTCTAAGAAGCTCATATGCTGCCTGATTTCTGGGACCATGTGGTTTGGAGCAATAATTAGAGTTTCTGTTTTATCAGAGTTTAGTTGGAGCAAATTGTCATTTAACCATTGGTTGATTTCAAATAAATAAACCAGATCAGATAAACCAGCTCCACTGGCTCCTTTTGAGGTGGAGGAGCAGCAGCTTGACTCACACCAAGCGCC
Organism: Mchenga conophoros; assembly: GCF_057382185.1. Classification (NCBI taxonomy): domain Eukaryota; kingdom Metazoa; phylum Chordata; class Actinopteri; order Cichliformes; family Cichlidae; genus Mchenga; species Mchenga conophoros. The sequence continues at coordinate 13,466,451 of NC_140527.1, read as the reverse complement.
TCAATCTAGCTCTAAGGCTGAGCCTCAGCACCCTTCCGTGGAAGCTTCAGTCCCACCATCACCAGCTCATGACCACAGGTGAGGGGAGAAATGTAAATCAACAGTAACTTCATAGCACCCACCCAGCATTATATAAACTCCGTCATGCTAGCTAGTACGCAGTGCCAGTTATTCTAAGCGACTGTAAAAAGTCAGCACAACGAAAACAAACTACAACTAAACTTGGTTTATATCTGACACAGATAGACAGCAGGTCATAACTTCTTACCTGAAGTTCAGTTCCTCTGCCACTATGACCGGCGGCCGCCTCGGGTCTCTCCTCCTCTTGCCTCCCCTTTCCCTTATCCACCTGCTGGCCTCCACCACTTGCTGATGTTGCTAAATCTGTGGAAGCTATGCCATAGCTACCGCCAAACAATTCAGTTATTTTTACACATTTGGCAGCGTCTGCCTGAAGGGTTTGTTTCTTTTTGGCCCTAATTTTTTCTGCACCTCCTTTCCTTTTTTTGTTCTCCATTTTCTTTAGTTCATCTATAACAGGGGTGTCAAACTCAAATACGCAGTGGGCCAAAATTCAAAACTGGAACAAAGTCGCGGGCTAACATTAATATTTATTGAAAAACAAATCTTCCTCCAGATATAAGAATGAATCTTTTCTTATGGACTCAAATAAGTTTTGCTGGAAAACTGAATATGGAACAAGCAAAGCTTAATACTAAACAATATCTATATTAGCTGTATAATACCAGTAGGCCAGCTCTAATAGTAATTTGGTATGGCTTCGCGGGCCAAATGTAATTAGCTACGGGCCAAATTTGGCCCGCGGGCCAGAGTTCGACACCTATGATCTATAAGATTGCTAAACAAGGGGGAGGGTGCATCCGACCTCCTCGGCTGTAATTGGTCCAGCCCAGAGTCGATCATGACCAATTGGCCAATCCAACACCTTTCATTATTTATACCCTTCCAAAAAAAAAAAAAATCGATCGGCCCATAAAAACAAAAAATCACCAGCGGCCCACCGGGCAAATGCCCGGTATGCCCGATGGCCAGTCCAGCTATGCATTACAGCCAGGCCAGCTCTTTCCAGTGTGAGTTTTGTTAGCCAGCTGGAAGAGCAGTGCTTTCATATACAGATGTAATACTGACAACAAGTCTTGCAAAGAATTCAAATAAGTCCATACAAATATTTCACAAAATGACACAGTATCCCTTCAAAACTTTATAACTATAAAATAATTGAGGAAACGTTATTTTTCGCACAGTGATTGTTACATGCACTGCAGACCATGTCCGTTGGGGTTTATGAGATATATGTGAATAAATTAACAAGTTAACTCAAATTGTGCTGCCCCTTTAAGGCAGGCATGATAATTTGGGTGTGTGTTTTTTGTACCAGCAGACTTGCCGTAGTACCTCACCAGTGAAAAACAGTCCTATCCGATTGTTAAGTGATGACGTGACGAATCCTACTTCCGGGCCTACAGTAGTCTGCGTTTAATATGGCTTTTGTGTTGTTAACACGTTTAATGTTATGTATTTTCTTCTATTTAATCTCAAAAAGCTCCTAAAACAGTCAGTGATCACTGTTGACCTCCCTCGGCTTTTATTACTGCTAATCATTTATTTAAGCTCAGTTTTTAAAACCTTAGGATGTAACTACAGCCCAGCCCATGCAGCAGTATACGAATGACTAACCTCGTATTGTGGATGGATTATCTCAGTTGTTATCCTGGCTGAAGTTTGGTCCTTTTACAGCATCCTGCCATGCGATTACATTTGTTCCTGACCACCGAGAACACTCACGTTAACTTTTATCGAGTGGAAAAAAAGTTAGCTTGTTTATATTATGCTAACATAGCTGTGTCTGTCACTACCCGAGCCGTACCGGAAACCCGATCGGTACCCCGCATGCGCAAATCTTACGTCACTTCCTCTCTTTGCCAACATTGCGACATTCAATATATTTGAATGATACGGTTAGCGCCCAGTTAGCTCCTAGCATTTCTCAATAGCTCTGCCTCCTTTTCGACTGCCCGGGACATTTAAACAATGGATAATCCGTATACAAAGAAATTCATGCTTTTCTCCTCAACAGAGAGCGTCCCCCGATTGAGCAACAGCGCCGTAAAATAAGAAGAATGGCGCCTAATTACAGAGTTAATAATGCAGACTTTGTAATATCTCACGTGTAGATTCATCAGCCAGATTAAGTGTTTACTGACAATTGACAGTGATAGCGCACATCATCATCACTATTCCAACAATCCTCTCCTCACAGACAAGCATAAACACACTCGACTATCGCTAAATCAGATTTAACACACGTTTGTAATGACGCTAATTCAGGTTATAATAGGGTTTATTCGCTCGGTCAGCAGGTGGCGGTATCCTCGTACACTGGGGAGTAAACTGCCATTAAACGAACAGAAGAAGAAGAAAACATCTGCACATGCGCGGTACGGATCGGGTAGACCCGATTTGTATGGTCAGACTTTACACATGCGCAGTAAGGATCGGAGAGTCCTGATCCGTAACTTTCTTTTTATTTGTCGTTTTTGTCTACATTGTACTGAAATGCTTCATTATTGCAAACATTTTAAGATATACTTGTTATTCTTAACATCTTAACAGATACTCTGACCCATAACTATCGTAAAACACTACGACCGGAAGTAGAAACCTTTCGCGCATGCGGGGTACTGATCGGGTTTCCGGTACGGATCGGGTAGTGACACCGTCGCTAGCGGTCACGTAGGACATCATTATATACCAGCTAGCCAAACTTCAGTAACCCTACAAACATCATTGCTGTTTAGCTTTCTGTCTTCATTTATGTTGGAAGTGATAACAGAGCTGTACGTTTTAATTTGTTTCCAAAACCCGGCAGTCAGGACATGCTATATTGTATTTAGATAGAAGCTAGCGAGCTAACTTCCTGCTAACTTCTAACTCCGTTAAATGTCATAAATTCCATTTTCATGGAGGCCTGGATGTTAAACTCAATTGTTACACCTGGTAGAGCAGAACACTGATCATTTTATTAAAGATGAAAGACTTTAGACAGTTTTTCAACTCTCAGTAATGCCATAGTGATCGTTTGATATATGGACCTGCAGCGGAGTTTAGGCCCAGACATGGCTAGTGACGTCAGACTGAACAACCGGATAGCCAAACTGTTGTCTGTTCCACTTTTTGTTCACTTTTTCTTGCTAACCCTTAGAGAGAGCCACATAGAGAGAGCCACATGCCTGTAAGTAGTTGCTATCTGTTTTGTAAGCTTTCCCGCGATAGTTTTGTGTAGCACTGAAAATACAATCCGTGGTGCGACTTCTCGGGAGGATCCGATTGATCACGGACATAATTACAAGATGGAACAGCTCCTATGATGTGATAGAACGATTTTTAGAACAGCAACCAGCCATCTGTGCAGCTCTGCTTTCTGCAGAAGTTAGGAAGAGTGAAAAAGAAATTTTCACATTAAGTGAGTCTGACATCACATGTGCAGAAGAAGTTGTCAGGGCACTCAAGCCAATGAAGGACGCCACCCTGGTGATGTCAGAGGAGAGTATGCCAACCCTGCTCCTCTTCATGCCAAGCTTGTGATGGATGCACAAGAAAGTGTTGATGATACACCGATAGTAAGGGACATTAAGACTGCCATAGCAGAAGATCTGGGAAAGAGATATGTAAATGAGAGGGAGACACTATGGATGGCATCAACTGTTGATCCTCGGTTTAAGGACCTGCCCTTCCTGTCTGAAGCAGAGACCAGTGAGACCTATTCCAGACTGTTGGACACAGTGGTGACTGTGATAAAGAAGGAAGAAAATGTAAGTAAATAAATTAATTTATTTGGAAAAATTCAACTGAAGTTATAAGCAAGTGAATAAAGTAAAAAGCAAAAAAAAAAAAAAGCATATTGATGACATTTGTCATCAAATATTAGTGAAAAACAGGGTGAATCTTGGATTTGAATTTTGACTTTCTGACATTAATACTATTTGAATTTAATGTTTTTCAGCAGCAAAAGAATGAGGAGACTGACAAACAGGTGGAGGAAGAGAATGCCACAGAGGAGGCTCATCACCCACATATCAAAGACAACTTTGACTCCATCCCCCGGCCACCCCTAAAGAGACAGAGGACCTCATGTGCATTGGTGGACTTGCTCGGAGCTACGTTTGCCTCTACTAGTGACAATACTGCACCAAAATCAGAACATGATGTTGCTGCAGCTGAGATCAAGAGGTATAGAGATGAGACCCCTTTGCCTCTCACAGGAAATCCTCTCAGTTGGTGGAAGGACCATGAACAGGAATACCCTCAGCTATCCAAAGTAGCAAGAAGTTTCCTATGCATTCCTGGAACAAGTGTCTCTGCAGAGAGAGTTTTCTCCTCTGCAGGAGACATACAGGGAGTGCAGAATTATTAGGCAAATGAGTATTTTTTCCACATCATCCTCTTCATGCATGTTGTCTTACTCCAAGCTGTATAGGCTCGAAAGCCTACTACCAATTAAGCATATTAGGTGATGTGCATCTCTGTAATGAGAAGGGGTGTGGTCTAATGACATCAACACCCTATATCAGGTGTGCATAATTATTAGGCAACGTCCTTTCCTTTGGCAAAATGGGTCAAAAGAAGGACTTGACAGGCTCAGAAAAGTCAAAAATAGTGAGATATCTTGCAGAGGGATGCAGCAGTCTCAAAATTGCAAAGCTTCTGAAGCGTGCTCATCAAACAATCAAGCGTTTCATTCAAAATAGTCAACAGGGTCGCAAGAAGCGTGTGGAAAAACCAAGGTGCAAAATAACTGCCCATGAACTGAGAAAAGTCAAGCGTGCAGCTGCCAAGATGCCACTTGCCACCAGTTTGGCCATATTTCACAGCTGGAACATCACTGGAGTGCCCAAAAGCACAAGGTGTGCAATACTCAGAGACATGGCCAAGGTAAGAAAGGCTGAAAGACGACCACCACTGAACAAGACACACAAGCTGAAACGTCAAGACTGGGCCAAGAAATATCTCAAGACTGGTTTTTCTAAGGTTTTATGGACTGATGGAATGAGAGAGAGTCTTGATGGGCCAGATGGATGGGCCCGTGGCTGGATTGGTAAAGGGCAGAGAGCTCCAGTCCGACTCAGACGCCAGCAAGGTGGAGGTGGAGTACTGGTTTGGGCTGGTATCATCAAAGATGAGCTTGTGGGGCCTTTTCGGGTTGAGGATGGAGTCAAGCTCAACTCCCAGTCCTACTGCCAGTTTCAGGAAGACACCTTCTTCAAGCAGTGGTACAGGAAGAAGTCTGCATCCTTCAAGAAAAACATGATTTTCATGCAGGACAATGCTCCATCACACGTGTCCAAGTACTCCACAGCGTGGCTGGCAAGAAAGGGTATAAAAGAAGAAAAACTAATGACATGGCCTCCTTGTTCACCTGATCTGAACCCCATTGAGAACCTGTGGTCCATCCTCAAATGTGAGATTTACAAGGAGGGAAAACAGTACACCTCTCTGAACAGTGTCTGGGAGGCTGTGGTTGCTGCTGCACGCAATGTTGATGGTGAACAGATCCAAACACTGACAGAATCCATGGATGGCAGGCTTTTGAGTGTCCTTGCAAAGAAAGGTGGCTATATTGGTCGCTGATTTGTTTTTGTTTTGTTTTTGAATGTCAGAAATGTATATTTGTGAATGTGGAGATGTTATATTGGTTTCACTGGTAAAAATAAATAATTGAAATGGGTATATATTTGTTTTTTGTTAAGTTACCTAATAATTATGCACAGTAATAGTCACCTGCACACACAGATATCCCCCTAAAATAGCTCAAACTAAAAACAAACTAAAAACTACTTCTTAAAACATTCAGCTTTGATATTAATGAGTTTTTTGGGCTCATTGAGAACATGGTTGTTGTTCAATAATAAAATTATTCCTCAAAAATACAACTTGCCTAATAATTCTACACTCCCTGTAGTAAATGCACAGAGAAGTGTCCTGAGAGCTGACCATGTCGATCAGCTTGTATTCCTGCACAAAAATCTGGAAATTGAAAAATAAACACTGAGAAAACACTACACATGTAAAATCTCTGATATGAGAATGTTTGACATTTTGGTTGAGTCTCATAAGCACTTTTATTTAGATGAGTAAATTCCTTTTTTCAGGTTGTACTAAAAGTGTTCCATTGATGGACACTGCAGAGCTGTACTTTATTTTATTAAGACTTAATTGTAATAGCACTTTACATTTTTTGTTAATGTTTACTTGGATGGATTCTTCAAGCAATTTCATTTTTGATTTATATTTGTTTATGTTAAGGTCACATAAAAAGTACTTTGTTTTGATGCTCCATAGAGCAGTTTTTGGATAAGTATTTTACAATCATAGTACTTAGAAAGACTTCAGTGTTACATGTTTACTTTTTTCATGTTAAAAAATACTTGATATTTCAGTAAAGTAGTTTTTGTTTGTTTATTTGACATGACTTCTAATGAGGCAGATGTGAATTTCTCCATTCATTTTGAACTTAGAGAGTGTTTTTGTTTCAGATGTTTCATGTCAAGCATTAAACAGTTTGGACTGTTTACTGTGAGTTTTCCTAATTAAATTTAGTCCTACTAAACACAAATATCGTCTGGCTTTTAGTATTGCAATATATCGTATCGTCTACCCTGTATTATGATACATATTGTATCGCCAGATTCTTGCCAATACACACCCCTACAATCTCCCCTTCTGGAGTAACAGCGCAGTACCTCAAACTTCTGCCTACGTCATTTCCCGCAACTCCATCTCAAACAATATTGCAGGAATAATAAAGTCTCAGAGCCTTTTATACAGCCTCATTGGCTGGTTTGTCATCAGTGCAGCTGAAGGCAGAGCGCGCACACTGAGTCAGCATTAGTCGACATGAAGGACACTAACTTAAAAGCTTTGACGCCTGGATAATTGTATGGATCTCCCTGATCAATCCGGTGCATTACTGCGACAGGAGAAGGGATGGCAGGTGGGGGAGGTCCCGATGGGATTACAAGGGCCATCTTATTAAGGGAGGGACATGAAACATGATCATATACATGCAAAACAAAGAGCGCTGCAAGAGGGAGAGTGGAAAGACATGATGCATCGCTGCAAGCCTACTGATACATGATCTGTGAATGTTTTTGATCAAATTCACACATTTGCTGCCCTGCATGTCCTCCACAGTGGCTCTTACTGTCCTCATATTGTGTATGAGTGTCATGGTCCTAGGTCATTTGACCCAGCGATCTGAGTTCTTTTTTGTATGTTGATGTCATTTTTGTATTTTGGTTTATGTTTAAGTTAATTTTTTTAGTCTTGAGTGTATTCTTTAATGCCTAGGTTGTTCTCTTTAGCTTCTTGGTTCTTAGGTCCCCCTGTGTCTTTGTCCTCTGCATCCCTCTCTGTGTTTGTGGCTTTATGTGGGTTTGCGTGTGTGTGTTTCATTCCATGTTCCCCCATCTATCATGTTCATCCCACATTTCCCCAGCCCTACATGTCCCTCTTGTGCTCTCTTGATTCTCTAGGTTCCTTGTTCTCTCTCGCCCTTGTGTTCCCATCTCGCTTTCCCTCGCACTTTTAGCAGTATCTCTGTTTTGTCTCCCTTACCTGTTCCTGTGTTCCATCCTGTCTCCCCAGTCCGTCATGTGTTTCATATCTCACTAAGTTCTTGTTTTATTTCGACAATCTCGCATTCTATGTTCAGTGTGTTTAGTTTTGCTTCCACTGTCTTGTCGTGTCTTTCTGTCATCCAGCAATAAAGCTGCATTTTTTAGTTTATTTTTGCCTCTGTGAACCTGCGGTTTGGTCCTCTCCTGCCTTCATCACACGGCTATTCACAACAATGAATGTATAGCCAAAGAAAACCCGTTCACACATGTTGTTTTAAGTGATTTCCAATTTCCTTTACACTCCATGTGTCCTTCACCCTGCTGATCCTGACACTTTTGCTGCCCCACAGTGCTACAGTAGTGATTTCATTCATTTCCTGTTCACTGTAAAAAAAAAAACGTTGCTAAAACTTAAAAACTCAAGGCAACCGACTGCATTTACGTTTTTAGGTTCTGATGGATAACTTATAATTTCAAGTTTAGGAGATAAGTTGCTTTAGCTAATGTTTTTGTGTTGACAAAATTAATAATTGTCCTTTTTCTCAACTCATATTTTATTGTTTTTGCAACGTATTTCCTAAAGTTTACACAAGGTATTAGTTTTAGTTTCGGCAACGTATTTCCTAAAGTTTACACAAGGTATTAGTTTTAGTTTCGGCAACGTATTTCGTAAAGTTTACAAAAGGTATTAGTTTTAGTTTCGGCAACGTATTTCCTAAAGTTTACAAAAGGTATTAGTTTTAGTTTCGGCAACGTATTTCCTAAAGTTTACACAACATATTTTTTTTTGTTTTGCCAATCAATTTCCTAAAGTTTAGAAAAAGTATCTTTCATAGTTTTCATGAGGTGCTCCCTGTTGTACCAATGAATGTTTACACAGTTGATTTTCAAATAACTTTGTGTTCAAACACAACTGCACCACTGACAATGTTGACTTTTGAGATCAGCCATTTTTAACATACTGACAACATTCAGCCACAAATAAAGTCCTTCCAAAAACACAAAAAAAGTCAAATTTTTGTAACAAATGTTACTCATCCAATTTTAAAGGTGGTGTTGTCAGACAGAATATCAAACCTATCTTGATAGATAGTCACTAACAAACGGATTCAAAACATCAGATGGCAGGATGTGAACAACTTCTATCTGGTTTCCATACAGCAAACAACTTTCAAACAAATTTTTCCACCACTTGTCTTTTAATAGTAATCAACACTCCAATTTCCTGTGAAGTTCAGTATCGCGCCACATTTGTTATAAAACTAATACAAATGTACCTAAAACCAGATTATAAAATTTTTTTAAAACAGCTCAAGTTAGAATAAAACCTTTCAACATTTTATAATAACATGTTATACATGAAATCTGCAATCAGTCATGCAAGCCACATTAAGTAAAGTTAGAACAGAAGACATTGATTCAGAACTTTCTGCACCTTACCGTTTTCTTAAAGACAGAAATTAACTTTTTTCAGAGCAACTTGCCACAAAACCCAAAAACTGTAAATCAAAACAAATTGCTGCATTCTGTTTTACACAAGTTGTATTTGAGTTGAACATGTTGTCAAATAGGTTAGACTTTGGTTAAGAGCTTGGTTTTGAAGCTTCTTATCCTCTGGGAACAGGTAGATGTCAACTCCATAAAAATGTGTTGCACAGCTTCAAATGTGTACTTGAGTTCTTTGGGAAACTCCATGTTGAGCCCATAAAGTAGGCCAAACAAGTAGGCAAAGGCAGTGGGAAGGTCTGGCAGATCATCAAGAATAATGTCCTCTTCCAAAACAATGGCAGTGTTGACCACTGTGGACTGCGAGTTGGGTCCCACGTAGTCCTCCAGAACAGTGAGGATGCCCACCGTAACACCTCGGGTTGCCCTCTCAACTGGATCTGTATCCTATGCAAAATAAAAAACAACAGTACATATAAGTCTCTGAAAACCAAAACTGAAGATTGAGTAGATTTGCATACTCACCAGACATGTTAAGAAGAGTTTGGTCTCGTCGTCGCGAACAAATATCGGTAACCCTTCCAAACTGATGGTTCGTCGATGCTGGACTATGTTTGAGACCTAAAACAAGGAAATCAAATAAGACTCAGTCTCATTTATAAACCTACCATTTTGTTTTTAAAACACATTAAGTGTTGTTGCTCAAAATACAGCCTTAAGAAATAAGATGTTGAAATGAGTTATTACAGATAATTGGTCATGTTTTTGTCAGATTTTTTTTATTTATTTATTTTTTAAGTAATTTTGATGTGCAACAAATGTAGCACACTTATTACAACATTTATAACAAAAAGTGCCATGAGTGGGATGAGAGTTGAACTGTCTGTCATGACCTGCAATCTGCCAAACACAGCGCTGCTTGTTAGCTTATAATCCCATTCAGGACACACTTTTTGAAAACTAACAATTTTTACATCAATTTAGTAAATATTTAATAAAGTATCTTTCGTTACAGTGGGAACTTCAGGTTCCTCATAAACCAGACACAAATACATTTTTATATATTACCTGTTCATCAAACTTCTGCAACAGGGAATCCATGTCATTGCGGAAAGCAGCTTTTCTAATTCGATACAGCTTAATCAGCCGAAGTGAGTAAGTGTCGAGGGCAGTCAAGAAGGTCCCCATGAGATCCTTGGTGGTAATGCGTGAGAATTCCGCACAAATCTACAAAGCAACAAAAAAAATATAGAAGAAAACTTTTAAAGGTACATTATATAAAAATCACATTGTTTTCAAATTTGGTTAAAAGAGCTTAATTTCAAAACATTTAGTCTCGGTTGATCTATTGGTCAGGCCTTGATTGGATTTTTTTTTTTTCCTTTAGTGGTAGTGGTGGTACAAATTATAACTGACGTATTAAAAAAAACAAAAAAAAAAAACCCAAGAAAAATCTGATCGGCAGATCTTACAGTAAGTCTATAGAATACCTAATCAAATGTTGATAAGACAAAATAATGGTTTCAATTGTTACAGGATTCATTGCAGAAAAGAAATAAATCAATAAATTGTATTTTAAATTCATTGAAAAAATTCCATTAATTTTATAGTTATGTAGGAATGAAGTAAGAATAACATCCTGTGGTCAAATTTGTATACTTTCATAACACGTAAGTGACTTTCTCAATCCTGTTCTGTGAGTTTCATGGCTGTTGCCTGCTAAGGGTCAGCACCAAAAGATTCTAGATGCCCAGTGAAGACACGTCATTGCGGCGACCGTGGTTCAGGGGGTTGGGAAGCTCATCTGTAACCGGAAGGATGCTGGTTCTATCCCCAGCTCTCTCTGTCCTGGTCGTTGTGTCCTTGGGCAAGACCCTTTACCCTACCGCTTACTGGTGTTGGCCAGAGGCGCGATATGGCAGCGTCACTTCTGTCAGTCTACCCCAGGGCAGCTGTGGCTACAACTGTGGTTTCCCTGCACCGATGTGTGAATGTGAGAGTGAGTGAGTAGTGGAATTGTAAAGCGCTTTGGGTGCCCAGAGAAGAGCGAAATAAAAGCAATCCGTTATTATACACAGCAAGTTGACAAGTAAATAGATTTCACTTCAATAGTTGTTGGTAATACCAAAATTAGCTTCATATTTTTAGAGCCAAGTATTTTTTTTATATTTTACCACTAGCATTGTTAGCTCATCGCGAGCCTTCAACCTTTTCTACAAGATATTGGAGTGATACAAACAGATGCTTTTAAAGGTCCTATATCATGTAAAATCAACTTTTTGGAGCTTTTAAACACATTTTAATGTTATTTCCTTAGATTAAAAACCCTCCAGAGTGGTTTTTGGCTTAATTCAGGCATTTCTTAGTTGTCTCAGTGAATCCTTTCCCCATAACCGTGGCTCAGCTCTCTCTTGCAAAACGACTGACTCGTAACATTGGGATTAAAATTTCTTTCTAACAACTCCAAATGCCTTGAAATTTTTCTGGGTGAATAAATGAACGTTTTCCATTTTAGAAATAAGACCACACTGGGGAAAAAGGGAAGAAGAAAAAAAAAACGGAAGTTTTCCTTTAAATATTTAAGAGATTATCTTACCTGTTCTTTCAAGAAGAGAGCTGGCCATCTGAGCTGCATTTCCTTGACCAAGGGCTGCATCTCCACAACTTCTTTCCTCCTGAGAGAGAATGTGATGTCCATCTTTTGGGTGATGAGTGCCATGTTCTTATCCCTCTTCTTCATTTCATCTTCCAAAATGCATCTTTCATTTTCAAGAGACTCATCATTGTAGTTTTCTGGGCCATCAGGGATAAAGTTGACTTCACCTCGCTTTGGTTTCTTTAAGGAAAATCTATTTGAGCCACTGTCATCTTCTTCCCCTCTTCTTTTTCGATTGACTGCAACTTCACTACATCCAGCTTTACTTAGCTTGGAACGGTAGTTGCCAAGCTTGAACTTAATGCTTGTTGCCCAACCATCATATCCTGTGCCATTGCCAGGCTCTTTGAGGCAGGGATGTTTGGAAACTAGCTCCTGTGCAACAGATGTTATTTCATTCTTGTCAGGGTACGCTTTGATTGCAAACATTTCTTGTGCCAACTTGTCTAGAATTTCCATCTTGATGTCTCTTGTTACACTTAAATTTGCCCCTGCTTTCTCATATACCTCATTGCCCTTGCGAAGTTTTAACGCTACATCATAGGAAAAGGTTGGGATAGGAAATGGATTTGGCCACTGTGAAGTGCTACGCATGTAGGTCTTTGTGGATGAGGATGGGCTGAAAGAAGATGCTGAACTCACACTGGCTGTATCAATAGATGAGATAGCGCTATGATCAGATGGAGTCTGTGGTGGCGAGGCTGATGCATTTTCCTCCCAAATGAGGTGCAACACTGCCCGTCCAGCAGGTAGCTCCTTAATATCCATCAGGTTGCAAAGTGCGTTCCCAAAATCTGGGTCTTCATATTGTATTGCAAAGTCACCTTCAAGTCCAAGCTTTGCTTGTAGTTCATCTTGAAGCTGCTTCACAGATTCTGGAACAGTGGACAGTTGGATTTTTCTGATAAGTTTTGGACTGACGTGGACTCGCAGTAACAGGGCCTGTGAAGACAAACCAAAAAAAAAGGGCGCAATTCTAAATAATTGACAAATTCAAAGTAATCAACTGAAAACTATTTATGAATAATACATACCATCACTTTCAATGCAGGAGGCACGTAACAGGTGTCACCATCAGTTGTCCATCTACGCAGTATTCAGCTAAAGGGTGGTAATCATTCAAATCTTCTGGGTCAAGTATTTCCAGATCTTTGTAGCTGCTGTCAAGCCGATATGATCTGTAGTGTTCCATAAACCAAGAGGAGAGCTTTGTAGCAACAAATGACACTTTCCCAGAGTCTACCAAAATGTTCAGTATCTTGTAGAATTCAGGTAGTCCACTCAGTTGTCCTGATGAAATGATCATGCCTTTAACATACTGGGTCCCATACAGATAAACACATTTAGCAAATGACACAGCTTTTACCTGTGGATATTTCAGTTTCAAGCACTTCTGAAGATTTTCATTCAAGAAACAGATGTCAACTGTGTCAATATTATCAACATGCAGACTTGGTTTAAAAAGACTGTGACCATCTAACAAGTATGCCATCATTTGTTGATGCTTTGAAGAAAGTGTTAGTAGTATATTCTTAAAACATTGGACATCATGCACAGTTTTCTTGAAAAAGTTGTGCTTAGATTCAAATCGAATAGTCCACAAATCAACTAAGGGACCAAAACAACGCACAAGATGACTATAATGTTCAATATAGTGGTGTTTTGGCTTCAAATTAAAATCAGGAAAAGTCTCTATCAGTAATCGTCGATGATCCAATATTTTGGTGTCCAAGTATGACAATATTTCTTCTGATAGAGTTGTCGAGACAACAATTTCAACAAGCTCCTTAAGGTCCATCAATACTTCCCATGATGGCTCATGTTCTGGTATACGGGTCCCAATGATAAAAGGCAGCAAACGCAAAAGTGTCCAGTTTTCATGTCCATTGCCACTCACTCTTCCTGTTCCAAAACTGGCTTTTGTAATTTGTTGTGGCTTGTTGAGATTATCAGAGAATTTATATGGAAATGATTTTATACGTTTGTTTAATCCTTCAAATGTAATAAAACCCTTTCTGATTAAATCTTGAAGACACAAACACAATTCCACAGGGACAACACCTTCAAAGAAATCATGTAATATATCTGGAGGAAATCCAGTGACTGGATGAAAATAGGACAACGCACTTAAGGCACAGGAACCTTTGACACCACACACACTTTGTCTTTGACCATCCTCAAGCTCTTCTAGAAAAATGTTATGCTGTTCCACAGTTCTTAATGGAAATTCTGTAGGATCAAGAGCTGCAATCTGATGTTTATCAATACTACAAAATCGACAAAATTTGTCGACATTAAAGGACTCCAAAAAGCCTGCAAGGCTGTGAGCCCCAAGGTTATCTGCACAGACACAAAATACAGTTCCCTTTAAAAAACTATTTAAAGATTCAACATACACCCCTGTGCTTTCAAGACATTTTAAATCCTCAATGAGTGGATAAAGAAAAGCATCATACCCAAACTGTTTAACGTCTACACTTTTACCAAGAAGAGCAAGCTGTATTGAGTGTAATGTAGAACGAAACCTTGCAGATAAGTTGAGTACAACCCAATAGACAGCAGTTATTTTATGAATTTTTCGAGATGTTCCTAAAGGGTTGCATATTTCAAAGTCGTCAATATACAAAGCTAAACTAATGCAAGTATCTTGCAATCCTAAAAGCTTGTTGTTTTTGAAATACTGCCCATCTCTAAATGATCTGTAACCTTCACTAATTTCTTTATCAAATGCTAACTTTTCAAAGAAACTTTTCTCTTTCAATAAGTTCTCCAAGACCTGGTTTACTGAGACATAAACAAATGTATTTCTAGTTCTCGCTTTGTAGATGTACTCTGTAGGCTCAATTACATGAAAATTATTCTTGAAATAAATATTTCTCTTGTAATCAGTAGATAATGCACCTTTTGGTTCTGTTGAGATAATTAATGGGTTGGTTTTGAAAAGTGCATCATTTATATTTTTAATTACATCATCATCTGCCTCAATGTTCTGTTCAGCAAGCACCTGTTTGATTCTTTGAAATGAATGAACCTGAGAAAATTTTAAAATGTCACTAATTTCCTCAATAATTCTCTGCAAAGCACTTTTAGAAACATGTAACAATGTTTGCATGCATAGAAAAAGTCTAGCTATTTTATGTTCAAGACATTGGTAATCTACAAACTCATTGTCCTCTTTATCACTTGATGCTACACCTGAACCACTTGGTAATGTCTCTGGCTCCTGAGAGGTATTTAAGGATTTATCAGGGGAGCTACTTTCACTAGGACATGCATTTGCATGAGAAATCAGTCTAATACAGTTTTTTATATCTTTTGAGTTTTTGTGCTTTCTGCTTGTGTGTGACGTAAAGGTTGTTAAATTGTTGGTAGCATAGTCACATTTTTGGAAAGGACAGGATACAGTCTGATTTTTTTTTAAGTGCCTTAAAATATGTGAAATAAATGTATGCTGTGAGCAGTTTTCCTTAAATTCACAAAAATCACAAAAAAATGTTGAGATCTCCTGCCTTTTCTTAGCCCTGTTGTGTGATCTGCTAAGGTGAGACTTCAATGCCCCTCGTGTCCTGAACGAACAGACGCAGTCACTGTAAACACAGGGCAAATGAAATCCTCTTCTATGTCGTAGCTGGTGATGTCTTAAGAGTACTTCTTGGCTTGAACAGACAAAAGAGCAGAACTGGCACTGCATACAAAAGCTATAATGAGAAGAGAGGAGAGGACAGTGTCAACAATTCAAAAGAAACCTGAATTAATCTCAAATTACCAAAGTTACATTACCTGATAATGTGTTTGGGGCGGGGGGCAGGCACTCCTGTTCTGATTCCTCTCCTTACCAACTCCTCATCAGTCCCTCATAAATCAGGACAAGCAGTGGTCTGGAGTTGGCTTTTAATTCTCTAAATAAATAAAAATAGCAATTAGTTTTAAAATAAAATACCAGCTTCCTGACATTACTTAAGAATTTTTTTCTCCTGTCCTAATTTTTTTGGCTCACTAAAGTGAGCTGATTCTGCCTTGTAAAATGCCATGTGAAACACAGTAAAACAAATAATTTACAAAACATACATTACATCAAATGTTTAATTTATTTAATTTATTATTAACAAATTGTATTCTACATGGAATGCACCAACAGTATACTGGGATGTATTATGTAAGCCAAGGATAATTTTGTGTGATTGGTTTTACAACTTAGAATGACAAACATTGGATTGAGAGTATGAGTGGGATAAAACTCCTGAAGCATCTGTTTAAATTATCAGTGCATTTATTAATGGTGCTCCATAAATAAACCAAAACAATGTTGTTTTGTGCATAACAAAAAGCTCACAATTGTGCAGTCAAAATGTAAAATAAAAGATGCTGAGCATAATAACAAAGACAGATTTTGCAGCTGCTCTGTTTCCAAGTTCTACTGCGCAACTGACAGCCTGGAGTTTGAAATCCTCTTTGTAACCGTGTCTCTTACAGGCGCCATTTATGGTCCTTACACGCATAATATGGTAATATTACGTTGAAGCAGAGTACGTATCACTCTGCGAGGCTCCTCGGTAGCCGTAATGCTCCAACAATCCATCAAGCAGTGCAGCTTCATAGCTTACCAAAGTCGTACCAAAACATTTTTTGACATATTTTTTTAAGCTGTGTACCACATAAAATTGGTTCGAGGTCAGTAAGCACAACCAGAATTCATACATAAGGCAGACTGTCGATTTTTGAGATGAAAGGATTTTAGGCCGTGCGTCAACGCGTTAGCCCGGTTAGCTCACTAACGCCACCCAGCCCCACGCACGGGGTGATCCGCGGTAACTAGTTAACGGAGATTTGCCCCGTTAATGCAGTTATGGCATTAACTTTACGCTGACAGTACTAAAATAGTAATCTTCAAATGTTTTCTTTTTACCGACCAGCTCCTCTTTGATAGCTGCCGTGTCCATCTTGTCGTTGCCTGCAGGTGAAGCGATGGGGGAGGGGGAGTTGTGTTCAGTGAAGGAGAGAGGCGGAGTAACACAGCGTAGAGACAAAAGTGGACGAAAGAGAGGCAAACTTGCGGCTCCACGAGTATAATGATAATGTAGACTATATCGATATAAACTATATTGTCACATCTCATATTTCATTTAGTGGAGCTCGCTGGCCATGAGGACTCCACCACCCCGTTCACACAGAAACTAAAGCACACATTTTATTGGCTAGATGTGATTCGAACAAATTAAACGACATGGCAGCAGGCGCCCCCGAACTTTATTTTATTTTATTTAAATAGCGGTGGGGGGGTTGCTGCCGTTGGTCATGAGTGAGCCAGCCTATTTTGTTTCGTTCGGTGGTATGGCGGCCACAGACTGCACTTCATGAAATACGCATAGGGGGTGTCGCGGAGGCTTGTCAGATATGAGCGCGACTCTTTAGTAGCGAAGTTTGTCGGATTTTCATTGTTTTGTGACATGGCACGTAGTTTGTGACATGGAATCTTAAATGATATAGTAAACACATACCCATAAGCCACAAGGCTTCTTAGCCAAGAAAGTAATGCTATGCTAAGTTTCGGAAAAATACGAAGAACTTCAGTTGTGATATTTCTAACAGACAAATTGAGACTGTTCAAACATATACTGTCTGATATAATAAAAGAAACATTACTTGCCTTTAGAAACTTGAGATGAACAGCTCCTAGCCTCACGTTCTCATTAAGGCAGACGGGCAGGTGGCTTTCAGTCCTTGCAAAAGCGCAAAGTAGACCCCGTAGCATCCAAAAATATGAGATGCGCATGCGTACTCAGGCACAGAAAGGCGCCAACAGCTTCAACTCATGTAAAACTTGAATTCATTCATTTTGCCAGCAATAAATTTCATCTGAGACCAACTTTTGCTCCAAAACGTTAAATGATTAGTTGAAACCCTTAATGTATTTGAGTTTATGGGCCAACTGAACTTTTATTGTTGAATTGTGAAAGAAATGACTGTAAGCTCAACAACTGCAAGTTTGATTTTTTACAGTGTTGGGGACCACTTGAATGGAGCTGAGCCCTCACTGATGTCATTAGTTCCTTCTGTGTGTTTTTTTTTTCAGCTTTGACAAATGAAAATGTCTTTTTGTTGCTAAACCAGGGTCATTAAACTAATATTCATCCATTGTTAATGTTAGTGCTGTGTTCTGCCTTTCTGCCATACCAAAAATATTGAGTGTTACACAAGTAAATTTAAATTTGTTGTACTACTGAATGTTTCATCCAAAGAGAAAAAGAAATGATTGTTTTGTACAACTAAAATATTAATTTCATAGACTGGCGTCTGTCTCACCTTCCTTGTCCATCCTGTCACCATCCCATAATCCAACGACCCCGTTATATTTTGATGCAGTTCGGCTCAGTTTGACTGTGTTTCTATAGATCCAGTTCACAACAGAACTCGCCTTACAGTGTTGGAACAAGTTCAGCTTTCAGCTTCATCTTTGAGATTTTCCACGCCGTCCAAAATGTTCATTCTCCAGAGCTTACGGGAATTAACTGTCAATTCGTTCCTACGAGACTCCCAGTTTGAATTTTACTTTGTCAACTTGATGTCTCCTCACTGTTTGCCTGCTGCTGATAAGCTCCATCAAGCTTCATAAATCAAACCGTCTTTTCTCTGTCTTGCACATTTTTCCATATTCCTTTCTTCTTTTAGCAAATGATTAGATGTCTTTTTCCCAGCCATGTCTGATCCATGCTGTCTTAAGGTTGCAATAGCCAAGCTCTGACAAGTTCTGCAGCAGGTCAATCACAGAGAGGGGAATTCATTTTGACTTGTCCTTCTCTGGGTTGTCACAGCACTGCAGCTTTGCTTCTTTGGGGACCAGAGGGCCTTTGTTTCGCTCACAGGCTTCTTTCCAGCAGCTTTGTGCCTTTGATATGATCCCATCAGTTTACTCACAGCCTTCAAAACACATTACAGCTCCTCTGCAAGGAAAAGGAAGTGATTGC
Organism: Mchenga conophoros; assembly: GCF_057382185.1. Classification (NCBI taxonomy): domain Eukaryota; kingdom Metazoa; phylum Chordata; class Actinopteri; order Cichliformes; family Cichlidae; genus Mchenga; species Mchenga conophoros. The sequence continues at coordinate 13,447,747 of NC_140527.1, read as the reverse complement.
TTAATACTTGTCGAACCGTGTTAGCTTAGAGTCAGAAGGCTTGCTGCTGCATATCCGTGACTTCTGGTGCAGAGGTAAAAATGGCACAAAGGGTCTTCAACCATGTTAGTAAATAAACGTGTTAGTCTCAGCAATTCATTTCACAGAAATAAATAAGAAATTATGCCACTTATGTGTTGCTTGAATTCTGCATTTTTGCGTAAATTTGAGAATTTGAAGGTGAAGGGTAGTCGTGGCTCACACTGGAGATTTGCGGTGGAGTCTGTTCAGTGTGGACAGAGAGCCGTCGGCCATATTGTCCTGCACACCTGACTGCAAATCTGTAGAAGACTGTCTGTGTTTCCTGTGTGCTGACAGGGTGAGGAAATGGTTGTGTCGTGGTGTCGTCTTTTTGGGACACCTACTTTGCGACCTGTCTCTGACATCCTCTGTTATATTAAACTTGGTTTTCAATCTGGAGTTGCAAATGCAATCCACATTTGTAAGGGCAATGCATTTTCCTTTCAAATGTGTCACTTAAAAGGAAGACATTCCAATGGTATAAGTGGGGTTTTTTTGGTTTTTTTTACTAAGAAGCATTGTTACAACAAAGAAATAATTGACCAAACAAAAATGCTGTTACTTTTTGCATGAGTATTGTTACTCATAGTGTCGCACAACTGGGTTACAGTAGTAGTGAGTGTCCTTATAGATGCATGACACACTGGCATCAAATTGAACCCTTAGATGCATGAGTGACTGGACCAAGTGGGTCAAAAATGACCCGTGGTAAAATCAGCATGTTTTTGTGCCACCTTTATCATTTTGGTTAAGAATAATCATTTGTATTATATTTTGGTATATTTTGAAATATTGTGTTTTTAACTTTTTTAACACTTTTTTTTAAACATTTTGAAAATGGGAAAAGAAAAAAAAACATAACAGTAACAGGACAAAGTCAATACCAAATTTGTGTGTCACTGTTCAAATGATTCCTCTCTCTGGTCTTGCCGTGTCCTCTGACTGTATGGAGCTGTTTTTGGCTTTAATCCCTCCACACAGGTACATTTCCCACACAACTGCTGATTTTACGATCTTCATTACTTGGATCTGAAATCTTGTTGCCTTTGTTTGGCCCTGTCTGCTTTTTCCCTGTGGCCAAGTTGTGGCTTTTGTCACCCGACACTTTCCCATTGCTTCAGCGTTCAGGGTTTACAGCTGGAGGCCACCATCCAGTCAACTTCTCATATGAGATGTAGGAGTGATGCAAAAACTATAGAAATAAACTGGCTGTAGTTGGTAAGGACCATCTGCTAGCAGAAAGTCTGGCAAGTCTTATAAGGTTCATTAAAATGCTCTTTGCAGCTGTGATGAAAAAAACATGTTATTTCTCAATGGTGCATGCACATTAATCACACAGTGATTTTCTCTGCATGTATATAACAGGAATAACATATTAATGCTGTCACAAATTGTTATCCAGGGAGCTGTAGATTGTGTTCTATCAAACAATGATCAGGTTACTTGTATGGAGTTTAAACTACTGTTATATTGTTGTCAGTGCAGCTTTGCCCCCAAACAGTTCCATTGTCAGAGCTCCCAGAAGGAGATTTCCAGATATGCCACATTGTTATTGACAATGTCAAATATCTTTAAAATAATAAACTAAACATCTGAATTCTGCTCAGATCTGGTGTCTCTATTGATTTTTACAGGGGCACTATGCAGTATAGTGCACAGGTGAGATGCTGCTTTATTCCTTCGCTTTAATTTCCATTTACCTTTATTAGCATTAGCGTTTATAAAGAGACTAAGATCAACATTTTTGTTTACTTTCCTTCTGTTTATCTCTGACAGTGAAACACTTTTCCCTCCACACACTCACATAAACACACTCTATCTCCTGGGTCACACGACTGGTCCCTGGAGAGGTGTCTGTCATTGCCTGACATTGTGTTGTATTATTATTCAGCTCCACGTTCTGTTCGCATGACAAGATATTGTGGCCCTGATGAAACTGTGTTGTATCCACTGCGGCTCAATTTACGATCCTCTGCAGAAGCAATAGGGATGCTAGTCTGCAGGAGAGCCATCTGTTTTTATGGCGACAAGCTGTGGGAGCAGAGAGAGGTCTCAAAGAGTAGGAGAGAACAGAAACGCCACCATATGAATGCAGAAAATACAGCTTGCCTGCACAGGAACGAACAGCACACTAACGGCACAATTTGGAAGAAGATGGGAACGGATATTATCAGTGTGAATTTTAATTGCACAGTGTATATTTATTATGCTGATGAAGGCTAAAGTGCAATAGTGTTTCATGCAGTACTGCATATTATCATATTCCCTGGCTAATATCTGCTGCAAACAGTGCACTCACACTTGGAGCCGCCAAAGTTTAGATAATTTAATGAATTTTTAATAAAATTTTAACGTATTATTTTTCTTTGGGTGGCAGTAAGGAGTTTGGGAGATGGCATCACGCTGCACCATTTGCTTCTCTTTGCATTTGGTGTTTCAGACACTCTGTCCATGTGCGTAGCTTCAGCAAGTTTCCCAAACTTATGAATACATGTTACTTAAGGTTGAGGCTTACGCATTTACATAATTACATAGGTTTCCCAGAAGAACTAAAATGGAATCATGGCCTTGGAATAATGACAAAACCTGGGAAAACAGGTCTGTTGGCGGGTGTGGTGGCTCTTAGCACTGGTGCATCACAAGCTCTCCCAATTCACAGACACTTTGACCTTCTCATCTTACCATAACAGTTTTGTTTGTCAAGTCTTTCAGGCTGTTTGCCAGTTTTTCCGTTCGTCTGACACGGCACAAGCAGAATGTTGATGATCACCTAACATATCCCAGAAACCACAGCAAACTGTAGCTTCTATGATGTTCTGCAACACCTATAATGTTTTGCTAATTCGTGTGTACCTGAAGGTCCCAGCAGGAGCAGGGTTGTCATTTTGGGATTGGCATACTAACCAATGTTTAACCTCCTAAGACCTGAACTCTTCCACAGCATGTATTTTTAATTTTTCTTTGATATTTGGGCATATTGGGGCCTGATGAATGTAAAAACAAAGAATTACCAGATTATTTTTTTTTACCCAATTTTTGTTTCTAAGAAAAATGAGAGCCACATATGAGGATATTCGTTTAAAATTTCGATAGAACAGTAGCAGTATAATGTCCTCGTAAGTGGATATATTTGGGTCTAAATAACCAAAAATGTGATGTCCACATATGTGGACGCCATGTCCTAGGAGGTTAACGTCACTCTGCACAGATATAATATGACTCCATAGATTTCTTTATCAATATTTTTGTAAAAACCTTGCTGCGTCAGCTTAGGTCACTGCTGTCCAAGTATAAAATACCAGGGCCATCAGTGGGTACTGCGTCAAGCAATCAGTCACTGCTAACACCGCCGTATTTGTCAGTGAGCAGGGTTACTGTTGTTCGGGACATCTTTAAAGCATAAAAATGCATAAAAAGATTTTTCTCTGCACTGCATCAGCAACTGTCTCGTGGTGGTGATATATTCACCACTTATTTATTATTTTTATGTTTCTTTACGTACCTCATCACAAATCTTCCAATTTTATTTGTGACCTTGAACATAATTTTTCATCAGTCTGCTCGTCTGGTTAAAAGGGAAGAAAAAGTTCACATTTAGAGGTTTGAGGGGTGATTGAGGCATAAGTTGTATCAAACCAATATATATCATTTGTTTGATTTTTATTTAAAGCTGTTACCTGGTTACTGTAAGTGTCACAGATTGGGCCTCATGGCTATAATGGGAAGTGAGATGCAGAAAAATGCTAATTAAAATTAAAATTAAAATAAAAGAAACAAGGAAATAACTTAAACAAACCAGTACAGTGTGTTAATGAGTGCTTGGATGAAAAAAAATGGTGTATCCAGTTTATTTAGTGTAAAAACTCAAACCAAAAAGTAACCAAAGTCCAAGAAAGGTATAGAAACTGAGCTCTGAGGCCTTTCATTGAGCACTGGCACAGTGTGCTGCCACCGTCACTGAACAACAGGACAAAAGGAAATCCAGCTGTTGGGTTGTGACATGAGACACTAAAAACTACTTTGTTAGGTTTGGGTGAGAATACAAGTAAGTAGCTTTTAGTGGCTAAAACTAACAATCAACAACTCAAAGAACTGAAAGTGAAAAGCAAGGGAGAAAAAATAAACAAAGTGCAGAACACAAAGGTCCCAACAGGAGGCAAAGCCAGGTCTCCTGGTGGTTAACCCTGCAAAGTGTGTTACTGTTTGTCTCTCCCCTTGAATGTCCATAGGAGGACTTTGCATATCTGTTAAACATAGCCGTAATCTGTCAGCAGCCAACATATTCCCAGCTAGAGTGTTACAGAACACCTTACCTGACACAGGAGGCACCTGACACAACGCAGTACAAAGCATCAGCATGACAAATTGTCCATGGTAGAAATCCATCTGTGTTCCTGATGCTGACCAAGTTATAGCAGTAATGTAGATTTTCCAAGTTTTCCACTAAGTTCGTCATCTCTGAAGTAGCAGTTTTAAAAAGGTATGATGTGGCCCGAAACGACAGTGCTGTTGCTGGAAACAAACAACACTTTAGGACTGAACTACTGAGCTAAGGACATAAGTCTTTTCCTTTTTTTGGACCATTTCTTAAATCTAACAAATTGGACAAACTGGAATACTTTAATTAACAAGTGGCATGACCATCTGTGCTCAACAAATCAATGCCTCGTCTAAATGCCCAGGATTGCCGTTGAACACCACTGAACACCAATGAGTGAGGATTATACTCATTGAGTTCCTAGCTAAAGAATTACAGAATAAAAGCAGTTTAGTAAAAATACTACTTACAGTCCTGAACAAACATTAGGCCTTTATGACAGTTGCTCAGATCTTTTTTTACGGAGTCCACCAAAAATTAAAGATCTAAGACCACTAACTGCAAAATTTGAACATTACGAACACAAAGAACTGGTGAAAAAACAGGGGAAGGAAGTGAAGGGAACGCACCTTGTATGGAAGAAATATAGTATCATCAGAATTCAAGTATTTTTAGACATTGAATTTATGACACTGAATTTTTATCCTCCAAATTTCCCTGCAAAAATATTCACCTGCAAAAATTCACCTGCAAAAGTGATGAACTTTAATGACCCAAGCCAGAGCAATCAGCACCAGATCGAGTCGAGTGGCTCTCGGCCAATTAAATTACGCTGTTTGATCACATGACACCGTTAGCCAGCAGTTTGTCTCCTAAAAGAGAGCTGTTTAGAGGTGAGTGATTAAGTTTTTCTCCTAAATAGAGATCATTACAGAACGCCTAGTTCTACTTAAAATCCCATTTATTTATTTATTTTTTTTATCATCTACTCGAACTAAGGAAAACGTTTGACTAACTCAAAGACAATTTCCACGCCTCCCATGCCTGTCTGCAGAAGCAGTTTTGAATTTAGGAGCGCCAAGATGGCAGCGGCAAACCCTGGCGGCTCTCCGGTGAGTATATATATTTTTTTATCTTCAAGTTTGTCTTTTGAAACCTTAATTTTATTTAAATCCGTTGCTCACGTATAAAGTACACAGACGGGGTCTTTGCTCAACTCGTCTGAGGCGTGTCTCACTAAGCGCTACATGCTAGCATCCTGCTAACCGAGCTACCCTTTACATGCTGTGCTTTAGAAAATAGGATACTCGTTAAAAAAATACTCCGCAGATATTGATAGATAGACGAACACTGCAAATATAATGTTGGAAACGAGAACGGCCTTTGGTGAAGGGGTAAAATACACCATGAATAAAGCCATAGAGTGAATGGCTGCCATGGTTGCAGAACAGCCTGATTTAATGACAAGAATGGGGAAGAGTGAGGTGAAGTGAACCAAAGCCACAAAACACGGTCAGACAAGGCGGCAAAAGGGCAGTGATCTGTCCGTCAGTGTGTGCTTTGGTGAACAAAAACTCCAGACCGGTAGCAGGAAGATGGGAGACTCGTGTTTCACTGGAATAGTGGTGAATTAAAACATCCTTTGTTGGGGACATTTCGGTGTAAATGCATCCATACAGGCAAGACAGAGGCAGACCAGACAGTGAAGAAAACAAGGCAAACATTAGAAATATTAAAACGGAAATATAGGATTAATATAACATACAATTTGGGAAAATGTAAGGAACGCAATGTAAATGATATTGTAAAGTCATTAAAACAGCATACTCTGATTAAAAGAAACATGTAATTGGGTAGGATAATAATAATTATAATAATAATAAACATGTACAAGATGGGTATGTATACTTGTACCCAGAATTTAACAACTATAAAGTTGTAGCATGCCAGACCATCTTGATTGAATGTAACTTCGCTCCACACAAGTTTTTTGTTAGACATATTCATATTGTTATCTAATAAATGATACATTCTTAGATTTTATCGAACGTTAATTTATAAATTGTTTCTGTCTTTATGTGTTCGTTTCAGATTATGCAGGATGAAATTATTCGGTCAGCAAGACACTTGCTGCAGTTGCTTACATCATCCAACCAAACTCCTGCTGTTGCTGCTGCGATGAATCAGAATACAAGGTACTTTAGCAAGACTTATGAGTCAATCCTACATTCAACTAAATTGAGATATATATATATATATACACACACATATACGTATATATATATATGTGTGTGTGTGTATATATATGTGTGTGTGTGTGTGTATATATATATATATATATATATATATATATATATATATATATATATATATATATATATACATACATACATACATACATACATACACACACACACACACACATGAGAATATGATTTTATTTCTTGCAGAGAACAGAGTCAAGGTGGCCAGGGTACCAGCTTGGTCAACCCTGAAAGACCATCCCTTCAGCAAGAAATGACCAGGTGAAAAAGTCATAAACTAAACACTCAGCATGAGCATGGAATTTAGGATGGAACTTTATATCTTACCTGCTCTACACTCAGGGCTTGAATTACAACAACAGTCAATCACATAAAAATATACTTTTGGTAGTTCTGAGTCTGTCACGGATCTGGCTCGTTTCGACCCAGTATTTTGAGTTCTGATGTTTTGGTTTATTTTTGAATGTTTGTGTTTTTCGGGTGCTGCTATTATTATTATTATTATTATTTTTATTATATTTCCGTGTTTCTGTGTATACTGCAGTGTTAGTGCTGTGTTGAATTTGTATAAACAAACTAAAAAAGCATTTCATAATAGTCGCTTTTAAATAATTTTGTTATAATGTTTGGGACAGGTCTTTTCCTGGTATTTTCTCAAGAGGAAAGGGGAAAAGGCGATTCCCTGCTACATCTCTGGTGCCTGCTAAGAAGCCTAAACCTCTTGAAGTGGTATTTTATTTGCTCCCAAAACAAATGGAGAAGACCCCAACAGAACATGAAAAATATATCCACACACAGGCAGGGATGGGTCAAAGAACAGCACATCTTGATGAGAGCACAACACATGAAGAGGTATAAACTTATTCTTTTTATTCACTGATCAAAACTGAGAAGTTTTCGCTTAATAAAAGTGTTATTGAAGGTGACCATCACTGCAAGTCACAGGTGGCATTTACAAAAAATAATATTATTATTGGATATTCATCATTAATCATGAAAATGTAACTGTAAATTTTGGATTGAAAAATATTTTTTTATTATATCCAGTTTGCACTGTAAATGCATGGTTCTTTTACCGTTTCTTAGTATATACAGGGGTATAATTAATGTTAAATGTGTAATTTATTTGGACTCAGAGATTGTATTTGTATTATTGCTTTCAGTTAAGGGACGCCCTGAATGATTTGTTTCCCAAACTGAAGGAGGTAACAGGTGGCTGGCTGCTGTTCAAACCTGGGGGTGTGTATGAATTCTGCACTGTGTAATTAAACTAGAAACTGATCCTGCTGTTTAATAAGTACTTTTAAGACAAGTTCCTTTTCACCGCATGTTGTGAATTCCTAATTCTGAGTAGTTTTGAAGATACTTTTCTTTTTCACTTTTCTTGAGGCATTGGATATATTTCATGATCAGGATAATCTGCTGCAATTTGCTTTTATACAGGTGGTTGGGGAAGCCGAAAACTCTCTCTGGTTCCTCCAGCTGATATTGGCTATACAGGGACAATCCTAAAGGCTGCCAGTCGTGGGGGTAAAAATGTATATATTGCTCCTATTCAAGAGGAACTTAGCAATGACCCTGTACCACTAAGCGATGAGTCCTTCAGATGCATGCCAAAAGCAAAATGCCAGAAGTGTGGCATAGGTGTTCCACTGCAACTTCTGTCAGAACACCTAAAATCCTGTCCTCCTTTGGAAACTCCCAGTGAAAGTACTGTGGTGAATTTAGATGGTGATGAACCTACAGAAAAGGAATGTAGGTTTTTTTGACAATTTCATACTAACATATTACCCAAAAACATAAAGTGTTAAGAGCTAGCTAGAAGGAAAAATTAAATGTTAAAAAAATTAAACTTTGTCCTTTAAAATTTATTGCACAACAGCACCATTGCAGCAGTGTCCTGTCTGCACAGATATGTTTCACTCTGACCTCATTGAGCTGCATGCCTCTTCATGTGGAGAAAGGTATTTAGCAACAAAAATTGCAAATTTTATTGTCATTGGATTTAAGCCTTGAATGAAATTTAACAACATATTTTGATAGTAGCTCACGAAATGAAAAGGGGCATGAAGATACAATAATTGAGGAAGGGCTAGCAGATATGCCAGGACCATCTGGAACTACTTGTGAAGTCAGGGATGGTAGGTCAATCATTTAGTCACAGGTTATGTAAGGAAGGTGTTGATTAGTAACAATCAACAGCTAATGTGAACAATTCCCGGAAATCAAACCATTAGTTTGTATCCATTCAATGGATTTCTTATTTTTGATAGCCTCATATTCAAACTACTTTAGACAATCCTTCAAAGGATAAAACATAATCTTTTTGTAACAGTATCTAGATAGAACTTGATATACAGACTATATCCAATTATAATCACCTCTATTTTCTTTTAGGCTGGTTAACTGTTTTGGACTCTTCAAAGGCCATATATGAATGTGCAAAGAATGCTTTGGACATGCATGAAATGGAGAGCCCATTACGTCTCACAATGGACATCAGACAAAGTGTAGCTGATCAGGACATGGCCCTCATCTCATTCTACAAGAGACCCAATGTTGAATGGGCACGTCCCTTGGAGTGCAGGCTTGAGGGTAAATTTTCTGAAAATGATACATAAATATATCTTGAAATAATTATTTGTATTCATTATTTTATTTTGGTGATCTAACAGGGGATACAGCTATCGGACAAGGAGTAATACGTTTTTTCTTATCAACATGCATGGAGAAGCTGATGTCTGGTTTTTGCATCAATTTTGGTTAGTTTGTTTTGGTTGACCGTACCTATGTTTGATGATCATTATATTGTATAACTTTTCACAAATTAATTGTCTCTTTATTTTGTGAAAACCTCTGTATTGTGTGTAAGTAATCTTCTTTTTTTTTTTTCCTTTCTTTTCATTTATCTCATAGCAAACTCTAATGTTACTCCACTTTTTGAGGGAGAGCCAGGCCATTACATACCATCAGCAGCTCACTTTCTTGTGGAGAGTGATATGTTCCTTATGGCAGGGAGGATGGTAGGGCACTCCTTTCTTCATGGAGGCCCATGCCTATCTGGACTTAGCCCAGCCGTTGTGCATGTCCTACTTGGTGGTAGTCCTGAAACTGCCACCGTTACACCCGAGGACTGTCCAGATCTAGACCTGAGAGGGACAATTCAGCTTGTACGTTTTTATGTTTAAATGAGGAAACGTTTATACATTGCCCCGTATGAGTTATAAACATGTCTAACCTAGACTAATCCTTTAAAATTGTTCTAGATCAAAAACTCTGCCATTGAGACATGGTCTGAGACTTTAAACTTGTCTTTTTTTAAAAATTTTATGTATGAGGAATTAGGAATTTATAGTTCTTGTTTCTGTCTGAATTACTGTCTTATGGGTTACAGCTTGAAGGGCAATCCAAGCTGTCGGATAAAGAGAGAAAACGTGTTCAGGATCTGGCATATGCATGGGACCTCCCCCCCTTGACAGAGAACAACAGGAGATGGCTGTTTGAGAAATTATTACTCCATTCTGTGAGTGAATTGAAAAGTAAGTAAAATATTTCTGTGTTACTGTTTAGTTAACGTTTTTCCTTAGGTCATTGGAAGAGTGACGAGGTCGATAAAACAGCTGAGAAGGGGACTTAAAGAAACCCATATGTGGACCCTGCTGACCCAGCGACCTGACACGGTGCCCTTACTCTTTCCACAAGAGTTGGCTGCTGTGAATCCTGAGGTAAATTTTGTGTTCCTAAATACTGTATTCATTAATAACATTTTACTGTGCGTTGTAGAAAATGTAGTCCAAAGCAAACTATGAAGACTTGAGTCATTCTACAAAGTGAAAAAATTGCAATTTTAATTTGGCATTTACCAAGAATTATGTATCAAATAATAAACTTACCATAACAAAGCTGTATTCATTTTTACAAATAAAATGCACAAATACTAAAAATGAACATATTCTTGTGGACCATACATCTTTACAGCAGTTTTTCTTTAGTCCTGTAAAAATAAAACTGCTCGAAAAGCATGATTTACATATAGAAAACGATTTTGTAGATTTGAAAAAGACATAATGACTAAAATACATTAGTAATTATTTGGTAATACACATTTTCTAATTATATATTTAGCCATTACTGTTGTTTGAATTTGAAAAAAAAAAAAATTTAATTTCTATTTTCATTTTTTGTTTGAGACAGTTTCTTCTTTTAAGATACAGTCAAAACTATGTAGAGGTTTGGGGATCCAAGTGAACACAAAAAGCACAAAACATGGATTATTATAGAAATTTATTCAAGAAATCAAGTCATGGACCATAAGGCTAAGTGGGTGATAGTGAGCTAAGAACAGGTGTGACTAATTAGATAAAATATGGCTATAGGGAAGGGAACTCCCCAAAACAAGAAGAGACAAAATCCATGGAAATCTGAAAAATGTGCAGCAGTATTTTTAAGGGTATACTTTGTTCTGTTACAGGTCCTTCTTCAGCGGATCGTGTGGCCAGAAGATGAAGATGATGACTGTCCTCTTCAAAATAAATGCCGAATCACAGGCTACATGAGGCATTTTATTCTAAATGGTAGGTTTGCCATTTTGCAGGAGGGGAATACTACGGAGCCCCGCAGGGGACATGGGAGAAAAAAAAATTAAGACGGACTTTTGCGAGATCTCGCAATACTTTTGCGAGATCCCGAGTTTGTTTTTGCGAGATCTCGCAAAAGTCCGTCTTAATTTTTTTTTTCTCCCGTGTCCCCTGCGGGGCTCCGTAGAATACCAATATTATTGTAATGTTAAAAATATATTGGTTGGATTTTTTTCAAGGTTGTTAAACCTCTTTTTTCTTCACAGCAACACCAAGTGAGCTGACAAATGTCCTAAAATTCTGGACTGGATGGGAGATTGTGCCAAAAAGTCTCACAGTGGAGCTAGTGGATGGCAGACATCCAACTGCTGCCACCTGCTATGAGACCTTGCGCATTCCATACCACTACAAGGACTATTTAACTTTTAAGAAAGACCTCATTGCCTGCTCTGAAACCTGCCACTCAGGGTTTGGACTCATTTGAGTCATTCCCATAATGCAAGGTAGTGGTGTACAAGTCTCTGTTTAAGATTTGGAATATAAATGTTCACATCTACTGGGCCTCTCTGATGCCATTTACTCTGTGCAGGCAACATTGGTTCTTGGTTCAGTTCTCGGTTGAAAATGCCTTTAAGTAGTTTTTAAAACTGTTAATGTCTTGAAAGTTTACCTTGTCAATGACATCTTGCATGCATCTTGATCAAAATAAAAGGACAAGATTGACTTACATTGCTGTTTTAATTTTGAAACATTCCAACCATCAGCCTTCAGTCAAATATTGCTTTACAACATAACATTCAAACTGACAAGCAGTTTCTATTTAGTTTTCTGAGTGAATCAATATTTTTAAGTTCCCTCTCTCCTAATTCTTCAGTGTTTACATTACGAAGCTTTACTAAAAATTGTTACTTATAGCGAAGTTTATAGCTTGAAACAGTTGGTGAACCCTGTGTAATCTCAGATTTCAGCACAATTTGAAGATCAGATCCCATTTCATGACCAAAGTCACAATAATCAGAACTGCTTATACACAATTATGTTAATGAAAAAATCCTTGAAAATTCTTTGAGTTGGTTTAGTTTAAGCAGACTGATTGTCCAGATGTCCGTGATGAAGATCCGATTACATTTCATGACCAAATTGTGCAGAAATTAATGAAATTCAACAAGATACACAAACTTTTTCCTGCAACTGTATGTAGCTTTCCTATTCTAAATGAATTGCTGACAAAACTGAACAGCCATAATGTACATGTCCGCACCAAAGGACTGGGATGCCGCTCTTGGATTAACAACGCCCTGTAAAGTTGTCATTTGTTCTTCTGTCAATGGACAGTCAGTGTTCGGAACAACAATGCTTGAATCTTACCTGACACAGGAGGCACCTGACACAACGCAGTACAAAGCATCAGCATGACAAATTGTCCATGGTAGAAATCCATCTGTGTTCCTGATGCTGACCAAGTTATAGCAGTAATGTAGATTTTCCAAGTTTTCCACTAAGTTCGTCATCTCTGAAGTAGCAGTTTTAAAAAGGTATGATGTGGCCCGAAACGACAGTGCTGTTGCTGGAAACAAACAACACTTTAGGACTGAACTACTGAGCTAAGGACATAAGTCTTTTCCTTTTTTTGGACCATTTCTTAAATCTAACAAATTGGACAAACTGGAATACTTTAATTAACAAGTGGCATGACCATCTGTGCTCAACAAATCAATGCCTCGTCTAAATGCCCAGGATTGCCGTTGAACACCACTGAACACCAATGAGTGAGGATTATACTCATTGAGTTCCTAGCTAAAGAATTACAGAATAAAAGCAGTTTAGTAAAAATACTACTTACAGTCCTGAACAAACATTAGGCCTTTATGACAGTTGCTCAGATCTTTTTTTACGGAGTCCACCAAAAATTAAAGATCTAAGACCACTAACTGCAAAATTTGAACATTACGAACACAAAGAACTGGTGAAAAAACAGGGGAAGGAAGTGAAGGGAACGCACCTTGTATGGAAGAAATATAGTATCATCAGAATTCAAGTATTTTTAGACATTGAATTTATGACACTGAATTTTTATCCTCCAAATTTCCCTGCAAAAATATTCACCTGCAAAAATTCACCTGCAAAAGTGATGAACTTTAATGACCCAAGCCAGAGCAATCAGCACCAGATCGAGTCGAGTGGCTCTCGGCCAATTAAATTACGCTGTTTGATCACATGACACCGTTAGCCAGCAGTTTGTCTCCTAAAAGAGAGCTGTTTAGAGGTGAGTGATTAAGTTTTTCTCCTAAATAGAGATCATTACAGAACGCCTAGTCCTACTTAAAATCCCATTTATTTATTTATTTTTTTTATCATCTACTCGAACTAAGGAAAACGTTTGACTAACTCAAAGACAATTTCCACGCCTCCCATGCCTGTCTGCAGAAGCAGTTTTGAATTTAGGAGCGCCAAGATGGCAGCGGCAAACCCTGGCGGCTCTCCGGTGAGTATATATATTTTTTTATCTTCAAGTTTGTCTTTTGAAACCTTAATTTTATTTAAATCCGTTGCTCACGTATAAAGTACACAGACGGGGTCTTTGCTCAACTCGTCTGAGGCGTGTCTCACTAAGCGCTACATGCTAGCATCCTGCTAACCGAGCTACCCTTTACATGCTGTGCTTTAGAAAATAGGATACTCGTTAAAAAAATACTCCGCAGATATTGATAGATAGACGAACACTGCAAATATAATGTTGGAAACGAGAACGGCCTTTGGTGAAGGGGTAAAATACACCATGAATAAAGCCATAGAGTGAATGGCTGCCATGGTTGCAGAACAGCCTGATTTAATGACAAGAATGGGGAAGAGTGAGGTGAAGTGAACCAAAGCCACAAAACACGGTCAGACAAGGCGGCAAAAGGGCAGTGATCTGTCCGTCAGTGTGTGCTTTGGTGAACAAAAACTCCAGACCGGTAGCAGGAAGATGGGAGACTCGTGTTTCACTGGAATAGTGGTGAATTAAAACATCCTTTGTTGGGGACATTTCGGTGTAAATGCATCCATACAGGCAAGACAGAGGCAGACCAGACAGTGAAGAAAACAAGGCAAACATTAGAAATATTAAAACGGAAATATAGGATTAATATAACATACAATTTGGGAAAATGTAAGGAACGCAATGTAAATGATATTGTAAAGTCATTAAAACAGCATACTCTGATTAAAAGAAACATGTAATTGGGTAGGATAATAATAATTATAATAATAATAAACATGTACAAGATGGGTATGTATACTTGTACCCAGAATTTAACAACTATAAAGTTGTAGCATGCCAGACCATCTTGATTGAATGTAACTTCGCTCCACACAAGTTTTTTGTTAGACATATTCATATTGTTATCTAATAAATGATACATTCTTAGATTTTATCGAACGTTAATTTATAAATTGTTTCTGTCTTTATGTGTTCGTTTCAGATTATGCAGGATGAAATTATTCGGTCAGCAAGACACTTGCTGCAGTTGCTTACATCATCCAACCAAACTCCTGCTGTTGCTGCTGCGATGAATCAGAATACAAGGTACTTTAGCAAGACTTATGAGTCAATCCTACATTCAACTAAATTGAGATATATATATATATATACACACACATATACGTATATATATATATGTGTGTGTGTGTATATATATGTGTGTGTGTGTGTGTATATATATATATATATATATATATATATATATATATATATACATACATACATACATACATACATACATACATACACACACACACACACATGAGAATATGATTTTATTTCTTGCAGAGAACAGAGTCAAGGTGGCCAGGGTACCAGCTTGGTCAACCCTGAAAGACCATCCCTTCAGCAAGAAATGACCAGGTGAAAAAGTCATAAACTAAACACTCAGCATGAGCATGGAATTTAGGATGGAACTTTATATCTTACCTGCTCTACACTCAGGGCTTGAATTACAACAACAGTCAATCACATAAAAATATACTTTTGGTAGTTCTGAGTCTGTCACGGATCTGGCTCGTTTCGACCCAGTATTTTGAGTTCTGATGTTTTGGTTTATTTTTGAATGTTTGTGTTTTTCGGGTGCTGCTATTATTATTATTATTATTATTTTTATTATATTTCCGTGTTTCTGTGTATACTGCAGTGTTAGTGCTGTGTTGAATTTGTATAAACAAACTAAAAAAGCATTTCATAATAGTCGCTTTTAAATAATTTTGTTATAATGTTTGGGACAGGTCTTTTCCTGGTATTTTCTCAAGAGGAAAGGGGAAAAGGCGATTCCCTGCTACATCTCTGGTGCCTGCTAAGAAGCCTAAACCTCTTGAAGTGGTATTTTATTTGCTCCCAAAACAAATGGAGAAGACCCCAACAGAACATGAAAAATATATCCACACACAGGCAGGGATGGGTCAAAGAACAGCACATCTTGATGAGAGCACAACACATGAAGAGGTATAAACTTATTCTTTTTATTCACTGATCAAAACTGAGAAGTTTTCGCTTAATAAAAGTGTTATTGAAGGTGACCATCACTGCAAGTCACAGGTGGCATTTACAAAAAATAATATTATTATTGGATATTCATCATTAATCATGAAAATGTAACTGTAAATTTTGGATTGAAAAATATTTTTTTATTATATCCAGTTTGCACTGTAAATGCATGGTTCTTTTACCGTTTCTTAGTATATACAGGGGTATAATTAATGTTAAATGTGTAATTTATTTGGACTCAGAGATTGTATTTGTATTATTGCTTTCAGTTAAGGGACGCCCTGAATGATTTGTTTCCCAAACTGAAGGAGGTAACAGGTGGCTGGCTGCTGTTCAAACCTGGGGGTGTGTATGAATTCTGCACTGTGTAATTAAACTAGAAACTGATCCTGCTGTTTAATAAGTACTTTTAAGACAAGTTCCTTTTCACCGCATGTTGTGAATTCCTAATTCTGAGTAGTTTTGAAGATACTTTTCTTTTTCACTTTTCTTGAGGCATTGGATATATTTCATGATCAGGATAATCTGCTGCAATTTGCTTTTATACAGGTGGTTGGGGAAGCCGAAAACTCTCTCTGGTTCCTCCAGCTGATATTGGCTATACAGGGACAATCCTAAAGGCTGCCAGTCGTGGGGGTAAAAATGTATATATTGCTCCTATTCAAGAGGAACTTAGCAATGACCCTGTACCACTAAGCGATGAGTCCTTCAGATGCATGCCAAAAGCAAAATGCCAGAAGTGTGGCATAGGTGTTCCACTGCAACTTCTGTCAGAACACCTAAAATCCTGTCCTCCTTTGGAAACTCCCAGTGAAAGTACTGTGGTGAATTTAGATGGTGATGAACCTACAGAAAAGGAATGTAGGTTTTTTTGACAATTTCATACTAACATATTACCCAAAAACATAAAGTGTTAAGAGCTAGCTAGAAGGAAAAATTAAATGTTAAAAAAATTAAACTTTGTCCTTTAAAATTTATTGCACAACAGCACCATTGCAGCAGTGTCCTGTCTGCACAGATATGTTTCACTCTGACCTCATTGAGCTGCATGCCTCTTCATGTGGAGAAAGGTATTTAGCAACAAAAATTGCAAATTTTATTGTCATTGGATTTAAGCCTTGAATGAAATTTAACAACATATTTTGATAGTAGCTCACGAAATGAAAAGGGGCATGAAGATACAATAATTGAGGAAGGGCTAGCAGATATGCCAGGACCATCTGGAACTACTTGTGAAGTCAGGGATGGTAGGTCAATCATTTAGTCACAGGTTATGTAAGGAAGGTGTTGATTAGTAACAATCAACAGCTAATGTGAACAATTCCCGGAAATCAAACCATTAGTTTGTATCCATTCAATGGATTTCTTATTTTTGATAGCCTCATATTCAAACTACTTTAGACAATCCTTCAAAGGATAAAACATAATCTTTTTGTAACAGTATCTAGATAGAACTTGATATACAGACTATATCCAATTATAATCACCTCTATTTTCTTTTAGGCTGGTTAACTGTTTTGGACTCTTCAAAGGCCATATATGAATGTGCAAAGAATGCTTTGGACATGCATGAAATGGAGAGCCCATTACGTCTCACAATGGACATCAGACAAAGTGTAGCTGATCAGGACATGGCCCTCATCTCATTCTACAAGAGACCCAATGTTGAATGGGCACGTCCCTTGGAGTGCAGGCTTGAGGGTAAATTTTCTGAAAATGATACATAAATATATCTTGAAATAATTATTTGTATTCATTATTTTATTTTGGTGATCTAACAGGGGATACAGCTATCGGACAAGGAGTAATACGTTTTTTCTTATCAACATGCATGGAGAAGCTGATGTCTGGTTTTTGCATCAATTTTGGTTAGTTTGTTTTGGTTGACCGTACCTATGTTTGATGATCATTATATTGTATAACTTTTCACAAATTAATTGTCTCTTTATTTTGTGAAAACCTCTGTATTGTGTGTAAGTAATCTTCTTTTTTTTTTTTCCTTTCTTTTCATTTATCTCATAGCAAACTCTAATGTTACTCCACTTTTTGAGGGAGAGCCAGGCCATTACATACCATCAGCAGCTCACTTTCTTGTGGAGAGTGATATGTTCCTTATGGCAGGGAGGATGGTAGGGCACTCCTTTCTTCATGGAGGCCCATGCCTATCTGGACTTAGCCCAGCCGTTGTGCATGTCCTACTTGGTGGTAGTCCTGAAACTGCCACCGTTACACCCGAGGACTGTCCAGATCTAGACCTGAGAGGGACAATTCAGCTTGTACGTTTTTATGTTTAAATGAGGAAACGTTTATACATTGCCCCGTATGAGTTATAAACATGTCTAACCTAGACTAATCCTTTAAAATTGTTCTAGATCAAAAACTCTGCCATTGAGACATGGTCTGAGACTTTAAACTTGTCTTTTTTTAAAAATTTTATGTATGAGGAATTAGGAATTTATAGTTCTTGTTTCTGTCTGAATTACTGTCTTATGGGTTACAGCTTGAAGGGCAATCCAAGCTGTCGGATAAAGAGAGAAAACGTGTTCAGGATCTGGCATATGCATGGGACCTCCCCCCCTTGACAGAGAACAACAGGAGATGGCTGTTTGAGAAATTATTACTCCATTCTGTGAGTGAATTGAAAAGTAAGTAAAATATTTCTGTGTTACTGTTTAGTTAACGTTTTTCCTTAGGTCATTGGAAGAGTGACGAGGTCGATAAAACAGCTGAGAAGGGGACTTAAAGAAACCCATATGTGGACCCTGCTGACCCAGCGACCTGACACGGTGCCCTTACTCTTTCCACAAGAGTTGGCTGCTGTGAATCCTGAGGTAAATTTTGTGTTCCTAAATACTGTATTCATTAATAACATTTTACTGTGCGTTGTAGAAAATGTAGTCCAAAGCAAACTATGAAGACTTGAGTCATTCTACAAAGTGAAAAAATTGCAATTTTAATTTGGCATTTACCAAGAATTATGTATCAAATAATAAACTTACCATAACAAAGCTGTATTCATTTTTACAAATAAAATGCACAAATACTAAAAATGAACATATTCTTGTGGACCATACATCTTTACAGCAGTTTTTCTTTAGTCCTGTAAAAATAAAACTGCTCGAAAAGCATGATTTACATATAGAAAACGATTTTGTAGATTTGAAAAAGACATAATGACTAAAATACATTAGTAATTATTTGGTAATACACATTTTCTAATTATATATTTAGCCATTACTGTTGTTTGAATTTGAAAAAAAAAAAAAATTTAATTTCTATTTTCATTTTTTGTTTGAGACAGTTTCTTCTTTTAAGATACAGTCAAAACTATGTAGAGGTTTGGGGATCCAAGTGAACACAAAAAGCACAAAACATGGATTATTATAGAAATTTATTCAAGAAATCAAGTCATGGACCATAAGGCTAAGTGGGTGATAGTGAGCTAAGAACAGGTGTGACTAATTAGATAAAATATGGCTATAGGGAAGGGAACTCCCCAAAACAAGAAGAGACAAAATCCATGGAAATCTGAAAAATGTGCAGCAGTATTTTTAAGGGTATACTTTGTTCTGTTACAGGTCCTTCTTCAGCGGATCGTGTGGCCAGAAGATGAAGATGATGACTGTCCTCTTCAAAATAAATGCCGAATCACAGGCTACATGAGGCATTTTATTCTAAATGGTAGGTTTGCCATTTTGCAGGAGGGGAATACTACGGAGCCCCGCAGGGGACATGGGAGAAAAAAAAATTAAGACGGACTTTTGCGAGATCTCGCAATACTTTTGCGAGATCCCGAGTTTGTTTTTGCGAGATCTCGCAAAAGTCCGTCTTAATTTTTTTTTTCTCCCGTGTCCCCTGCGGGGCTCCGTAGAATACCAATATTATTGTAATGTTAAAAATATATTGGTTGGATTTTTTTCAAGGTTGTTAAACCTCTTTTTTCTTCACAGCAACACCAAGTGAGCTGACAAATGTCCTAAAATTCTGGACTGGATGGGAGATTGTGCCAAAAAGTCTCACAGTGGAGCTAGTGGATGGCAGACATCCAACTGCTGCCACCTGCTATGAGACCTTGCGCATTCCATACCACTACAAGGACTATTTAACTTTTAAGAAAGACCTCATTGCCTGCTCTGAAACCTGCCACTCAGGGTTTGGACTCATTTGAGTCATTCCCATAATGCAAGGTAGTGGTGTACAAGTCTCTGTTTAAGATTTGGAATATAAATGTTCACATCTACTGGGCCTCTCTGATGCCATTTACTCTGTGCAGGCAACATTGGTTCTTGGTTCAGTTCTCGGTTGAAAATGCCTTTAAGTAGTTTTTAAAACTGTTAATGTCTTGAAAGTTTACCTTGTCAATGACATCTTGCATGCATCTTGATCAAAATAAAAGGACAAGATTGACTTACATTGCTGTTTTAATTTTGAAACATTCCAACCATCAGCCTTCAGTCAAATATTGCTTTACAACATAACATTCAAACTGACAAGCAGTTTCTATTTAGTTTTCTGAGTGAATCAATATTTTTAAGTTCCCTCTCTCCTAATTCTTCAGTGTTTACATTACGAAGCTTTACTAAAAATTGTTACTTATAGCGAAGTTTATAGCTTGAAACAGTTGGTGAACCCTGTGTAATCTCAGATTTCAGCACAATTTGAAGATCAGATCCCATTTCATGACCAAAGTCACAATAATCAGAACTGCTTATACACAATTATGTTAATGAAAAAATCCTTGAAAATTCTTTGAGTTGGTTTAGTTTAAGCAGACTGATTGTCCAGATGTCCGTGATGAAGATCCGATTACATTTCATGACCAAATTGTGCAGAAATTAATGAAATTCAACAAGATACACAAACTTTTTCCTGCAACTGTATGTAGCTTTCCTATTCTAAATGAATTGCTGACAAAACTGAACAGCCATAATGTACATGTCCGCACCAAAGGACTGGGATGCCGCTCTTGGATTAACAACGCCCTGTAAAGTTGTCATTTGTTCTTCTGTCAATGGACAGTCAGTGTTCGGAACAACAATGCTTGAATCTTACCTGACACAGGAGGCACCTGACACAACGCAGTACAAAGCATCAGCATGACAAATTGTCCATGGTAGAAATCCATCTGTGTTCCTGATGCTGACCAAGTTATAGCAGTAATGTAGATTTTCCAAGTTTTCCACTAAGTTCGTCATCTCTGAAGTAGCAGTTTTAAAAAGGTATGATGTGGCCCGAAACGACAGTGCTGTTGCTGGAAACAAACAACACTTTAGGACTGAACTACTGAGCTAAGGACATAAGTCTTTTCCTTTTTTTGGACCATTTCTTAAATCTAACAAATTGGACAAACTGGAATACTTTAATTAACAAGTGGCATGACCATCTGTGCTCAACAAATCAATGCCTCGTCTAAATGCCCAGGATTGCCGTTGAACACCACTGAACACCAATGAGTGAGGATTATACTCATTGAGTTCCTAGCTAAAGAATTACAGAATAAAAGCAGTTTAGTAAAAATACTACTTACAGTCCTGAACAAACATTAGGCCTTTATGACAGTTGCTCAGATCTTTTTTTACGGAGTCCACCAAATATTAAAGATCTAAGACCACTAACTGCAAAATTTGAACATTACGAACACAAAGAACTGGTGAAAAAACAGGGGAAGGAAGTGAAGGGAACGCACCTTGTATGGAAGAAATATAGTATCATCAGAATTCAAGTATTTTTAGACATTGAATTTATGACACTGAATTTTTATCCTCCAAATTTCCCTGCAAAAATATTCACCTGCAAAAATTCACCTGCAAAAGTGATGAACTTTAATGACCCAAGCCAGAGCAATCAGCACCAGATCGAGTCGAGTGGCTCTCGGCCAATTAAATTACGCTGTTTGATCACATGACACCGTTAGCCAGCAGTTTGTCTCCTAAAAGAGAGCTGTTTAGAGGTGAGTGATTAAGTTTTTCTCCTAAATAGAGATCATTACAGAACGCCTAGTCCTACTTAAAATCCCATTTATTTATTTATTTTTTTTATCATCTACTCGAACTAAGGAAAACGTTTGACTAACTCAAAGACAATTTCCACGCCTCCCATGCCTGTCTGCAGAAGCAGTTTTGAATTTAGGAGCGCCAAGATGGCAGCGGCAAACCCTGGCGGCTCTCCGGTGAGTATATATATTTTTTTATCTTCAAGTTTGTCTTTTGAAACCTTAATTTTATTTAAATCCGTTGCTCACGTATAAAGTACACAGACGGGGTCTTTGCTCAACTCGTCTGAGGCGTGTCTCACTAAGCGCTACATGCTAGCATCCTGCTAACCGAGCTACCCTTTACATGCTGTGCTTTAGAAAATAGGATACTCGTTAAAAAAATACTCCGCAGATATTGATAGATAGACGAACACTGCAAATATAATGTTGGAAACGAGAACGGCCTTTGGTGAAGGGGTAAAATACACCATGAATAAAGCCATAGAGTGAATGGCTGCCATGGTTGCAGAACAGCCTGATTTAATGACAAGAATGGGGAAGAGTGAGGTGAAGTGAACCAAAGCCACAAAACACGGTCAGACAAGGCGGCAAAAGGGCAGTGATCTGTCCGTCAGTGTGTGCTTTGGTGAACAAAAACTCCAGACCGGTAGCAGGAAGATGGGAGACTCGTGTTTCACTGGAATAGTGGTGAATTAAAACATCCTTTGTTGGGGACATTTCGGTGTAAATGCATCCATACAGGCAAGACAGAGGCAGACCAGACAGTGAAGAAAACAAGGCAAACATTAGAAATATTAAAACGGAAATATAGGATTAATATAACATACAATTTGGGAAAATGTAAGGAACGCAATGTAAATGATATTGTAAAGTCATTAAAACAGCATACTCTGATTAAAAGAAACATGTAATTGGGTAGGATAATAATAATTATAATAATAATAAACATGTACAAGATGGGTATGTATACTTGTACCCAGAATTTAACAACTATAAAGTTGTAGCATGCCAGACCATCTTGATTGAATGTAACTTCGCTCCACACAAGTTTTTTGTTAGACATATTCATATTGTTATCTAATAAATGATACATTCTTAGATTTTATCGAACGTTAATTTATAAATTGTTTCTGTCTTTATGTGTTCGTTTCAGATTATGCAGGATGAAATTATTCGGTCAGCAAGACACTTGCTGCAGTTGCTTACATCATCCAACCAAACTCCTGCTGTTGCTGCTGCGATGAATCAGAATACAAGGTACTTTAGCAAGACTTATGAGTCAATCCTACATTCAACTAAATTGAGATATATATATATATATACACACACATATACGTATATATATATATGTGTGTGTGTGTATATATATGTGTGTGTGTGTGTGTATATATATATATATATATATATATATATATATATATATATATATATATATATATACATACATACATACATACATACATACATACATACACACACACACACACACATGAGAATATGATTTTATTTCTTGCAGAGAACAGAGTCAAGGTGGCCAGGGTACCAGCTTGGTCAACCCTGAAAGACCATCCCTTCAGCAAGAAATGACCAGGTGAAAAAGTCATAAACTAAACACTCAGCATGAGCATGGAATTTAGGATGGAACTTTATATCTTACCTGCTCTACACTCAGGGCTTGAATTACAACAACAGTCAATCACATAAAAATATACTTTTGGTAGTTCTGAGTCTGTCACGGATCTGGCTCGTTTCGACCCAGTATTTTGAGTTCTGATGTTTTGGTTTATTTTTGAATGTTTGTGTTTTTCGGGTGCTGCTATTATTATTATTATTATTATTTTTATTATATTTCCGTGTTTCTGTGTATACTGCAGTGTTAGTGCTGTGTTGAATTTGTATAAACAAACTAAAAAAGCATTTCATAATAGTCGCTTTTAAATAATTTTGTTATAATGTTTGGGACAGGTCTTTTCCTGGTATTTTCTCAAGAGGAAAGGGGAAAAGGCGATTCCCTGCTACATCTCTGGTGCCTGCTAAGAAGCCTAAACCTCTTGAAGTGGTATTTTATTTGCTCCCAAAACAAATGGAGAAGACCCCAACAGAACATGAAAAATATATCCACACACAGGCAGGGATGGGTCAAAGAACAGCACATCTTGATGAGAGCACAACACATGAAGAGGTATAAACTTATTCTTTTTATTCACTGATCAAAACTGAGAAGTTTTCGCTTAATAAAAGTGTTATTGAAGGTGACCATCACTGCAAGTCACAGGTGGCATTTACAAAAAATAATATTATTATTGGATATTCATCATTAATCATGAAAATGTAACTGTAAATTTTGGATTGAAAAATATTTTTTTATTATATCCAGTTTGCACTGTAAATGCATGGTTCTTTTACCGTTTCTTAGTATATACAGGGGTATAATTAATGTTAAATGTGTAATTTATTTGGACTCAGAGATTGTATTTGTATTATTGCTTTCAGTTAAGGGACGCCCTGAATGATTTGTTTCCCAAACTGAAGGAGGTAACAGGTGGCTGGCTGCTGTTCAAACCTGGGGGTGTGTATGAATTCTGCACTGTGTAATTAAACTAGAAACTGATCCTGCTGTTTAATAAGTACTTTTAAGACAAGTTCCTTTTCACCGCATGTTGTGAATTCCTAATTCTGAGTAGTTTTGAAGATACTTTTCTTTTTCACTTTTCTTGAGGCATTGGATATATTTCATGATCAGGATAATCTGCTGCAATTTGCTTTTATACAGGTGGTTGGGGAAGCCGAAAACTCTCTCTGGTTCCTCCAGCTGATATTGGCTATACAGGGACAATCCTAAAGGCTGCCAGTCGTGGGGGTAAAAATGTATATATTGCTCCTATTCAAGAGGAACTTAGCAATGACCCTGTACCACTAAGCGATGAGTCCTTCAGATGCATGCCAAAAGCAAAATGCCAGAAGTGTGGCATAGGTGTTCCACTGCAACTTCTGTCAGAACACCTAAAATCCTGTCCTCCTTTGGAAACTCCCAGTGAAAGTACTGTGGTGAATTTAGATGGTGATGAACCTACAGAAAAGGAATGTAGGTTTTTTTGACAATTTCATACTAACATATTACCCAAAAACATAAAGTGTTAAGAGCTAGCTAGAAGGAAAAATTAAATGTTAAAAAAATTAAACTTTGTCCTTTAAAATTTATTGCACAACAGCACCATTGCAGCAGTGTCCTGTCTGCACAGATATGTTTCACTCTGACCTCATTGAGCTGCATGCCTCTTCATGTGGAGAAAGGTATTTAGCAACAAAAATTGCAAATTTTATTGTCATTGGATTTAAGCCTTGAATGAAATTTAACAACATATTTTGATAGTAGCTCACGAAATGAAAAGGGGCATGAAGATACAATAATTGAGGAAGGGCTAGCAGATATGCCAGGACCATCTGGAACTACTTGTGAAGTCAGGGATGGTAGGTCAATCATTTAGTCACAGGTTATGTAAGGAAGGTGTTGATTAGTAACAATCAACAGCTAATGTGAACAATTCCCGGAAATCAAACCATTAGTTTGTATCCATTCAATGGATTTCTTATTTTTGATAGCCTCATATTCAAACTACTTTAGACAATCCTTCAAAGGATAAAACATAATCTTTTTGTAACAGTATCTAGATAGAACTTGATATACAGACTATATCCAATTATAATCACCTCTATTTTCTTTTAGGCTGGTTAACTGTTTTGGACTCTTCAAAGGCCATATATGAATGTGCAAAGAATGCTTTGGACATGCATGAAATGGAGAGCCCATTACGTCTCACAATGGACATCAGACAAAGTGTAGCTGATCAGGACATGGCCCTCATCTCATTCTACAAGAGACCCAATGTTGAATGGGCACGTCCCTTGGAGTGCAGGCTTGAGGGTAAATTTTCTGAAAATGATACATAAATATATCTTGAAATAATTATTTGTATTCATTATTTTATTTTGGTGATCTAACAGGGGATACAGCTATCGGACAAGGAGTAATACGTTTTTTCTTATCAACATGCATGGAGAAGCTGATGTCTGGTTTTTGCATCAATTTTGGTTAGTTTGTTTTGGTTGACCGTACCTATGTTTGATGATCATTATATTGTATAACTTTTCACAAATTAATTGTCTCTTTATTTTGTGAAAACCTCTGTATTGTGTGTAAGTAATCTTCTTTTTTTTTTTTCCTTTCTTTTCATTTATCTCATAGCAAACTCTAATGTTACTCCACTTTTTGAGGGAGAGCCAGGCCATTACATACCATCAGCAGCTCACTTTCTTGTGGAGAGTGATATGTTCCTTATGGCAGGGAGGATGGTAGGGCACTCCTTTCTTCATGGAGGCCCATGCCTATCTGGACTTAGCCCAGCCGTTGTGCATGTCCTACTTGGTGGTAGTCCTGAAACTGCCACCGTTACACCCGAGGACTGTCCAGATCTAGACCTGAGAGGGACAATTCAGCTTGTACGTTTTTATGTTTAAATGAGGAAACGTTTATACATTGCCCCGTATGAGTTATAAACATGTCTAACCTAGACTAATCCTTTAAAATTGTTCTAGATCAAAAACTCTGCCATTGAGACATGGTCTGAGACTTTAAACTTGTCTTTTTTTAAAAATTTTATGTATGAGGAATTAGGAATTTATAGTTCTTGTTTCTGTCTGAATTACTGTCTTATGGGTTACAGCTTGAAGGGCAATCCAAGCTGTCGGATAAAGAGAGAAAACGTGTTCAGGATCTGGCATATGCATGGGACCTCCCCCCCTTGACAGAGAACAACAGGAGATGGCTGTTTGAGAAATTATTACTCCATTCTGTGAGTGAATTGAAAAGTAAGTAAAATATTTCTGTGTTACTGTTTAGTTAACGTTTTTCCTTAGGTCATTGGAAGAGTGACGAGGTCGATAAAACAGCTGAGAAGGGGACTTAAAGAAACCCATATGTGGACCCTGCTGACCCAGCGACCTGACACGGTGCCCTTACTCTTTCCACAAGAGTTGGCTGCTGTGAATCCTGAGGTAAATTTTGTGTTCCTAAATACTGTATTCATTAATAACATTTTACTGTGCGTTGTAGAAAATGTAGTCCAAAGCAAACTATGAAGACTTGAGTCATTCTACAAAGTGAAAAAATTGCAATTTTAATTTGGCATTTACCAAGAATTATGTATCAAATAATAAACTTACCATAACAAAGCTGTATTCATTTTTACAAATAAAATGCACAAATACTAAAAATGAACATATTCTTGTGGACCATACATCTTTACAGCAGTTTTTCTTTAGTCCTGTAAAAATAAAACTGCTCGAAAAGCATGATTTACATATAGAAAACGATTTTGTAGATTTGAAAAAGACATAATGACTAAAATACATTAGTAATTATTTGGTAATACACATTTTCTAATTATATATTTAGCCATTACTGTTGTTTGAATTTGAAAAAAAAAAAAATTTAATTTCTATTTTCATTTTTTGTTTGAGACAGTTTCTTCTTTTAAGATACAGTCAAAACTATGTAGAGGTTTGGGGATCCAAGTGAACACAAAAAGCACAAAACATGGATTATTATAGAAATTTATTCAAGAAATCAAGTCATGGACCATAAGGCTAAGTGGGTGATAGTGAGCTAAGAACAGGTGTGACTAATTAGATAAAATATGGCTATAGGGAAGGGAACTCCCCAAAACAAGAAGAGACAAAATCCATGGAAATCTGAAAAATGTGCAGCAGTATTTTTAAGGGTATACTTTGTTCTGTTACAGGTCCTTCTTCAGCGGATCGTGTGGCCAGAAGATGAAGATGATGACTGTCCTCTTCAAAATAAATGCCGAATCACAGGCTACATGAGGCATTTTATTCTAAATGGTAGGTTTGCCATTTTGCAGGAGGGGAATACTACGGAGCCCCGCAGGGGACATGGGAGAAAAAAAAATTAAGACGGACTTTTGCGAGATCTCGCAATACTTTTGCGAGATCCCGAGTTTGTTTTTGCGAGATCTCGCAAAAGTCCGTCTTAATTTTTTTTTTCTCCCGTGTCCCCTGCGGGGCTCCGTAGAATACCAATATTATTGTAATGTTAAAAATATATTGGTTGGATTTTTTTCAAGGTTGTTAAACCTCTTTTTTCTTCACAGCAACACCAAGTGAGCTGACAAATGTCCTAAAATTCTGGACTGGATGGGAGATTGTGCCAAAAAGTCTCACAGTGGAGCTAGTGGATGGCAGACATCCAACTGCTGCCACCTGCTATGAGACCTTGCGCATTCCATACCACTACAAGGACTATTTAACTTTTAAGAAAGACCTCATTGCCTGCTCTGAAACCTGCCACTCAGGGTTTGGACTCATTTGAGTCATTCCCATAATGCAAGGTAGTGGTGTACAAGTCTCTGTTTAAGATTTGGAATATAAATGTTCACATCTACTGGGCCTCTCTGATGCCATTTACTCTGTGCAGGCAACATTGGTTCTTGGTTCAGTTCTCGGTTGAAAATGCCTTTAAGTAGTTTTTAAAACTGTTAATGTCTTGAAAGTTTACCTTGTCAATGACATCTTGCATGCATCTTGATCAAAATAAAAGGACAAGATTGACTTACATTGCTGTTTTAATTTTGAAACATTCCAACCATCAGCCTTCAGTCAAATATTGCTTTACAACATAACATTCAAACTGACAAGCAGTTTCTATTTAGTTTTCTGAGTGAATCAATATTTTTAAGTTCCCTCTCTCCTAATTCTTCAGTGTTTACATTACGAAGCTTTACTAAAAATTGTTACTTATAGCGAAGTTTATAGCTTGAAACAGTTGGTGAACCCTGTGTAATCTCAGATTTCAGCACAATTTGAAGATCAGATCCCATTTCATGACCAAAGTCACAATAATCAGAACTGCTTATACACAATTATGTTAATGAAAAAATCCTTGAAAATTCTTTGAGTTGGTTTAGTTTAAGCAGACTGATTGTCCAGATGTCCGTGATGAAGATCCGATTACATTTCATGACCAAATTGTGCAGAAATTAATGAAATTCAACAAGATACACAAACTTTTTCCTGCAACTGTATGTAGCTTTCCTATTCTAAATGAATTGCTGACAAAACTGAACAGCCATAATGTACATGTCCGCACCAAAGGACTGGGATGCCGCTCTTGGATTAACAACGCCCTGTAAAGTTGTCATTTGTTCTTCTGTCAATGGACAGTCAGTGTTCGGAACAACAATGCTTGAATGGTTATGGCAAGATAGGCCACTGTCCTCCCAGTCAATGTCTGGAATCTGGAAGCCCTGCAACGAACAAGCAAAATTAGGAAAGAATAATTGTATATAGGAATCAGAGTACTAAAAATGTGCACCTTTACCTGTGTGTTTTCTGGAACAGGAACAGGGTGATATCTGTGACCCAACTCCCACAGCTGGTTGGGACTCATGTTGTTTTCTGTTCGCAGTGGATGGTTGTCCCATCCACTGCAAAATGTATTCAAATCATCCTCCAGTCGAGGAAGAAAGACGTAATGGCAGCAAAAGAGGTGTGCAACATTTGAAATGTCAAGAAGGCCCTCTTCCTCAAGGTTGTGAAGAACATCGTAGTAAATGCATGTAACGGACACCCAGAGGTCTCTCCACAGTCGCTCTATTCTGAAATAATATATAAAAAATATTTAATTAGGTATGGCTTTTCTTGGTGTGTATGACAAATTCCCTGCTTGTTTCTAACCCTACATGAAATGTGTGCATGACAACAGTAATAATACATTATCAGGGCATGTAGGAAGGACCCAGGCATATCACTTAAAAGGTGCCAAAAGGGTTGTAATGATCAGTGGCAACATGAGATGACAACCAGACCATTAACACAGAATGAACATTCATGGAAGGAAGGAACAGACTGGAAAAGGTGCGTGAATAACTAAAAAATAGGGCACATTCCTGAAGGCTCTTTGGGGTTTGTAGGACCTGTCCAATGTTTTCTTCCTTGAGGGGTAAGTAATGGAAATTGAAGGAAAAAACAACAAAAACTGCCAAAAAAAAAAAAAAAAAAAAAAAAAAAGGAACACCTGATACATATCAGAAAGTATATCATGCTGGATAGGGCACTGTTCTCTAAAGACATTTTACTGTAAAACTTTCATAAAACTATACCCTTTAAATGTATGTATTTTTAAATAATGGAAATAAAGATGCAACACCTTCCATCTTATGTCAGAAACATTTGAGGTGGACAGTATTTTATGAGAACAAACCTTTGATTGTGCACACTCTTTCCTGAAATGAAACTGCCTCTTCCTGTGCCACGAACAGTAAACATCAGCCGTGCAACCTCCACATTTTCCCCTCCGTGGTCGCCACGAACCCTGAAAACAAAGAATCGTACCCGAAAACATTCGAAGCTTTAACCCTTTACAGCCGATCGGAGCGGGCACGCTCCATTTTGCGTAACTATTTTTAAATCCCGGTAGCTCTGCAACCACGTAAGCTAGCGCAATAATTTTTTTTGCATATGAAACCGGAGGAGTTGTACTTACATCTGATGCCATCAGCTTGTCCTAGGTCACAGTTTCCTTCCACATATAGCTTTGGAAAAACTGCATAAAAATCACTTGCAGCAACAAAAACATGATATTCCAGAAACACGCTTCGCCGATCCGATCAGCTGTTTGTAACACTTCCTACGTCCATCAGCGCGAACTATCACATGACCGCATGACCTGCCCGAAACCGGAAGTGACGTCATTTTGCGGAAATGTAGTTTTTTTTACGATCGGGGCCTTATGAGCCTATACTTGTGTTTTAAAAAGTTATGTTTGAGTTTATGACTTTCTGTGTCGTTTCTGGGATGCTTAGGACTCATATTGCACTGCTGGAAATAGTTTATTTTGATGCATATGCTGTTATTTTGCAAATTTGCACTATAATATTTATTTTCGTTTTTCCTGCAGTGTATAAAAATTGGTGTATTTCAAAAATAAAACTATGAAGACACTCAAAATAAATTTCCTGTGGTGGGAAACTAGTTTGTGCAACTTTTTTGTATTTACAGTTTTGAGGGATAAGCCTCTTAAATTTCTCTAACTAGAAATATATGTTAAAAAAACAAAAACGATTTTCAATTTTTTTGTAGTTTATTGCACTTTTTTGCAATTTATGTAATTACTATGCACCTAATGCAGACATATTATTAAAATTTAGGCTGTAATGGTTGTATTGATGTATAGCAACTTGAAATGCTCCCAAAAATGGCTCCACAGCATGTAAAAATATAATATAAGCTCTGGTGGACTTGGTTCTATGGTAGGTCTTAAAGGGTTAAACAAACTTAGATCTGATAATAAAGAACAGTATATGCCTTAAGCAAAGTTTGAAAAACAAATTGTAAAAGAATCCTTAAAATCTTTCATTGCTACTGCTCTTGAATGCATCAGAAAAATTGTCTCATGAATGCACTTTCCAGCATGTGTCAGTATGAAGTTTAATTTAACACAGCTGTTAAAACATTTTTCAGGATTTCACAGGTTAGTAGTAATTACTTAGATTTATTGTATTTGTTGGAAATTACGCAAGTGCCATCTTGTATCATTATGATCTGTGTAAGGAGACAATTTTTAGAATATTTTTGCAAAAATATTTACATCAAATTAAACAAATAAGTAGTCTATGGCATTTAAAAGTGGTTACCTACAACTCTGAAATGATAATACTAATTCTTATTGATGATGATATTGAATTTGAAATCATGGTGTAACACTGAACCCGACATCATAAAATGATTACCCTTGTAATGTCAGGGAGTTACAGCCAAGGAGGCAAAATATTACTATCTCACCCCTTGTATCCAATTACATAACAGCAGTGTTTGGTAAAGGTGTTGAATTAATTTTTTTTTATTCTTAAATATCCCCAAGTCACCATAACAATCATTTGAAATTAGAGATATATATATTGAGGCAAGTTAGAATCATCTTAAACAACTTTTAATGAAATATCCAAATGTAGTCTTACAAAAGGTATGTAAGAAAATACCTAACCCATAATAAAATGCATCACTTATTACCTGAGAGGAAAACCAAACTTCTCGATTGATTTTTGGAAGAATGCCAGTGTTGTTGATGCCAGATTGTTGGAAGCAGCACCGAGATACATAATCTTTATAGGAAAAAGAACAATGGGAAACTTCCATGTAAATATTACATTTGATTTACTTACTAAACTAAACTTACCTTACGAGAAAAGCCATCAATACCTCCAAAGATCACAATGTTATAGCTGAATGGGGAAAACAAAATGTTTTTTTTATCAGTTTTTGAATTATCACTTTGAAGTGTTTAAATGTAAGCAATGCAAGATGTAATTTATGTATGTCCAGATGCAAATATAGGAACGAGTAAGATAACAAAATACAGTTCTGAACATTTGCAGATGAAAAATTTCTCAGGAATATCTTTCACTTCAAAAGATCAAATAATTTACCGTATCAGTTTGTGATTTGTGTCAATATGCATTAGAGACTGTGGTCCTGGGACGGAATAAGCACGTCGAGCAATGCATCCCAAGGAAAACATCCTTGACACAACACCAGCTGTGTCAACACGGTGCATAGAACTTCTAACCCTTTGGTACTGGACTCTGTGTCCTCTGGCCTGAAGAAGTGCTTTCACCATCCGGTATCCAGCGTGAGGCTGCCTGGATTTTATGTCTGTAATGCATTGGTCCAACTCTTCATCTGACAGGCTGCTATAGAGTGCTTTGACTGAAAGATTGAACTCATTCATGCGTCGGAATACTGTGCTTCTTGACATTCCCAAAATTTTAGCAATGGCTGGGATGGACAAGTTCAGTTCCAGAAGACTGTTAAGATGATGGGGGAAAGAGCCATTCTTAGTCGCCCAGTAGGTCCCCACTCAAACTGAATGACAGCACTATGTAGATTCATTTTATCCTTTTCTCTGTTTATCAGAGTATGTAAACTACATAATGCATCTAAGAGGACAGGGCAAACCTGAACTTGACCAGACAAAGCTTGTAGAAAAACTAGTTCCTGGGTGCAAATGAAATCTAAAAAGTCCAGATCCAGGGGAAAGGTGTTCAAGACAATGTTCTAAACGTGAACGCAGTCTCAGAAGAATATGATGTAGGAGAAGATCCTAAAGGAGAGGAAAAAGTAGAATTATTTTTGTAATTTTTAAATCACCAACAAAAAGTGAGTTAAAAACACAAGGTTAGTTACGTTAACTGAATATTCTTAGGCTATAAGATTCCAATGTTTATTTTATCATATTTCCTTATGGTTCTTTGAAAAAAGTATATTTTTTAATTCATGCCATTTGTTGCAGTATTTTGATTTTCTGGTTAGGATTTTATTTATTATTTTCTTACATCTTTTGTTTTAATAGCACAGTAAAAATTGAGCTCGCAAGAGAAAAAGCTTTATTTTCTATTTTATCTGTTTTATTTAAATGTTTTTGAGAACAAAGCCAAACCAAAACTTAATGAAGAAAGCTGGAAATGATTATTGAGTTCAGTGTTCCCAACGAATACTCTGAATGGATGAAAAAAAACGAAAACAGATTGCCTGGCAGCGTGTTTCATTTATGAAAAGGTCAGAAAATTAAATTTGATATTGTCAAATTTAATCCCTTTTGTTTATGAAACAGTGAGAATGAATTTCTTAATGGGTGGCTCAGTTTGGGGAAATTGTGGGTAGCCTGCAAGGGCCTCAACTCAATCCTATATTTCCGTTTTAATATTTCTAATGTTTGCCTTGTTTTCTTCACTGTCTGGTCTGCCTCTGTCTTGCCTGTATGGATGCATTTACACCGAAATGTCCCCAACAAAGGATGTTTTAATTCACCACTATTCCAGTGAAACACGAGTCTCCCATCTTCCTGCTACCGGTCTGGAGTTTTTGTTCACCAAAGCACACACTGACGGACAGATCACTGCCCTTTTGCCGCCTTGTCTGACCGTGTTTTGTGGCTTTGGTTCACTTCACCTCACTCTTCCCCATTCTTGTCATTAAATCAGGCTGTTCTGCAACCATGGCAGCCATTCACTCTATGGCTTTATTCATGGTGTATTTTACCCCTTCACCAAAGGCCGTTCTCGTTTCCAACATTATATTTGCAGTGTTCGTCTATCTATCAATATCTGCGGAGTATTTTTTTAACGAGTATCCTATTTTCTAAAGCACAGCATGTAAAGGGTAGCTCGGTTAGCAGGATGCTAGCATGTAGCGCTTAGTGAGACACGCCTCAGACGAGTTGAGCAAAGACCCCGTCTGTGTACTTTATACGTGAGCAACGGATTTAAATAAAATTAAGGTTTCAAAAGACAAACTTGAAGATAAAAAAATATATATACTCACCGGAGAGCCGCCAGGGTTTGCCGCTGCCATCTTGGCGCTCCTAAATTCAAAACTGCTTCTGCAGACAGGCGTGGAAATTGTCTTTGAGTTAGTCAAACGTTTTCCTTAGTTCGAGTAGATGATAAAAAAAAATAAATAAATAAATGGGATTTTAAGTAGGACTAGGCGTTCTGTAATGATCTCTATTTAGGAGAAAAACTTAATCACTCACCTCTAAACAGCTCTCTTTTAGGAGACAAACTGCTGGCTAACGGTGTCATGTGATCAAACAGCGTAATTTAATTGGCCGAGAGCCACTCGACTCGATCTGGTGCTGATTGCTCTGGCTTGGGTCATTAAAGTTCATCACTTTTGCAGGTGAATTTTTGCAGGTGAATTTTTGCAGGTGAATTTTTTGCAGGTGAATTTTTTTCAGGTGAATTTTTGGCAGGTGAATTTTTTTCAGGTGAATTTTTTGCAGGTGAATTTTTGCAGGTGAATTTTTTGCAGGTGAATTTTTGCAGGTGAATATTTTTGCAGGGAAATTTGGAGGATACAAATTCAGTGTCATAAATTCAATGTCTAAAAATACTTGAATTCTGATGATACTATATTTCTTCCATAACCTTGGCGTAAACCATAGGTGTCAAACTCTGGCCCGCGGGCCAAATTTGGCCCACAGCCTAATTACATTTGGCCCACGAAGCCACACCAAATTACTATTAGAGCTGGCCTACTGGTATTATACAGCTAATATATATATCGTTTAGTATTAGGCTTTGCTTGTTCCATATTCAGTTTTTCAGCAAAACTTGTTTGAGTCCATAACAAAAGATTCATTCTTATATCTGGAGGAAGATTTTTTTTGTCCAATAAATATTAACCCTTGTGTGGTGTTCGTATTTTTGTTACTCAGCCAGTGTTCATGGGTCTGGTGGACCCGCTAGAGTTTTGGCTTTCCAAATTAACACTATCAAACAATTTTATGTTAAATTACTCAACAGATGTTTACTTCATCCCAATTACAAGACATATGAACAGCAAACATGGTTAATTTTTTCCCTTTACCTTTGTTAGATCACATTTATGAATTAATGTGCTTCTCGTTTTTCTTTTATATAAAATGTTATAAATAAATCAGTTATAATCAAGTGGAGTGAGTGGAAAGACACAACACATTTACACGTGAAAAAATAATTAATTGTTTAATTTTTCTTTTGAAAAAAACTGAACACGGGTCTCACAGACCCGAACACCATACAAGGGTTAATGTTAGCCCACGACTTTGTTCCAGTTTTGAATTTTGGCCCACTGTGTATTTGAGTTTGACACCCCTGGCGTAAACAATCAATTCCTTCAAGAGATTCTAGAGATGCAAAAGGATTTTCCCTTTAAAGAAACAGAAAATCACTTCAGTTGATAATTTTTTTTCTTTGTTGACAGTTGTTCCAAGCTGAGGACATCTGAGCCACCAGGTGCTTCTTAGTCAGTGTGGCTGTTGGTTTTCTCTTTATCCACATTTGCCACATGGATTGTTATAACCGTTCTCACTGGATCAGCTTGTATAGTAGTATTGCATCAGTCTCATGTTATCAGTC
This sequence comes from Mchenga conophoros, assembly GCF_057382185.1. Lineage (NCBI taxonomy): Eukaryota > Metazoa > Chordata > Actinopteri > Cichliformes > Cichlidae > Mchenga > Mchenga conophoros. Next base: position 13,412,038 of record NC_140527.1, on the reverse strand, counting down.
CTTGTCCATGTATGCCTGACACGGAGTTCTTAATGTGGGTGACATCTGGCTTGTTCTACTAAGACAATATGCATGTCAAAAATAATGAACCATTAGTGGCAGAAACAACAGGAAGTGCAGTATAAGCGTTTATTTGTTGTTTTGTAGCTTACAAACTTATAAAGTCCTCTGGGGAAGATGCTATTGAAGACCTAGCACTCATTAAAGCCTTTTCTGCAATATTCAGGAATCAGCAAACAAATTAGCAGCTCAACCTCAGACTAATGAGAACACACAACTCTTCATCATTTTGCATTCTGTTTGTGTGTCTGAGGAAGTGCTTCTAAAAATAATTTATTCATCCAGATTGTTCAAAGACTGGAATATCATAAGACTGCAATGATGTCTGTATGTATCATGTATATGTATGCCCCTGTCACAGTTAGGAAATTTGAATCTTGAGTTCAGCATGTACAATCTGAGAACAAAAAGCTGCTGTTTGGGCTCTGATTTTAACCATTCCTCCTCCTGCTGGCATCACGATCAGTGTGTCAAACAGCAGCAGAGGTCAGTTAGTTATGTCATTTTTCATAAGTGAAATTTAAGTTCGCCTGCTCTGCACAGTGAGTTTGTTGGTTTAGGAGGGGGGTGCCTCGTCAAAGTTACATCCGAATGATGTCATTTTTGGATGTCCAGTTTTGGTCCATTGATGGGGGTGTTTTGTAAAGCCAGGCATAGAGCTGGGTGATATAAGATTTTTTCATATCACGATATGTTTTTTTCATTTCAGGCGATAACGATATCTATCACGATATAAGCCAAATAACTATATTTGTAAAATTTAAATGTGCCGTTGCTCACAAGTAAAATGTGAAATAATCAGCAGCTTGTTTTTATTTAAATATTTATTTCCCATAATAAGTTCAACAGGGTAGATGTACTTAAGGAACATGAGACTTTTTCAGATAAATAAAGGCAAATATTGCAAACTACACAAAAGGCAGCCGCTAAAGCGTTTAAGTTTCAAAATAGAACAAACGAAACAGACTACTAAATTGTCAATTCCACTTAGAAACAAAATATTAATTCTAAAAATAAATCTTAGTTTGTTTTACAGAAGAACAGACAAAACTGACTAACTTTTGTCAATATCAAATAAACTGAGAACTAAAAAGAAATTCTCAATCTCTCCTTGTTGTATAGCTGAGCTTTTCAAACAGTTTTAACAGTTACTTTAGTCTGACAAAAGCCGAATGACGAATTAGCGCTTCCAGTCAGAGACTGAGGTTACGTCCACACAGTGTGACGTCAAAAAATGCGCACACCTTTGACGCTGCGTTTTCTCCGTTTTTCTAGTCCACACGTAAATGCAAAAACTGAGTTTTCAAAAATCTTCATTTTCAGTGACCAAAAACGCCGTTTACGTGTGGCCGAAAGGTGCAAACGCATAGAAAAATCTGCGTTTTCAAAAATACCCGGGTACGTGTGGACGTAGCGCATGCACCAGTTTATTGTATTTCCAGACTTGCTTTCAGCACAATTTACAGTGCGCGCTACTCTGTTTTTTGTCAGACTTGAAATAGCCGAAATACCTTCACACTACGGAACTTCTATGGCTCTTCCGTTCGACAATCTCTCCGGCGTTGGAATCATCATCTGTTTGCTCTTCGGTCATGCTCGGTTGATTTTTCTAGTCGGCACACTCATTTCCTCCATTACCCGGGCAGTACGGTGGCTGGCTGCTTCCCAAACAAATACACATGTGCGGCTTGGCACTTGTGCTGTACGTAACAAGTCACGTGACGTGACGCTGCGGCTGTGATTGGTTCGGCTCTGCGCTACTTAATTTGGATTGGCTGTTCTTTTTTTTTTTTAAGAGGACAAGAGCGGCGAGGTCTATCGCAATAGTTTAATTTTTCTATCGAGAAAAAGTTATATCGCGATACATATCGTTATCGTTCTATCGCCCAGCTCTAGCCAGGCATCGTGTTTTTTTAAATGTCTACTGCAACTCTAGTGTTGACGTCCGTAGGACCTCCGTATACGGGCTATTTAAAGTCCGGATGTGGTTGTTGTGGACGTCTTTTCAATGTTAAATTTAGACTTAATGTAGCTACCGATCACAAACACATTCAATTTAATTCAATTTTATTTATACACCACCAAATCACAACATTAGTCGTCTCAAGGCGCTTTATACTGTAATGTAGACTCTACAATAACACATACAGAGAAAAACCCAACAATCACATAACCCACTATGAGCAAGCACTTTGGCAACAGTGGGAAGGAAAATCTCCCTTATAACAGGAAGAAACCTCTGGCAGAACCAGGCTCAGGGAGGGGTGGCCATCTGCCACGACTGGTTGGGGTGAGAGAATACACAAAATCACATTCACTTCCTCTTACAACTATTGAGCTCTTCACAATAAAACAGATTGCTAGTAAAAAATATAACCATATATAATGCAAACACTCTTTAACCTGGTTACAAACAAATAATAGAAGTTTATTAATTGAAAAAAGTAAACTAGTTAAATAAAAACAGGAAAATGTAAAATGACAAAAAAATTACCTGCATATACAGAATAAATCCAAAGGCTGACACATAATAAATTGTGTGTGTTTATAAATAATCTGCCTTCATATGTGTCATGTTAAAAACAACGATGCTGATATTTGTAAATAAAAATATTACAATTATTAATCATGTAAATTCCCTGCCCCTGTCATAGACGTCCACATGACATGCAAAAAAATTACCCAGTCCAAACTTCAAATGTTGAACGTCATGTTGACCTCCAAGTTCGGCCATTTTTGGATGTCCAACCAGTGGGCCTAGTTTGGACGTCGCATAGATATCCAGAATTGGTCATTGACCAACTGACCCACTGACACTGACATCCAGTGTTTAGTGGGAGGGCTCCATTCAGTGCTCTTTGTAGTACCACAGTAACCCTGCAGCCAGATCAAAGGACACAGGAGAACAAATACCATGTGTTGCTAAATGTAAAACTGACAAATATGTTTCTATTTATTTGCTCTATCAGAATATTAATTAAACCATCTTCTGTTAAACAGAAAAAAAGGGGCTCATGATGAGGTTTTTTTGAACGGTGCCAGTCAGCCCTCAGATTGTGGCTCTTGTATCATATTAGTATGAATTACTAAGACAGTTCTGTATTAGTGCCTTCAGTGTATTCTCTGTAGGATTTCTGCAGGATGGCAGCAGTGTGCAGTATTTTCAGGGGTGATTTCCCCACCAAATAACATAATCTCTCAACACTTTCATGTGTGAGTTTCCCAGAGCAAGCTTCTTCAATCACATGTGCCCGCATGTGAATAATCCATTTAGTAACTCAGTCATGTGTGGCTGCAGTCATACATAAATGTATGCAGGGCATCACAAATGTGTGCAGACTCACATTTGTGATGCATGGTTCTGAATCTGCATAATCCGTCTTCTGGAAGTTCTTAAACACACTGAGGATTCAGTGCTGTCACTAAGAAAAAGTTGCAGCTAGGTGGAAAAGCTATTTAGCTCTGAATTCTGACTTCCTAATCAGCTGTTTCATTTTGTGTTATTGTTGTGGAAGTTCACTTCGGAAAAGAGAAGGCAGCTTTTTGACAGTAGAAGCCAAAATATTCCCAGGACCTGAGAATCCATCTGAACCGCAGCTGTTTGCATGAAGCTCCACAAGACTGATTTGAACTTTCTACATATGGACCATCAGATTTTATTCATTATATTGTTGATATATATTGTCCTGACCTGACATTCTGACCAGCCAGCTACCTTTATGACTGTGACTAGAATCAGCCAAAAATAAAGCTTATGAATGTTGTTCCTCTTTGCACAAACTAGCAGATTCAGATCCTCCTGTTGGGTTGAGGATCTTCCAGGGCCCTATTCAGCTCTCCTAGAGTAGCTGCCTGTCTCCTGGAATCTCCTCTGTGGTCTTGAGACTGTGCTGGGAGACACAACAAACCTTCTCCAGGATGGCACATCGAAATGTACCATTACCAGGAGTTGGACATGTAAGTGCAACATAGATGCAGGATAGATTCCATACGTTTAACTGTGATAATACAACCTGCTCTCAACATTTTTGCCTGCAGCAAGCCAACAGACTGACTGTACACTAGCATCCCTACAACACTGTGTATGAAGAGTAGGAGAAAAAAATCATGTTGTGTGCCGACTCTCAGCTCAGCAGCCTCACAGCCTGCAAAGTCACAGCCAACCAGCATCGTGTTTGAGTGTTTGCTGCCACTGCACCTCGCGGCCACTCTGCCTGAGCATGTTGGGGCGAGCGCATGACATTGGGGAAGAGCATTTTGGCATTGAGTCACAGGGGGAATCCTCTCCACTCTTCTCTCTCTGCGACCACCCCATCGGATAAAAGTCGTCTGCCACCCAGTCCCCATTGACAGCACCAGAGGCTGCTGCTCTGCAGTCCTATTTATAGGCCTATCCCTTCCGTGGCTCCTGCCATGGCTAATCTGCGTGACTGTGGCCCAGTGGCAGCAGATTTAGCTGTGTTTTCCTGATGGGATTAACCGTGACATCACGTTTGGAATCCCTCGAAGCAGCCAGGAGGGCCTTTTGCTTCTTATCCTCCTCCTTGCACATCGATGCTTGCCTTGTACACTCACGATTTGTGAAGAGTTTGCCATCTGCTGCCTGCACACTCATGGAGCGAGGTCCATTAATAATGAGCTAACTGTAGCTAGATCGAGCATAACAGCAGCTGATGCCGCAGCTCGTATGACTAGCAGAGATGTCAGCCGTGTTTTGACATGCCCTCAGTGGTTCCATGAGCTTTTCTGAGGTGCCTCAAAGTTACTTCTGACATCTGATCGCCGGAGCGCCGGTAACCAAACGGGACAAACACTGATGTTGTAGAGCTAATTGATTCTCATGTCATTAATCAGTGTCATGTCTGCCTCCTGCATTTCGTGCGCATGAACAAAAGCCCTTGATGTGGTAAGGAGGTGATCCCCTGAGTCCAAACTGTCATATCAAAGTTGCCTTCATTAGTTCTGCCCTTCCATCCATCATGAGTCAAAGAACAGCTTCACGACATGACACACTCTTTTTCTTAGTCATTTAATGCGCTCCCTCACAACTAGTTTTTAAAGACAAACCCAGTCTGACTGATGAATCAGCTCCTGGAGTGTAGAGTCTTCCCACCACTTTCTCTTTGGATTCACTGCCACAACTACACAAGTTTTTTTTGCCTCTGTAGTGAAAGCGTATCGTATCAGTGGTCGTGACAACGAAGGCTTTGTGGGACTCACATTTGAAAAAAACATTTCATCACATTTTGATTTTAAGTCAGAAACATTAGAAAATACTAAGCAGTCAGCAAACGGAAACCTCAACCAAGGCTCACTCTCTTCAAACTACACGCCTTGTTGAAACCTATTTTAATACAAGTCATTTTGAGATTATTAATGTTGTATTTTTTATTTATGTGGATAATGTACATGTAGCTTTCTTTTCATTGTTTAGTGAAATCAGTAATAAATATAACATGACAAAAGTTAATTTTTTGTTCTAAAAACTAATTCTGTTTCAGTGAGATCATACATGTATTCATACTGCAATGTGTTTAAACAGTTAGAACCTGTTACTTTAGTGTAATAATAAAATTGATCAACTATAAATATCCCATGCCAACATATTCCTGTCTGCTTGAAAACCCAGCTCCATTATTATGACCTTCAGATTGACCTTGATGGAGAGGTCAGAGGTCAAATGTGACATGATATGTTAAATTTTTATGCTGTACTCTGTATATGTTGACAATACAGAACACAACGCAACCAGTTTACATCCTCATGTAGCAAATTCAGAGTCAGATTTTTTGACCACTTTGAATACATTCAATTAGCCCTTTAAAGCCGGTAGGAGCGGACACGCTCCATTTTGCGTAACTATTTTTAAATCCCGGTAGCACTGCAACCATGTAAGCTAGCGCAATAATTTTTTTTGCATATGAAACCGGAGGAGTTGTACTTACATCTTATGCCATCAGCTTGTCCTAGGTCACAGTTTCCTTCCACGTATAGCTTTGCAAAAACTGCATAAAAAGCACTTGCAGCAACAAAAACACAATATTCCAGAAACACGCTTCGCCAATCCGATCAGCTGTTTGTAACACTTCCTACGTCCATCAGCGTGAACTGTCGCATGTCCGCCATGAGCTGCCCGAAACCGGAAGTGATGTCATTTTGCGAAAATGTAGTTTTTTTACGATCGGGGCCTTATGAGCCTATACTTGTGTTTTTACAAGTTATGTTTGAGTTTATGACTTTCTGTGTCATTTCTGGGATGATTAGGACTCATATTGCACTGCTGGAAATACTTTATTTTGATGCATATGCTGTTATTTTGCAAATTTGCATTATAATATTTATTTTCGTTTTCCCTGCAGTATATGAAAATTGGTGTATTTAAAAAATAAAACTATGAAGACACTTAAAATAAATTTCCTGTGGTGGGAAACTAGTTTGTGCAACTTTTTTGTATTTACAGTTTTGAGGGATAAGCCTCTTAAATTTCTCTAACTAGAAATATATGTTAAAAAAAACAAAAACGTTCAATTTTTTTGTAGTTTATTGCACTTTTCTGCAATTTATGTAATTACTATGCACCTAATGCAGACATATTATTAAAGTTTGGGCTATAATGGTTGTATTGATGTATAGCAACTTGAAATGCTCCCAAAAATGGCTCCACAGCATGTAAAAATATAATATAAGCTCTGGCGGACTTGGTTCTATGGTAGGTCTTAAAGGGTTAAATAAATATTCACTCTGCTTTGAGCTCTGGTCTAAAGAAGATGCTTCTTAAGCCCGATTTTTTTTATCAATTCTATCCTGATAGTCTGTGTCTGCTGTATGTGGATATGTATTAGAGCGTTTCTTTTTAAAAAACCATTGAATAGAGCTGGCGTTTTTCTTAGTAATTTTGTAAATGTGACTGCTTCCAAGATAGAGATAAAAACGATTTAGATATCCAGTGGCCATCACCATCCACCTCTCTGTTCATTTTTTTTTTGCATTTATCAAGTTTACCAGCGTAAGTTGGAGCTTTGAACCAGGAACCTTCTCGGTGTGATGTGACAGTAGTAACACTGGTCTTTGAAGTGAACGATGCGAGTCAACTCCTTATTGGGAGCCGTGGGTTTTTTTTTTCTTTCTCTCACCCTCTCTCTCGCACTTTTTTTCCCGCTTCACTCCGCATGCGAGCCTTGTGCTTTGCGCTGGGAAGAGGGGGGAGCGGCGGTAGTTACACTGGCAGTAGCACAGGAACAGAGCAGGAGGGGGAGACGGAGAAAGAGAGCCAGGGACAACAACATCACATTAGAAAGGTATAGTAATCATCCACAACTATTTTCAGTTGCGGATGATAAAGGATTCAGAAAGTTTATTCATGCAGGCCCACATGACAGAGAATGTTCTGTATTTGTATAGCACTTTTACTAGTCCCCCCTAGGGACCCCAAAGCGCTTTACACACCCAGTCATCCACCCATTCACACACTGGTGGAGGCAAGCTACAGTTGTAGCCACAGCTGCCCTGGGGCAGACTGACAGAAGCGAGGCTGCCATATCACACCATCGGCCCTTCTGTCCAACACCAGTGGGCGGTAGGTGAAGTGTCTTGCCCAAGGACACAACAACCGAGACTGTCCGAGCCGGGGCTCGAACCGGTAACCTTACGATTACAAGGCGAACTCCCAACTCTTGAGCCACGATCACCCATCACTATTTCATGGCAAAAAGGCTCAGGCTGAGGCTCCAAAACAGAAAGGGTGATGTCATCGTGGTTGTCTCCATCTATTATGCACTATATTGCCAAAAGTATTCACTCACCCATCCGAATCATTGAATTCAGGTGTTCCAATCACTTCCACAGGTGTCACAGGTGTATAAAATCAGCATCTAGGCATCCAGACTGCTTGTGCACACGTCTGTGAAAGAATGGCTGCTCTCAGGCGCTCAGTGAATTCCAGCGTGGTACCGTGATAGAATGCCACCTGTGCAACAAATCCACTCCGTTATTTGTGGGATTATAACAAAGTGGAAGTGATTGGGAATGACACCAACTCAGCCTGGGGTCTGTGAATGCTGTGACACGTAGTGTGAAGAGATCACCAACGTTTTCCACTGAATAGCTGCAGACCTCCAAACTTCAGTGTGTGGAGAGCTTTAGGGAATGGGTTTCCATGGCGACCAGCTGCATCCAAGCCTTACATTACCAAGTAGCCTACAATGCAAAGCATTGATGCAGCAGTGCAAAGCACGCTGACACTGGACTCTTGAGCAGTGGAGAAGCGTTCTGGATCTAAAAGCTTTTTTGTACCCAGTGAAACAGCCTAAAGACCTTCCTGCTAAATCATTCCTCATTGACCGATTGGCCTGTTGGTTCTGTTGCATGGCAACATCACTTCATTTGCTGATTTCAGTGATATAACTCTGAGACACAGGCTGAAGCTCCATCCTGAGGAGGTTAGAGCTGCAGGCTGGTGAGTTTGGTGTGACACAGTGTTAATCTCTCCCAGTCTCCATGCCGACATAGATCTGACTTAAATATTTTCTGAACTCATTTTCTATATTAATGGAGCATGTTAGGGCTGCTGTCAGAGCCTTCTGGCTATTCTATTACCGTTAAAGCCGTCCAATTAATTCTGCAGAATGTCACGCATCACAAAGGGTGGGCGGGGCAGCAGTCCTGCAATTAGAGGCTTAAGAGTTTGGATCCTATTATTAGTGGAAGGCAGTAGGCCTTCCTTGCAATAAAAAATAGCAGCCTGTATTTCTTTCTTCATATTTAAAGATTATGATTTCCATGGCTGAGCAACGAGGGGGATTGCTTTTAATTAACTTAGTATATAATCACAGTAGATTGTTTTTATCCAGATAACACTCCTCCCTTTACAATTAAGCTGGCAGCAAGTCTTGATCCCTCTCAGTGATAAGATTTGAAAGGCGTGCGCTTCATGAATGAACAGGCCGCTAATCCAGTTAAGTTCATCAGACCTGATGCTATTTACTCAGTCAACACTCCGGCAAACGCAAGAGTTTTGCTGACTCTACTAATGGGCTGCAGTCTTTTTATTAATGAGAGGCATTCAGATAATTCTGTCTTTTGTAGGAACTCCTCCCCAAACATTCAACCAACTAAACCACTATTGGTGGTAACGTTCATCACTGAATTTCAAGACTTCTTCTTGTTGTTTTGATGTTATATCTGGTGACACATTGCACTTATCAACTGTTAAGTTGCAACTAAAAATATAATCAAACATGATGCATTTACAAAATTAACCGTTCAAGTTCAGGTTGAGTTAGTAAAGGGTTGTTTTATGTTTCATCTTTCATTTTTGTTCCTTTATTGCTGTCAGCTTCTTTGCATTTATTACACCTTCTCATTGGCTCCTTTATAAATTTATTCTCTTGGATTTAAACATTTTAAAGTTGTGTTAGTCATTAGTGTACTCCAAAGTTTGCCCTGTCTTCATTCATTGTTAGTTTTTTGTGGCTCTCACTTTATATTTAGTTTGTATTTTTGTGTTTCCTTTAGTCTTGTCTCTGGTTGTCATTTGTCTTTCAGTCTGTCCTCCTCTGTGTCAAATTAATCCTCGTTTCCTCATTCAGTTAAATCTTCCTGTTTTATTTTGGTAATATTTTTTTCTGTTCTTGTGTTCAATTTGCTTCCACTGTCTCATTATGTCTGTTGTCTCCAGCCGTACATCCCACCTGTGAATGTGCATAATGTCTCGGTCTCCTCGTAGCCCTGTGTTCCCTGGCCCTGTGGCCTCTGTGTTTCCCTGTGAATCTATATTTCCAGCTGGTTTCTGTTATTTATTTCTTTATTTTTGGATTCCCTTGCTTGGTTCTTTGTTTGTTCCTGAAATTCAGACTAATTAGCATTAAATGCTTGTTTTTATTTGCCTGCTGTCTCCTCCCTCATGCACTTGGGTCCGGAACAAACAGCTCACACAGTTGACACACAACAATATAAACTAGCATGAGATAATAAATGTAGCTGCAGTAAAGCAGTGACTGCATATTATTTGAATCCAAGGCATGAATACAGCAGCTCCTCTTCACACAAGACATTGAAGAGAAATTTTGCTGCTCTGCAAATGACCCTGAGCTTCCCCTTTAACATGGGGAATTACAAAATGAGTAAAAACATATGAAGTGTGAACATAATACAGCTATTCTTATCCACGTACTTACTTGCTGCACACACACCTTTGTAAATTTGCAGGCTTTTTTTTTTGGACACAACGAGTTTGGAGCAGGAACTTTGAGCATCATGATGTCCACCGAGGCTTTTCTGCCAGTACCATTAGAGAGCATGTGCGACTTTGAGCATCACAATTTTGAGGCCTTCTGTTGCCAGCTCTGATGGTGATTTGGATGTGAGGATAAATTTATCTGGACTGAAACAGAAAATAGATTTCCAGCTTTCTTTCCTAAACTAAAAATGACCACATGTTTGGAATTGTTGATGCATTTATGCTGGAACTGATAGATGATGGAAGATGATTAGAGACATAAAATGAAATGTGCTTTAGTCTGTTTAAGACCTTATGACCTAACTGCAGAAAACATGCTACACCATGAGACCATTATGTAGGGTACAAATTATGTTAAAGCCACAGCGGTGCAGCTATCATAAATGTCATCTTAAAATCTTTTTATTGACATTAAAGGATAGAAAAGCTGTAACTGTACTTTACTCAATTACATTCACATAAATTATAGTATATAAAGTCAGGCATGTCATAAATGATGATCTGGGCCTCCAAAAAGTAGTCCAGGTAGTTAGGACTAACAGTGATCAGTCATTTTTACGTTTTTTAAAAATTGTTTCAGACTTTTTTTTTGGCAAATGTGGCCAATGATGGACGCGGTCTGAGACCCCTCTGGACTCCATCAGTTATGAGCTGTTCTCCCCCTCGTGTATGCTTTTGTTTCTCACCCTTGTCTCTGGTTTCAGGGTGACACCCCCCCCGTGCTCATCTGTCTGCCTCCTGTATGATTACCTGCTCTACCCTAATGTATTTCATTGAATCATGTCCCCTGTGTATTTAAGCTGTATGTTATGCCTGAATTCCTTTGCTGACCGTCTGCTGTAGTATTAATATTCCATCGTTTTTCTTGTAGTGTCCCAGTGTTTTTGGACCAATTCAGTTTCCTGGTTTTGCCTCTGCCGGCTCCCTTATTGGACCATTTACCAGTACCACACCAGTGGAGCAGGAACTACACCAGTGATACTTCAGTAAAGACTTTGAATGTACGTTGCGTCTGGAGGTGCGCATTTGAGCCGTTACTGTGAGTCTCGACAGCTGTTGTACATCTTGCTGCGAAACCAAGGGACACTGCACGCTCATTGGCTAACTTCATTGACCAATGAGCGTGCACAAGTCGAGGACAATAGTTTACAAAATGAACATCACGAATGGGGGTGGGATTAACTCTGCTCTGTGCCCCTTCTTGTTTGTGACCTACAGTGAGAGTAGGGAGTGGGGGATGAGAGCATGGAGAGGTGGAGGTATGATCAGGAGAGAAGAGGAATGAAAGTCAGAAGCACGATGCAGAGGGTTAGTGTAACAGAGGAGGATGCTGGGAGGAGCAGAATTACCCTTTTATGCTTGCTTACCTGACATTTCAGTATTTTACCTTTTTAAAACCTTGTGTGTCTATGAGCTGCAGGGATGGTAACACAAATATGGACATTAGAGCCACATGCTGAATACTTGAAAATATCTGTTAAGACGGAAGATCATCAATCAGGAGTGATTGTTGGACCCAAAGTTCAGTTGAGACGCACTGTGTGCAGGGCAGCCTTCACCCTTTGCCTTTTTTTCTTTCTTTCCAACCTTCTTGTCGGTCTTTGTCTCAGTGTTCACTGCACCACTAATCTAATCACATTCAGTTCACTGCATTGTGATCCACTCGGCTCTGCTGGATAAAATACACCTTTTTCTCATTTTGCTGGTGAAGTCATCATGCAGTAATTCCTGCTTTGTTAATCAAATACAGTTTCATTAGAGCAGTTTCGGTTTTGTTCATTTGGTTAAATTTTTTTTTTTTTTTTTTTTACACACCCTTGCTTAATATTTATAGAATAAATGTAGACGATCACAGTTAGTTTCCCAGTTTCAGCTGTTTTTCTTTTTTTATCTGAAGTGGCCTTTGGGCTGCACATAGACCTGATTTGGAAGATCTGATCCCATCAGGTGGCTTTGCGGTTGATCTGGTCCTCAGGCCACCTCTGTGGCTCTCTTCAGTCTGTCCTCGGGCTCTGCAGTGGGCGTGCTCAGTATTCAGCTCAGAATCCACAGCGGACGGCCGGGGAGAGAAATACGACTCCACTGTCACACTTGGCTGATGTCCCTGTGCTCCTCTACTCTCTCCCTCTTTCCTTCCCTGCCTCTCCTTTCTCTTTGGCTCAATATCTAACTCATGTCCTTTATGAATGGGGCTGTGGGGAGTGTTTTTGTACGCGTGCAACACAGACAAGAGGTCATTTATTTCCGTGTACAGCAAAGAGGATGCAAGAGGAGAGATGAAAATGATGCAGGAGACTTAGGAAAACAAAGATAGATACACAGAAAAGGATAGTGAGAGAGAATGTGACAGAGAGAGAAATTATGCTCTAAATAGGAGTGTAACCTGTTTTCCTATAAGCTATTGTTTCCCTCAGCCTGAACATCCCACATCCAGTAAAGCAGGATATGAAGCCTTCACACCAAGGCTCATACACCAGACCTCTAACTGCACTGATACGTCAACAACTGTAAATTTGTACTTCCACAAACCGCAGGCTTTCATAAACTCCTTCACTGCTTAACCATCTTTAATTCACTTTTTCAAATGGCTTAATATATTATTTACTCTGTATTCTCCATCATCCTCTTCTTCTTCTCCATTCTCTGCTGCCGTAACGACCCAAATTCTCCCTCGGGGATCAACACAGTTCACTTTATCTGTATTTTGTAGAGTTCTGAGTAATGCTGATAAGAGCTGAATGCAGACCGGGGCTGCTCCTGTCCACAGTTATAGAGCAGGCAATGGAAGAAGCCTTATGCAGGTTAGATTTAGCAAAAAGAAAATGTCCTGCGATACATATTGATGTAATTATATAAATATGAATAAATATGGAAATGTATTTCTCTGAATTGAAATGCAGTTTTGCATTTTGTAAACATCAGCAGTTGTTTCTCTTTAACAGGCTTGACAGTGGAGTAATTGAAAATGCAGCTAAACCAATAAAAAAACAACTCTGTAGGAGTCTTTTAATTAACTGAATTCAGTAAATTTACTGGCACTTTGTGTTTGTGTTGTTGCAGAAAACACATTTAGTACCAAAACTAACAGAAAAAAACCTGATCATGTCCGTTAACGTGACGACGGTAAACGGGTTGTTCTGTCTTATGTGGTTAAACATACAATTTGTAGTTTATGCCAAAGTTTGCCAAAATTAAAGTTTGGTATGTAACAAATTTTAACATTAGATAACAGAATTCCTTTTTAAATGATGATTTCATTTATTAAGGGAAAAAAGCTATCCAAACCTACCTGCACTGTAGCAGCGAGTGTCTTTTGCATCCCTGTGAAGGAATTTTGTTCCAGTTTTCTTTGCAGACTTAATTCAGCTGTATCAGTGTTAAACGCCCTGCTTAAGGTCATGACAAAGAACCTCAGTTCACACTTTGACTCCGACAAAACCTTCAGGATTTTCTGGTAGAGGCAGAATTTGTGATTCTATCAGCTATGGCAATTCGTCCTGAAGCAGCAAACCAACGTGACAGCAGACAATCACACTGTTTCTGTGATGCTCTCTTTCTGAAATACTGTTAGTTTGATGCCAGATGTAACGGGACTCAAACCTTCTACAAAGTTCCGCTTCTGTCTCGTCAGTTCACAAAATATTTTCTCAGGTATCATGAGATGTGAGATTGGCAGATGTGAGATGAGTACAGCGGTTTTCTCCTTGGAGCTCTACCATGGAGGCCATTTTTGCCCATCCTCTTTTTTATTGTTGAATCATGGCCTTTGACCTTGGCTGAGCCAAGTCAGGCCTGCAGATGTTGTTCTGGGTTCTTTTAGCAATTTTCCACTACTACCTACTCAGCGTGGCTTGACTCGACTCAGTTTCTAGGGTTTTCCATTAGGTGGTAGTGGCTGGTGCTGTCATGTCTGCAGTGGCAGATGGTGTGGAGTGAAGAGAATGTGGACTCTGAAACGTAAAAAAAACCAAACAAACAAAAAAAAACCAAAACTGGGACTTGGGACCCACAAGGAGATATAAGCAGATGACCCAACAAGAAACAGAGGACTAAATACACAGAAGGGTAAGGAGGGAATGAGCACCAGGAGGGAAACACAGCTGGGACTAATCACACACACACAATACAAGAAGCAAAACAGACAACACTACAGATGGACTATAGAAATAAAACATGAAACATGACACAGAGAGAAGCGGGCTTGACGCTGGAACAACAGACATGAAAGCATAACTGACTCGATGTGACACGTGGAACACAGGGGAGGCCCAGTAACAAAACCTAACCTAACTAAATCAAAGAATATTACAGTTTTTGCCCGTTGCTTGAACACATTTTGCAAAACTTCGCTCATTGTGTCAAAACTCTAAACACAAGTAAACATGACACAACACTAGGAAATTATACCATTCACATCTGTGCCAAATTGAAACTCCACTCTCAAAACCTAAACTCTGCTGTCAAAACCTAACATTCCTTTGTCAAAATGTAACTCTGTTGACAAAATGACACATACCTGCACCATATGCAAACACTTACACATCAGGGGGAACACACTAGTCTACTTTATATAAAACACTGCAGTCTTTGATTTCCATTGTTTATTCAGAAGGCATATTTTCAGGAGACACATTTTCAAACAACCAAAAAGCAAATAGGCCTACTCAATATTGTACATTGCAGCACTGTACATTGCAGTACCATGAATTGAGATAAAGCAAAAAAAAAACAAAAAACCAAAAAACCATAATACAGTAATAGAAAAAACACTATACTGTAAACACAAAAAATCATGACAATTGTGCATACGTGGGCTCATGGATCCCACGGTCTGTTGGGGTTTGGCCACAGGACCTCATCGACATTGCAAGCAATGTCTTCTCTCGCTAGGCACCGGGGTAAATATCCTCTTGCATGCCGAAACCATCCATGGATTGCTGTCACCTGAATGTCACCACAGGCCTGTTCCATTACCCGCAGAAGAGGCATGCGGGCATGTTGTTGGCGGTCATATACACGCCATCTCCAAGCCAAAAAAAATTCCTCTATAGGGTTTACAGTTTTTTACAGTCGCTAACAAGCGTTTGTCCAAACAGTTGTCACATTTGCAAAACTCTAAACACAATTAGCACAGCATCGGTCTGTTGTGGCCATACCATTCACACATTTCATGTCGTGTTCACCCAATATGCAGTCAGTGAACACATTTCCACAATGCTTACATTTTCTTAACAGACAAGCTATACCTCCCAACAAAATTATGGACTGTTTTTGTAGTATCTACGAATGTTAACACACAACATCCCACAATAGCAAAAACAATATTCCAAACCTTAGATACAGTATAAAAGCCTCTGCTTCTGCAATGATATCAGTACAAAAACAATATCAATATCAAAAATATATCTCAGCTGATAATAAACAAACAACTGAATAATTGAGACACAGCTTATTTATGTTGGGTAAATTGGGCCAACCACAGCTTCTTCCATTCTGGCTTAGACTCAGTGGGGTTTATAAGGCAAGACCTTGAGGAGTGATGTTTTTGGAAACAAAAAAAAGACAAACACTGTAATGTCTGGTCGAGGAAGAGTAAGAGCAAGGGGCCCAGGGAGAAGAGCAGGCCCAAGGAGAGGGCAAGGTAGAGGTGTAAGAATGCGTGGTGGTGGCATTCCAAGGGCTGCAAGAACAGTAGTCAGTGATGAAATTCGTGCCACTATCATTGACCATGTAATCAACCATGGTCTTTCACTAAGAGAGGCTGGTGAAAGAGTGCAGCCCAATTTGAGGCGGTCAACGGTTGCCTCCATTATACGCATCTTTCAACAAACCAACAGGTAAGTATTGCATTTTACATGGATTGTTTCTATTCTCACTTGACATGTCAATATGGTCATACAGTAATGCATATGTTGAATTTTTTGTCTTTCTAAAGAATGCAACGTCTTCCACCCTCTGGGGGAAGAGGAAAGCTCCTCAGTAATGATCAGGAGCTTGCCATTGTAGAAATGGTTACTGCAAATAATGCAATAAAACTGCGTGAAATTCAAACTAGAATTGTGGCGGACCATGAGATATTTGACAATATCGATAGAATCAGCCTCACAACCATTACGCGGACATTGTCCAAACACAGAGTGTGGATGAAGCAGCTCTACACTGTTCCCTTTGAGAGGAACAGTGAGAGGGTCAAGGAGCTACGATGACAATATGTCCAGGTACAGTGTATATTCAATCCAATGTCCAGTTCTATAAGCTTTGCACTTTGCAAGTAGGTAACCTACACAATACTAGGTTACAGTACAGTATGGTATACAGTAATAACATGACTTACATAAACTTTGTTTCAGAGAGTTATGGAATTGGAGGCCAACCAGGCCCCTCATGAATTCATATACATCGATGAGGCAGGATTCAATCTGGCCAAAAGGCGTCGACGTGGACGAAATGTAATTGGAAAAAGGGCCACAGTTGATGTGCCAGGACAGAGAGGGGCAAACATTACCATGTGTGCAGCAATTGCAAATGCAGGATTACTCCTTCACAGATGTCAGGTTGGACCCTATAATACAGAGCGCTTGCTTGCCTTTCTCAATGATCTCCACCAGCGCCTGGTTCCAGAGCAGGGTCAGGAGGGTGAAAACATGAGGACCTTTGTAATTACCTGGGACAATGTGGCTTTCCATCACTTGCAAGCAATAACAACATGGTTTGAAGTCCACCCAAGACTGGTAAGTCTCTTCCTTCCACCCTATTCACCTTTCCTCAACCCCATAGAGGAGTTCTTTTCTGCATGGAGGTGGAAGGTTTATGACCATCAGCCACATGACCAGATGTCCCTCCTTGAAGCCATGGATGCCGGCTCCAGGGACATCACAGTTGACGATTGCCAAGGGTGGATCCGACATACCAGGCGGTTTTATCCCAGGTGTATCGACTTGGATAACATCAGATGTGATGTTGATGAAAACATGTGGCCTAACCCTGAAGATCGCAGAGATTAGATGCAAATTTTTTGCCTTTTTTTAGCCCCCCCTCCCTTTTTTTTTTTATCTTGGCTTTTTGCTGTTGTTTTTTTGTTCAGAATGCTCTTGTGTGTTTCATGGATATTTTGTTCACTGTAAGCAATACTGTAAAACTTTCTCTGTCCTATCATACCGTGTTTCTACTGTACCTCCTGTGGTAAACAGTAAAGAAACAAAAACTTGTTTTCTTTTTACTGGAATGCTTTTGAATGTGAACATTACTGTACATGTGGACATACAGTTACCAACCAAGACATTTCTGGTGTCAATATGGTGGATTGCATGTTTCGCATGCAAATACCTGTGACACTGAAACATAAAAGTCTATGCAGTTTTTGTAATGTCAATAATAGCCAGTATTTTGAAACCTGGTGTACTTTGATTGACTGCATGTACCTTGTGAAGTGAAAACAAGTGTTATTCTTTGACAGACTAATTTCATTTTGAGTCAGATTTATAGTGTTTTTGTACAGTTAGTGTGTGCAGAGAAAGATGTGTTCTAATTTTGAAATGAGGAGTTAGTATATATTTAACAAAGTGTATTTTTGGGAAGGATATTATCCATTTGGCCAATTGTGTTTTGTAGGTGTGGGTCTGTGTTAAGAGTTTAGAAAAAGTATCTGAAGTATGGGTAGGCGCTTGTTAGCGACTGTAAAAAACTGTAAAAATGGTGAGTAAGGGGGCAAGTATACCACTTCAAGTTGGTTGTGGTTGGAGAACCAGGCCTGGACCAGAGCAGCCCGATGGAAACTGACATTATCCCATATCACCACAAACCTGGGCTGATCTGGTCTGTTCTGTACAACTATATTATGGAGAGCATCTAGAAATGTGAGTATATGTTGGCTATTGTATGGACCTAGTTTTGCATGATGATGCAGAAGCCCTCGAAGGCTTATGGCAGCACACAATGTGATATTTCCCCCGCGCTGCCCTGGGACGTGCACATTTGCCCTTTGGCCAATTACTGTCACGGCTAGACGGTCCTCACTGATCGCCTTGCCAATTTTTGGTGCCGTTTGTGTGTACTTTCTGGTGTTCTCCTCTCCATCCTGTGCATGTGTGTTTTTCTGCTGGAACATGTAAAACCTCACCGTTAAACAGACACCATACAACAACAAAAGAAAAACCCAGTGCAAAAGGCAAACCCCCGGTCCAGTGGCAGCAAACACAGTTCTGGCGGCCGACCCGCAGGACGGCAAAACAAGCGGGACATGCGGTGGGTTAGGCAGTGGCGGAAAAACAGTTCAGGTGGCCTACCTCCAACCCCTTGGTGGAAACGCAGCAGCTCCGGCGGCCTGCCCCGTGTCCGACGGTGGTGGTGCTGCTCCTCCGGCGGCCTGCCCCGGGTCCGACGGCGGCAGCGCTGCTCCGGTGAGCAACAGCGAGGTGTGGTACATGGCCGATGACGCACTGGTCGCTGACGTGGACGCGCTGGACGTGGATGGCATGGAGGGCGCGCCAGACGTGGAGGTCCCTCCGACTCGCTGGCCTCCAGTTCTGGCTGAGCGGGTCCCTCCGGACCTCCGAGCTCCTCCGGCGGCAGCGCGGGCTCCACAGGCTCGCTGAGCTCCTCTCGCTCGCCGAACTCCAGCTCCGGCTCATTGAGGTCCTCCAGCAGCGGCGCTGGCTCCTCAGCTGGCTCCACCGGCTCGCTGAGCTCCTCCGGCAGTGGCGCTGGCTCCACCGGCAGCGGTGCTGGCTCCTCAGCTGGTGGCTCGCTGAGCCACAGCGGTGCTGGCTCCTCAGCTGGTGGCTCGCTGAGCTGCTCCGGCTCGCTGAGCCTCCACAATATCCCGCGCTGTTGTGTTGTTTGTGTCGCATACAGATGATGTGTTCACTTTTTCCCCCCTTGATAAATGAAATCATCATTTTAAAAACTATTTGGCATTTACTCTTATCATATTTGAAAAACACACAAATCTAGGAAATGTTTAGTTTTTTTTTACATTTACATGAATTAACTGTTAAGCCCAGCAGTACAGATTTAGCTGTGCAAAATATTACTGCCTTTCTTTCTTTTTGTCCTTTTTGAGCGAACAAGTCACAGGTTCTGCGGTTTTACAATATGAAAGAACTTCTGACAGTAACCTGGATCACAGGTGTACCTCATAACGGACCAATTCTCTGTAGCATGATCGACAACATAATTTGCAGCCATCTGTGTTGTAGTCTGTGGACAAAGTGCATAAGTTACAAACTTTTTGTATTAAGATCTAAAATCAGTGTTTTAAAGTGCCTTGAGACATTTGATTTGAGCGCATGCCAAGGATCAGTACTGACTCAGTCATGAGGGTTATTCCTGACTACTCAGAATCGGTGTGTAGTTGCAGGTACCCACAGGACATTTTTTAAATAACTTGGGTTTTCATTTTGCCGTTAGCGTGCTTTCTCATTTGTTAGACATTTTCTGTATTCATTAAAATGAATTAATTTGACACTGGCCCAAAGCAGCTTGCATTTAATCACTGCAGGGATAATAGATGATGTGCAAATGTACTGTATATAAATGATGATATAAAGAAATGGCATCCAGTCATCAAGAAATGAGATATCACGGTGTCATGTGGCACCGTCCCCATCTCCAGCTGCCATTAAGACTGAGGAGAGTTTATCGGCTGTGCAACATGCAGATAAAATGAAGACGTCTTCTTTAATAAAACAGGCGGTAATGTTCATTGTTGAGCAGAATGTCTCCAAATTACAAGAGGAGGAATGAATGAAAAGCAAAAATCTCAGCAGCTGGCAAAGCGAGTGCTGAGTCACTAGTATTGATCAACTACCCCATCAGCTACTGCAGCTGTAATATATTGTGTGGTCATTTTGTACAACAGGGAGGGGAAAATATCACCTAATGCCTCTTTAAATATTCACAGAAGTGTTTGAAACATCGATTTAGAACGGTGTTGAGCCGCTATGAATGATCCCAGTCAGATTATTCAAGCAGGATGTACAAGTGGAGCTGGAACAGAGGTCTACGTTTCTTTTTCCTTGTCTCGTTTCTACCTGTATTTTTTAGCAAAGACATTGATGAACAGGAAGCCACTGCCTGCCAACAAGTCATTGCAGACAGTGCCTAAATCCAATTTTATTTATTTATTTTGACTTCCTTACAGAGGCAGATTTAAGCCGAAGTCTCGGTCACAAACAAGAGCTTCTGCCCATTTTCCAGCCCGGGCGCTGCCTGCCTCCGACTCTCATGGGCCGATGATAGATTGCTCTCTCTCTGCCTTTGTGCTGGGAAATTGCTTTGTTTTGTTAACAGTCTGCCTCTGTTCCAGGCCAGACAGCAGAGATAGCGTGCCTCCTTTCTTCACTTATCTACCAAATATATTTAAGACCGTCTTAAAATGAATTACAGCTGAGCATGCAGAGGTGGGAGGACACCGAAACGTCCCTGCGTGTTCAAAGCGGGGAGGTCGAGACTAAAGTGAATTTGTACTTGACCAAATAAATTACATTACAAATGAAGGTCAGATTACATGTGTGTGTATTTACACACTGTGTTCTTGACAAGGATTCATAGTATGAATGCAAGATTGAATAAGAGTGTAGGTCCTCGCAGGAGGACATGCTGAGAGTATGGACAGAAAGAAAACAAAGTATGTACACCGCTCCAGTAAAAATTAAAGGAACACTTTTTAATCAGGGTTCAGCATCACGTCAGTGAAGTTGTCAGTGAGTTGGTCAGATACACGAGAGGGGCAACAATGAGACAAGCCCAAAAGTGTTTTACAGGTGGAGGACACTGACATTTCATATGTCACTGCTAGTAGCATGAGGATATACCTGGACCCCACAGAGGCTGCACAGGTAGTCCAACTCCTCCAGGATTGCAGGTCAATGTGCACTATTGTCAGAAGGTTTGCTGTCTCGCAGCAGTCTCAAGAGCATGGAGGAGAATCTATGAGACAGGCAGTTACTCTAGTAGAGCTGGACAGTGCTGTAAAAGTCCCTAAACCCCTTGTGAACATCAACCAACATCTAACTACTGTCAGATATCGAGACCTGAGACAATTTCTGGAAAGAAGCAGAACTCAAGAACACCTTCTGGAGGTGAGAGACACAAACATTCTGTGGGATGAGAAACGTGGAGAAAATGGGTGTTCCAGGGTGGAGAGATGGACGTCCCTGGATGGTCCAGCACAGAGAAGCTTGCAACTGCAGTATCAGAAGTATCATGGAAGTACATTTGTAGTGTTTGAGGGATAAAAGCTGTTTTTATATCTCTACAGCCACTCCCTTAACCTTTTCACTTACAACACATAGTAGTGTGAGAATCTGATTACACAGCAACTTAGATCGATTTCTCCCTCTCTCTCTCTCTCTCTCTCTCTCTCTCTCTCTCTCACTCACACACACACACACACACACACACACACACACACACACACACACAAACAAACAGAAATGAGGAAAGCGATTTCAAGTAAAAATCTTTATTCTTGATGCGCTGGCAGAGCTGCTCCTCACTCAAAGGAGTAAGAATAAGCATTTTTGGAACTGAATAATTCAACCCATTTGACAGATGGAGTGAACAGTCTGATGCAGAATAATGGCAAAAGGACATGCTCTATTGGTATTTTACGGCTGGCACGTCTGCTATTAGGATGCTAACAGGGATGTTTTTATCAAGGCTGCATGCATTATGAGAGGCTAAGACGTTAAAGATTCATAACTCTGGAGGATCCTGCACACCTTTTGGTCCATCCTACTTTTTAGTTTTTTGTGTCTTATTTCTCTGCTTACACACTATAATGAAACCAACCAAAGTTGTCTCCAGCCTGCTGCATTTGGTGAATATTGCTGATTGCTTTCTTTTGACTCTCAAGATGAGTCAAGAGTCAAGATGAATTTCATGACACAGGTGTTAAAGTGTTCAAGAGCAGGCAGAGGAAGAATGGGGCTTGGTGGGAGGTCATCTAAACACCTTATTCTGCTTCTTTAAATCTCAGAGTCAAACATAATTCTGTTAACCAAGGAGCTCCGCAGTAGTTTGATGCTATAAATTTGTAAAAAAATAAAAAATAAAAAAAAAAGTTCATTCACCTGTCTGTCACATCTTAAACTGGGGAAGATCTTTTAATACAAATCACCAAATAACAATTCTGTTCCAGTTTGTAGGGATCCTGCATCCTGATGAGCTGAGAAACAGCAAATCTGAATCTGTAAGCATACAACTGAGCATGTTGTAGGGCACAGTGGCCTGGATGTACTATTTCAGGGAGCATACCTTGTAAAATGCAAACTTTTCTACAAATCCGATACACACTGATACCAGGAAACATCTACAGTTGAGCAGAGATGCTGTGAGTGTGCTGCCCTCGATATCTGATAAGCATCTCTAACTCGAATCCATCAGTGATACGTGACTGAATCAGTGTTCTTGTGTGTGCTGCAGAGGCTCGAGGCTGATGGCTTCTGTCCCAAAGTTAACTGACAACAGAGACACGGCGGTGTGTGCGTGTGTGTTTAACATAAAAAGATTCCTCGTTCTCGGTGTTTCATGTGACTGAAACTGCTGCTGCGAGGCTCAACTGTCAGTACAGATCTCCGGTGAAGACTGTGATTGCAGGTGCACACACACACACACACATCGTGGGACAGAGTATATGCTCCGTGTGGCTTCAGTTCCCAGAGGCTAGGATAACACAAATACACACAAACACACACACACACACACACACACACACACACACACACACACACACACACACACACACACAAAGACATGCACCAACCTGCATCTCTGGATGCAATGAAGCCTCAGCTGATGTTAATTCTTGTGTTTCTTTTGCTGGTTTTGGAGTTGCCTGTCTAATCTATGACCCAAATATAAGTCAGGTAGCCTGTTTTGTGTGCTTTCTAACTTAACTGTGTCTTTTGTGCACTTTTGTTTTATTTTTACCATATTTCTGTGGTCTCTGTATGTCTCTCTTTGAGCTTGTTCTGTAATCTGAGCCAGTTCTAATTTCCCCAAATGACAAACTGTCCGTGGTAGTTGGTGCTGTGACGCACAACTCACACTAGGCTGCTCACCTGGCATCATATTTTAATGCTTCTGAAGACATTTAAGTGTTTGATGCTGTGCACTCAAAAAAATAATTCATTGGATGAACGTAATTTTATCTTGCCACTTATATTCCATCTAAACAAATCATGTTATATTAATCCATCTTGATTGTGTTGTGTCAACACAATATATGTGTGTAGGTTTAACATAATATTAACATTAACATTCAATTAATTTGACTTTTGTTCAATCAACATGTTTGCACCACGTTAGTCTAATTAAATTTATTTAAATCCATCTTATATTGTTTAAACACTTTGGCACATCAAAAATCTGTCTTGTTACATGAACTAGTAAAATAGTTGTTTGTTACACCAATGATAATCTTGTTGAATGAATGAAATGTAACTTATGTCTGTAGTACATGTTGTATTCATATTAAGTAATGTTCAACAAAAGAAATCAATGGATTTACAGCAACTTTCAATCCACCCATCTTCTTAGCTTTATCTGGGCTGCGGAAGTGATAGGGCAAGAGGGACAGGGTACACTGAAATAATGGGAATTGGCAGGCTTTTGAATTTGCACAAATGAATTTAGTTAATGCTACACAAGCCTCTCATGTTTCTCTTATTTACATGATTAAATAAAGTACCATTTACTTGATTATAAACAATACTGAGACTACTCATTTTTCTTGCATTGATTTAAAGTGACTAAATTAGAATACTAAAACCATTGTAATCATGTTTGACCACAACCGGAAATGATGCAATATATTCAAAGACAACAACTAAATTTGATTGGATAATAGGACCTACCTTATCCAATAAGACAACAGCATAATTTAAGGAGAGCGCAATTGACCGCCAGATTCTGGAAGACTGTTCAGCCACATGCAACCTTTGGCACTGAGTCAGGCATAGTGAGAAGGTAAGTAATTTAAATACATTTGTTTTAGTTGGGTACGTTTTCACAGAATTGTTGTAGTGCATGCTATATGAAACGTAATCTGTAATGCATCTACATGTTGTTTTTACAGTGCTAGCTAAAGTTGGTATTAGCTTTGTGGCCAAAGCTGAAAAATATTAACAAATTGCACATAGTCGGGAGAAAGCAGCTGTTGTCGGTCAGATATGGAATTTATGCATGTGACAGAGAGCACTGACGTTTTTGATGGCTTAGCAAGTTAAAACGTCACTGAGAGAGCAATAGTGTTTGTGTTACTCGTGCTAGCTATGGCTACATTGGCTAATTAGTCTGGCTGTAACCGTCAGAGTTTCAGAAGCTGGGAGGGCCACAGTGCCATACCTTAATTCTTGCTGATGACATGCACTCAAGTTATAATAAGCATCCTGCCACCTTAGACGTGGGTTTGAGAACCTGTGCCCATAAATGCCAAATCATTTTTCCATTTAGTCATTGTTTTAGGTGAAGTGTCACTTACTTGACTATTCTATCGATCATGCCCAAATAATACAGCAGATATCTACAAGGAGATAAGTTTGTTCAACAGACTATGTCTTATTAAGTGATGTATTGTGAACTTTCCAACATCGGCCCAAAACAAATTAGGACCCTTCCCCCCCCCCTCTTTTTTTCTACTTTGTGTAGAACATATGTGAGCTGCTTCTCAAAACATTATGTATAAATGAGGGAAAGATTGGTACTTTAAAAAACCATTGATGCTCTTCTGGACTGGAATACCTTTTTTCAATTAAAATTAATGTTTTATGTGATGGTGGAATTTTTACCTTTATGATTACAGAAGTCAAAACATCAGATGATGATAGCTTACTATCTAAACTCCCCATCTCTTGGCAAGTCTGAATTAGAGAGCTCAGCTGTATCGGCCTTTCTAGTGGATTTGCTTAAAGAGGAGATAGCTTAAGTCTTTAGGTACATATTCCCTGACATTCTAGAGGTCAACTTTGCACAGTGTGTGACATTAAAGGGCATAACTTATAGAAATGGAATGGTACTGGCCCAAAGGGCAGCAGGTGGATTGCCAGAATACTGAAAAACCATATCTGCATTGTACCACAGCATATTCTACATTGTCAGAGAGCTTGGTGGCTGGTACAGAGAGCACGACAGAGCTTTTGAGCTCCGCCCAGTATCCACAAGAATATTCACTCTCGCTTCACTCTGTGAACTCCTTGATACTTATCCATTGGTTGACTATGAGATTGGATCAGTCCACATTGTGACTTTAAAATGGCATATAGAAATAAAAGGTGTTCATATAAGTGTAATAGGTTCAGTCGCATGTATTTCATTAGATAAATTCTTCTTTTTTATGTCTGATCTTTATAACTTTGAGTATTGGGTATGGATAGCTTTATGAAAACTAAACTGAAATGATTCTTTCTGAATGTCTGATAGTAATTCTTTTTTTCCTACAGAGTCCTATGGGGAGTCCTATGGTCCTAAAGACTGTTTTGGCTGACGGAACCTGTCGAAGGCTCACTCTCTAATGGAGCGCCTGAATCAACTGAGGATCTCATCGTTGAAGTCAAGAGACAGTGTTGTCTTCAGGGCAGTTTCAGACTTCAGTTTATGGATTCCTTGTTTGGGAATGAGTTTCTTAACCTTACCTCAGTTTCAGAAGTAGCAGACAAGGGGACTCTTAAAGCTATTGACATGTCAAAGCCCACCACATGGACATAAAAAAAAGAGTAACAGAGTTGGTGAAACTAAAGATGGAAAAGACTTTTTCATACAGAAGACATAAAGTTGTTCGTGATGCACCAATGGTGGAGGCTTTCATGGCAAGATGGCCTGCTCTATTTGATTTCCATGAGGTAAGGTTCGCCTCATACACGGTGTTCTTGTGGTATTAGCCTAAAATGGTTAAGGCACAGTTGTTATTTGACAGCCCATTTCTTCAGCATGAGTGATTGCGGCCTTCTTCCAGGTATTAAACCTTTGAAGCTCATTTCTCTGTGCTCATGTTTTCAGATCAACGCTGAGTTTAAGAGAATTGCCACTATCCCCCCTCAAACAAAGTTCCTGGCTCAGCTGGATCTCCACTTGGACAACCTGGTTGGTCAACAGAAGAGGAGCGGTTAGTTGCCTGGATCCAGCCACTCTTACTAGATTGTATGATGTCATCTCAACAAGAACAAATTAAGTTGCTGAATTTCTTGCAGATGCTACATGATTTAATTACGTTCACCATAGAAACATGGAATTATTTAGTTCAAATTACAAGTTTGGATCTTATGCATGTAACAACCACCCAATTTGATTTTGGGGGTCGAAAATCAAATTGGTTTATTTGTTTTAGTATCCGTTCAGTCATCTTTTTGTATTCATATCCTTTTGATAGATAAGAAAAAGAGAAATCTGGCTTCATGTTGTGATTTTGGAAAACCACATGCTTTTGTGTTTATTGTCAGAAAATATTAAAACACAGTTAATATTTCTAAAAATGCTCCTGTGCTGCTGAAGTGCTCTATAAGCTCATCTGAAGCTTTGTTCATTTACATACAGATGTGTGGAGTCTAGATGAAGTATAGATTCTCTGATGGTTGTGAGCAGTTTCTCGAAGTTTCTGTCAGTCGTGAAATTAGTTGTAAAGACTGCCAACAATTGTAAACTATTTGCTAAACAATAGTAAACATTCTCCTTTTCTGGTGTAAGCTGCCCAAGTTTTACTGAGTGGTTTGTTAGCGAGTGTTTACAGACAAGCTGGCATCTTCCATGCAAACTACATGCTAGTGACCAAAGTAATCTGAAGGACCTCTTTGTCACCAATATCACCAGCAACCTGTCACCAACCAGCCAGGGAATGCAGACTTGGTAGTTCCCAGATGGTTGCTGACCTTCTTGTGCGACCGAAACCTTACTCAAACTGTCTGACTCTTCTTTTGCTAGAAGTCTGTTTATATATTTGCCACAGATGATTTTACTTTGGCTACACATTCATTAGAACTCATTTTATCAAACAGGTTTGGAATTCATGTTTTATATATTGTTTTTATTGCTTGCATAGACTTTATAACGCGTAAAGTCAAAGCTCAGGAAAATGGTTGGAGCCTCTGAACTGGTAGAGAGCTGACAGACAGAGATGAACAAAAGGAACCCGCTTTCTGTTCTTGTGTGTGTGCAAAGTCAGAACAATTAGCACTATGGATCTGTATGTGTATGCTTCACAGAAGTTCAGCTGAACGGAGCCTCAGTATTTTTTTGTCTTAGTGGACAGGTCTACAATGCACCACACTGATATTTGCAGCAGCACAGAGAGAATCGAATAATTCAATGGAAAGACATCAGGGACACATTCACAGACAAGTTTTATAAAACCCAGGAAACATAAAATACAACAGAAAGCAGTTATAAATAACAACAAAGTCAATTAATAATAAATCCCTTAAAAATTAATTAGTCTCACAGCAGAAAGCCTGGTAATAATTTCACCAAAGCGCACTGTGATGCTTTGGAAGATTATAAATCCATTAGCAGCGTTGGAAATGATCTTCAAACAGCAGTGAAACACACTGAAGTCAAGATGTTATCATTCATTTTACAATTCCATCTTAATCCACTTAACATCTTTAAATTATCTGTATATTATTACAGCCTCCTTAATGAATGGAGTTGTCAACACTGACAGAGAGATTAAAATCTGCCCGGAGACAGCAGCAGGATGCAGCAAAGAAAAATCATCACACAACGAGACAGAGGCTGCAAAGCTGAACATAACACATGAGACGAGGTACCTTCAAAGTAAGAGAGCAAAACAGAACATGGCGCACACAGACCGGAGACTACCAAAGTAAAACAGGAAGTAACAGGAACACACAAACAGACACGACTGGGGAAAACAGGCAACTAGACAAACATGACGGCAATGCAGGAAATGCTGGGGAGGAAACACATAGGGGCAAGACCCAGATAAATAAGACACAGATAAGACCAAACATGAGCAGGACCAAATACTAAAACAACCATAACTAGAAGTACTAATTAAAACTTCTCAGCAAACGAAACTAGGGAAACGTAGAGATCATAAAGAAATAAACCAGAATCCAAGAACCCTTACAGTAATACTTTTTTTACTCAAACAAAACGATTAAAAGGCGAAGGTGTGGTTAGAGTTAGACTAGATGACAGCTCGAGTTTCCTGGCTCTGCACTGTAAAATCTAATTAGTTCACAGAACCCAAAAAAACTATGCAAACTTGTTGCCTCAAAAAAGTTCTACTTAAGATAATTAAGCTAGGGCAATTTACTCATTTTGAGTACACTGTACAACCTCGTTAGTTCCCAAAACTCAAAAAAATTGAGTAAAGTTTACTTAAGATGACTGTTAGGACAACTTATTCATTGCAAGTCTGCAGTATTAAGAATAGGCTGTACAATACTAATTGTGACTGTACAATAGTACAGTACAATAGTACAGTCACAATTAGTCACAATTTCTGACTGTACAATACTAATTGTTTACCTACTGACAAACATTTCAAGTTCAACTAAATGAAAACACAATTTGTGGTAACCTGAATATGATTAAAAATAATTAACAACACTTTTTGTAATGATGTTAAAATGAGCCCAACTTTTATTTTCAAAGGCAAAAAAGTACAACAGCTAACATACTGGACACTGTTCTGCTGAACAACAAACAATTATATTGCCATCACTGTTATATTCTTACAGTGAAACAAAGTCTCAGATTTAATTATTCTGAAAATAAGTTTAGGCCTACCACAAAATAAAATATATTTATTGTTCTGTCACAAATGCAGTCAGTGATTTAAACAACACATTTGTTTTTCATTCCAACACAGGAGCTGGAATGTTGTAATGTTTTAAGGATGCCTTGTTTCCAGTCCAGGCATTACTGCCTGAATGACTATCATGGATCGAGGTGATCCAAATGTAAGTGCAGAGAAAGTCTTTAACTTCCCTTAAGTACAGTGGCAGTGGATGGGGGTTGGAGATGCAATGAGCTTGAACCTGCAGGCGACTATCTTCACTGACCACCCCATCTGTGACGGAGGACTCATCTCTCCTGGTGTCCTGCAAGCAAACAATCATATTTTTTGGAACATGAACTTAATTGCTTTCTTAAAAAAAAAATTTCTGCAGTTGGCATAGAACAGACTCCAATTTAGACAATCTCAGGCTCCCTCCCCACCGGAGAGGTGACATTCAATGTCCCAATTGTCAGTCTGGATAGCCCTGACCGCCACCCAACATACAGTAGTGTCATGAAAGCATCATTTTAAAAAGGGCTATGCAAACATGGCCAATAACTTTCATTCTAATGATCTGCAAAATGATTTGGGCACAAAACAAATTTTGCTGTTAGGAAACCTGCAGACTTCACTATACAGGGAGTGCAGAATTATTAGGCAAATGAGTATTTTGTCCACATCATCCTCTTCATGCATGTTGTCTTACTCCAAGCTGCATAGGCTCGAAAGCCTACTACCAATTAAGCATATTAGGTGATGTGCATCTCTGTAATGAGAAGGGGTGTGGTCTAATGACATCAACACCCTATATCAGGTGTGCATAATTATTAGGCAACGTCCTTTCCTTTGGCAAAATGGGTCAAAAGAAGGACTTGACAGGCTCAGAAAAGTCAAAAATAGTGAGATATCTTGCAGAGGGATGCAGCAGTCTCAAAATTGCAAAGCTTCTGAAGCGTGCTCATCAAACAATCAAGCGTTTCATTCAAAATAGTCAACAGGGTTGCAAGAAGCGTGTGGAAAAACCAAGGCGCAAAATAACTGCCCATGAACTGAGAAAAGTCAAGCGTGCAGCTGCCAAGATGCCACTTGCCACCAGTTTGGCCATATTTCAGAGCTGCAACATCACTGGAGTGCCCAAAAGCACAAGGTGTGCAATACTCAGAGACATGGCCAAGGTAAGAAAGGCTGAAAGACGACCACCACTGAACAAGACACACAAGCTGAAACGTCAAGACTGGGCCAAGAAATATCTCAAGACTGATTTTTCTAAGGTTTTATGGACTGATGAAATGAGAGTGAGTCTTGATGGGCCAGATGGATGGGCCCGTGGCTGGATTGGTAAAGGGCAGAGAGCTCCAGTCCGACTCAGACGCCAGCAAGGTGGAGTACTGGTTTGGGCTGGTATCATCAAAGATGAGCTTGTGGGGCCTTTTCGGGTTGAGGATGGAGTCAAGCTCAACTCCCAGTCCTACTGCCAGTTTCTGGAAGACACCTTCTTCAAGCAGTGGTACAGGAAGAAGTCTGCATCCTTCAAGAAAAACATGATTTTCATGCAGGACAATGCTCCATCACACGCGTCCAAGTACTCCACAGCGTGGCTGGCAAGAAAGGGTATAAAAGAAGAAAAACTAATGACATGGCCTCCTTGTTCACCTGATCAATTTAGAACCTGTGGTCCATCATCAAATGTGAGATTTACAAGGAGGGAAAACAGTACACCTCTCTGAACAGTGTCTGGGAGGCTGTGGTTGCTGCTGCACGCAATGTTGATGGTGAACAGATCAAAACACTGACAGAATCCATGGATGGCAGGCTTTTGAGTGTCCTTGCAAAGAAAGGTGGCTATATTGGTCGCTGATTTGTTTTTGTTTTGTTTTTGAATGTCAGAAATGTATATTTGTGAGTGTGGAGATGTTATATTGGTTTCACTGGTAAAAATAAATAATTGAAATGTGGTATATATTATATATATTATATTATTATCATATCTCAAGTCTACGGTGGCTGGGAAGTGCAAATCGCAACAAATTAAAAAACTGCAACAAATTACAAAAAGCCCACAACAAAATACAAAAAGCCCACAACAAAATACAAAAAGCCCACAACAAATTACAAAAACCCCACAACAAAATACAAAAACCCCACAACAAATTACAAAAAGCCCACAACAAATTACAAAAAGCCCACAACAAAATACAAAAAGCCCACAACAAAATACAAAACCCCCACAACAAATTACAAAAAGCCCACAACAAAATACAAAAAGCCCACAACAAAATACAAAAAGCCCACAACAAATTAAAATAAACCCGCAACAAATTAAAAATCCTTGACGGAAAGGGATTGTCTGAAATACCGGAAGTGACACAACGATTAGGCTTACTCCATATTTGTAGCTCAGAAAAGTGATTCGGGATGTAAACAAACGTCGAGAAACGCACTCCTCACAGCGCTTCCTCATTACCCTGACCGTGCTCGCTGCATTAAAAATAGATGGAAAATGTTTTGTCCGTTTTGTGGCGTTAGCTTCTGCCTCTTCACCCCTTTTTGTGCTTCCTGTGGACGGTCTCTGGAGCTTTTGCGGGACACAGACCAGGCCGAAGGATCAGACTCCCCAGGGACATCAAAACATACAAAAAATTCTGAACAAAGTAATTTTGATATATTACTCACTTTTTTTCTCTTCAGTCTATACTATTTCAGTTAAATAGCACGTTTATTTACCATTTTGGCTTTTGTTTATTTTTATGTTTCCTTATACTGTATTCTCGTCTACGTTTAGTAATGGAGAGTGCTTATAACCCCGTTTTGATGTTAAACGTTTTTCATTCAACCAGAACAAACATGTCCGTCATACAAGCAGTTCATGGAGTACAAAAAATCAAAATCCAAAGAGCGTCAAGCCTTCAACTGTGGAGCAAAATTAAAACTCAAGCAACAGAGTAAACCTGTCAAGGTAAGCCATCACAGGTAAATTTATAAACGAGGATTTGGCAATTATTCTTAAAGTGATCTTGCTTTTATTATTTGTTTCTAGATCAATATAGGAATAATGGCGAAACAACAAACGGACTTAAAACCGCTAAGAGGGAAAACACTGCCCTTATTTATTAGCCCCGAAATTACAGCCCCTGACCTCCTGAAGCAGGCTGTAGAAAAAATGATAACATTCAACAAGGACTTGGTGGAGGGACCATATGTCCTTTTGTATCCCGACTGCACAGAGGTGATAAATGTGCCTGGGACAGAAAGGCCATTCCGACTGGCAGACTACAAAGATGAAATAGGAAAGAACTACAACAGGATTTCTCTTTTCATTTGCCCAGAGAGCCACTTCAAACAAGGTTTGTTAATTTTATATTTTGATGTATTTACATATACAACAACTAATAATGTGTTTATTTTCTCAGCTCTGATTGCAGAGGATGGTACCTCAGACTCAGACCCTGAGATTGTGATTACATCAAGAAGCACAGCTGAGTTCAACCAGGCAGACACATTGGTGTGTACCTTTTTCCCCCTCCACCATGCCAGAGGCCTGTGAGTGGCCCAGGCTGAGTGCTCTATTTTTTTCTCTATAATGATCATAATTCTGTAACATCCATGGGTGGATTATTTTCATTGTGTGATTGTATGTTCTTTAAAAAAATTATTATTATTATTTTGATGAACTAAATGCAATACGAAGTTGTTGAAAGCTTTGAAAAGTGCATATTTTTCATCTTAGGTTTTCAAACCACAAGACCAGAGTACCCCTAATGGTAAACATGCAGAGAAGGAGTAAGTTATTTCAGAGCTTGTTCTGCTATATATTAGAGTTGGGCAATACAATATGTCACAATATTTCTTTGTTTTATTTCAGGGAATATTGATATACATCACAATATAAACAGCTAGATTTGTACATATTAAATGTGCCGTTGCTCATAAGTAAGATGTGAAATCCTCAGAAGCTTGTTTTGATTTAAATATTTATTTCCTGTCATACGTTCAGACAGACAGATGTATTACCATATTACATTCCTTTCAGATAACTAAAAAAAGGTACATGTTAAAAACTAGATAAAAAGTCAGGGATAAAGATTTCCAGTTTCAAAAGACAACAAACACCATATCACTCAATTGCTTGGTCAATTACATTTAAAAACCAAAAAGAATGATTCTAAAAATAAATCTTAGTTTACAGTAAGTTTTACAGGAGAACAGACATAAAATTGACAGTTTTTGTCAATATCATATGAATAAGCTAAGAAATTGTCACGGCTGGCGGGGTGAGCCGTGTGGTGTGGGGGAAAAGGAGGACCCAAAATGCGGCAGTGACTGATGATTCGAGTGTTTATTTACAAGTGGTGGAGTGGCAAAAACAGGCAGTGAGGCATGACAAAACAACTGCAGAAACCTAAACTGGGAGAACTAAATGACAAACCTGAGACCATGCAAAAGGGGTGCGGGGCAGAGAGACAGGAACGGAACACCATAGAACGCAGACGAGCCGACAACGAACACAGACCGACACCCACTATATACACACACACATACACAAGGTAATCGGGTAATCGCACACAGGAGGGAAGAACAGCTGATCTGAATACACATGATGACTGGAGGACACAAGCTGAACACAATAACAGACACAGACCGTCAGAATAGAACAGGAAATCCAGAACACGAGCCTTCAAAGTAAAGCAGGAAACACAAAGACTGATTTACAACACAACACGGGGACATGAACAGAGCACCAAGGACAGACACAGGTAGGGCTGAATATACACCAAACTTCAGGTTCAACCCTAAACTAATACAAAATCAGAATAAACACAAAACGCTGGGTCAACGACCCAGGACCATGACAGAAATAAAAGCAAATTCTCCTAATCTCTCCTTGTATATTTATTTTAATGGTTTGTTTAGATGTAAATGGTGCCCAAACATCTCCACGGGTGGTGTTGCTACTTCACTGTGCTGCAGGTAACAAGTCACCCTAACTGGACATGACGCTGTTCCCATAGCAATTGGTTGCTGCGCAACTTGATAAGGATTGACTATTCTTATGTCAATGAAAAAAAAGAGGGATTAGAGGAATAAGCAGCATGTAAAATGGATGGATAGCTCTATTGCAATAGTCTCATATTTCCATTGAGAAAAAAGTATAGTGCAATACATATTGTTATTTTATTGCCCCGCCCTAATACAAATATTTATTGGTTTCATAGCATTTTTATAATGTTGGTATCATAAAAAATATAAAACTGTATGAGCTTCTTATCTGGACATTTTAATTCCAATTCTGTTTCAGACATGCTCCAGGACCTTCATCTACCATACAGCCATGTCAGGTATTTGGGCAATTTATGTCAGCATGAGGTTTTTTGCTATTGTTGAAATAATACAATGCTATGTATGTTTATGTACAGTATGCAATCTTTGTTGTTCTTGTTTTTCAGATTGTAATATCTGATACAGAGGATCTTGATCACCAAAACGAAACAAATCCAGTCATGAGTCCCTATAGGTAAATAAAATTGTGTCTTATACGTAATTTTAAACCTGTAACTACAGTACACGTTTGGGTTTGTGAAATGGGTAAAGATAGTTATAGGGTCAACACAAGTTTTTCTAATGTTGGAATTATAATTTCTCAACAGTAAATATGCAGACCTGTGTGCCCCCTGCATTGAGGACGAGGATGAAGAGCTGGTTGAAGTTGCTTCACCGATGGATTCCAAAACACTGTAAAATATCAAATAATACTTCAAATAACAACGCTAAATTGTATAGTCTTGCATTCTGTCTTTCATTTTTGTGATTACAGGGAAGACGTTAACATTACTCTACCTGACATCATTGCAAACTTATCCAGTGCTATTCATCATGGAAGTGTCAGCAGATTCAACATCTCAAGAGCAAATGTCTGGGATGGAGCAGTCAGGGGTTTCAGGCGGTTGTCATACTCTGAAACCAATGACATGTTGGTTAAATTTACTGATGATGCTGGCATTCTAGAAGAAGGACTTGATGCAGGTGGCCCAAAACGAGAGTTTTTGAGTCTGCTAATGAAACACATGAAAGATCGTCCCATTTTTGATGGACCAGAAGGACATCGATTCCTCGTCTACAATGCAAAGGGTATGCAATGATCAGATCTTTGATAAACTTAATTTAAAAACATTTTTGGGACTTGTAAATCAATTTGTTTTTAATTATTATCAGAAGCAACTCATTTTTTTTTTGGATTATTTCAACACAGCATTAGTATGTCTATCTGGTCGATTGATCTGACATCGATCGGCTCTGATCGATTGATAGAGAGAGGTGTGTGTGTGTGAGAGAGTTTATCATTTACTGTATTCATTCACAGCTGTAAGAGAGGATGACTACTACCTAGCAGGAAAGATGATAGCCGTGTCAGTTGTGCATGGTGGTCCAGGGCCCCATTTCCTGTCAGAAGAACTGGTACATTATCTTGCAGGCCAGACTTCAGTAAAAGCAACAGTTGCCTCAGTCACAGATGACGACATAGGGAAAGCTTTACTAGAGGTGAGGACAGCGCAGGATTTGAATGCAGGATAGAACTATAGTTTCTTCATCTGTATGAAATTAAAATCTTCTTTCTTTGTGTAGGGAAAAAAACAGGAATGAAAATCAGACACGTAAGCTTACATTGTGTATGTCCATTTTTATGGGTTTTTCAGATCGACAGTGCTGGTTCAGTGGATGTCCTGCGTGACTGTGTCATAAAACACAGTACTATGCTACAGGTGGCTGGTTGTCTAAGGCATGTTTCCACAGTTGAGGAAAAGAAAGACATTGTGTCTGACTATCTCCGGTGGTATATAATTGCTCGAAACTCATCTGTAATTGACAGGTAAGACTATTATAGAAGAGACTATGCACAACACCGTCATAACAATAATTCTATAATTTCCAACTGAAATGTTTTACATTCTCCAAGGTTTCCAAAGTTCAAAGTGTGTCCATAGTTTATGCATGTATTATGAACTGGTAAATGACACAAAGTTCTCCTCATTCTTTAGATTTAAAGAGGGTCTTTCAGCACTTAATTTCCTGAGTGCGCTCCAGCAACACCCTACTTTGCTTTCCCCGGTCCTGTGTCACATGGAAAAGAAACTCACAGCTCTTGAACTTGAGAGACTTTTCAAACCTGACTTCAGCCCATCTGGAAGTAACAGGAGACATCTGGAAAGTCAAACTGTGGGCTACTGGTCAGACTATCTGCTGGACTGTGAAGGTTTATACCAGTATTTCTTTTAGTACTCATTACAAGACAATGTGTTGAATTCACATATACATATATAATTTTTTAATTTTTTTTTAATTCTTTGCAGAATCACAAACTGCTGTGTCGGTGGGCGATGTTCTGATGTTTGCAACTGGGCTAACATCACTGCCACCTTCTGGATTAGATCCACTACCAAGCCTACAGTTCCTGGATGACTCTTTATTCCCGATGGCAAATACATGCTTAAACTTATTGAAACTACCCATGACAACCTCATATTCTGTGTTTAAATCCAACATGGATTTTGGAATTCAAAACTCCCCAGGATTTGGATGTTTCTAGGATGTCTGGCCTTGTATTTCAAACCTGCTGTTGATTTGTTTCTCTAGTTTTTAAGTCAAGATTTTTTTAAAATATGTTATGAATAGGAGAAGGTGGGACATACTAGTGGTACAGCACAAATCCATTTTGGTTTACCAGGTGTAATTTTATTAGATAACCCAGTCACTTACAGCTGCTTCTTCTTGGCATTACATTGTAAATTCTGTAGGTTTTTTTGATACAGGACTTATCCAGAAATCAGTTATGTATTTGAGCGTGTTTTTTTTTATTCTAAAATGTAGGTACATATGTTCAAAGGAGATTGAAAATACAATGGCTTGACTTGATTTGTTCAAAGGTTTAACAGTGCCGCTAAAAGTAAAGGCATTTAAAAGTGCACCGTGTTCTACTCTTAAAAGTTGTAATAAACCCACAATACAGTGCAAGATTTGATTTTATTATTTATCGAAATGTTCAGGACTGTATCTCAACTTCCATCAGCTAAACAAGCATCACAATTTGCAAGACATTGCAGTAAGAATGTGCTTTTACAAACACTAACTTAAACTTTTGGCATCTTCAGCCAACTCATGTAGCCTAGTCCAAAAATACAGCATATGCTATAGGTTTTGGTAAAAAACCAAAAAAAAAAAGGTTGGTTTTTTTGGGGTTTTTTTTAGAAATTTGCAATTTCTAATAACTTCATGTAGAGTTCAGTGGCAGACTCCCAGCAGACTGGCTTTTGAAAATGATTTTGCTCCATTACAAAATCTAGATACTCCTGTATGTTTGAGTCCCCACATACAACTACTGACAACCTAGACTCAGGAAAAGTGTCCAGTTCAGATTGTTGAATCAGGAATCCACAGTCCCTGGAGCTGTATCTGTGGTCAATGGAAGACAATTGCATTAATATAGGTTTACACAAAGTAATTATTTGATCATTATTATCCATTACCTGTGGGGTAGGTAGTACAGTTCATTTGGCACGCCTCCTGGACATGAAGCTGTTCTTGAAGGACGAATCCGATGAGTGTTCCACAACTTCACACATTCATCAAGATCCTTCTGAACAATGTCAGTGAAGCAAAATCTCAAAAGGCACTGATGCTCATGACTTCCATTGAAGTATCCAGCGTCTCGAAGATCCGCAAACAGCTCCAACCAAAACTGAGCCCTACAGAAATTGTTAAAAAAAAATTGTTTAGAAATAGTTTAGTTAGTTTACATGGCATCGTTTCACAACATGTCATCGCATGGCACTTTACAGTTCATTTTAACTGAATCATATATAGACTCCAGTCAGTTTAAATGTTTTCTATTGAAAGGGATTGCATACAGGCAAAAATCGAAAACATTTCAGTAATGTGCAAAAGTTCATTTATTTTAGTAATTCAAATTAAATGTGAAATTACCAATATTGACTCATTACATACAAAGTGAGGCATTTCAAGTATTTGTTATAATGTTAATAATTAAGACGTAGAACTTATGAAAAACATGTTCTATTTGTTTGGGTCCTTTTTGCATAAATTACTGCCTCCATGCAGCGTGGTATGGATGCTATCAGTCTGTGGATGTGTTGAGGTGTTATGGAAGACCAGGATGCTTCAGTAGCAGCCTTGCGGTCTTAGCCACTACACTATGTGACACCCCTTTCATCCACACTTACATTGGACAAAACTTTCTATTAATGTGCTTTGATAGTCTCTGGGAACAGCCAACGTCTTTTAAGGTGTTCTTTATGGAGGGTGTCAATTATGTGTTTTTTTCCCCACAGCTGTCAGGACAGCAGTCATGTCCATCCTGTGAGTCGTCCTAAATTAGAAAGACCATTTAGAGGCTCAGGAACCCTTTGCAGATGATTTGAATTAATTAGCTCATAGTAGAGTGGCACTTTAAGTCTAAAATATTTAACCTTTTCACAATATTCTGGTTTTGAAGTTGGGTTTTCTTAAGTTCAAAATCATAATCATCATAATTACTAAATGGGCTAAAAATGTCTAGTTTGGCAAATAATGAGTATTTAATATCGGTTTTACTTTTTAAGTTGAATTACTGAAATAATAATAATAATAATAATAATAATAATAATGGATTGCATTTATATAGCACTTTTCGAGGCCCTCAAAGCACTTTACAATTCCAGTATTCATTCACTCTCACATTCACACACTGGTGGAGGCAGCTACAGTTGTAGCCACAGCTGCCCTGGGGCAGACTGACTATAAATCAACTTTTGCACAACATTCAAATTTGTTACACCTTTAAATATCAGGCAAACTTAAATGTTATATTTACCTTCCTTTTCGATATATGGACCACCAGGACTCAATTCGCTGGTTATTCGTTGATGAACCAAACATGTGACTGGACTCTCCGCTGAAGTGGTCATCATGATGGTGACGTAGTGCGCACTGAACTGCAGCCATAATGCCGTTTTCTGTCCCACAGTCAGTTCTCAGTCTCATCGGTACAACACCAAGGCTCCCAACACATGACAAGTAATAGTAAGCTATGACCACTGGATTATTATTGGTTGGTCCACATTCTAGCCACAAAACCTTGCGTGAAAATCCATCAATGCACCCTGAAATGGCCAAACCGAATGGTTTGAGCTTGTCATAACCATCAGCATGCCACATGTAGTTGGGTCCCAGCGAATGATAGGTTCTCCTAATGAATCTTCTGCGTGTTCTCATCTGGCATCCATGAGGATTAAGCTCCCGGAGTATTTTCATCACATCATCCCTCTTCACTTTAAGATGATGCTTTTGTTTAAGTACCTGCCACATTGTTCGATACCCAAACAATCGCCCAGGTCCTTGAAGCTCCGCTCTGATTGCGTTAATGATTGTTGTTCTGGAGTGAAAATGTTTTCTTCGGTAAAGTCCAGCATTATTGAGTTTACTTTTAAGACTCCTTAAACTCATCTTTACACCATGCAAAGTTAACATCATGTCCATGATAACACTATATGAGTGACCTTCGTTGAAATATTTAATGCAGCACTGTAGCTTGTCTGATCCTTCGGCCTGGTCTGTGTCCCGCAAAAGCTCCAGAGACCGTCCACAGGAAGCACAAAAAGGGGTGAAGAGGCAGAAGCTAACGCCACAAAACGGACAAAACATTTTCCATCTATTTTTAATGCAGCGAGCACGGTCAGGGTAATGAGGAAGCGCTGTGAGGAGTGCGTTTCTCGACGTTTGTTTACATCCCGAATCACTTTTCTGAGCTACAAATATGGAGTAAGCCTAATCGTTGTGTCACTTCCGGTATTTCAGACAATCCCTTTCCGTCAAGGATTTTTAATTTGTTGCGGGTTTATTTTAATTTGTTGTGGGCTTTTTGTATTTTGTTGTGGGCTTTTTGTATTTTGTTGTGGGCTTTTTGTAATTTGTTGTGGGCTTTTTGTATTTTGTTGTGGGCTTTTTGTAATTTGTTGTGGGCTTTTTGTATTTTGTTGTGGGCTTTTTGTAATTTGTTGTGGGCTTTTTGTATTTTGTTGTGGGCTTTTTGTAATTTGTTGTGGGCTTTTTGTATTTTGTTGTGGGGTTTTTGTAATTTGTTGTGGGGTTTTTGTAATTTGTTGTGGGGTTTTTGTATTTTGTTGTGGGGTTTTTGTATTTTGTTGTGGGGTTTTTGTAATTTGTTGTGGGGTTTTTGTATTTTGTTGTGGGCTTTTTGTATTTTGTTGTGGGGTTTTTGTAATTTGTTGTGGGGTTTTTGTATTTTGTTGTGGGGTTTTTGTAATTTGTTGTGGGCTTTTTGTAATTTGTTGTGGGGTTTTTGTAATTTGTTGCGGTTTTTTAATTTGTTGCGATTTGCACTTCCCAGCCACCGTACAAGTCTAATGACAGAAGACAGGAAAATATCAGTAAAGAAACAACTTCCCCAAAAGCACAAATAAAACAATAAGTAAAACAGGCTGATCTAAAGTATGATTAAAGTTCAACTTGATTAATACAAATGTCACTGAAAATTGTTAATATATTGGAAAACCAAAATACTCACCACTGAGTTGAAGTCTTTCTGTCCAACAGCAGGAGTGCTGGTCCTGAGCCTCAAAGACAGTAAGAAGCAAGCAGAGGGAGAAAAAAAACGATTTTTTTAGAAGCTGATTTGATCCTTAAAGGCTGTGCAATCATTATAACTTACAACACAGAAGGTCAATGTAGACCCCATACAACCAAATTAGACTAACACATATAGTATTAAAAACACCATCTACTACTGTGTCTGAATGTGTGGTATTGGCACTGTTAGTTTAGGCCCTAAGAGATATGTGTTTAAAAAAAGACCATCTAATTTAAATATAATCATTACATGCTTGTTAAAAGTTAACTTCCAATATATAAAGTTTCTAATAAGCAAAATGACCAGATCTAACATATGGCAGAGTTTATATGTAACATAATGTTTCTTATGATTCAACTGTGGAATTTAACTTAATTCTTTAGAAGGACAAGCTATATTACTTTATTCTCAAGTATAAAGCCAACCTAGACTTTAACCATTTAACAGGCCACTAATCTGGATTATATCTTTCACAACAAAACTTGTTTTTAACACATTTTTAACAAAACAAATACTATTGTTATTATCATTATTCAAAATGTAATTAAACAGAAAAGTGGTTAAATATAAAAGTTAAACGTGTTTATAAGCTAATCCGTAACTACCGTCCTTTGCTAGGTCCAGAGACCTAGCTAGCTAAGATGAGCACTTGGCTGTCGGAGAAACTTGATTTGTAAAGTTTGTTTAGCTAACCTATACAGGTGAATGAATTTACCCTGACTAAAGAAATCAAGAGAAACGCCCCGGGCTGCTCAGTCACTAATTATCATTACTGTACTTTTATTACAAGTGTTATACTGTAAAAGCAACAGGCTGCACTCTGCTTCAGCTCCTGTGCAGAGCTGATTATTAAATGTGCAAACAGCATGTTTTCAGTCTCTTCCCACATCATTAAAGACATTAACACCATTTTTTAAACGCTTGTACTTTAGTAACTCCTCATCAATTAGTAACTATGGATTAAAGTACTGTAGTGTACTGTAATACTGAAAAAAATGTAAGAGAGGAACTTCAAATCCCAAGTGTGTGGCACAGAGAAGCTTTATTTCAATTTTGAGGGATAAAATTTACATTTGAGTTTGTGATGATTCTGTTCTCTTTGTGATTACAGGAGCTG
Source organism: Mchenga conophoros (assembly GCF_057382185.1). Classification (NCBI taxonomy): domain Eukaryota; kingdom Metazoa; phylum Chordata; class Actinopteri; order Cichliformes; family Cichlidae; genus Mchenga; species Mchenga conophoros. The sequence continues at coordinate 13,370,244 of NC_140527.1, read as the reverse complement.
CCCTCAGATTCAGACCTCATCTAGTGACAGCAGACAGATCATCCAACATGTTCACATGTTAACTGCAAAATGAACTGATGAAAACAGTACAAGGGTTAAAGTACCACATGTGCTGTCAGTGAAAGCTGCAGCTGTTTTATTGATAAAAAGTGACCCATGTAACTGTGTCACTATATATCAGCATTAACAGGACCTCAGTTTGGTGTTTCAGAGAGCTTTCATAAAAACAAATGGTGGATTCTACAAATCTATAAGGGACAAGATTTTTAGTGCCAGACGTTTCTATTTGTAGTTTGCCTGCAGTCAAAGTTCATTCAAGTATAGTTCTGTGTAGAGAAACGGATGGACCCTCCGGTCATGAAATTTTATCTGGTTAAATTGGAAATGCCCCAAATTGCTGCTGGCAAGATGTGAAGTCAGCAGGCTAGTCAGTGAGTTTCCACTTTTAATTTAACTCCAGATTTAAATTAAATGCAATTAGCAATACAAAGCTGGTTTATAAAGATAAATGAATAAAAAAGGGATACAATGAAAGATCATGTAATATCCTATGACTAAGGAACCACGAAGACCATGTTTAACTCACAGTTACTTCTTTATTAAGAGGGCCGGGGCATGCGCCCCACAGACTGAAAACTCTCCACCAACTGTTGCCCCCTGGTGGACGAATCCCTGCCACAACGTAACATTTCTCCCCCCTTAAACTGAAACTAATCTGTAGTTTTAATCACTACAGAAAATACCCATAAACAAAACTTCACCTTTATAAAAATGCAACAACCCCGTCCCCAGCCTTTACTGAAATTTCACTCTGTAATAATGAACCTTTAGTCCAACCTTAGGTTAACCTATAACAGTTCACCGTAATCTCCTTCTTATTATTGTCAATCACGGCACAAAGTCTCTCAGGTGCTCAGGAGGTCTCTTGGTTCTTTGTGATCGCCGTAACCCAGTGGCTGGTGATTCCTGTGAATCACTACTCTCCATGTGTGGCTTCACCACTGGTGTAACTTGCACCTCCATGTGTCTCTCATCATCGTCTCCTGTCTCAGCGCTGATGTTTGGGGCTGCCTTTGGGGGCTCACCCGGGTGGCCTTCAGGCATTCCTGCTGCCAGGCACGGCTCCAGGCGGGCAAACAGCTGATCTATGTAACGCCTCACCACTGTCCCATTGCCCAGCATCACCAAGTAGGAAACAGGCCCTGTCATCTCCTGTATAAGTCCTGGTAACCATTTGGGTCCTCTGCCATAGTTTCTGGTATAGACTGTGTCTCCAATAACAAACATGCGCTCCTTGGCATGTCTCTCATGATACAGTCTTTGGCTATCTTGTTTTGCTGTCACTTTCTGTTTCAAGTCAGGGTGTATGAGATCAAGAGTACACCTCAACTTCCAGTCCATCATCAACTCAGCGGGAGACTTCCCTGTTGTGGACTGTGGTGTGATTCGATAACTAAATAGAGCCCTGTTTAACTTGGTTGTGTGTCTCCAGTACTCTTTTTCATGAGTTCTTTGAACGTTTGCACTGCTCTTTCTGCTAACCCATTGGATGCTGGGTGATATGGAGCGGAGGTGACGTGAGTGATTCCATTCTTTGCCATGAACTCTTTAGTTTGTGCACTTACAAAACACTGGGCATTGTCTGAGACCACCATCTCAGGAAGGCCGTGTGTGCTGAAACAGTTTCTCAGGCAATCTATGGTTGCAGCTGCTGTAGCGGATGGAACTGGATACACATCTAATCATTTGGAGTGGGCGTCGACTATTACTAAGAACATTTTACCCAAAAACGGGCCAGCATAATCGATATGTATCCTTCTCCAGGGCTTTTCTGGCCACTCCCAGGGGTGTAGCGGTGCCTCTTGTGGCCTGTGTCTATGTTCTTGACATGTACTGCAGGACCTCACCTTGTCTTCAATGTCATTCTCCATATGCGGCCACCACATGTAGCTTCTGGCCAGGCCCTTCATGCGGCTCATTCCTGGGTGTGACTGATGTAGCTGTTCCAAAAGGGGGCATCGACCTCGATCACCACCTTTGCCCCCCACAGCACACATCCATCCTGCACACTCAGCTCCTGTTGTCTCTGTCTGTAGGGCTGAAAATTAGGATGCTGCATAGTGGGCCATCCTCTCAAAGCATACTCACGCACTCTGGAGAGTATGGGATCTTTGGTTGTCCATCTTTGCAGCTGTTCAGATGTCATCACGCCCTCCTGGTCCTGATCTACCATCAACACCTGTTCCTGAGCTGCCACCTCTTTAGGGAGGTTCTCTGGAAGAGGGAGATGACTCAGACCATCAGCATTACTGTTATTTTTGCCTTCTCTGTATTTAATGACATACTCATAGGCTCTTAATAACACCGCCCATCGCATGATCCTCTGTGACGCCATTTGAGGGACGGCCTTCAACTCATGGAACAAACTTATCAATGGCTTATGATCCGTGATAATCATGAACTTCCTGCCGTACAGGTACTTATGAAAATACTGTACACCAAATATTACAGCTAATCCTTCTTTATCCAGCTGTGAGTAGTTCTTTTCTGCTGCATTCAGGGTACGTGATGCAAACCCAATGGGTTTTTCCTGACCATCTGGCATGCGGTGAGCTAGTACTGCTCCCACTCCATATGGGGAAGCAAGAAAGAATTAAATCTTTTTGCTCATAAAAGTGTACCAATAGACTGCTTGACTGCAACAGTTCCTTTGATTTGCAGAAAATCTTCTCCTGTGCTGGTCCCCCACACCATGGTTCCCCTTTCTCAGAAGCTTGTGCAGTGGGGCCAACAGTGTGGACAAGTTTGGCAAGAACTTATTATAGAAGTTCAACAACCCCAAATAAGCTTTGAGCTCTGTCACTGACTTTGGGGGCGGCGCCTCCTGCACTGCTTTCACTTTTGCTGGCACTGGATGTAAACCGGTCTTATCCACCCAATGTCCTAAAAATGTCACTTCCTTCTCCATGAATTGACATTCGCTCCTTTTTAAGCGCAGGCCCACCTCCTCCAAGCGCTGCAGCACCAAGTACAACCTGTTGATATACGTGACTCATATCTAACTTGGTGTATTTTTCTCCTCCCACCAGCCCCGCTATCATGTCCTCCATTCTTGGAATGGGGTATTGTTCCTGCTCCACTTTCTTTTTCATAGCAAACGGAACTGATCGGGGCTTATAGAAGCATGGTTTGGCATCACCGGTTACATGCATCTTTGCTGCAAACCCCTTCAGCGTTCCCAAATCGTCCTTAAACACTGTTTCATGTCTGGCCAGTATCCGCTGTAAGGCATCATCTCTGCCTTCTATCTTATGTACAGGTTGCCAGTCTAATTGGAGGGCCTTAATCCATCCCCAACCCATCAAACTAGTTCCAGCCCCTTCAACCACCAGCACATCCAGTTTTCTTTTACTGTTTCTGAATTCCACCTGCACTTGGACTGCTCCCCACACGGGTACCTTGTGGCCTCCATATGTTCTCAGTTTGATTCCACACTTGCTTACTTTGGGTGCATTACTGCCTTCAAAAGGTTTTTTAAATGACTCCTTCGACATGATAGTGTAGCCACAGCCTGTGTCTACTTCAAATGTCACATTCTGTCCATTTACTTTTAGCTTCTGTCTGATGGGTTCCTCCCTTGGAATGCTAATCTCCTCATGCACATTATACATAGTCACACTACTTGCCTTTATGTGGTGCATTTCAGCTCCTTCCTCCTCACTCTCCACATTCTCCTCTTCTAAGAAATGGGCTCGTTGTTGCCACGCCCTCCTTTTTGTTCCATTTTCATTCGGCAGACCCTTTTTATGTGTCCCACCTTTCCACAGTTGTGGCATTTTTCTGAAACAAACCTGCAGTCCTTGGCCACATGATTTAGTCCTCCACATCTGTGGCACTTCCTGACAACCTGTTGTGACGTCGAGCTGCTGTCCTCCATCTTGTTCACCGCTCCCAATTCTTTAGTGAATCGCGACTGTTCCGTCATGCTCTTCAAGTCCACAATGTCTCTGTTAGCAGCCTCCATTGCTTGAGCAAACTTCCGCGCCTTTACAAATGTTAGTGAATCCTCTGCTAACAATCTGCGCTGTATCCTGTCGTCGCTTATTCCACATACTAAACTATCCCACAGCATCACCGTCAGGGAATCTCCAAAGTTACAGTCCTGTGCGAGCTTCCTCAGCTCCACTACATAATCGCCCACACTTTCCTCCGGCCTTCTATTCCGTGTGTTAAACTTCCACCGCTGCACAATTTCACTCGGCTTAGGGTGAAAATGATTGTTCAACAATCCCACCAACTCAGCATAAGAACAATCCCCTGGCTTGACCGGACTGAGTAGGTTCCTAATCAGGGCATAGGTCTGTGCGCCCACACAGCTCAACAGTACCACTCGCTTCTTCTTCCCCTCCTTAATATCATTGCCACAAAAGAAGTAATCCAAAATCTCACAATATTCCTCCCAGGATTGCAGCTCGCTGTCGAACGGTGCCACCGAGCCCACTGTGGTAACCATTATTCCACACCGAGGGTTACGCTCCGCTTCCAACAGATGGTAGCGCTGTACCACTTGCCAACCTCACTTCATAAGTCACTTATCACGGCGTAACTTCACAGCAACACCTGGCTTTTACCCTCGTCGCCATATGTAATATCCTATGACTAAGGAACCACGGAGACCATGTTTAACTCACAGTATTAAGAGGGCCGGGGCATGCGCCCCACAGACTGAAAACTCTCCAACAACTGTTGCCCCCTGGTGGACGAATCCCTGCCACAACATAACAGATCAGTTTTAGAAATATCAGTAAGTGGTTCTTTAGAGCCAGAGAGACACTGCAGGAAGTCTGAGATCTTCCACTTTAGAGGAAATGTGGAGTCCCAGCAATTTTCAGGGTTCAGGGAGAAAGGCTAAGAAGATGCTTTGCTCTTTAAAAGCATTTGTTGATGAAAGGTTGCATTAATCATCTTACTCATGTGTAAAATTTCACTTTTTGTTGAGCCCAGAGCACACAGAACCTTTTACGTCTCCTCCCAGTCGCACTCGGCATGTGTCCAACCCCCCCGCTGTGTCAAGAAATGATGGATAAAAAACAACTGCCTGTTACTGTGACGCTTCCACATCTCCACAGTAATGCTCCATTTAAATTATCCAAATCTTTTTCCTCTGTTCAGCCATAAACCCTCAACACAATTTTCATATAACGTTTTATCTGAAGTAACTCACGTTTTTACATTTCATGTTTTTACATCTGAATAGAAAAACTTTTCACTGTTAGTTAAAAACACTAGAAATTTTATATTTAGCCATTAGAAGTGCCCCATTTTTATGATCGTTGATAGAAACCACCAAACATCAATCACACATAAGATGGACTGAGAAGAAATACTTGTTTTAGAAATATGTGTCTGAGTTTGGTTAAACTTTTCATTTGCATGAGCTTTGGACTTTTTTTAAATAAAATGTGCAGCAATGTTCAAATAAATTTGTTATTTTTCATATTTTCTTTCTGCAGAAGTTGTATTTAGAAGAACAGAGAATTTGTCATTTGGGCCTCTCTTAATTATGGTCAAGGCTCTATTTTGGGTCGTGCCTTGTTTGCACTGTATATGTTGCCACTGGGATCTATTCATTTAAGAGAGCGAGCCAAGGTAAAGCCATACCTTCCTGGTGATGTCTTTGAACGTGTTATTCATGTGTTCATTACTTGCAGACTGGACTACTGCAATTCTCGGTACTTTAGTTTGGACCAGGCCTCTCTTTATCATCTCCATCTGGTCCAAAATGCAGGTGCTCGTCTGCTGCCTGGCACTAAACTGAAGCAGAATGTTGGCCTCTCTACAGTGCTCGAACATTTTAAATCGTTACTAAAAGACATGTTTTTATGGTCTGGCTTTTAACACAGATTGAACTAAACATTTTGGTTTTAACAGCCTTAGTTGTTGTTGTTGTTCTAGTTGTTTTTATTGACTTTATTTGTTTGTTTTGCAATATTTTGCTGAATCACTGTTGTGCATTTTATTTATTTTAGTGGCATTTTACATTGTTAAGCACTGTTGGTAATGTGCTATATGTCACGGTCTGGCTGGCAGACCGTGGGGATGTGGGGAAGGAGGACCCAGGCGCAGAGCTCAAAGTTCAAGCAGTGCGTTTATTTACAGAGGGTGATATCAAACAACAATAAATCCCCGTGTTTTTCCCCAGACTCCCGTGTCGTGTCCTCCAAGTGCTCTCTGCTCCCGTGTCTGCACTCCCGGTGCTCGCTGCTCCTTAAGCCTTCCACGCTCCTCGTGGAGTCCCAAGCAATGATCCCGCGTCGGTGGGAGCTCCAAGACTCTCTTAAGTAGCTCCCCCGACGAGGCCTGATCAGCAGCAGGTGTGTGGCTTCGGGTGTGGCCAGTCCCCTTGCAGGGCCACACCCTCCAGGCCTGACGCCGCCTATAAACAAGTGCTCAGCCACCCACACACACATATACACAAGCACAGGGAAGGGGGAGCAACACCAAAATACACAACAATAATAATAATAATAATAATATAATACATGACTGCTCAGGGATCCTGGGTCGCCCAGTCCCAGGACCCTGACAGTACCCCCCCCTCTAAGGGTCGGCTCCCGACGACCCCAAAACCAAAACAAAAAACAGCACAACCAACCCAGGGCGGGCGGCTGGGGGAACCAGGACGGAGGGCCAGAACCAAAACAAGCAAAAACAACAAAACAACGAACCGACCCAGTCCACAGTCTCAGAGTCAGACCGCGCATCCCGCAGCGGTGCAAAAAGAAAACGAAAAGATGCCACAAACAGTCACAGGCGGCCCATCAACACAACAAGAGAGTTCAGGGGGCCTACCTCGAGCCCAACGGCGGCGACGTAGCAGCTCCGGCGGACGGCCCCGGGTCCGGCGGCAGCAGCAAAACAGTTCAGGGGGCCTGCCACGGGTCCGGTGGCGGCGGCGCTGCTCCTCCGGCGGCCAGCCACGGGTCCGGTGGCGGCAGAACGGTTCTGGTGGCCTGCCACGGGTCCGGTGGCGGCAGAACGGTTCTGGTGGCCTGCCACGGGTCCGATGGCAACGTCGCTGCTCCGGTGAGCAACAGCGAGGCGTGGCAACAGGTCCATGACGCGCCGATCGCTGACGTGGACGCACCAGATGTGGACGGCGAGGAGGCCGCGCTAGACGTGGAGGTCCCTCCGGTCCACTGACCTCCTCGGCCGGCAGCGAGAGCTCCTCCTCGGCCGGCAGCGAGAGCTCCTCCTCTGGCTCGCTGAGCTCCTCAGCTGGCAGAGCGGGCTCCTCCGGCTCGCCGAGCTCCTGCTCGGGCATGCTGAGCTCCACAGCTGGCGATGCGGGCTCCTCCGGCTCACTGAGCTCCTGCTTGGGCATGCCGAGCTCCTCCGGCTCGCTGAGCTCCTGCTCGGGCATGCTGAGCTCCTCCGGCTCGCTGAGCTCCTGCTCGGGCATGCTGAGCTCCTCCGGCTCGCTGAGCGCCTGCTCGGGCATGCTGAGCTCCTCCGGCTCGCTGAGCGCCTCAGCTGACGGTGCGGGCTCCTCCGGCTCACTGAGCTCCTGCTCGGGCATGCTGAGCTCCTCCGGCTCGCTGAGCGCCTCAGCTGACGGTGCGGGCTCCTCCGGCTCGCTGAGCTCCTGCTCGGGCATGCCGAGCTCCTCCTGCTCGCTGAGCTCCTCAGCTGGCGGTGCGGGCTCCTCCGGCTCGCTGAGCTCCTGCTCGGGCATGCTGAGCTCCTGCTGCAGCTGGACGAAGTCTGAGGTTTCCCGAGCTTGCACTACCCCCCGGGCATTACGCAGGGTGCAAAGGCAGGCGGAAACTCCCTTGAGCTGGCCGAGGTTGGGGTTTCCCTCCAGGATTGCCTCGATGGCATTTAACCCCACCACTCTTGCCCTTGCGTTGGTGGTGTGAGTTACCCAGTCCATCAGGCGTTGGACGCGTGTGAGGTCGCTCTCTCCGGACAAGGCCGCTGGAGTGGGTAGTGGAATGGAGGCTGCTGCTGGTGGAGAAGATGGCTGAGCGGGTGATGTGGACGGTGAACAGGATGAAACGGTAAGCGGTGAGGTAGATGTCGCGGGGGATGATTCAGCAGGTGACGGCTGGATTACTAGCTGGGCGATAGGCTGTGGTACAGCGACCAGCTGGGCCGCGGGCTGCGCTTTGGCTACCGGCTGGGCAGCTGGCTGTGCCGCAGCTACAGGTGGCTGCTGAGCAGGTAACTGAGCCGAAAGCGGACGGGCAGCTGACCGTATAAACATAGCCCCAGAGTAAACAGTTGAGGTGAGTGACGATGAATTGTCCATATGACTCACCACAGCCGGCTGTTGAGATGTCTGTGGATTTAGCTGCGGTGAGGAACGCTGGCGGCGCGAACGTCGTTTCCGTGTCGGCGTCGGGGCCGGCGTCTCAGGCAGTGAATCCACCAGCTGTCCGAGCTGGTGGGCAGCCTGAGGAGGAGAGTGGAGGTGGAGGGTGGAAAGTAGGAAGTCCAGGACCACCGCATTAAGGGAGTCCACCAGCCAGGGGAATTTAAAAAGCATCTCCTGCAGCCGCCTCTCCACGGCGCGACGCAAACCTTCCGCAGGCTTCTCCCACCATAAGTCACACATGCGGTACACTTTGTCCATAATTTCCCTCCTGAGCCTCTCCTCGGAGACCGCTGGGTCCATAAGTGGCGGGATCATTCTGTCACGGTCTGGCTGGCAGACCGTGGGGATGTGGGGAAGGAGGACCCAGGCGCGGAGCTCAAAGTTCAAGCAGTGCGTTTATTTACAGAGGGTGATATCAAACAACAATAAATCCCCGTGTTTTTCCCCAGACTCCCGTGTCGTGTCCTCCAAGTGCTCTCTGCTCCCGTGTCTGCACTCCCGGTGCTCGCTGCTCCTTAAGCCTTCCACGCTCCTCGTGGAGTCCCAAGCAATGATCCCGCGTCGGTGGGAGCTCCAAGACTCTCTTAAGTAGCTCCCCCGACGAGGCCTGATCAGCAGCAGGTGTGTGGCTTCGGGTGTGGCCAGTCCCCTTGCAGGGCCACACCCTCCAGGCCTGACGCCGCCTATAAACAAGTGCTCAGCCACCCACACACACATATACACAAGCACAGGGAAGGGGGAGCAACACCAAAATACACAACAATAATAATAATAATAATAATATAATACATGACTGCTCAGGGATCCTGGGTCGCCCAGTCCCAGGACCCTGACACTATATAAGTAAACCTGACATTGACCTTGGTCAAGCTTCCAGTGACTAAACATCTCTCTTCCATTTCTTCTCCACATAAATGGACCACTCAGATACAAATATATGGCAGGTAGGGTTAGAGATGCCTGTGAAGGCTAATTCACGCCTATGGATGGAATTCAGGGCTGGCTTTAATATTCATAGTTGTTCCACTTTGGCTTTCCAGCCCCTTTCATTCGTTTATATGAGTCAGTGCTTCAGTCAGTGCTGAACAAAAATGACCTCGTGGCTTCAGCTTGTGATTTATATAAAAAGGAGATCTTAAAGGTGTTTTTTTTTCACACTTGATAACTTCTTTTAATGAAATGATGAAAATTTCATTTCTGACAAATACTGGGCTACCCCTGCTGCATTTTGTTACTCAGAGAAAAAAAACAGCTGAGCATGAGGGAGTCAACCTGGAACTTTTTTTCAGATTTGTTTTCATTTTTTTTTCCTGTGGAATGACCCAAAACCACCTTTACACACACAGCTGACACAAATCACTGAGGTGCCATTCAGAGATAGTATTTCACGCACTCCGAGTTCAGGTGTGCTTCTTTCAGGTCACCGGTCACTCAACATCTCAAAATCTACTCTCCATCCTGTTTTCCTACAGCATCAGCCCCTCAGACCAACATCTGACCGCTGCTGAATAAAATGCAGATCACATTAAGTGTGTGAGATGGAAAAAGAAGTGAATCAAATAATGAAATAATTTCTTTTTCAATTTCTGAAATCCATGTCAGCCAAAGACAGCACATTCTGTTTGTGACTGTGATGGGGGAAAAAGCTGATTACTTTGGATCACCGAGCAAAATTGGTGCAAATCTGAAAGTAATACAGAAGGAAATTACTTATTGTTAAGAAAAAAATAGTCATGAAACAAAAGTAATGAGTAAATTATGTTAATATTTTTTTAAAAAATGATAATACAAAACATTATTTTTCAACCATTTATCCACAAATCTACCCATTCATTCATTCATATCCTACAGCCACTTCTCTCACTAATGTTTGCAGAAACAGGACTAAGGAGTTGGTCTAAACACTCTTTTATCTCTCTAATAGCTTAATTGTTGTCAGTGTCATTGAAGTGTTCACATGCAACATGCACACCTGCTGATTCACTGGCAACAAGCTTGAAAATAGGTCTTTACACAGCATGGAGCTGTCACTGTGGGTTGTGAGGGACTTTAATTGTGATAAAATGTGAAAATGCTCACTTCAGACAGTGCTTGAAAAGCAGTCTGTTTAGTCTGCAGGCAGTTTGGATACAGGGAGCTCTGTGGTGATGTAACATAGCCTGAGACGCCCATGTTGGAGGTCATTGGTTGTTGGTTAAAAGTGACTCCAAGAAGCTCTGACTAGGACTGGTCATTGCTTCCCATTAGGAATAAAACAAGAAAAATACAGATGATTCCTTTTAAAATCTATTGATCTAAAGGCTTTTTAAGTCAGTTCAATTTGGTTTACAATAATAAACGTATTGTAAATTTAACAAACAGCTTATGGGAACTCCACAGTTGTTGTTCTTAACAGCTTCCTACACTGCCTGGTCTGGCTTTGTCTCAGTAAAGACTCCCTCTCCAGCTCATCCTTGGGAACACATTCCCAGGCCAGGTCTGCTCTGGGCCCTTCTTTTGGCAGGACATTCCCAAACCACGACTGCTTTCAATGTCAAGGAGGCTCCACACTGAGCCTCTTTTGAGTGACTGAACTCCTCACCTTATCTCTAAGGGAGAGTGCAACCACCGAATCGCAGACAAATCAAATTTTTCTTGCTTGTGACTGTGATGTGATTCTTTTGGTCACTTCACAGATCACATGGCCATAGCTGAGAGTAGGAAGGTAGATGGATGGTAAATCTACAGTTTTGCGTTCACGTTTAGCTATTTCTTTCCTATAGTAGACCTTTACAGGATCTGTATAACTGCAGAGGGTTTGTCAATCTCCAGCTCCACTTTCCTCTCACTTGAGAAATATTCAGGGCAGTAACTCATCCCTGAACTATTCTTCTGGCTTGGAGATGCTAATTCTCATTCCCAGCTCCTGACTCTGTGCTGCAGACTGCCCCAGTCCACGCTGGAGGTCACTGCACGCTGAGGCTAGAAGATCATTTACAAGAGCAGAAATGTGATCCCTCCATCACATGGTTATACCTAGAAACTCTGCATCCCTGGCAGAGTCCAACTCTTACCAGATTCATGTCTGACTTAATGCCAACACTATGAACCAGCAAATTACTCTGAACCTTACATTTGAGGTGAGATTCATCTTCTGCAGACTGAACTTTCATGCACATCATCAGAATCAGCAGAACCCAAACAAAGGCCAGACACAATGTGAGGCCTATATTTATTCCCTTGTTTTTATTCTCCGTAGAAATGTAATCCTGTTTCAATAACCTGCTATTATTCCCTCAGAGCTCTTGTACAGGTTTCACTTACAGCTGTTCATCCTAAATCCTGTGGAGGTGTTTGTGCTGTTTTACCCAAACAGACTGCAGGCTGTCTCTTTTCACTCTTTATAACCACACAAGGGACACATGACAATAAATATGTGTGAAGTCATAAAATATGTGTGTTCTGCATTTACAGAACATATTGTACATATGGTAGTGTTTGTATTCTTTTAGCAATTAGCTAATGTGTGTGTCTGTGCGTGTGTGACACAGCTACCTGTGTTCATGAGCATGAAAAGCAGACGGTACAGAGGGATGACCTCCACCGCCATCTGTGATTCTGTGGCAGCCTGCCACCCTGCTAACAGCGATACCTCCATCCATCCATCTGGCAGTGGACACATACCTGTGTCAGGATTTTTCACATTCATTTAAAGTTCATTTTTGTCTGATCTGTCAGACATTCAGTGACTTCATACTCAACTCATACTACACAATATTTACTATTGACATTCATAATCTTGTTATTACCGTCAACGTGTGTGTGTGTGCGCGCGCACATGTGTGTGGTTTCAACCAACACTGTTATGTGTATATCTGATCAACTTTACCTCTTGATTCTTATTTCATCATATCAGGGTTTCTTTGGCTGCAGGTGGTTTTGTGCTTTGAAATTCAATATCTGGGAAAGCATGGGATTCTTGGTTTGAATGATAAATATCACAAAGATGCACTTTCATTTGACTTTGAAGCCACTGGTCAGAAAACAGAAGCAAAGTGAACAGAAACCTGTGTATATTCATGAAGGTGAAGCCTAACTGTACCTCTGCATTGAAAACTCCTTTAAGAAAAAAATCAATGCAAAGAAGAATAAATTAAAATACAAGGCAAACAATAACTCCATCGCCCCTGCATGGACCCTGTGTGGTATAAAGTGTATCAAATGAAAAGCAGTGCCACAAGCATGATGAATGGGGAAACTGTTGCCAGCATTGCCTTGGACATAACCTCAAGGTTTCCCAGAACTCAATCAGTTTGATGAAACAAGTTTGAGATACCAATGTTTACAATATATGAAATAAACTGTACACAGTAAATCAAATATATACACATCTTCAGCCAGCTGCACACTGAAGAGCTCTTTTTTCTGGGAGAAATTGGCAGACATTTATCAATGAACCCTACATTGCACAGAACATGATAGAAACAAATGTTTAAGTATTTTGGACATCTCTCTCAACTGTGTCTGTGTTGTGAGTTTGGCTGCTGCAAATCAGCTAGGAACAAATATGCAGTTCATAGCTCTCACTATGATTTAAACCCTTATTCTGTTTAGGTTAGTGTTTAAGATATGTAGATATATTATAAAATTTGATAAGATTGTCATATGGTAGCTAACGGTATCAAGATTGAACTTTTCAAAGGTGTTTCCTTTTTTTAAATCTCTCCACAGAGAAAAAAATCTGCCCTTCTCTTCAGATTCCATATGTTCTGTATTTATCTAGTTAAACTTCCATTAATATTCCATCCGTCCGTTTTCTGCTGCTTATCTGGGTTCGGCTTACGGGGCCAGCAGTCTGAGCAAAGAGGCCCAGACTTCCCTCACCCTCGGCACCTGCTCTAGCTCATCGAGGGGGAGACCGAAACGTTCCCAAACAAGCCGAGAAATATAATCTCTCCAACGAATCCTGGGTCTGCTCTGGGGCCTCCTCCTTCTGCTAGGATATTCCCAGGATACCTCACCTATGAGACATCCAGGAGGCATCCTAGTCAGATCGGACCAGCAGCGGCTCTACTCCAAGTCCCTCAGCCCATTTCTAAGAGAGATTCCAGAGACTCTTTGAAGGAAACTTATTTCTGCCACTTGCAATCACAACCTCATTCTTTTGGTCTCCACCCAGAGCTCATGACCATAGGTGAGGATAGGGACATCTACTCTCCCCTCAATTGAGAACAAAACTCAGAGGGACTTGAAATTACTAACAATTGGACCAGCACCATGGTTTCGGACTCAGAGGTGCTAATTCCCATTCTCATTCTTGCAAACCTGCAAGCTGGAGGTTACCACCTGACGAACTCAACACAGCAATACAAACCAAACTCTCACTACGATTTTACAGGGACTGAATGGCCTGTAACAACTAGCCAGACACCCCATATTTCTGAAGCTTGAGCGTTTGATTGCTTTTTCCAAGTCCACAAAACACATGTAGACTGTTTGGGGAAACTCCCACACACATTCGAATATCCTTGAGAGGATAAAGTGATCGTCCAGCATTCCACAACCAGGTCAAAACCCACTTTGTCCTTCCTGAAACTCTTTTCCAGCACCCAGGCATAAACTTTCTCAGATAGGATGAAGACTGTGATCGCCCTTCTTGAACAGGGGAACCACCATCCCAGTCTGCCAGTCCATAGGCACCGCAATGCAAGATTGCAGAGACATGTCAGCCAGGACAGCCCTACAACATTCAGAGGCTTCAGGAAATCTCATCCACCACAGGGGCCCCGCCGCTGTGCCATAGTTTAACCACGTCCGCGACTTCACCCACAGATAAACTTAGTGTAACATTTTTTAAATACTTTGCAGAGATCCGTGGTGCCCCAAAGCTCCAGTTGAAACAGTGCTGGACACCAAGAGAAACAGTCTGATCTGCAGGACTGCAGCAACAATAGCGACCAGGTGAGAGCAGTTTGTCTGTTTGGAAGCACTTGGTTCTTTTGGAAAAGATTAATTTGATGGTGGCCAGTGTGACAAAATGTGCCAAGCGGTCCTGATCAAGAATGAAACCAGGGCACCACCAAAGGACATGTTGTGTGTCCGGGAGGAGAAAATGAGGACGGGCTGCGCATGGTGCTGATGTGTGTGCAGGTGTGAACCTGTGTGCTTATCTGTATTAAAAGGTGACTGGCCCAGTAAAAGAATCAACTTGAAGGAGACACACAGAGATTGGATTGTGTGTGTGTGTGTTTGTGTGTGTTAGAAAGAGAGTGAGAGAGAGGGCGAGTGAGTGTGTGAGATGGAGTATCAGAGTGACAATAGCGTTTGACAGTTTAGCCCCATGGTGTTTGAATATAATGGCCTGTGTGTTGCTGGCTGCTGGCTCAGTTCTCACCTTTGCTCTCATGCATACCAATGGGCAGCCATTCTCATTCATGGGCTGTGCAAACTGACTGAGTCAAGGGCAAACATGCTTATGCAGTGCAGGGGAAAAGAATTAATCTGAAAGAGTAAGGAGACTCTGGTTGCAGCTCAGTGCATTTAATGAGTATTTATGCCATCTAATGGAATACAAAGCATGGAATGAATATTTGGGGGAAACCAGCTAGCTGCACTAGCATAAACATACAGCAGGACATCGGTGGCCTCGTTTAAAGAGAGATCAGTCTAACCCTGCATTACGTTTTCATTTTAAACCTATAACTGCTTCTACTTTTTCTCTGGCATTTTATGGCCACTGAAACAGATTAAACCTGGGGCTGCGTTTTAGTCTGGAAACAATAAACACCCCACTGAACGAGCATGTTTGTCAGTGCCTGCTTTGTTATAGCCTCATCTTAGTTAGACAAGGCTATAACACATTTTTAAGAGTATCCTTGACTACCGATTAATTCAAAATGGATGAAGAATAAAACATCATTGACCTTGTTGTCTGTGCTAGCAGCTGTTTTTTTTCTCATGCTCCTAGCTTTCAGGTATGTTTGAATGAATTCTTAACTGGTACTTGAATCTCATCTGAGCACAAATCTTTAATAACAAAAGCAGATTCCTTTGTTTCACACTAACGGAAACATCAGACTGAGACTGGAAATGTTTCACATTCTCCTGCTGAAATATAATTAGCATGGGGAAGATGAAGCAGTAATAATCTTTGACCTGAGTTACCTGCATCAATTATGAAGAGAAGGCACAGAAAGGTTATTTCCAGACAAATCATCATCTCTCTCTGCCACTTCGTTTACAGCAGTTTTACTTTCCTTTCACCGACATTCCGGTTAGCTGTCTCTCAAATGAAACCATTTCTATCTGGCACAAAATTAATCATAAAGAAAAGATGCGCTAATTTGTTTACTACTTCCCCCTTTTTGTTCATCTTAATAGTTTTTTTGATTTGTTGTTTGGGATTTCTCTGATGCTTTTTACAGTCTGACCTTGGATGTGGAATTCTTGTAGCCTCGTTTCATTTCTATCTAATCAAAAGCAAAACAAACAAAAAAAATGTTAATAGTATTTTTAAAATATACACTTTAATTTTAAAACTGTGTATATACGGTATATTCTTTGTATTTATTATCTCACTCTTATTGCCTGTTTATGCCCTGTCCTTATCTTCAATGTCATGCTGCTCTGTTGTATCTTAATTGCCCCTTGGGGATAAATAAAGTCTTTCTGATTCTGAAAAAACTGTTGGCTCAGTTGATGAAGTAATTTGTTATATCCTTATTCCTTTGTTATTTTATCCAGAATGCTGCAAAACTCTTCTTTGTAAAAATAAAATAATAAAAGTTTGCATAACTCATTCTTACTCATTCTGTTTGGATACTTCAGTGAAACTGCAGCAGGAGACGGATTGGTCATAGTCCAAGTAAGAATTTTTTTTAAACTGTTGGTGTTGCAGAAATTAAAGTTACAAAAGTGTGAAATAGAGATTTTATCACTGTGCAACATTTCATAAACTCTTCTTCTTCTCCTCTCTCTCATGTGGGAGATTGCTGGCCCTCCCTCCCAGAACTGGAGTTCTCTTCCTGTTAACTCAGGGGTGAGGGGTAACGTCTCTCTGTAATGTCTTTATTCATAAATATATGAATACCAAAAAAGAAAACCTTATCAAATTAGACTGCAGTTTTAACTCCAGTTTCTGTGAGTGTGATGTAACTGTATCAACAGGTTTACTGCTCACATATTATATATGAACATCTTTAGTAACTGAGTAGCCCCAAAAGTTGATTCTGTTCATCTGGACATTTTCAGTCATCCAGGTCACTTCTTCACTCTCAGCTGACTGCAGGTTTCCAACCTTATAAACTATACATTTGCACAATGACTGAAACTAGCACCACTAAATGACCAATGGCCTGTGAGGTCAGTTTTTTTTTTTTTTAATCTTTAATATGCAAGTACAAAACAATATAAAACACAAGGAGCATGAGACCAAAACCGAGCCCAGAAACCTACAAAAACAGTTCAAAACAAAAGATGCTGGAGTCCAGGGAAGCAGTGTCCATAGAGAACAGAAGGTCGACCCGGGGGGCGACAGCACAAAAGTTCAGTTCAGCTATTCCAGGGGCCAGCCACGTGAAAAGTGGTAGCAGCGGCAGAGCAGGTCCGGAGGCCGGCCGCGTGGAAGGCAAACAGTCTGTCCAAAAGTTTGTCAGCACCACGCAGTCCTCAGCTGGCGGAGAAAGCTCACAAAGGCTTCCAGCTGAGGTTGGCAGTGTCTGAATGGGTTGCTGAGCTATTAACTGGGCTGGTGTCTGACTCTTGGCTGCTCTCCTCCGGGGAACAGGAACGGGTGCTGGGCCTGGCCGAACACCAGCCATCCCCACCCGAGGTACAGACACGGGTGCAGGGACGAGCTGGTCTCTGGCTGCCCTTACCCTGGGAGCCGGTGTAGGTGCAGGAGCTAGCTGGACTTCTGCTGCTCCCACCCGAGGAACTGAGACAGGTGCAGGAGTTGGCAGGGTCACAGTTGACCTCACCCGGGGAACTGGAACAGGCGCAGGCAACAGCTGGGTGTCCATCAACCCCACCCGTGGAGCAGGTACGGGTGCAGGGATGAACGGAGCCTCTGCCAGGCTGGAGACAGAAGCAGGGACCAGCTGGTTCTCAGCCACCCTCACCCAAGGAACTGATACGGGTGCAAGGGAAAGCTGGGCCCACGCTGGATACAGGAACTGGAGGTGGAGAGCGAAGCGCAGGAACAGTAACTGACACAGGGTAAACTAGGTTGATGGTGCCGAACACAGTACTAGCAATCAGAGACTTATGGCTGGCTGGTTTTAGCAACTTTTTTGTTCTTACGCTGTCTAGGTTACAGTTAGCAGTCTTTGGAAGAGTGAGTTCAGGAGCAGTCACAGGTACTGGAGAATTCACACAAGCAGTGTCTGGATAACCTGGGTGTGAAGCAACACTACACACAGTCGTACAAGATGTAGCCCGAGACGTAGACCCAGAGTCCGTGAAACTTGGCTGAAAGGCATTGGCACACAGAGTTTAACTGACATGACCGGGGAACAAAAAAGTTAACCTGTGCAACCAGCTCTGCAGTGCTCAAACCAAATTCCTTTGCCAGTTTACGTATAGCAGACAAAACCTTGCAACTCTTAACCTTAGCAGGCATTGAATGCACAGTTTCAAGGAGTCCACGAGGAAAAACAGAAACAGTCTCATGCTTAGCAGGCACGGTCGAAGGGGAGTTTACACAGGTAGCGTCCAAGTTAACTCTTTCAAGTTGTGGCACAGAAAAAAACCACAGCCTGAGAAACTGACAGAGCAATACTGGGAGTCACAGGTACAGGAGCTGGTTTAAAGATTAAACTGTTCATAGCAGAGGAATGGCTAATAGTCTCTGTGTCACCTGGCTCATGCAGAACACTAGGAGTAGACGTTAAATTGGCTTGCTCAGCAACACAGGTCTCATTCTCAGTAACTATTTGAGAAGCTGAGAGAGCAATGGCTGGTTGAGGAGTTGGCTGGGAAATATCAGAAACGTCAAAAGACAAAATAGGCTGGAACATGAAACTGTCACTAGAAGGAGCATCAGCTATTGAACACAGTTTCAGGGGGTTTGTGCTCCTCAGCATGCACTGTTACATCTTGAGCTGACGATGCTAGTGGTGTGTGGCTGAGCTCAGACTGGGAAACCTCAGAATCTACAAGCTGAGTAAAACAGTTCTGCGGGGCTACAATGCTGGTAACAGTATCAGAATCAGAATCGTGTTTATTGGCCAAGTATATGTGCAGACACATACAGGGAATTTGGTTCCGGTAGATGGTGGCTCTCAAGCACAGCAATGTAAATCACACACACACACACACACACACACACACACACACACACACACACACACACGTGTCTATATATACACATTACACATACATACACAAAGCTGTGTAAACCAACTATAAATAACGAATCTAAACTTATATACATAAAATACAGAAATGAATGAGGTGGAATGAATACTACAAAATGTACATAAGGTGCAGTTGCAGTCTGGCAGTGTGACAGGTTAACTGTTAAGAAGGGAGATGGCGAGGGGAAAGAAACTGTTCCTGTGTCGGGTGGTCCTGGTCTGCAGGCTTCTGTACCGTCTGCCAGAGGGCAGCAGATCAAAAAGTCTGTGTGCAGGGTGTGAGGGGTCTATGATGATTTTCACTGCCCGTTTCCTGGTTCTTGAAAGGTACAGATCCTGGATGGAGGGCAGGGGGGTGCCGATGATCCTTTCTGCTGCCCGTACAGTCCGCTGCAGTCTGCTCCTGTCCTGTTTAGTGGCTGCTCCATACCAGACTGTGATGGAGGAGCACAGGACAGACTCAATGACCGCAGTGTAGAACTGGATCAGCAGCTCCTGTGGAAGACTGTACTTCCCCAGTTGTCTCAGGAAGTACATCCTCTGCTGGGTCTTTTTGAGGATGGAGTTGATGTTGGTCTCCCACTTCAGGTCCTGGGAGATGGTTGTACCCAGGAACTTGAAGGTCTTCACAGTTGACACAGGGCTGTCTGATATGGTGAAGGGGAGCAGAGTTGAGGGATGTCTCCTGAAGTCCATTGTCATCTCTACAGTCTTAAGAGTGTTCAGCTCCAGATTGTGCTGACTGCACCAGAGTACCAGCCGCTCAACTTCTTGCCGGTATGCAGACTCATCACCATCTTGAATGAGGCCAATGACAGTGGTGTCATCTGCAAACTTTAGGAGTTTGACAGCCGAGTTCTTGGAGGTGCAGTCGTTAGTGTAGAGGCAGAACAGTAGTGGTGAGAGGACACATCCTTGAGGGGCACCAATACTGAGGGACCGAGTTTCAGAGGTGATCTCCCCCAACCTCACTTGTTGCTTTCTGTCTGTCAGGAAGCTGGTGATCCACTGACAGGTAGCTGGTGACACGCTGAGCTGGGAGGGTTTGGAGGAAAGAAGGCACAATGGTGTTAAAAGCCGAACTAAAGTCCACAAACAGGACCCTGGCACAAGTTCCCGGGCGGTCAAGGTGTTGCAGGATGTAATGCAGCCCCATGTTCACTGCATCATCCACCGACCTATTTGCCCGGTAGGCAAACTGCAGAGGGTCCAGCTGGTGGCCTGTAATGTCTTTCAGATGGGCTAACACCAGTCGTTCGAAGGATTTCATGACCACAGACGTCAAGGTGACAGGTCTGTGGTCATTCAGTCCTGTGATGGTGGGTTTCTTGGGAACAGGGATGATGGTGGAGCGTTTGAAGCAGGAGGGAACTTCACACAGCTCCAGGGATCTGTTGAAGATGCGAGTAAAGATGGGAGCCAGCTGTTCAGCACAGGTTTTGAGGCAGGAGGGTGAGACGCCGTCTGGTCCGGGGGCTTTCCTGGGCTTCTGTTTCTGGAATAGTCGGCTCACATCCTCAGTGTGTAGTCTGAGTTTCAGGGAGGAGGAAAGGGGGGTGAGAGGTGTGGTGGAGGTCGTTGAGTCTGGATTGGAGAGGGTGGTGGTGGTCGTTGAGTATGTAGGTGGGTCTGGTGTGGAATTACGGTCCTTTGTTCAGCTTACTCTACTGTGGAAACATCCATATTGGCTAACTCAGAGGAAATACTTTTTTATTACCAGAATCTGAGGGCTCAAAAACACAAAGATCACTAACGAGAGGAACTGGTGAATAATCTGACACTGAGGTGCCTCGCTGTGTAGCGTCTCTAGAGTCCAAACACAAAGTGGCAGAATTGTCTGAGTTAGGCAACACAATATCCACGGAGCGCCAAACAGTGCTACTCACAGTGGTGGATAAGTCATGAAGTCCAGGTTCAGAAAGTTTGGGCTCCCAGTCAAGTCTGTCCCGTATTCAGTAAGTGAAAATAAAATAAACAATAAAAGGTGAATCAAATGGACCATTACGGCAAGGCTGGGATGGTCAATTTGGTAAAGTAAATCCGTTGGGCATCTTTCTTTGCCTTTAGACAACAATTCTGATGGCAAAAGAGCCAAACAGGACAGGCAAAAAAAAAAAAGAAAGTTTGGGCTGAGTGTGTGATGCACAGTCACTCTTTCCCATGGGTGCAGCCAGCTCAGCTGTACTGGAGCGACGGCGGCGTGAACGCCGTTTTCGAATCCTCCAGCGGACCGGGCTGAACGTCCTCCGATCCGACTCTTCATACTGGAGAGGCAGCTCCGGGGGGATACGTACGGTGGAGACGAGGAAGTCCTGAATGAGGTGGTGTAGCGCGCCGAATAGCCAGGGGAGTCCAGAAACCATCCTCTGTAAACGAGTGGCTAACAACTCCTGGTATTCTGGAACTGGCTACCCACTCTTGGCAATGATACTCCACCATGTAAATTAAATCTGCCCGGAGCTCAGCAGAGGGATTGTAAGCTGCTGGGTCCATGTCGTGGTCGCGTTCTTTTGTCATGGTTGTGGCTGTGTGCAGGCAGGATGAGGACCCAAACGCAAGCTCACGGAGGCAGGAATGAACTCAAAACACAGCTTTATTGCTGGAGAGAAAAACCATACAAACTAAACTGGAAACTATAACATATTACACGGAGAAACACACGGCCATGAATGAGGGGAATGTGACACAGAACTTCTTCTTCTTCTTAAATGTTATTGGCGGTTGGCAAACAACTGATTGGTGCATTACTGCCACCACTAGTATGGAGTGTGGACTGGAGTGATGCCCCCCCCCCCCAAAACAACAACAACAACAACAACAAAACAAACAAACAAACAAAAAAAAAACCTCAAAGCCTTTCAAACACTCTTCCCGCTTTAAAAAAACTGAAATAAAGCCTGGTAACTCTTACTGCCAGAATCCTTTTGCAATAGGTCAACCAGATCCAATTTCATTTTCATATTAATAAGGTTTTGGGATAATTGTCTCTTCTCCACCTGATATTTCTGACAGTGCAATATCACATGCTCTATAGTTTCTGTGTCTCCACAGAAGGCACATTTCCCCGTATTATGTTTCCCAATCAAGAATAATGTAGCATTTAACCCAGTATGTCCAAATCTCAATCTCGATATGACCATCTCTCTCCTGCTCCTTCCAGTGGTCCTCATTTCTCCTACCCCCTTTTGTATTGTATACAACCACCATCCTCTCCTTTCCTCCTCCCACTGCTTTTGCCATCTATCCCTCATTTCTTGCTGTATGATACTCTTCACTTCAGCTTGACCAAAACTAACAGCTAGGTCAACTGTCCCATGTTTTGTGGCTTGCTTCACCGCTCTGTCTGCCATTTCATTCCCCATTATTCCATAATGGGCTGGATTCCATAGAAATACAACTGTAAGACCCATCATGTTTATCCTGAACAGTGTTTGCCGAATTTCTGCTAGAATATCTGCTCTCGCATCTGAGTGACTACCCTGTAAACTAAGCAATGATGCTCTTGAGTCTGAACAAACAATAGCTTTTAATGGCCTCATATCTTCCACCCACTGAACCGCCAACAGAATTGCAAGCAGTTCTCCAGTGAATACTGACAGTCTATCAGTGATCCCTTTTCTTATTTTAACCATGAACTCTGGGACCACAACTGCTACACCAATTTGACTGGCTGAATCCTTAGATGCATCCATAAATACACATAGGGTTAACGAGGGAAGTGGGAGCACACGGGGAACACAGGTGACACTGATAATCATAACAAGACATGGCAGGAGTAAACGCAACACTGACGGGAGACTGTCAAAGTAAAACAGGAAGTACACAGAGGTTCAGACAGGAGGAGAGAGAGCACGACATAACGGGCGGGGGAAAACATGGAATAAAACACAAGGAGGGGAAACGAGGGCTCACAGATACACAGAGGGGCACACAGGGGGTAATCAAATAAGGAACATCTTAACAGAACAACCTAGAAACCAGGGCATAAATAAAGAACAAAATACATGAAAACTAAGCATGCTGGGCCAACATGGCCGAGGATCATGACAAGAAGAGGTGAAGAAGTCACTTGGATGAGTGATGAAATGTTTCTCCCACTAAAAACGTCCAGATGAACTTACTTGGATGATTGATCATGCGTCAGGACAGTAACTGAGGAGGTTTGGTTGTAAACTGTGGTAATAATAATAATAATAATAATAATAATAATAATAATAATAATAATTTCTATGTTCTTTTTCTTTGCTAACCTGGAGTTCTTCTTAAAACGCCTTTTATCGTGATCTTCATACTGTTAGTGGACTGTTGGTGAGTCCAATGACCAAAACTCTGCTCTAGCAGCGTAACCATTTTCTATGATTTTCTATGTTTTTGCACATTGACAGACATCTGGCCTGACACGCAGGTACCTCTAATTGGCTTTTGAAACTTTCCTCGGTTGCTGGCTGCTGTGCTGTCTCACACTTCAACAGACCATTTAAGAGAGTCTGAGATTCACTGCTTTTCTTTTCTATAACCTCCTAAGACCCGAACTCTTCCACGGCATGCATTTTTAATTTCTCTTTGATATTTGGGCATATTGGGCCCGATGAATGTAAAAACAAAGAATTACCAGATTTTTTTAACCTTATTTTTGTTTTTAAGAAAAATAAGAGCCATATATGAGGATATTCATTTAAAATTTTGATAGAACAGTAGCAGTGTAGAGCAAGATTGAGTATTTTGGTCTAAATAACCCAAAATGTAATGTCCACATATGTGGACAACAGGTCCTAGGAGGTTAAACCAGCAAGTGCTGGATACTGTGAAATCTGTGCTGCTGCAAAAATAAAATGGAAGCTCACAGAAGCACCTGACCTGCATCAGTTTATTATCTTATGCAGGCTACCAAACTCTGGACACATTGGCCATTGTGTCCTTTGAGTTTCTCAGATCGAAAAATGGCTTCAAGTCATGAATTAATAAAAAAATTATTCACACATGCACATTTTATGATTCATGTCCATGTTTCGATGTGAACTCATCCTTGAGCCGTGATATCTGTTTTCCAGTTCATGTCAAGCCTAATCCTTTCATTCTGTTTAATAAAGTTGTATTTTAATCAGACTCCAAAGTGCTTAATCTCCCAAACTGTCTGAGAAGCTGCAACTTGCTGACGTGAATTATTCCTCGGAGGGAATGATCGTTCATCATGAGCATCTTATTCCGGCTGAGAAAAGGCTGTAATGTGCAACATCTGGATATGCAAATCACTAACTAGAGCTTTGACATTAAGTGAGGTAGCAGTGCGTGTACAGAACAAGCCATCCAGCCTCTGCGAACTGTGTTCCTCACAGAATTTAGCTGTTGTGCCAGTTAAACAGCATTCATAGTTCAGGCTGTGTTTGCTGGGGTGACAGATACTCACACTGCCATAAACACAGCCATGCAAATCAGCTTTTATGTTAACACACACACACACACACACACACACACACACACACACACACACACACACACACACACAGCTCATTCATTTTAAGTCTGTAAAACCAGAAACAGATAAATGATGCACCAAGTCCTGTGCAAAACTATGGTTTCATTCAATGTTTGGAGCATTTAGACTTTTTTGTTACTTGTTACAAGCTGTTTTCGTCTAAGAATCTCAATGCCACTACACAGTTCATTTGCAAAAACATTCATTAATTCATTCGGGAAATAAGTTCATAATTATCTCAATAGACCGATCGGACCTGGTGTGTGTTGGTGGTGTGTAAGCATGACTTTGGTGATCCTCTCATGTGCACTTATAAGTACCACATATGTATATGTATATAAACCACAAATGTTATTATTGCATATATGCAATAATAATGTAGACATTTGTGGTTTTGAGTGAAAGGTTTCCAGTATGAAGACTGTATGACTGCAGCAGTTTTCTGTGTGTCATGTCTGTAGCTGTAAAAATGTTCTATGGGTAAAAAAATAACACACACACACAAAAAAAAACAACCTTTCAACTTAAAGACACAAAGAAACAAAGCCTACATGAAAGAGTTGTGAGCTTTGAAGCACACGTCCCACCAATCAGAGAGAGAGAAGAGCATCTCATCATTTCAGCAGAAACAAGCCCGAGGGACAAACCATCCTTCTGTGTTTGACTTCTTGACTCACATTTGACAGAGCGGCTGACACAGAAGCAACACAGCATTCACCACCAACAGCTGTCTAAATACAGAAACCTTAATAACCGTGGAGCGCCATGACCTGCCAATCAGAAAAAACCCCGTCTTGCGCTGTATCCTTGGACGGCTGCAGACAATTACAGCATGTTGTCTGTTCTTGGCTTCATAAGGTTATCTGCTTATATATATATATATACAGTGGGGCAAAAAAGTATTTAGTCAGCCACCGATTGTGCAAGTTCCCTCACCTAAAATGATGACAGAGGTCAGTAATTTGCACCAGAGGTACAATTAGGGTGGAAAATAAGTATTTGGTCAATAACAAAAATACAACTCAATACTTTGTAACATAACCTTTGTTAGCAATAACAGAGGTCAAACGTTTACTATAGGTCTTTACCAGGTTTGCACACACAGTAGCTGGTACTTTGGCCCATTCCTCCATGCAGATCTTCTCGAGAGCAGTGACGTTTTGGGGCTGTCGCCGAGCAACACGGACTTTCAACTCCAGCCACAGATTTTCTATGGGGTTGAGGTCTGGAGACTGGCTAGGCCACTCCAGGACTTTCAAATGCTTCTTACGGAGCCACTCCTTTGTTGCCCGGGCGGTGTGTTTTGGATCATTGTCATGTTGGAAGACCCAGCCTCATTTCATCTTCAAAGTTCT
Source organism: Mchenga conophoros (assembly GCF_057382185.1). Classification (NCBI taxonomy): domain Eukaryota; kingdom Metazoa; phylum Chordata; class Actinopteri; order Cichliformes; family Cichlidae; genus Mchenga; species Mchenga conophoros. Next base: position 13,344,702 of record NC_140527.1, on the reverse strand, counting down.
CACTGATGGAAGGAGGTTTTGGCTTAAAATCTCACGATACATGGTCCCATCCATTCTGTCCTTAACACGGATCAGTCGTCCTGTCCCCTTGGCAGAAAAACAGCCCCATAGCATGATGTTTCCACCCCCATGCTTCACAGTAGGTATGGTGTTCTTGGGATGCAACTCAGTATTCTTCTTCCTCCAAACACGACGAGTTGAGTTTATACCAAAAAGTTCTACTTTGGTTTCATCTGACCACATGACATTCTCCCAATCCTCTGCTGTATCATCCATGTGCTCTCTGGCAAACTTCAGACGGGCCTGGACATGCACTGGCTTCAGCAGCGGAACACGTCTGGCACTGCGGGATTTGATTCCCTGCCGTTGTAGTGTGTTACTGATGGTGACCTTTGTTACTTTGGTCCCAGCTCTCTGCAGGTCATTCACCAGGTCCCCCCGTGTGGTTCTGGGATCTTTGCTCACCGTTCTCATGATCATTTTGACCCCACGGGATGAGATCTTGCGTGGAGCCCCAGATCGAGGGAGATTATCAGTGGTCTTGTATGTCTTCCATTTTCTGATGATTGCTCCCACAGTTGATTTTTTCACACCAAGCTGCTTGCCTATTGTAGATTCACTCTTCCCAGTCTGGTGCAGGTCTAAAATACTTTTCCTGGTGTCCTTCGACAGCTCTTTGGTCTTGGCCATGGCGGCGTTTGGAGTCTGACTGTTTGAGGCTGTGGACAGGTGTCTTTTATACAGATGATGAGTTCAAACAGGTGCCATTCATACAGGTAACGAGTGGGGGACAGAAAAGCTTCTTACAGAAGACGTTACAGGTCTGTGAGAGCCAGAGATTTTCCTTGTTTGAGGTGACCAAATACTTATTTTCCACCCTAATTTACGAATAAATTCTTTACAAATCCTACCATGTGAATTCATGGATTTTTTTTTTCACATTCTGTCTCTCACAGTTGAAGTGTACCTCTGGTGCAAATTACTGACCTCTGTCATCATTTTAAGTGGGGGAACTTGCACAATCGGTGGCTGACTAAATACTTTTTTGCCCCACTGTGTGTGTATATATATATATATATATATATATATATATATATATATATATATTAGGGGTGCAACGATATTCGTATCGATATTGAACCGTTCGATACAGTGCTTTCGGTTCGGTACGCATATGTATCGAACAATACAACATTTGTAATTTATTTTATCAACTTTCCCTCTGACGATGCTGTCTGTGTTGAGCGCTCAGTGAATCTGCGTTCGACTACTCCGCCTAGGCTGCACTGTCGAGCGCAGATCCACTGAGCGCTCAACACAGACAGCATAGTCAGAAGGAAAAGCGCAGGGCAAGCTAGCAAGACAGAAGTTAAGCTCTCCTTGCAACATGGACCTCCCCCACCCTCATTCAGATCTGGCGTTTGGAATTATTTTGGTTTTCATGTGACGTATGACCCTGAAGGTAAGCGAGTCATGGACTAAAGTAAAACAGTATGTTGGATGTGCCATGCAATGCTCAATTACATGGGTGGGAACTAGTGTGTTAGCGCAGTTAGCTCGTTAACGTGTTGGCCGTCTAGCCCCATGCACGGGGCGATCGGCGGTAGCTCGTTAACGGAGATTTGCCGTGTTGTGGCGTTAAGGTCATTTCAACGAGATTAACCTGAAAGCACTAGTGGGAACACAACGAATATGACTGCACATTTACGCCGACATCATCCTAGTGCCAAGACAAAAACAACAAGCATGCTACTAACTTTAGCCGAGTCATTTAGACAGCTGTTAGCACATGATTCTCCTTATGCTGCTGAGAATATAGCCCAGAAGAAGCGGATAGTATAGCTTTTATTTTGGAAAGAGACATTTCTCTGTAATAGACTCTCTTTTCCAAAGATGAGTGATTCCTCAATCAGATACAGGGCTTGCAATATCACTAGCCCGACGTCCTGGGGCAAGCGATTTTTTCAGTCGGGCTACCAAAATCTATCTCTTCCCTGCCCGTCGGGCTATTGTAGGAAAAATATATGTCAATGCTTTTGCATTCTTTCAGAAATGTAGCTGGGTAATTATGTCATTGGCATCGGTGAGCCACTGTCAATATGTGACATATTGAAATCGCGTTTGAATTTGCGCTTGTTTTTTTGCTTTCACTTTGCAATCGTGCGAACTGTGTAGAGAGCGACAGCACTGATCTGTGAGTGATGATAATTTGTGCACCAGTTCCTCTGACATCGTCTTATTAATCGTTAGCTTACTATGCAAACATGACAAGTGAAATCTCCCGCAGCAAGCTTAAACATGTGAGAGGTTGATCGTGCAGAGAATCGCTGAGCTTATGTGAGTGCGTGTGTAAAAGCAGCAGGATATATATTTTAGTTCTGCTGAGCCAAATAAGACAGGTCAGGGTGAAGAAGTGACAGCCAAAGAAAAGCTTACCACAAAACGGAGAAGTTATGACAAATCAGACTATAAGGCAAAAAGAAAGTGCAGCTTTATGGTTTCATGGACAAAATAATTTTTCTGGCTGCAATATGACGAGCTAAATAACCAGGGCTGCACATAAGTGGTCCGCAGGTGCGCATTCGCTGTCAAAATAAAAAACACGCACAAGGGTTAGGGTTAAATTTAAAAACTGTACTTTTGAGTTAAAATATATATTTATAATTTTAATAAATGAGAAATTAAAAAGGCATGAACATTTTTTGTATCGAAAAAATATCGAACCGTGACACCAAAGTATCGAACCAAACCAAACCGTGAATTTTGTGTATCGTTGCACCCCTAATATATATATATATATATATATATATATATATATATATATATATATATATATATATATATATATATATATATGTGTGTATGTATGTAATTTGGATCTAAATTATAAATCCTGTAGATCAATAAGCTCAATCGTCACACCAAATATGTCATCCTGTATAAATGAACTCTCAGTCCCGAGAGTCGTCCCCTTGATTCAGCGGATTGTAGATCCTCCTTTATCAACAATAAGTTGCAGTGATGGTTTCCTGTGTGACTTCATCAGTCTCTCACATCACTGTGGGGACACATTGACCCACTCTTCTTCACAGCTTCAGCTCATCAAGGTTTCCTGCATTCATTCATTCACAGCTCGCTGAACGTTGCACCACAGCACATCACAGCCTCTTAGGTCTGGACTCTGATCTGACGACTGCCGCAGCTTGATTCTTACCTTTCAGGCGTTCTGTTGGGATTATCAGTCTGGATTATGATCGCTGGTCTGAATAACAGGCCAAATGCAAACACTGCCAAGCAGGAAGGTTGTTATTGGAATGCAGAAGGAAATAAAAAAAGAATACAAGGGATGGAAAATTAATATACTTCATGCAGTATATGTATAGTCAGTACTCCTTGGTGTAGTGACTACACCAAGGCGGCAGCCGTCTGCGGCTGGCAGATTGCCTCCCTGAGCCTGGTTCTGCCGGAGGTTTCTTCCTGTTAAAAGGGAGTTTTTCCTTCCCACTGTCGCCAAAGTTCTTGCTCATAGGGGATCATCTGATTGTTGGGTTTTTCTCTGTATTATTGTAGGGTCTACCTTACAAAATAAAGCTCCTTGAGGTGATTGTTGGCGGTGTATAAATAAAATTGAATTCAATTGAATCTTTAGTATATACAGTATATAGTACTGTATACTGAATATGAAAAAAGTTCAGTGAATCCAGCCATGAAAATCTCAAATCCCCACTTCAGCTTCTTCAGGTGCACATCTGGATCAGAGCGAGCTGCTGGTTTTAGATCTGTGGAAGTCTCATTCAGAACATTCGGCACTGGAAGCAGTCCAAAGTGTACAAGGACACAACCTTAAAGAAATGTTATCAACGCTTAAATCACGTACGGTTTCCATTTTTTATGGGAGGAGTCACACTCTTCATTGCACCTTGTTTATTGGCTCTGAGCAGGTGGTCTAAACTGCACTTGAACTAAGTAAATAACAAACCAATCTTTTCTTGTCATATAGCTTTCCTCAGAAGTCCACACTCTACTTACTGATTTCTACTTCACACAAAATGTGTGTAAATACTTATAACAGTCTATATTTTTGAGAGTGAGCCATGAATTGTATGATTACTGTGATGGAAACTTATCAAAGAAAAGCAACTGCTTTAAATCACAAGATTAATTTTAGCTACTGAGGTCTTTTATTATATAGAGAGACAAGGACAAAATACAAATTACAGCAGAGAGAAGACAAAGTGCAATAATGTGCAGTAGTGTCACATAAACACAATAAAAAACAAACACTCAGTCCATCATGGGAAGGCCCTGAACAGCCTGAACTATGAGCTCTTTAAAAAATGAAAGTCTGAAGTCTAATCTTAAAACCAGGGGAGGGGCCCGAGAGCTGATAAGTATGCACAACATTGACCTGGAACCTACAAATCACCATTACACTGTGTAATAAAGACACATACATTAATGTGAAATGCATGTTAGTCTCTGTTTGACCTGTAAACAGCAGACTGTATAAACAGCGTACACAGACAGGTAGCTGGGTAAGCTGAACTGTGCTTAAGCTGCCCTCTTCATCCAGCAGTGCAAACATTTAAACAGCACTTTGGTCTAGCTCTTTTCATTTCACAGGTCATTTCAGTCGAGTGCATAAACCAGTCAGATCCTCTCTGAAATGTCGCTCTCGAAAATAATCAAACAGTCGAGGCTGAGGGGGGCAACACAGGCTCTGAAGCTGCTGCAGATCAACAGTTCTAACTGGCAAAGGCAGAAAGACTGTGCACAAAACTGCATGATATATTTAAACACACAAAGACAGATATATAAATATGTATCACCTTTTTAAAGATAGAAACTAATCACAAGCTAAAGGAGCGACAGAGGGAAAGGTATCTCTTTAAAACAAAGAACAGGCAGAGAAAGAGAAGAAAACAGGCTGAGCTGAAAGCAATCAGTGAATCCAGAGCGAGGCGAGCAGTGTCTGCAGAAAGAAGGAATGAAAGGAGAAAACTCATTGCAAAATAAATAAAACTTCATCCAAGTGTGCGAAGAAAGAAAGAAGATTGAAGGCAGTAAAAAGTCTGAATTTTGCACATCAAGCAGCTGAAGAACCACTTTTCTCTGCTGAAGGTGGTGAAGACCAAAACAGAGCTAAAAGAGTATAAAGTGGACTTTATCAAATGTGTGAATATCACTGAATTAGATATCGCTCTTTGTTTGCTGAAGCCTCTTTTTTGTCCTTTGTTATTTTTCTGACAAGAAAGGAGGGGCGGGAAATGGCCAAGGCTCAAACCCGGGATCCTTTCAGCACCCGCAGGTTTGTTAACGTACACGGGTATTTTTGTAAACAGAAATTGTCTGTTTTTGTTAAGAATAAAAGAAATCCGATCTACACAAGCAGTCTTGAAGAAATATCTCCATCCACATGTAAATGCAAAAAAAGAACATGCCAAACCAGTAGGTGGCGATATAATCCTAACTGTGTAGAAATGTTGGCCAATCAGAAGTCTAGAAGCCAGGGAGGGAAAGAGTTAAAAAGATGGTGCATAGAAGAAGTCTTTCTAAATGGAGGGACAATAACTGAGTGTGTCTATGTAAGTGTGTAAAAACTGCAGATAGTAGAAGTCACAGCAACAGTATTTTGTTTCTATCATTGTAGAAACTCATCTCATGTAAACAATAAAGTGGCGCACAGCATGCTGTAAAAAAGGCGCATACCTTTGACATTGTGTGCCTAAATCTCTGTTTTCCTAGTCCACATGTAAAAGCAAAAACAGAGTTTTTGAAACTCTCAGTTTTCAGTGATCCAAAACGCTTTTTACATGGGGACGAAAGGCCCAAACGTTGATAAACACCAGAACGAAATACCCGTGTTCGTGTGGACGTAGCCTTGTTCTTCAACCCGGACAAAATGATAATGCAGCTTCAATGTTAAAAGCAGCGTGTCCAGAGGCAGATTAAATACCAGTTTCAGAGAAGCGCTTCTGTGTAGGTTTGACTTTTTTTACTTTCTGATTGTGTTTCTCCTTTCTTTGTAAACTTCTCCTTCGTTGCCTGTAAGTCACTATCCTCATTTTCCACAAAAGACAAAAAGAAAAGAGAAAAAGAAAGAAGCCCTGAAACTAAATTGTGATCAGAATATAAAATCTGTTTGTGTAAGAGAGAAAGTGGTAGAGAGAGGTAGGAACACAGCATCAGCGGACGTGGAGGTGACTCTACTGTCGACTTCAATCACAGCACCCAGCCGAGCTGTTAGCCGGATTCATATGCTACACTGACTAAACCATTACTACCACCATTAATCACAGCCTCATGTCCACTTACATCACTAGGCTCTGCTCGATGTCTGCAGAGGAAGAGGGATACACAACCTTTCAAAGTAAGAGTCTGGCTTTGGCTTTGACTTTACAAGGAGAAATGATTTTGCAGCTTAGCTAGAAGCAGAAGGACAAAAGGAATGAAATGTAGTATGATATTAAAGCCATGCTTACAAATGCAAGAATATCACTGCATTAAATACAAAATATCAACGACAATGGAAAAGAAAAGTACAAGCTAGCCATGTTTGTCAATTAAAAGACGGTTAAAGTGGGCAGTATTTTTATAAACATCTGCGTGCTTTTTATTAGAACTATTACAAATAAAACAAAGGAGCATGACAGTCGACAGGCCATAATGACCATTCTTTTTCACATGAACTCGCTTTGAAATAAAAAGTCATTAAAACGGGCACAAACACAAGAGCTAAAGCTTCCAGATAGAGCAAGAAAAATTAATCCTACTTAAGATCTTTATCGTCTTCAGGGATGGAGGGATGAAACGATGACACTTATGGGAAATGGGATCTTAATTTGGAGAAACACTGAGCACTCATGGTGATACTAGTGCGACCACGGAGGCTGCTAATCATCCTCACCGCGGTGTCATTTGGTCACAGCAATTAAACTAAGGTGGCACCATTAAAATAACGATTTATCAATGATTAAAGATGCTTCACGGAGCAGCGAGCACATGTATTTGCCAGTTTATATTTTAGTTTGGATCCAACCACACAGAGAGCTGGCTCTGTCAGGGACAGATAACAGATTCACGGTTGGTATTTGCTCTCAGATGAAGAGGATTTCTTCTGGATGAAGCCTCATGCTCGTACACACACCTCGGATCCCCGAGGTTGTACGAGCTTGCTGTGAAATGCACATAATATGGCTGTTTGTGTATAACCAGGAGGAGAGCTAGCAAACAGAGCAATGTTCTCAGTATGATGCTGGGGAGAAGCCTCACATTATACCTCCTGTTTTTCCTGCAGCAGCAGGAACATATAGGAAGCTTGACTTGTGGCCAGAGGCATTGCTGTGCTACAGCTACAGTAAACCTGTTACTGTTACTAAAAGTTTAAAGACGTTTCTGTGCATCACAAATATGCACTGCTTTGGATTAAGCATTGGATTGTTATTTTAGGAAATAAAGGAGAGAAAATAAAGATAACCACACAACTGCATGTTCAGCTACAAATATTAAAAAATAAACTTCTCCTCATCTCAAGAGAAACAACTATGGTTGCTACAAACCTATTCATTATTTTTAGTCGTGAGGCCAAAACGCCATAACAACATGATGGACAACCACTAAACTTACCTCCTGTTTTTGGGCGCAGATATTTACATCACATGGGTGGCTGTAGCTCAGGTGGTAGAGCAGGTCATCTACTGATCGGAAGGTTGGTGGTTCGCTTCCTGGCTTCCCCTAGTCTGCATGCCAAATATCCTTGGGCAAGATACTAACCCGAAATTGCTCTCCGATGCATTCATCGGAGTATGAATGTGTGTGAATGTCAGTTGTGCTTGTGCGAATGGGTGTGAATGGGTGAATGCACAAGTTGTGTAAAGCGCTTTGAGTGCTCAGAAGAGTGGAAAAGCGCTATATAAGAACTAGTCCATTTACCATTTACCATATGCAAGAAGACTGCAGGGATATACCAAAGCATATCTTTGCTGGAGCTCCGGTTTGGAGATGTGGAGCTAAAATGAAATCATACTAAAGATTAGACAGGCATTCTTTTTGGGAGGCAGAGGACAAGAAATACAGAACAAATTCCTTTAACATATACGTTTTAGTCTGTAGTCTGTTGATGGAATATGGAAATAACAAACAACACTACTTATCTTAATGACCTTATAGTACCATATCACCCCATTAGAGCGCTTCACTCTCACACTGCAGGCTTACTTGTTGTTCCTAGAGTATTTAAAAGTAGAATGGGAGGCAGAGCCTTCAGTTTTCAGGCCTCTCTTCTGTGGAACCAGCTTCCAGTTTGGATTCAGGAGACAGACACCATCTCTGCATTTAAGTTTAGCTTATATAGTTAAGGGTGGATCAGGTGACCCTGAATCCTCCCTTAGTTATACTGCAATAGGTGTAGGCTGCTGGGGGATTCCCATCATTAGTTATTATTAATCTCTGGCTCTCTTCCACAGTGTGCCTTTGTCCCGTTTTTCTTGCTTTTAAAGGTAAATAAAATAAAAAAGACATACTGTCTGTAAAACAACAATCTGCAAAGTAAGCAGTGAATGAAAGGAGGAAATTCTCTACAGTGAAAACGTGTGTTTAGTCTGATGTTGTACCCGTGTGAAACCCGCCTAACGAGCGCGCTTCATACCACTGATTTCCTCTGCCCTCATTTTAAGGGTCTCTTCTGTTTTTGGTTGCTCTGTAGACTTCTGTGTTTGTGGCAGGCGAAGCTGCCGTGTTGGGTCTGTGCACTCCGTGACTCACACTGAGTCACAGTAAGACGCTGCAGCTGAAAGTGGCGTATCCCCCGGGGAGCACCAGCCTGTCAGACTACTGCATCTCATGTCAGAAAACACACTTTTCATCGTCTAAAACTTTCATCCTCATCTTTCAAAGTTTTATGGAAATTAGTAGCTTGATATTTTTACTGTTTACCTTTATCATTAAAATGATTACCGTTCAACACCAATAGTTATTCAAGTAATTAAAGTTTGATTCAAAAATAGCGCAAAGATTAGTGCATGTTATGAACAACTAGATTTAAGATGTCACAGCTCTTACAGGTGGAAACTCTTGTACTTAGCAGAGGATGCCTGAGCTGTAGCCGGGGCTCAGTGTGTGGAGCCACTGCACCACACGCTGGTAAAGGACGACTCGGCGTACAGGTTAAACATCCTGAGTGAATGTATCTGTCTTTGATACAGACCATATCAGCATCAGTTTCACAGCTGAAGGTTAATTTTTCAAGTATTGCCTGTCCACTGGCTGTCACAGATGAAACAATGCACTAAGGTACCATTGCTATTCATTAAGGAACTTAGTGGCTGGCACTTAACTGTGAGTAAATGGAGGATTGCAGCAGATCAGCAGGTTCTGAAACACTCAGAACAACAACCACGCCACATTCAAAGTCACTTAGATCACCTTTCTTCATCATTTTGATGCTCAGTTTGAACTTCAGGAGCTTCTCTGCATTCCTAAATGTATTGAGGTGCTGCCATGTGATTGGCTGATGTTTGTGTAACCCTGTAAAACCCAACCCATCAAAAAATTCTGATTTATTATAACTGAGATGTTTATTAACCCTTATAACAAAATCCACATTTTTCTTTTTTCCTATATCATGTTGTGTATGATATATTTTTATTATATATTTTTTATATCACATTTGTTACATTGGGCGTTTTTGGCAACTTTTTGCTAATAGCAATGGTAATTTTAGACGAAAAAAAGGGTTTTGTCCCAAACATTTTGAAACTATGGCAAGTATTGTTATGTTGTAAGTATGTTCATGAGATAGAGGTCTCAGAAACTCACGTATCAAATATGATACAAAGGGAATTATAGGGTTGATGAGTAGTTGAACTGGTGTACCTAACAAAGTGGCTGTTAATGCAGATAAAAAAAAATCGAAGTTAGGAAAGAAAGTGGTGAAAGGAATCGAAGCGTTTCACTGAGGGCTAAAGAGGTCACTCTCCATCTCTGCACCGTATGGCTTCTGTCACTCTTTCTTACTTCGATCACCTGATGCCCGCTTCAACTGACACTTGAAATTTCTCGAACCATCCTGACTAATTTCCTCTGGGGCAGGTTTTCTCTCATTTTGTAACCAAGCAGTTTCCACATACTAAAAAGGGGACATTACTGGATCTGCTGATAGAGCTGCAAAGCTTCTTTATCTTAACTGGAGGTTTAGGACGCCATTGTTCCCCTTTCTATAAAAGTTATGCTTCCTTTTCCTCATTGCAGCCTCATCTCGTAAAGTTTCCTTCACCTGGCCGTCTCTATTTAGTTAAAACACCTGTTCCCATTTTTCCATCAGCTTTCTCAGATTCACACCAGCCTTACTGTTCTCTGCAGGTCCACATACATTTACATACACAAAATATTTTTTTCTCTTATTTTGAAAAAAACCCCCAGTATTTTTACTGGTATATTTACATGTGTGATGTAAATGCATATTAACATCACACATCTCTGATGTGGACATTTGTTCTGGTGTTTGTCACCATATACTATAGATTTTTATCATTAATGTTAGATTTTTACATCCTCTAAACATTTTAAGACTGTTTCTTTTACATTTTTTTCTTATTTGTGACAAAAAATAACATTAGTACGAGAAGCAGGTTAACATTCATGCAACACTGTGTGGGTGGTGAAAGTTTTCTTATCAACAGTAAGGCTGCAGTGTAAAGGGTAAATGGACTGACTCTTATATAGCATACTCATGTTGTATACTATAGACAGTGTTGGGGAGTAACGGAATACATGTACTGCCGTTACGTATTTAAAATACAAAATATGAGTAACTGTATTCCGTTACAGTCACCATTTAAAAAGGTGGTATTTAGAATACAGTTACTTTGTTGAAATAAATGGATTACACGGCGGTATTTTCCTGTTTCATATTGTCGCAGGTCAGGACTAGGGATGGGTACCGGTGTCCGGTGCCATGATGGCACCGGTTCTGACATAAACGGTAGTAACCAGACCGAAAAGCAGCGCACATTTCGGTGCTTTATTTCGGTGCTTTTTTTTCCTGAACTGTGATACACTTTAGATTCTAGCCAATCATTTTACGTTTCCGAGGATAGTAGGCGGGGCCAGGTACGTACGTTCTGTTAGAGCAGAGCTACAGATTTAAAATGTCCAATGCGAAGCGGTCAAAAGTCTGGCTGTACTTCACAGCAAAATATGCAAACTCAGCAGCCTGCAACAAGTGCTTTAAGCTGATACTGTGATACTGTCAAAGGAGGTAACACCTCAAATCCGATGAAACACCTGGCGACGCATAGCGTTTTTTTGTGGCTGGTGGCAGCAGCCGTTCTTCTCTGCGTGAGTAGCTAATTTATGTTGAGTAGGCTAACCACGTTATTACATTAATGCATGTAAGGTGAACTAGCAAACATCATCATAGCTACATGCGGCTGTCCTCTTGTTTGATGGCAGATACTCCCTTCACCCTGGCTAAAAAGGCTAAAATGACCAAAGAAAAAGTGGAAAACAGTTAAACATGAGAGGTTTAGGACAAAGTTTGTGTTTTTTCCATTGTTTAAGCACTGCTTCCAGCCAAGAGTGATATGCCCCATAGCTGCAGAAAAGGCTAACATTGTTATATTTTTACAAAAAACAGCTGAACATGAGAGGTTTTTGGACCAATTTTGTGTTCTCCATTCTTTAAGCACCGGTTTGAGCACCGTTTGAGCACCGGCACCGTTTCAAAAGTACCGATTTGGCACCGGTATCGGATAAAACCTAAACGATACCCATCCCTAGTCAGGACTGTTTGGGTTTTGTTTGACAGCTATGTTCTGTTGTTCCAGGCGACAGCGTTACGGTTGCCATGGTTACAGGGTGACGCGTGCTGTCTCTGTGTGTCTTTCCTGGGTGACAGAGCGCCTTTTTGTTGTTGTGCTAAGCTAATAGGCAGAATGCTGCAGCCATAGCCCTAAAGAATATAGCCTCATGGGCAGTGTAGTCCGTGTTGCAGGGAGAATGGACTGTGTAGATAACAGCAATGTTATGTTTGTCCATACTGTCTCCTGTTGCTGCCGTTACGGAGAGTTCCAGCAGGTGTCGCTGTGGTTCTCTCTAGATGTTATGTGTACTTCCTGTTACGAGTGTACGGACGTTCATGTTGGCTGCTAATAAACGCCTGGCATACAGTTACAGCGGACTGGTTATTATAAGCAAAACCTACATGGTGTCAGAAGTGGGATATCTTAGAAATCCTGCACAGTCCAAGAAGAAAAGCGGAGCCGGTAAGGACGACGAAAAAAGCAATCACCGCACAACATGGCGGACGGATTCCGGCGCCCAGATCCTCTCATCTTTGACGGCAACGTCGCTGAAAACTGGCGTAAGTTCGAGCGCGAATATGACATCTTTATCGCCGCTGCCCACAGTGACAAAAATGCTAAGACTAAGGCCTATATACTCCTCAATCTGGCGGGACCAGAGGCCATTGAAAGAGAGCGATCATTCACGTATGCCCCCGCAGTCATATCAGCTGAAGGCATAGTAGAAGTCGCCGCGGAATCGAGGGAAGACCCCGCATGTCTAAAGCGAAAGTTCAGGGAGATTTTAGTTGGATCTGCTTTTAGTCCTTCGTCAGTGAATATGTGTCCCACGTAGCTCACTTCTTTAAGTCTGAACTTGCACTTTTTTGGATTCAGTTTGAGTTTTACTTGTCTGGCTCGCTCCAGAACCTTTTTTAAATTTTTGTCATGCTCCTCCATATGTGAGCACATTAAAGAAAATGGCCAGAACCTGCAGCTTTGGTGCACTACAAGACGAGTTAATCAGAGACAGATTAGTATGTGGTATAACCAGTGACAGCGTCAGACGTTCCCTTCTTAAAGAGACGGAACTCACTCTTGCCAAGGCGGTGCGTATATGCCAAATAAGCGAGCTCACAGATCAACATAGCAAAGCCCTCTCTACACCAAAGCATATTACATCTGCTAGTGTGGACACTGTACAGATTAAACATGGCAAGTTCAAAAGGAAAATAAATAAACCTCTAACGAACATTCAAAATTGCAGAAACTGTTGCGGTTCGCATCCAGCCAAAAGGGAGCAATGTCCTGCTTTCGGACAACAGTGTCACGTCTGCAAAAAATACAATCATTACAAAAAACAATGCAGATCAGCAAAACCACATCACAGAGGCAAACAAGTGAACCAAATTTCAGAGGATGCTGACCCAGACAGTGATGAGACATTTTGCATTGAGCACCTAACAATGGAGGGTGAGAACAATCACAACAAAGAAGGATACTGCACAGTCAAAGTTTCTGATAAGGCCCTCAAACTAAAAGTAGACACTGGGGCAAAATGTAACGTAATCTCACTAGACACTTACAGAAAGATCGGCAACAACGAAACCCTATTCAAGTCACAAAAACAGGTAAATCTTGTTGCTTTCGGAGGCACGAAGATCAAGACCACAGGCACAGTTACTCTCAAGTGCAAGCTAGCTGGACAGTTATATGACCTGCAATTCCAAGTTGTAAAACACGATGTGCAACCCATCATCGGATTAAAGGACAGCGTGCGAATGAAACTGGTTAGTTTCAGCAAGGAAGTCTACCAAGTTGACACAGATCAGGATGAGACACTGGCGCAGAAAGTGTTTCATGAATACACAGACCTGTTTGAAGATGAAGTTGGTGACTTACCTGTAACTTACTCAATGAAACTCACTCCAAACGTGTCACCTGTCGTCAACCCTCCAAGACGCGTTCCTGTTCCTATGCAGAAAAGAGTTAAAGAGGAACTTCAAAGAATGCAGGCCCTGGGAGTAATTGAACCAGTGGAGGAGCCCACGGAATGGGTATCTAACATGGTCGCAACACACAAAAAGAATACAGATGATGTTCGTATCTGCATTGATCCAAGGGATCTGAACAAGGCACTAATGCGACCTCACCATCCCATGCGAACTGTGGAGGAAGTAGCTGCTCAGATGTCGGGAGCAACCATCTTCTCAGTTCTGGATGCAAAGAGCTCCTTCTGGCAAATCAAACTAGATCCTGCCTCATCTCTTCTCACTACGTTTGCAACACCTTTCGGCAGATTCAAATTCCTGAGGATGCCCTTTGGCATCAACACCGCTTCTGAAGTCTTCCAGAGAGCCATGGAACAAATATTCATGGGATATCCATGCGCAGTGATAGTGGATGACATCATAGTGGGAGGCAAAGGAATAGAGGAGCATGACAAAAATTTAAAAAAGGTTCTGGAGCGAGCCAGACAAGTAAAACTCAAACTGAATCCAAAAAAGTGCAAGTTCAGACTTAAAGAAGTGAGCTACGTGGGACACATATTCACTGACGAAGGACTAAAAGCAGATCCAACTAAAATCTCCGTGATCAATGAAACGCCACCACCAGAGGACAAGACGTCTCTCCAACGTTTCCTGGGAATGATCAACTACCTGGGCAAGTTCATCCCAAACTTAAGTGAACTGTCGGCACCACTTCGTCAGTTGCTTCACAAGGATGTGGTGTGGAGCTGGACTCAACATCAGCAGGATGCTTTCAACAAACTTAAAGCATGCCTCACTAGCCCACCAGTACTTCAATACTATGACATGCACAAGCCAGTGACTCTCACATGTGACGCTTCCCAGCATGGTCTGGGGGCTGCATGCCTTCAGGACGACAAACCTGTGGCATATGCATCAAGAACTTTAACTCCAACGGAGAGAAGGTACGCTCAGATAGAGAAGGAGTTACTAGCTGTAGTGTTCGCATGTTACAGGTTTTACGACTACATCTACGGAAAGCCAGTGGTGATTGAAACTGACCATCAGCCTTTGGTCAAAATCCAAAACAAACCTTTCCACACAGTCCCGGCACGGCTACAGCGCATGATGCTACGATTACAAAAGTTCAACTTGACTCTGGTGTACAAGAAAGGCAAACACCTTTACATCGCAGACACACTCTCTCGCACACCAACGCTGGATGAGCAACCTCTAAAGGAAGAGGGGCGCGACTTCGAGGTAATGACACTTCAGCTCATCTCACCAAAACGCCTACAAGAGCTCACCGAACACACCTCAAAGGACGTTACCCTACAGACACTTGCTCGCTACATCCAGCAGGGGTGGCCAAAACAAGCAAGTAGTGTGCCTATAGAAATAAAACCATTCTTCAGCTACCACGATGAACTAATCATCGACAACAATGTCATTATGAAAGGCAACAGAGCCATCGTTCCAGCATCACTACATGAAACCTATCTGCAGGAACTACACAAGGGACATCCAGGCATGGAGTCTACAAAAAGGAGAGCAAGGGACAGCGTATTCTGGCTGACAATAAACTCTGACATTGAGAACAAAGTCAAATCATGCAGCATTTGCAACAGTCTAAAGCCTCACCAACAAAAACAACCCCTGAAACTACACCAAATTCCTGATCTTCCCTGGTCCATCACAGCCACAGACTTATTCGAATGGGACAATCGCCACTACCTTGTGCTCGTGGATTCATATTCTGGATGGTTTGAAATAGATAAACTTGAAAACCTAACATCTGCCTCAGTCATTAACAAACTCAAACACCACTTCTCAGTACATGGGATACCACAGAAACTGTACTCAGACAATGGCACCCAGTTTACCAGCCAGACCTTTCGTGAGTTTGCCACACACTGGGAGTTCATACACGTCACAAGCAGCCCTGAGTTCCCTCAGTCAAATGGACTCAGTGAAAGAGCTGTCCGGAGTGCTAAAAGACTCCTTGAAACATCAAAAAGAGATGGAACTGATTTCTATTTGAACCTGTTACATCTACGCAACACGCCACGAGACAACATTCTTGGCTCACCAGCACAGAGGCTGCTATCAAGACGAACGCGGTCAACCCTTCCTGTGTGCAAAAAACTGCTAACACCAACAGCAAAAGTGACAACCACTATCAAAACTCAACTCACAAAAAAGCGTAAAACTCAAAAACAGCACTACGACAAGTCCAGCAAGCTGTTCAGTCCATTAACACCAAACGAGGTGGTGAGATTACAAACACAGAGAGGACATGACAAGATTGGAGTTGTAAGTAAAGTATGTGCTGAACCTCGCTCATATGTCGTTGAGTCGGGTGGAAAAGAATACAGGCGCAACAGACAACATCTTCTGCCTGTGAGCGAGCCTCAACCCGAAAAGCTCGCTACAACACAAGATGAACTGGACTCATCTCGACGAGCGGATGAAACTGAACCTAATAAAACACAAACCAACAAACATGAAACAGTTCAAGTTCAACTCGACCCACCACAACATGGCACAAAACAGTCAGAACAGGTGATAACACCTACAAAATGCCAAGTACGCTCTGATGACAACTTGTACCGAACCAGATCTGGTAGAGTGTCTAAACCGAATAGTAAATACGTGGATTAAAAGCACACCGGTGCTGTATTTTCTGTTTTGAAATGTGTTTTATCTCGTGTTATGTTGTTGCATACTTGTCGTAGTTATGACAATGATTACTGTGAATTTTATTTGATATTTGAAGCCTCATTTTGTTGTGTAATCCATAACCTGATAAGTTCTTCCATCACGGTGGTGTTGTTTGATTTGGGTTTGCCTGGAAAGTGCAAAATTAAGAAGAAAAAAAAAAACTGAAAAGGGGGATGTAGATAACAGCAATGTTATGTTTGTCCATACTGCCTCCTGTTGCTGCCGTTACGGAGAGTTCCAGCAGGTGTCGCTGTGGTTCTCTCTAGATGTTATGTGTACTTCCTGTTACGAGTGTACAGACGTTCATGTTGGCTGCTAATAAACGCCTGGCATACAGTTACAGCGGACTGGTTATTATAAGCAAAACCTACAGACTGCCATACCCGTTGTGTGTCTGTGAGCAAGGGAGGGAGAAAAAGGAGAGTCGAAAAGTACGAGCTGTCACCGACAAGAAGCGGGAGATGGAAGCATGTAAATATAATGATAACCACTGCAGCCAAGAAGAGTGCCTTACGAGCCCAGTTGTAAGTAATCTATTAAGACTCAACTTTACACTGTGTTTGTGTTTTCCTCTGAAACAATAAGTCCCATTGGAGCAGCCTTTCAACGCCTCTCTCTGTCTCTCACTAGCAAACTTGACCCAGACAACAAAGTAAAGCTAGTTTTCGGCTACGAGCCGCGGACCTTCAGTAATAGCAATAAATTACATTCATGTAGTTGTAAACAGCATGATAATATATTAAGTAATCCAAAGTATTCAGAATACGTTACTCTCATTGAGTAACGTAACGGAATACGTTACAAAATACATTTTGGGGCATGTATTCTGTAATCTGTAGTGGCATACATTTTGAAAGGAACCTTCCCAACAATGTGTATACAACATGCCTCATTCACACCACCACTTCCAAACACAAGTGCAAACTAATCTACATTCACACACATTCACACTCCGATGAACACATCGAAGGCAACTTGAGGTTAATATCTTGGCTCGACTGGGGAAGCCAAGGATGGAACCACCAACCTTCCAATCAGTAGCTGAGCTACGCCACAGCCACCCACAACACCAGTGTGTCTGCAGACACAGGTCAAGAAGTAAACTTTACACTAATTAGTTTATCTTTCCACTTATCCATCGCGTTTTACAGCTGGTCACAACAAAGATCTGTGGAAGAACAAAAAAATGGAGCAAAAATAAAAATGACTAAATTTAAAGATTATACAACAAACTCTCTGAGCACAACTTTTAATGAATACAAAAAACTGCAATTTCACTGAAAAAAAGAAAACTAAACCCATCAGACACACTCTTCAAGTTTAAATTGAAATCTCTAACACAGCAAAGTTCATGCCAATGTTCCTTTGAGCAAATCTCAGCTTGTCCTTCACTGGAGCTACTAAGCCTCAGACCTTTATTCTCTCGCAGACATGCTGCATGTACTTGCACATTATCAGGACAACACCATTATTTCTTCCAAACTCAGCCGGGCTCTGAAAGGGTTAAATGAAACCAATGTGCTCGTACACACTCCCAGAAATCTCAGGATGATTTATTGTGTGATGCTGTGAAACAGTGACTCACTTTCAGATTCATTATCAAAAACATGCACGGTGAGGGAACCGGCCTACGTGCTTTATTCAAGATTAATCAAGCTCTAATTGACAAACCTTGTGTAAAAATTCATCAAAACATAATTAAAACCTTCATCTTGGGAGGTTTTCTGTGGTGCAGTCTGTCAGTAACACAGCACCATCTATGGATCAAGGTGATCGCTCAGCCTGCAGCATGAATTCAGTCCTTTTGTACTAGCTCAGTTTTCTCATATCTTAAAAATCATCTCTTCATCATGTGACTATCCTGTTATTCAAAGCTGTGCGTCAATCATTCAGAGCGAGCTCCCTGCACTGAAACCACATCACCAAAAGTAAAGGCAGCAGCAGTCCAATTAGGGCAATGTTTAACAATGTTTCCCAAATGATGTGACAGGCATAGAGTGAAAAACCCAAATCTCCTGTGAGTTTACGGCCAGACGTCTGCAATTGACTTAAATTGAATCAAGCCGGTCTGATGTGTTGTTCAAACTTCTCCAGCCTGACAATGCACGCTTCTTGGATGATAAATAGAGCTGCTAAAACATCTAATTTGTGAGGCTGCTGGCTCCGCAATTGAAAAGCAATCAATACGCCCATTAGCTCCACTGCCATTACTTTCCAAACATGTGAGCACTCTCCAAACGCCCTCAGAGCACAAAGTCATTGACGCAGATATTTGTAGACAACCATTTTCTTCCACACACCAGCATGTGGCTACAGGCAACTAGCAAACCCAGACCCACTGATGTCCAACATATACGAGATTCTTTCTGTCTGCAATGCTGTAAAGCTCTCATGCATTTTTTTTTCAATAACTGGGAAACTGGATGTTAATGCTGAGGAGTACTGTGATTGTACAGATATGAAAATGACTGAAACATTTTCATATCTGCACAGTTCTTTCCAGCAGACTGTACTATGAAGGATCATCGAGGTACCTTCAAATTGAACCTCGGGTTTTCAGTATTCAGTAACTGAAGGCGGTTCACTTTTTCCCTGAGGTACATTGCTATGGCAACATTTGCTCAACCCGTTCTCACTCCCAAAGCGTAACATTTTACGCTAGGTGACAAATCGTCACCATATTACGCTTTCGGCTACCCACCACGTTCCTAAATGACGACCTCGGAAAAAAGAGGACATATGAGAACCGTCTGGACTGAATCTACACATGTTCGCTCTTTTTCTTCAAATCGCTTAGGGCTAGGGATAAGGTTAGGTTTAGGGCTGGAATACAGGGCTGGAACGTCTATTACCGCGGGAGTGTCATTCACTGGATTCCAGCCATAACCCGCCGCGTACCATAAGAACGCCGAAGGTCTCCTTTCGCGTTCCTCAGGAACGCCGCGGGACGTGACAAAACGTCGACATGTTACGCCTCGGGAGTGAGAACGCTCTGCATTTGCTACAGGTCTAACCTGCTGCAAAGCAGATATGTTCCCAAACAGTTATCTGGAAAATAATGTCAGCAAGATCCCTCTGACTTCTTTGTGAAAAATAATCTGCTTATGTTGAACTTGTTTTGTAGTTCAAACTTCACATTTCAAATGTATTTCAATAGATTAGGTTTGTCCTAACGTTAGGGTGAGACCCGCGCTGGCAACCTGCAAAACCACATACAAGAAGCATAAACCACTGCATTTTAACCCAAACTGTAATCTTTGCCTAAATCTAATCAAGTTGGATTTGTATCGCAAACTCAGGTATCACGAGTAAGGGCATAATTCCCCTGTAATTAAAATCAGTTTCAATGCATTTTATTTTAAATGACTAATTACATTTACCTGGATGGTCGTACACTAGTATAAGGCGGTAACAGATCAGGTTTTTACAGCAAAGAAATTTTAAGTATTGCACAACTACATGCATTTTATTTTTGTCTTGGTCATTTTGCAGAAAAACTAATAATATTATACTAAATTAGGCTTGACTCCATAATTAAATGGTCACAGAGGTCAGCAAATCTTAAAAATATTCATTTTTCCATTTAAGCTGGTCAAGAAGAGCATTGCCTGTCACATTTATATTGGTCAAATAAAAGAACAGTAGAATATTACACCCTGAAAAGTACAGAATATTCATGTTATTACGTGTTTTTAGTTACGCAGTACTTAAATTTACATACAGTATAATTACTTCTTTGTTTCTTGTAAAAACATGACTTATTACTCTCTTATTCTAGTGTACTGTCTTTACGTATTTGTAGGTAAATATAATTACATTGTAATTTCAAATAAAAATACACTGAAATTCATTTTAATTACAGAGAAATTCAGTCATTGTTTACGTCTTGAAAGACAAATCAATAGATTGAGACTGTTTTACTAAAGCCTGCTTTTTTACCTCCTTGTTCCTGACGATGGACTCTACCTGGTATTTAAACAGCTGCTGATTGGTACGTCTGCTTGCTGTGCTCAGTCATTACATCATTCTTTGCAGGACTATGTTAAAGTGGAATTCAGTCCTGTGTTGACAGTTTGCTATTGTATTGTGTTTGTTTAGACTAAAACACTCGGTGAGTCTCTCGTCATTAGAAGCAGATTATTAATCAGGCTGTTTGGTCTGTGTGGGCATCCCTGTAATATAATTAAGATCAATGTTTGTGTATTTAAAGTTGTTGTGTGACTTGATAAACCTGCGTGAATGCCAGCATCCTAATGGAGCGATTCACTTTAGCCCTGTCTCATTAACGCGCAGGGTAAACAGCTAAATAGCTCTGCGTCTCTGCCCTCCCACCCCACCTCCTCGTCTTCCTCCCCCTCCTGCTCGCTCATGCCTTTTCACTCCCACAACTTCGTTTTATATATTTTTACAGTTATTTTAATGAGCGCATTGTCCTCATGCCCTCAATAGAAGCGATGTCCTGGGACGTTTTTTACGAGTACATTCTCAGTTTTATATGTGTTGCAGTTTTTCTTCCAGCTTAGGCCAAATGATCTCATTGGTCACCTTGGATATTCGCTCCTCCCATGCATGTGATGCTGTATAAGGTCACTTAGCAACAGCTGCTGGATCCCGCTCATCAATCATATGTGTCTGCTGATGTTTATGCGCTTTCATTTCGGCTGCGTGTCCATAATGCCAAATGTGGCTGCCTGTGCCTTGTTGCGGGAGCGCAGAGCGTGCAGAGAATGAAAATAAATCTGGACGGAGAGAAGAAGATGACGCTGCCCGAGGACAGACGCTAATGTTGATGGAGAATCTGCTACACTGATGGTGTCGGTAATGACCACGGTCATTACGGGACACTCTGTTCATCTCCACGCGGCTGTGTCCTGACGATATGAATATGTATGATGGCGGTAGTTTGGAAAGCTCCAGACTAACTCCCCCAGTGGGTCTGTCCTGTCACCCAAAGGAAGTCACATTTGCTGTGGAGTCAGTCTCGAGCTCTGATGATGAAGCGATTCACCGTCTCTCGCGAAACACTTCAACTCCCTCATATCCCCCACCTTCAAGAATATCATATAAGCTCTTGTCTTTTTGTTCTTGTTGTCATAGAAATAACATCAGTGTAATCGTTGCGCATCATATTTTGTTTCAAACACTCTGTCACATAGAAAACTAATGATAAATGATAATGTTAAAGAGTTGTTTTTTTATGTTTCTGTGGACAAAACATGATTTGTTGTCATGGCAGCACAGCACTTTTAAAGAAGCTCAAGCACAAACCAGTTTATGAGGCACAAACCAGTTTATGAGACTCAAATCAGCAACAAGAGCAACATCAGAATCAGAATCAGAATCGTGTTTATTGGCCAAGTATATGTGCAGACACATACAGGGAATTTGGTTCCGGTAGATGGAGGCTCTCAAGCACAGCAATGTAAATCACACACACACACACACGTCTATATATACACATTACACATACATACACAAAGCTGTGTAAACCAACTATAAATAACGAATCTAAACTTATATACATAAAATACAGAAATGAATGAGGTGGAATGAATACTACAAAATGTACATAAGGTGCAGCTGCAGTCTGGCAGTGGGAGCAGCAACATAGGAGAGTCCTCCTGGCTGACTCATCACTACCACATCCTTCCTCAACTTTCAGCTGGTATACAGTCCAGGATTCAGTGAGAAGATAGAGCTTCCAGAAAATTTCAGATGCATGTGGAAAGAATACTTCAGATGGAATTCAGGATAGAGCCTGAACAAGCCATGTTTTTCTTGCTTTCGACATAGAGGAGCAGCATCTCTCCTTGAAGCACCTTACATGTGGCTGATTTTCTTATAATGCTTATAACCATACCTTCTATCTACACATGTAGGCTGGAGGGTAATTCTTCATCCACTTTACAGGAGGACCCCACCTGCAGTTAACTAACTGGCCAAGAAATGAGATACTGTACACCCTGCACAGGTTTCCAGTCTATCACAGGGCTAACTTTCTACACCCAACTGCTTTTTCTATCTAACATTCATACACATTTGTGCAACGATTAATGCATCAGAGAGCAACTTGGGGTTCAGTGTCATGCCCAAGGATCCTTACGCATGCAGACAGGAGCAGATCAACTACTTAAGTTAAAGAGTGGAAAACATGATGAGATTATGGCATTTATTAGCTTCATGTTTTTGTATTTGGGGACTTGTTGGGTGTATTTTTAAAGACAGAATGTTTTTCTTGGAGAATCCAAAAAAATGATGTCAGAGGCAATAAACTGCATGATGTGCATCTTTGGATGCATCATTGTTAAATTAATTAGGCTAACTGTTAGGTTCAGCTAAACCTGAACTATCTGATATTATCCTTTCAAAGACTATCCCAGCTTTTGCATTGTTGGAGGAAATTAAAACTACAAAAAAAGACAAACGAATAAAAGCTCAGTCTTTGTCCGAAAAGTGCAGCATGCCCACTCCACTGGTCTGACACGATGTCAAGTCTTTAATGGAGCATCTTGTCATGCAGTGCCTCTACACAACAGCCACATCCCAGCTGCTGATAAACCTCTTCCAGCTGCCCACATCAGATCACAGACCTCATAAATAAATGAACAAAGTGATGCTGACTTATGCTGCCTGGAGACTTAGCTTAGCAAACAAGAGGCTCAGTATGTTAATGCCCTCTGTATAGATTACAGTGGGTACTAATTCATGTAGGAGGAGGTAATTTATTGGGTTTTCATAGAGGTCCCCACTGGGAGATAAATGCTGTCTGTCCGGCGCTCTGCAGAGACCTTTGCGAATTCATGAAGTGGAGGGTAAACATTGTTTTATGGACTCTGTGGGGAATGCTTTTAACATAAGGAAAGTATTGCACTTTGTTCACCCCGTGGAGAAACAATGCATGACTTAAACCATGACTGTGATATTTATTTTACTGCTTTACTGGTTCTATATACATTAAATGCAGCATTCATTTCTGATTTACATCAGAGAATGTTAAAAAAGCAGAGGCTAAAGGTCAGATTGCAGAGGGCAGACCACACACAGTCTGCCTGAACTTTGTGAGGGGAAAATGTTTGGATTGAATCGATTTCATTAGTACCCCACACTCTGACAGGGAAGGGTTCCTGGGTTAAAATGTCAGCAGATGTTTAGTTTTATCGTTTTGACTTTTCAGAGTCAAACTCATCTCTCAGCAGCTGCGTTTCCAACTGTATTAAACACAGTGGTTAAAATAAAACACCATAAAGGCCTCCAAGAGGTTCCTGTTCACCAAACCAAGGCTAACAGCAAAACTGTGAACACACAACAACAGTAAGAAGAAGAAGTCATGTACCGTAGCAGCCCCAGATCATCAGTATGGGTTTATATGGACAGACACAGCTGAAGTCATTTTCACCCCAAACACTGGGGGAGAATTAGGACAGGACATTGCCTGTAGTTGTATTTTCTGTATGTATCATACAAAAGGAAATGGTCTGCAGCAGATTCTTGGAGGTAATCTTGCGTTTTGTGGAGCTTGAATAGACAACACAGGAGAGTGATGGTGTACCACCTGAGATCACGGAGCTGTCCTCGCATCGGAAAACCTACAGAAGTTCATACTGTTCAAGCTTCACACGCTGCATGTTTAGCCTCCCGGGCTGGGAGTCTAAACATGCAGCTGACTGGAGCATTTACATTGTTACACATAATTTGTTACATAATGATGAGGAGTTCAGGGTTTCTGTGTACATGTGAAAATGACTGATGATGATGCCAAATGGTGCAGTGCTTCAAAAACGTATTTCATGGCCTAAATGAAGATTATTGGTAATTACCAAAATCATTTTTTCTGTAATGGTTAATCCATCAGTATTCACAAGATCTTCAATCAAAATTATGAATGATAAAATATATTTATTGTTGTTATCCATTCATGAGTTTACTAACTTACTGCTTTAGCAAAGCACATTATTGTTTTACGTTTTAATTAGGATGCCAAGTTAGAGTTCTTTATTTGTATTCATAAACAGATAAGTTTCAATGTACAATTTCTGACTTCTCAGAGATGTTCACGATGTGTTATCACGATATGTTATCACGATGTGTTATCACGATATACATTTGAAAATTTGAGATAACGATATAACTGACGATATAATTGACACTAGACAAAATACTTTACAACCCCACAACTTCATTAGTGCAAAAAAACCCCATCAATGTATTTTCACTTAAACAAGCAGCTGTTTTTTATGTGCATTAAAGTTATATAAAAACGTAACAGTGCAAATGCAAATTCCTTGCTGACAGTTTAACCAAAAGGCATTTCCAGTGGAAATTGGCCGACTTATCTTCAGCATAACCATGTATAATATCCACAAAACTTAAAAAGAGGTTATACACACACAATACGGTAATATTATGTTGAAGCGCAGTACGTATCACTCTGCGAGGCGCCTGCCTATGGTAGCCGTAATGCTCCGACAATCCATCAAGCGGTGCGGCTTCGTAGCTTAGCAAAGTCATACTAAAACATTTGACAGATTTTCGAGCGCCGTGTACGACATAAAATCGTTTCGAGGTCAGTAAACACACCCAGAATTCATACATAAGGCACACGGGATTATAAGGGGCACTGTCGATTTTCAGAAAAATCAAAGGATTGATTTTAAGTGTGCCGTATTTTCCAAACAACACGGTAATAACGACGGCCCGCTAGCATGCGCTACCAAAAATAGTGCTTTGTTGTGTATCTGACGGACAAAAGCCAAACCAGTGCCACCCCACTGAAGTTGCAGTATTTTTACAAACCAATTCTGGTTCATCCGTTTCATTTAACGATCCGCTTTCGCTCTTCTCATTCTGCGTCACCGCCATGTGCGTATGTAAACATAGGCACTGCGCATGCTCATTTTACCCATATTCTATCGCGACATTTCATTTTCCTATCGTTGCACAAAATTAGACCGGTATTATTGTGAATGGTATGATATAGCCCAGCCCTACTAAAAACTATTTCTCTCAATAAAATGTGCGCTTTGAAAGCTGTGGAAAGGGTTTGAGTACATATGACCGCTATAATTAAATATGTAGTTGATTATTTGGTATTTATTCTCATGGGGATTTTCACTCTATAGTCAGTGTTGGGAAGGTTACTTTTAAAATGTATTCCACTACAGATTACAGAATACATGCCCC
This sequence comes from Mchenga conophoros, assembly GCF_057382185.1. Taxonomy (NCBI): domain Eukaryota; kingdom Metazoa; phylum Chordata; class Actinopteri; order Cichliformes; family Cichlidae; genus Mchenga; species Mchenga conophoros. The sequence continues at coordinate 13,319,051 of NC_140527.1, read as the reverse complement.
AAAATGTATTTTGTAACGTATTCCGTTACGTTACTCAATGAGAGTAACGTATTCTGAGTACTTTGGATTACTTAATATATTATCATGCTGTTTACAACTACATGAATGTGATTTATAGCTATTACTGAAGGTCCGCGGCTCCAAACCATAGTAAAGGGACCGCTGGCTAATACGTCGGGTTCGTAGCCGAAAACTAGCTTTACTTTGTTGTCTGGGTCAAGTTTGCTAGCGAGAGACAGAGAGAGGCGTTGAAAGACTCCTCCAATGGGACTTATTGTTTCTGAGGAAAACACGAACACGGTGTACAGTCGAGTCTTAATAGCTTACTTACAACTGGGCTCGTTGGGCACTCTTCTTGGCTGCAGTGGTTATTATTATATTTACATGCTTCCAGCTCCCGTTTCTGCTCGTGACAGCTCGTACTTTTCCACTCTCCTTTTTCTCCCTCCTCGCGCTCACAGACACATAACGGGTATGGCAGTCTGTTCTCCCTGCAGCACGGACTACACTGCCCATGAGGCTACATTCTTTAGGGCTATGGCTGTAGCATTCTGCCTATTGGCTTAGCACAATAACAACAACGAAAAGGTGCTCTCTCACCCAGGAAACACACAGTCGCAGAGAGAACGCGCATCAACCTGTAACCATGGCAACCGTAACGCTGTCGCCTGGAACAACAGAACGTAGCTGTCAAACAAAACCCAAACAATCCTGACCCACCACAATATGAAACAGGAAAATACCGCCGTGTAATCCATTTATTTCAGCAAAGTAACTGTATTCTAAATACCACCTTTTTAAACGGTAACTCTAATGGAATACAGTTACTCATATTCTGTATTTTAAATACGTAACGGCCGTACATGTATTCCGTTACTCTCCAACACTGTCTATAGTATTGATAAAATTCTAATAAAATCTGCCGCTTTCTGTAAGCTAATAGTATGGCATTAACATAATCTTAAACCTTTTGAAAATATCTTAGTTTCAAGGCTTTAAAAGAAAAGAAAATAGACAACAAGATAACTTTTCAAGCTTTTTACAGATGCTCAAAATCGCTGCAGTACAATAAACATGCATCAGCAGAATTTCAGAGCTTACTGCTCTCGGTCTGAGGCTGGACGGCACGTTTGTCTTTAAGCTAATTGTTGCTGCAGACTGACATGAAAGCTGTGTGATTGCAGCCATGTGAGCGACTTTACTCAGTTAAAGGCTGAGAAAGAAAATGAGAAATAGCCGTTCTGACTGTTCAGGATGCAAACAGCACTTTAAAACAAAAGCATCTTAGCTGGATTGTGCAGAGAGAATAAGGGAACTTGGTCTGTGACAAACAGACTCATTATGAGCAGAGTAGAAGTTTATTTATGGATTTGGATTACCGTCCCCTTGCTAAGGCGTTGATACTTTAATTAGCTTCATCAGTCATCGCGATAATGCCGAATTTGTCGCTTTCTTATTGCTCCCCTGCAAGTTGGATGGTTTTTGCTTTGCTTGTGTGACCTGCTTGCTACAGCACATGCTGAAGGAGCTCATCCTCCCAAACCTCCTGTTCTCGGCTGTTGTTACAGCAAGTCGCCATCACTCTCCTTGATGAATGCAGAGTCTGGTCGCTACAGAGAAAAAAGAACAGAAATAAAGTTTTATCTGTGCAATTACTGGGGGAGGACAGTAATTTAGTTATTTATGGTCGGTTATATGCCTTTGTGTATGTATGTGTGCATATATATATAACACACAACACCCAGCACGCCCCTGTGGGCGGTTTATCCTTCAAGCTCGGGTCCTCTACCAGAGGCCTGGGAGCTTGAGGGTCCTGCGCAGTATCTTAGCTGTTCCCAGGACTGTGCTCTTCTGGACAGAGATCTCCGTTGTTATTCCCGGGATCTGCTGGAGCCACTCGCCTAGCTTGGGAGTCACCGCACCTAGTGCTCCGATTACCACGGGGACCACCGTTACCTTCACCCTCCACATCCTCTCGAGCTCTTCTCTGAGTCCTTGGTATTTCTCCAGCTTCTCGTGTTCCTTCTTCCTGATATTGCTGTCATTCGGAACCGCCACATCGATCACTACGGCCGTCTTGTTCTGTTTGTCTACCACCACTATGTCTGGTTGGTTAGCCACCACCACCATATATATATATATATATATATATATATATATATATATATATATATATATATATATATACACACACATGTATGTGTGCGTGTGTGTGTGTATTGTGTGGTTTACATATTGTTGATTACGTTGCTGTGCTTGAGAGTCACCATCTACCGGAACCAAATTCCTTGTATGTGTTTGCGCATTTACTTGGCCAATAAACGCGATTCTGATTCTGATTTGGTTTTACCAAAGCAGTAGCTTGTTGTGTTTCCAGTCGCAGGGAACATTTCCAGTTTATGCTACCCAAGGTTTATTACTGTGCTTCAGACACTGCAGTGTTAGTATTACCAGTGGAAGTCAGCTATTTGATGTTTCAACATAAACACTACCCCATATCACTGTTATCCAGATGGGAAAATAATATTTGTGGGAACTCTGGGTAACCCAAGAAGCCACGAAAGGACTTGAGCCAAAATAAAATGCAAAGCTCCAAAATCAGTCAGCACAATAAACACAACTATCGCATTTCCAATTATCACGGCTGTCTCAACTTCAGTGCAACTTATATTTTGCTATATATTATTTTATAATTGCTATGAGAATCAATTGTTGTGTGTTTTCTATCGGTTTACCCACTGAATCTTGTTTCTGCTATAGCAGCCTTGCTTTGCCCTCAGGGACCAATAAGATCTCATCCAATCGATGCAGTTCTACCCTGCCACCAGTTATATGGCTGTTACCATCCAGATGTTGCCTGTAGTGAGTTAGTAATTGTCTGCAACACCAGATGTTCATCTGGGTGAGCCTGAAATCGCCTGATGAACTTCATTTAATGTATTGTTTAATCAAATGAATAAAAATATAAAAAATAATATAAAATCAGATTTTAAACCAAAGAGTATATTTTGTTCTCTAAGCTGTTTTCTGTTCTTCATGCCAACATTAAGTATTTTATCACTTTTGTGATGCCCTCAACTCATTTTTTATTATTCAGAGTCATAAAACAGCCATAAAACTGTGGTTTTAGTTCCACGCTGGAACACACATGAACATTTAAATCATCCTGCGTGCATTTTCTTTCTTTCAGTAGCAGCTGTTTGCTAAGCACACGGAGGCATGTATTACTACACAACACTATGGAATCAAATTCTGATGTAGGAGCTTCATATTGGTACCTTAGTTGCATCTACTAAAAATCTTAGACAAGTTCAACTCTCAGTCACCTTGATGTCAAAGTCCAGCCTTAAATTAAGTTAAATTAAATGAATGTACCACCTGTTCAGCTGTTACTAAGAGGACAGTTGGCTGTAGAGACCAGTAATCCTTCTGTTTATTTCTGCTGATGACATGGGAGTGTGTGGGGACTGACTTCCTGCTGCCCCCCCCCACACCCAGTGGACATTGTAGGAACTGCAGCTTAGGAACCTAATTTTAGGGCAACGGTAGGACTGATGGCAATGAATACGATATCATACTTAATTCACACACAGAGAATTATTTGAGAGTCCAATCTCCTCCTCACTCCTCACACAAAATATTAGGTTAGGTGCTATCTGCACGCGCTAAACATCAAGTGTTTTAACAAAACAGAACACTATAAAAATGTTTAAAGGCAACAAAAATTGTGTATGTATGTGCTTTCCACTACAGCAGCTTGATGTGGATATATTGCTGCTGTAGACATTAAATAAGAGCAGGATATCGATAGCAGACGATTCAGCACCTCGCTGAAACTCATAAACATAAATTTGCTGATGATGGTTCCCTACTGAGGTCAAGAGCACTCATAAATGACAGAGCAGTGCACAACATCAACCAAGGCTTTGACTCGGCTGAAGAAAGTGAGCATGCTTGAAGAAGCAGAAATCCTCAGTGGCAAGGACATAATAAAAAAAAAATAAAAAAATAAAAGTAGTTTGTTTAATTTTTTCACCAACAGGTGAGCTTTTAGTAAATCTAGTGTTTGCGTTTGTTTACAGACAGAGAATGCAGTACAGTCACTTCCAAAAAGACAAAACCTGATTTATGAACCATGTTTTAATCTTTGGTTCCCCTGATATTGGCTGTTTGGATTATTGTTTAATGTTACTTTCTTTTAATTTTAGTATTTTTGTGATGTATTTGAATTTTGTAATAATGTTACATGTTTGGATTCTGTCTTGACTTTATTATCCTTTCATCAGTGCAGCTTTGTATCACTGCCCATGAGGCTACATTCTTCAGGGCTATGCCTGTAGCATTCTGCTTAGCACAACAACAACAACAAAAAGGTGTTCTCTCACCCAGGAAGCACACAGTCGCAGAGAGAATGCGCGTCACCCTGTAACCATGGCAACTGTAACGCTGCCGCCTGGAACAACAGAACATAGCTGTCAAACAAAACCCAAACAATCCTGACCAGTGACAATATGAAACAGGAAAATACCGCCGTGTAATCCATTTATTTTAACAAAGTAACTGTATTCTAAATACCACTTTTTAAACGGTAACTGTAACAGAATACAGTTACTCATATTCTGTATTTTAAATATGTAACGGCGGTACATGTATTCCGTTACTCCCCAACACTGTGTATGAGACATGTATCTTGTGAGACAGCGTTGAGGTGGCAGATAGGTTTAAGGTGAGGAGTAGGAAGCCCACTGAGGTTTCATGATTACCTGGGCTTTTAGCGGTCTGGAATGTGATCTGCACCCACTCTGTTTACTTTAATGGACAAATGGAATTTTCTTTTTAGCAGTTTTAGAATACATAAAGAATAAGCTACGGTCAGCAACAACACTGACTGAATTCAGCTGGAGACCTAAATCCACATAAATTAGTGAATACTGGAGTAGCAGCACAGGTCGACTAATACCCTGTACTCAAAGAAAACTGCAGTTCACAACGTTATTGTGTGACTTATTTGTAAGTAGTTCTTCACGCTGTACTACCTCACCTTAATCCACACATGCCAAATCCCATTTTCTGGAGAGCTTTTGAAGTCTCTGACTCTATCCTCTTTGACTAACTGTCTAACTACAGTGTGTTGGCATCACTGCTGGAGTGGTCCCCTGGTTTCAGTCATATCTTGCTGATTGGACACATTATATCACCTTAAGAGACGCATGTTCCTCTTCTGCCCCAATATAGCAAGATGTGCTGTGCTGGGACCCTTGCTTGGTCAAATCATCCACCACCATTGGCTGAGCATCCACTGCTATGCTGATGATGAACGATTATATCTTCATATCTTCACATTAAATTTTGCACTCCCTTGTCAAATGCCTGGAAAGCATCAAAATTTGTAAACCAACTTTGTCAATATGAAGAACATTCAAACTGAACTCTTGATTGTGGCTCCTATTGTCATTGATTCCAAAAGTAGCCATTCCTCTCCTTAACGTGACTTGATGCTTCATCGTACCATATCTGGAAGTCTGCCACCTGGGTGTCGTTTAGGATTCCACACTCTCATTTACATCAAATCCATCTCTAAATCTGCATAATTTCTGCTGCCCCAAGGCTATATCCAGGCCTTTGCTCTCAGACTCAGCAGCTGAAACCCTCATTTGTGTATTCATAATCTCCTGCCTGGACTCCACCGATGGTGTTCTATTTGTTCTACCTTCAACGATCGCCCATAAAAAAAAAAAAAACACGAGCAAACAGCAGTAGCAGGCGTCCTGACTGGATTCTACGTTAGCATAGATCCCTCCAGAGTTTTGTGCACACGGTTTAGGTAAAAATGAAAAAGGTTGAAGTTTTACATTTAGTTCAGTATTACCTGTTGCCTGTGTCTTTGTCTTTTGGGAAAATACTTTACACAACTAATGGCTCAAAGAGGATTCCTTTTTTTTTTTTTTTTTTTACTGTGCTGCAATTGTTTACTGGATTATTTGTGCCATTAATTAGTGTCAACTAATTTTTATTCAATCTCCGCCCAGGATATGCTTGTGAAGATGGAATATGGGGGAGAGCAGAAGTGCGTTGAAGTTCCACAAAGGGATGAATGAAGGACATGCATATTGTATTGAAGAAATAAGTGATGAGAATGCTGTTATTTGCATTTACCAGCTCACCTATGTCAAACCTTTTGATAAACAAAATTCTAATGAAAGTGAGAACATGTATACTGTTACATCTTTCAGAAAATGTTTTGAAATTGTGGTGCACAGTTCAGAATAAATGTTTTTAAAAAACCTTTGCGTCTTTTTAGTAAATGTTTATTTCCAAGAGAAATTTCTAGAAGTTCAGAACAGTAAAATTCCCACTTTTTAGAATGAATTAGAAGATAACTCTTACGTAGTTAAACTAAAATACTCTTTGAGAGTTAATATATAAACTCTTAACACCAAGTGATAAATTATCAACTCCAGACAGATTTGGTGTTTAACACTAAATCAGAGTTTTAACGTACCAACTCTCCAAAAAGAGTTAAATTCTCTGGTGTGGACCCATATAGACACTTTAATAGTGTTGAAATCAAATCCGACAGTGTTAATTTGGACATGCTGGATTTGCTGTGTATGTTCAGAATGGTCAGGTCCCATATTTCCTTTACATTCCTTCATGCCCTTGCTCCATCAGATCTCCCCCTTCGCTACACTGCATCTCTGACTCATGTTCCTCAGTTAAAGGCCCAATTTTCATCCCTCACAACAGAAGAACATGTCCCCCTCTGAGATTTGCAATGCCCCATCTCTGGACATTTTCAAAAAAAAAAGCAGATGAAAGATGTCATCTACTGACTGAAGATTTTTGCCTTTGAGTCTTTTTTGTGTGTATAAATCAAGCTTTTGTTCTTTGAAACTTGCTCTAAATCTAAGTTATTAAACTTATTGTTTTTATTGTTTATTGTTCTTTGTCTCCCATTGCTTCATGTCCACTGGTTACATGAAGTGGCAAGCTCCTGGGATTGGCTGATAATTCTAACAACTGACTGATGGTTGAATGATTTGGCTGATATGGAGATGAGATGAGAAGGAATGAGATGCGCCTTATGAGGACTGAAAACGAAAATATTGTTTGTGCATTCCTTGGGTTTTACAGACTGGTGTCTTACAGACACTCGGACGGTCTAACCTCATTCCTGTGTGACACGGTTGTGAGTGCATGCCATTTTCTTTACAGCATTGCCTCGTGTCTAGAGGTGAATGAGCATGACATAGTAAAGCTCCGAGTGTAACAGAGAAGGTGTGTGGATCAACACATAGATGACAAAACTTCATTTCCAATAACAGCAAAAGCAGTGCCCTGTGCCACTTTCACACTCTGACAGTGCACTCTCCACCACATGGATGCATTTTACAGATGCTCTGTACATGACAAAATGTACATCTTTGACCTCCAGCTGAGCTGAAGTAAATCAGCAAAGTCTCCAAACTTCTGTGAAGCCTTCTTCACTGCTATGTAAAAACTCATGATTCATGACTGGGTGGCAGGGCCTGATGAAAGCCTTCACCCAGAATTTATCAACCATGAATAAACAGAACAGCGTAAACATCACACCATTGTTTTGATAGTATTTGCCTGCTATCAAATAATTGAACTGAATTGTATTTTCCTTCTATCTATATGATATTCACATATTAATTAAGATTACTGTGGACTTTGGTTTAGCAGTGAAATGTGCTACCACTGAAAAATATTGAAAAAGGGAAGTAAAGGACAAAAATGTCAAAATCTGATCTTCTGGATCAGGAGAAGCCTCACAGTTGATGCATACGTCTTTGCCAGAAGAAGCAGATCTTCCACCAGGACTGCCCTGGAGGCCTTTTGCTAAACACATGTGAGTTCTGGTGACCTGGACACAGAGTTGCACACTGAACCTTTCAGTTCACAGTATGCTGGGCTGCAAAGCTTAAAATGTACCAAATACAAAGCTAATTGTCATGCAGGGATGGTGAGAAAAATTCATCAGTGGAAGAAAATGTGCCAAATGGAGGATTTGACCTACATCAGCTGGTGACTGGGAACTTTTCAGTGAGCTCTGTGGCTGCCAGTCGCCGCAGGTGGAGCTGAGCTGGAGATCTGACATTAATTAGGAGGAAGAAGACAGTTTCCCTGAATCTGTCACGCCTGCTCATCAGCTGTATGACTCCCAATCTGTCCAAATTTCTCTGTAGCTCTCCAGGAAATATCTACCTGTCCACCTGTCTGTATAGAAAATCAGTCTATCCACAGTGCAGCTTCTTGCTCTGGACTGTGAGTTTTGATTAATGGTTGAGCCGTGAGTCAGATTGCAGTAATTGCAGACTGACTTTCAGTGCTTTTTTTTTTTGTGCCAGATTTCCTTTCCATTACTCGCCGACATACCTCCAGCTCAAGTGTGAGCACTCTACAATGTCTTCCGAGTTAGTGTCAAATTGGGAGCCAACCAAGGCTAACAGTCTTTAGACTTTTTCAGCAGATCTGAGTCATAACGCCCGCGGAGAAAACCAGAGGATGGGAGAGTTTGCTGGTGTTTATTTGGAGAGTGGCTTAGCCGAACTGCAAGCTGGCGATTTGATCATCCCTGCTGTCCACTCCTAACTCGGCCCTGTCTAATACTATAACCACAGCCGTAACCTGGTTTCACCTTTTTCACCTTACTCAAATGCTAACACCGCCTTAAAAAAATCAGCTGAACTAAATTCCCTTTAATTAAATTAAAAGCAACAACATTTGAACACGAAAGTCACAATCTGAAGAGGCGAGGTTGGAGGCCAAATAAACAGGCTTCTTCTTTGTGTTCCCTGATTCACTCCTGGACAGTATTCATCGTACAAATAATAGTGTGGTCCAGTACTGCCCACCTTTGAAATTAAAATTAGGCCAAGGTGGAAACGCTGGAAACTGCTGTTCTTCTACTGACCACATGAAGCTTAGTTTAACACAGTGGTCCTGTTAAAATTAGCGAATGACAGAGCACACGTACAGCACCAGGACTCTCACCTCACAGTATTCACCACCGAGGCTCCTACGATCCTTATGTGTGTAGCTGAAGGATGATTCATTAAGCTCAGTTTGGATATTAAAAATTTTCTACTTAATATTTGGGGAAAACAAAGATGTTATAAAAGAAAACTGTCATGTTTTTATTTATTTTCCATCCTCCAAAAGTGAAACCAGCAGAAACGATGTTATAATTCTATCCAGCACCTGCACATCATCTTCCAGTAATCTGTATCCATATTATCTGACACAGGAGGCGAATCCACCCCAAATCCTTCAGTGTCACAGAACTGATTTAATTTTTCTTTACTGTGGTAATCTCATTTTTGTTTAACTGAGTGAGACTGTTAATAGCAAAGCTGTTTTGTTGAATGTGCAAACCTGTTATTTGTGGTGTCTCAAAACATAAGAACTGCTTTGTAAAGATGAATATTTCAAATGTTTTGAATGTTTAACTGAAGCTCACTGAACTGAAACCCAGACAGTTTAGAACCGGAGGAGCCGTTTCTATGACAAATGTGCAAACTCCATATTTAAAATGTGTATTGCTTTTCATTTTTACTGGTTTAACCTTCGGTGTTATTCTTGAAGTCTCTGGATTGATTTTGGCAAAGTAACTAAGTACTCCGCTCACTAACACATCTGCAGCCACAGTGAGAGGGGAAATTTTCTTTCATAATTATACAAGCAGCCAGTAAATGATAAAAACTGTAGAAATATTGCCTTGAATCAAGGGCGTAGATTTGGCATGGACGGAAGGGACTTGTCCCCACCAAAATCCAGCGATTATTGAATTGTCCCCACCAATAATTTGATCTCTTCGAGTAAAGAAAAACAAACCCGATAGTAAGAAAAAAATGATCTGTCAGCATCTCATTCAGCGAGCGGTGCAGAAAGAGTTAAATTAGTTCTCTACTGGAGTCCTACGTCATGTGACAAATATGGCCAATGTGATTGGCTGTGCCTTTCAGGGAGCTCTGTTTAGTTTCAGCAGCGGCAGAACCTGGATATAAGAAAGTATTTTTCAAAGAAACCTGTAAGTCACTTAAAGTCAAGTTCACTCATATAATGTGTCCGTCATAATAACATTACAGGCTATGCTAGGCCATACATGCCCACACTCCCGATTTTTCCGGGGAATCCCGAATTTCAGTGCCCCTCCCGAAAATCTCCCGGGGCGACCATTCTCCCCAATTTCTCCCGATTTTCCACCCGGACAACAAAACTGAAAACCACATCCCAGACTGGCCCAGCCATTCCAGTTTCCAACAATGGCTACTATTACTGCAGCTACCTAATTTTAATATTACTCTTATTTCTCTTTCTGGATCGCAAAATAAATTTTTAACACATCTTCAGGCGAGAATGTAGCTGTGTAAACGTCAAATAACTTAAACATGTTATTGAGTGGCCTTTTTCTGTGTTTTATTTGTTGGTGAGTAAATCGTTTTGGCTGAGATTAAAGTTATTAGATTAAATTAGATTAAATAAAACTTTATTAATCCCTCGGGAGGATTCCTCCGGGTTCTCACACAGCTGAATAAACTGCTGTGTGAAAACAGCAGTTTATTCGACCATCTACGCCTCGTCCGGTTATATTTTAGACAGCAAGGAGCAGATGGCAGGTGACGTAATTCTGAAGGCTAGACTGTCCAATTTCACAGTCGCTCATTTTCGGTCTGCCCGGCTTTCGGAGGACCCGGCCCACTTAGACCACAAAGGCCGGATCCTCAGGTGGACGCAGCCTCTGAATTTGGACACCCCCGGCCTGTTTCCGGTCGGACAATATAAAACGGTGACATTTAACTTATTTTATCCGATAAATAAACACTTTAAAATTAAGTTTTTTGTATATATATGTACATGTATACTAGTGATGGGTCGGTTGCGAAGGAAATGGCTCTTAGAGCCGGTTCTTTGACGTGAACGACGCCAGCTGTTTTTTTTTTCTCTCACCCTCTCTCTCTCTCGCACTTTTTTTCCGCTTCACTCAGCATGCGACCCTTGTGCTTTACACTGGGCGGAAGGGGCGGTAGTTACACTCAGTAACACAGGAACAGAGCAGGAGGGAGAGAGAGAAAGAGAGCCAGGGACAACAACATCACATTATAAAGGTATAGTAATCATTAGGGATGGGTACCGGTATCCGGTGCCATTATGGCACTGGTTCTGACATAAACGGTAGTAACCAGACCGAAAAGCAGCGCACATTTCGGTGCTTTATTTTGGTGTTTTTTCCCTGAGATGTCATACACTTTGGATTCCAGCCAATCATTTTACTTTTGCAAGCGTAGTAGGCGGGCCCAGGTACGTAAGTTCTTTTAGAGCAGAGCTACAGATTAAAAATGCCCAGAGCAAAGCGGTCAAAGTCTGGCTGTACTTCACAGCAAAAGCCTGCAACAAGTGCTTTAAGGTGATACTGTGAAAAGGAGGTAACTCCTCGAATCTGATGAAACACCTGGCGACGTATAACATTTTGTTAAAAGCCGAGAAATGCGCCGTATTTGATAGCTTGCTGCGAGACCTCACACCGAGCACATCTACTGCGGGTGTGGTGCCTGTTATCGGAACCGGAGTTAGCAACATCCCCATGAACCCGAAGATTAGAGTCCTGGCCCCTAGCCCTGCCAGTGTAGCAGAAATGATGACGGATGATGATGGCAGCAGCAGCCGTTCTTCTCTGCGTGAGTAGCTTAATGTTGTTCTTGTGTAATTTATATTGAGTAGGCTAACCACATTATTACATTAATGCATGTAAGGTGAACTAGCAAACACCGTTGTAGTTACATGTGACTGTCTTCTTGTTTGATGGCAGATACTCCCTTCACCCTGGCCAAAAAGGCTAAAACGACCAAAGAAAAAGTAGAAAACAGCTAAACATGAGAGGTTTTTGGACAAAGTTTGTGTTTTTTCCATTGATTAAGCACTGCTTCCAGCCAAGAGTGATACCATAAATCCCCTATAGCTGCAGAAAAGGCTAAGATTGTTATCTTTTTACAAAAAACAGCTGAACATGAGAGGTTTTTGGACAAAGTTTGTGTTCTCCATTCTTTAAGCACCAGCACCGTTTCAAAAGTACCGGTTTGGCACTGGTATCGGATAAAACCTAAACGATATCCATCCCTAGTAATCATCCACAACTATTTTCAGTTGCAGATGATAAAGGATTCAGAAAGTTTATTCATGCAGGCCCACATGACAGAGAATATGCATCTTCTTTTTGTTTTCATATTATAATTTATATTTAATTGTGTTGTGGTTTGCAGTGTTTTGTGTTGTTTCACTTTAAATTTGTAAAAGGAAAAAGCTGAATATTTAAATAGTTAAAAGTTGAAATGTGAATAGTTGATTTTTGTATTATATGATTTATTTATTACATTTTATCTGGAGTGAATAAATAAAAGTATATTTACGGTGGCCCCTAGAGACAAAGCAGCACGTGCAAACTTCAAATCACGTACAAACTCCAAAACACGTACAAACTCAGAAGCACATAAAAACTCAAAACACGTACAAAAGACAACAGAAGTGCTCCAGGATGCTAGGGGCAGTGTTGAACTTTTATTACCTAGTGGCTATACAAGCCAGCAAGTACCAACGACCGGATTTGGTGTGTGGTAATAACAGGTAAATGAACTTTTATTTTATTTTATTATTTGACTATATATGAATGCTTGTGTATAAATACACAAACAATACCCATATGCTTTCATGCTTTCAATTGTGTAATTTAAGTGATCTAGGTAGCTCTGTTTTGGAAGTTCAGTTCATGCTAGAAATGTGTTTTGGAGTTTGTACGTGTTTTGTCTCTAGGGGCCACCGCATATATTTATATATAAACATATATAAATAAAACCACTTTTTTTATACATTAGTAATTCCTTTTGTGCATAATTTTATGTTATTGTTAATAATAAATTAATTAAAGCAACAAAACAACCTGAAGAGCCGGTTCGGAGCCGAAAGAGCCGGTTCTCTAAAATGAGAGGGGGGGGGGGGGGGGGGTATACATCACTAATGTATGGTGGTCATCTTAGACGAGTATTTTTATGGATAAAAACCACCAGGTCATTCAGTGTTCCCATAGTGCCAAAGTATAACAGATGTTGGTGCACTATAACTGAACTAATGTTGTTAAGTCCTTAAAGTCATATTCATTTATTTTCCTGACTGTATTTGAAGCTATTTTTACTTTTGTATGATACCTGATTTATATGGAATATGGCTGAAGTAAACTAAAGTCTAAAATACTTAAAATGGCCTGTATTTATATAGCGCTTTACTAGTCCCTAAGGACCCCAAAGCGCTTTACATATCCAGTCATCCACCCATTCACACACACATTCACACACTGGTGATGGCAAGCTACATTGTAGCCACAGCCACCCTGGGGCGCACTGACAGAGGCGAGGCTGCCGGACACTGGCGCCACCGGGCCCTCTGACCACCACCAGTAGGCAACGGGTGAAGTGTCTTGCCCAAGGACACAACGACCGAGACTGTCCAAGCCGGGGCTCGAACCGGCAACCTTCCGATTACAAGGCGAACTCCCAACTCTTGAGCCACGATCGCCCCAAAATACTTAGTCAGTCATTTGTTTAATAGTAATTTAACATTATATAATTCACATATAAAACTATGAATTATAATTTTAAACGGTTTAAAAGCAGGTAGAATAGCATATGTAGGCAAGTATATTTCTCCTTTTATCAAGAAGCAAAAACAAAAAGGAAAAAATAAGAAACGGGGCAGGGTTCAATTGTTGAATCATCCGTCCCCACCAATGCCACAACCAAATCTACACCCTTGCCTTGAATATAATTTTGGTTTTTTTTGCCTCCTTTTTCTCATCTGACAAAAGATGTGTGATCGTTCTTCATTTCTTCTGAAAGTTTCATCTGGTCTGAAGTTTTCTAGATGCTAGATCGTGTTTAATGTTTCTTTTAGGTACAATTTTCTACATATTTTTGTATTGGTAACAAGACGAGGACAGAAAGGTTTTTTTAAGGTCAGGACTGAATCAGAGGCACTTCTGGGTGATTCAAAGTGGTTTCAATAGGGAGCATAAATCACACATACCCCGAGGAGAGTTCATTACCTTGAAAATAAAGCTTTTACTGCTGATTGCGTTCTGGAGCCTCGCACGGCTCCTACAGCTGAACATTAGCCCTGAAAATCAGTTTTCTTCGTCCTTGTTCTGTTTACAATAAGACACAGAAACTTAAGCTTTAATAGAAGCATAATGCAACCCCGGAACACACGATAGTTGTTTTTCTCAGTCGTTGCCTGGTTTAAAATTCACAGTGAGTGCTCTTATCGCAGAGTCATTTCTCAAATGCCAAGAAGAATGGCGCTGTGATAACAGAAGCACAGTCTGCGTTAGTATGCTGTGAAATAGCAAAGAAGACAGCAAGGTGAAGGTATTTCAGTATGAAAACGCCTCACCTTGGGTTTTGCTCTCTCTTTTTGTCTATGACTCTTCTCTTCAGCAGCTCAGCCTCCCACTTAAAAATCGGAAGGCGATTGCTGACGTCCACGTTCTCGGTATCGTATCGGTGTTGTCTCAATAGCTACAAATCAATCCGTGTCCGGACAGCCTCTGCAATGCAGGCGCAAAGCTCCCGCTTGGCCAGGGCTACCAGTGCAGCGTGCTGGCTGAGCTGCCCTGTGTGTTTGTCAGGCAGCTCCCAACAGCAAGCAACAAAAGAGAAAATACTTTTTTCATTAATCTTCTCTAATTCCCTCTCCGTTCTGCTTTTTGAGTCACTAATTTGAAGCCCTCAAAAACCTGAGGTCATCAGCGATGAAAGAATTTTCTTTAATATATGCACAAGCATGTGCTTTTCAAACTACTCAGCTGATTCAATTAGCACCTGCCAAGAAGGGCATTTCAGTAATGCACACACTTCAGGTTTTATTAGCTCTGGGGAAGTGGATTTAGGGTTCCAAGAAAGAGGCGATCATTTGTCAGCGGGCTACTTCCTTGTGTAACCTTTTTGGAAAAAACCTACAATAGACAAAGTGGTCCTGGCAAACTCATCAGTAATAACTCAGATTACTGCTTAGCTTTATAAGACATTTAAATTATTTGCATTCTTTATATTTCTCCAGTTTCACTTTCTAGTCTGTGATACAGTTTTACGTCTAGCTGCCCATTACCACAACCAAAGGAAAACAGGAAACTGGGAAGCAGGCAAGTTAAGGCTGATAAATTAATTCAATTTTATTTTATTTACATAGAGCCAAATCAAAAACAATGGCCACCTTTAAGTCTGCTATACTGTAAAGCAAAGCCGTTACAATAATCCAGAGAAAACCCCGACAATCAGATGGCCCCCGATGAGCGAGCACTTGGCGACAGTGAAGAGGAAAAACTCTCCTTTAACAGGGAGAATGCCCCTGCAGAACCACTGCAGCTCAGTGAGGGACCGCCATCTGTTGTTGTTACAATGTGATGTAGCTGTGATTACAAGAGGGTGCTTTTCCACTTGTCATGTAGTTCACAATATATCAATTTTTCAACTGTTTATGGAGTGGAAGTCAATTAACCCTTTAAGACCTACCATAGAACCAAGTTCGCCAGAGCTTATATTATATTTTTACATGCTGTGGAGCCATTTTTGGGAGCATTTCAAGTTGCTATACATCAATACAACCATTATAGCCCAAACTTTAATAATATGTCTGCATTAGGTGCATAGTAATTACATAAATTGCAAAAAAGTGCAATAAACTACAAAAAAATTGAAAATCGTTTTTGTTTTTTTAACATATATTTCTAGTTAGAGAAATTTAAGAGGCTTATCCCTCAAAACTGTAAATACAAAAAAGTTACACAAACTAGTTTCCCACCACAGGAAATTTATTTTGAGTGTCTTCATAGTTTTATTTTTGAAATACACCAATTTTTATATACTGCAGGAAAAACGAAAATAAATATTGTAGTGCAAATTTGCAAAATAACAGCATATGCATCAAAATAAACTATTTCCAGCAGTGCAATATGAGTCTTAAGCATCCCAGAAACAACACAGAAAGTCATAAAGTCAAACATAACTTTTTAAAACACATAACAAGTAAAACACAAGCTCATAAGGCCCCGATCGTAAAAAAACTACATTTCCGCAAAATGACGTCACTTCCGGTTTCGGGCAGGTCATGCGGTCATGTGATAGTTCGCGCTGATGGACGTAGGAAGTGTTACAAACAGCTGATGGATCGGCGAAGCGTGTTTCTGGAATATCATGTTTTTGTTGCTGCAAGTGATTTTTATGCAGTTTTTGCAAAGCTATATGTGGAAGGAAACTGTGACCTAGGACAAGCTGATGGCATAAGATGTAAGTACAACTCCTCCAGTTTCATATGCAAAAAAAATTATTGCGCTAGCTTACTTGGTTGCAGAGCTACCGGGATTTAAAAATAGTTACGCAAAACAGAGCGTGCCTGCTCCGATCGGCTGTAAAGGGTTAAAACATGGTTTTCACAACATCTGATTGTCACCAAATGAGTCACTACACTTTTTCTTCCATACTCAACATCACTCAGTCATATCAGCTGCTGCTGAGATCAGTCTCAATGAAAAGAATGACTCTCTGACCTGAGTGGGGCACTGACGAGAATCCACAGGGCCAACTGTCTGCAATGTCAAGGTAATTTTCACCATCTTTTTTCATTCTGCAGTACACTTTTGGCAGACTGGGGCAGGGGTGAGCATCAGGCATGAGGGAGTAGGAGGGGGGAGTAGAGGGTGTCTGATCCCCATTAACTCCGCGATATGTGTGCAGCACTTTAGTTAGCAGGTGTTGAAAGCCTGAGGTCAGGAAGTTCACAGAGAGCCTGCTATAAAAAATGAGTTGCAGGAAGATAGAGAGAAGAGCCTGAAGTTCTAACCAAGTATCTATATCAGTAATTTGGCCTGATCCATCCCCTCTGTCATTGGTCCCCAGAGTGAGATCATCAGGGAGGGGGGGTGAATCACAAAGCAACACAAGCTGGGATCTTACCTGCAACCATGATCCACGCAGATGAGTTCTGTCAAAGGAAACAGAGAGTCAGGGACTATAGGATTGTGATAACTGTTGATAATCATGGTGTAGCTTTTTTGCTCAAGAAAGGGAAAAAACTGAGTTAAAAATTAGTTCAGCAAAGGGCCTAAGAATAAAAAAACAACTTTATTCAACTAAAAAATGCCCTATTAATTATGTTTTATTACTGATTAGAAGTCTAAGGCTACGTCCACACTAATGCATTTTCGTTTGAAAACGCATTGTTTTCTCTTTTGGCCTCCCGTCCACGCTGAGACGGCACTTTCCCGAAGGAAAAAGGCAGCGTTTTGAAAATGCTCTCGAAAACGCATACATTTCTAAACTGAGTTGTCCTGTTGCAGTGTGGAAACTCGAAAAGGCAGATTTTCGAAAACGATGACGTATGTTGGTCATATGATGTAGTCACATGACCACTTAAACCAAGATGGCAGACGGCATCGGACAGCAGTTGTTTTGTTTGCTCACAATTTTGGTAGTCGAGTCGTCTTGCGTTTCACACGTGGGCGGAACTGCAATGTCAGCCTTTTTGGCCATTTTAGTGTGGATGCGCAACTCTTTGAAAATGACTGAAAACGGTAGTGTGGACGCGGAGCGTTTTCAGACAAAAACCCCATTTTCAAATCTATCCATGCTAGTGTGGATGTAGCCTAAAAGACATCTATAGGTGATATTTAGCACATTCGAGGCTATATATTTCAACAAAAAACATGAGGAAGTGAAAAAAACCTTTCCTATCTGTGTACCTGTGACCTTTGACTTGCAGTTGAAGACACGATGCAGAGACCGTGGAGTATATTGGTGAGGTATAATTGATCTGCGCTGTCATTTCAAAGGTCTTTTCAGTTAAGTTCACCATGAGATGGGAAAATAAAACAGCACCACTGTACTTTTTCAAATGTCCTTGAAAATACTTTTAAAAAATGGGTGTTGGTACTATAAGCAGAGTTAAGGTCATGTGAGCACAGGGACTGTTAATGATATGTTGAATTTTAAGAAAAATGGGTGTGTATATCAATTTTTTATAAGTTTTTATATTGCTTAAAATTACATAACCATAGAGATGACAGATTGAAAAATGATCAAATGAATAATTGTATGCTAACAGTTGTCTCACATGTAGCAGGTTTCAATTACTGTGTTAATATAACCTGTTAGTTTTACATTTACATCTGTGTAAAGGCATACAAAGTAAGGATCTAGGTGCTTTTTGTTTTGGTAAGCTCAAGTCTTTTTGAACTCAAGCCTGTTATACATAATTATGGAACATTGCTCATATTTACCTGGTAAATTCAAAGAACATTGTGTGGGGTTTTTTATATGCTGCCCTGTGAATACAGTATGACTACAGTAAAGTTCAGTACATAAAATCAGTAAGAAACAAAACAAAGCTCAGAAAGGAAATGGACTGTCTGTGATGGCTCTCCAGATGATAAAAGTAATAATATGTTCTCATGAAGCTGTAGCCTCGAGCACAGCTAAATGTCTTTTGCTTGGTCTCAGGGTAAAACCCAGATTTCTCATTTGGTTCCCCACTGAAAGGCTTAAAAAAGACAAATGGAAGAGCTTGGGGCAACCTACACCAGACTGAGAATGGTTGCATGAAAATGCACAGTCACCGGGCTGGCTGCTGTACAGTCAGTGTGATACATCTGTGCTCGTTTTGTTTCGTCTGTGACTCGAACACTTCCTCTGGCAAACTGTTTGTCACCAAACCTCAAGCAGCATCTGACAGAAACTCTGTTCAGTATAACTCCAAAATACTACAAACACTGTACCGCACTCATATCTGATCACGTTTATTCAGCTATATTGTGCAGAGTACAACAAATACATGAATTGTGTTTGAAGGGACAGTGTAGGCTTCACAAGACAGTCTTTGTTGATTTGTTTGGTTCATACTTTATTTATTTCTTACTGGCATTCATTTCTTTATAGACATGTAGTTTATTCTCAAAAGGCAACAGTCTTTTAAGTCTTTACATTCCTGCTGTCTTAGGAAGCCTCCATGCTGTCGTCATGCTGCTCAGTCTTGAGTTCTTAGTTCCTGGTTGTATTAATTCCATCCTTCCCTCAGTGTTCCTTGTTCTTTCCTCTTGTGAGAGTTCGCCTATATTAAATTCATTTGTGTGTTTGTGTTTCCCTGGTACTTGATACTTATTTGTCCCATGTGCCTTGCCTTTCTCCGTCATCTGATTTAGTTCAGTCTTGTTTCCCCAGCTGTCTGCACTTCCCCGATTGGCCTTATGTGTGTCTATATATTGTGCTGGCTCTCCTTTATCCTCCCAGTGGGAGGTTCATCCTCCCAGTGTGATCATATACAGTACTTTCATTACACTATTTTGCTAAAATTTAAAATCAAACTTATTACTCTTTTATCAAACTATATATTATATATATATATATATAATTTTTCTCTCAAATAAAGGCCTCAAGAAGGCCTTCGATAGCATCCACCGCGATTCTCTTTGGCAGATCCTGCGCTTGTACGGTGTCCCTACCATCTTCATCAACATCTTCAAGGACCTGTACTTGCGATCATGCTGTTGCGTTAAGACCGGAAATGGCCACACCGACTTCTTCAAAATCACCACCGGCGTCAGGCAGGGCTGCATCCTGTCACCTCTACTTTTTCTCGTTGCCCTCGACTACGTCATGCGGTGAGCCGGTGCCCATGAGCTGGCATCCATTGGTCTGATCAAGACTGTCTTGGCGACCTCGATTTCGCTGACGATATCGCCTTACTTGAGGAAGACGAGCTGAAGCTACAGCAAGGAACGACTGATCTAAGAAGAGAAGCTGGCAAGATTGGCCTGAGGATCAGCTCTGAAAAGATCATGCATGTCAGCTCCAAGGACCCACGACGAGGGATCTACATCGGGACACAGCAGCTAGAAGAAGTGGAGAAATTCACCTATCTCGGTAGCATGATTTCCCATGACGGCGATGTGGAGGTGGATGTCAAATGCCGCATTGGAAAGGCAGCTGCGGTATTTCGGAGGATGAACAACGAGGAGATCCTGCGAAGGAGTGGCACAGTCAAACTTCACAACATCGTTGCACGCAAAAGACTCCGACTGGCTGGTCATATCCTCCGCATGGATGACACACAGATTCCAAAAACAGCGATGCGCTGGCAATCCCTGGGCGTTAAAAGACCACGAGGATGTCCCCGCAACACCTGGCGAAGGTCATTCCATCAAGACCTAAAGACATTGAATATATATCGTTGGAAGAAGGTGAAGCCCGGGCACAAGATCGAGCCTGGTGGTGTTCGTTTGCCGCCCGATATGCCACATAAAGCATGGGAGGATCTAAGTCTAAGTCTAAAATAAAACAGTTATGGCCTCAATTCAGACCCTTGTAGGACTCCACATTAGATATGAAAATCACATTGTGTTTATCTTGCAGTTTAACCAAATAACCCAACTAGTGGTACACTACATACTGAGATCACATATCATGCTTTATGGCGTAATAACAATAAAATGTTGGCAAAACAGTCAGATACTTTGAATGCCTAGTTGTGCAAAAGATGCACAGCTCTACTTTTAGACCCTCTCTGAAAAATGTCAATGAGAACAGACTTAGCAAATTTTAATTTAATAAGCTTTAGCAGCCAAACATAGTATTTTTTTTTATTACTCACACCCAAAAATTAATGAAGTGAAATTTTTAATCACTTTGCAAAAATATTTTCCGTGTCTGTTCCACGGTTTTTACACATCAGAGATTAAAAATATTCACACTCCTTGTATCGATCAGCCACAGCTAACATGCGTAGCATTCAGAAGCACAAGCAGCATTATCATGAATTTGTTTTGCAGATTACTCGTACTTGATACATTCTAGAATCATTAATGAAACAAATTAAGAGATTTACATGCTACCTGTCCAACTGATTGCATTCAATAAGCACTACATATATACAATTGTGCACACACATTTTGACATTCACTGGTATAATTATTTAATGTATTTTCTTTTAATTCCAATGAAATTTCAGTTATTTTCTCATATCGGGGATTAAAGACTGACCAGGCATTAAAGCTGGTTCAAGTCTGCGGTCAAGTCAATCCAAGTGAAAAACGAGCTCTCCATCTCCAGCCTCAGACTGCCCATAAAAGCAGGAGAGCCTAATAAGTTCACATTAAAACATTACTCATCTTGTGCTGCCTGACAGAGAAGCTGTGACCTTAATCTGTGACCAGAGGTCACACACACACATACAGAAAAAAGACAGCAGTGTTCTCTTTCTGCACATACACACAAACCTTCAAACTCATTCCACACTCAATAAATGCTTGTGCAGCCGGGCAGACAAACCCTCTCACAATTTAACCTGTCAGAAATAGTTTTGTGGGAGCTAAACAACCTCTCTGCAGCTGCGCCCCACCCTGGCAGCTGACTGGGCCTTTGGACCAACAATCCAATGACATTGTTTTAAAGCTGGTGCTACATATTGCATATTGCAGGTTCTGCCTCTCTAACCCTCTGGAACAATACAACAGTACCTCAGTTCAGTCTGACTTTAGCCTCACACACCTATGAGGCTGTGTAAAGGATGTATGTTTAGGATTCAGTGTCAAGACCTGAACTCTTTCATGGCATGCATTTTTAATTTCTCTTTGCTATTTGGGCTGATTGGGACCTGATGAATGTAAAAACAAAGAGTTACCAGATTTTTTTTTTTACCTGATTTTCGTTTCTGAGAATAATGAGATCCACATATGAGGACATTCATTTTAAATTTCGATAGAACAGTGGCAGTATAATATCCTCGTAAGTGGATATCAGGTCCTTGTAGAGCAAAATGTAGTATTTTGGTCTAGACAACCCAAAATGTGATGTCCACATATGTGGACACCAGGTCCTAGGAGGTTAATGAAGGTGTTTCACTGCACAATAATATTCCAGTTTATCTTTTCATTCTTTCCCCACCTGGAAGCAACATGAGGCAGCTCATGTATCAGATGTTACCAAAAGAAGGCGTCTATTTTGGATAGCAGCTGTGAGATGAGCTGATATCCAGTTCTCTTCCATCTCCAAATATCTGTTGGTGTGTAGTGATGGGATTTCCGGCTCTTTTTAGAGAACCGGCTCTTTTGGCTCGACTCACTAAAAAGAGCCGTCTCTTTTGGCTCTGAACCGGCTCTTCAGGTTGTCTTGTTGCTGCTTTAATTTATTTATTATTAACAATAACATAAAATTATACACAAAAGGAATTACTAATGTAAAAAAAAGGTGGTTTTATTTATATATTTTTAAATATAAATATGTTTTGGAGTTTGTATGTGCTTTGAAGTTTGTACGTGTTTTGGAGTTTGTACGGGCTTCGGAGTTCGTACGTGTTTGTACGTGCTTTGTCTCTAGGGGCCACCATAAATATACTTTTATTTATTCACTCCACATAAAATGTAATAAATAAATCATATAATACAAAAACCAACTATTCACATTTCAACTTTTAACTATTTAAATTTTCAGCTTTTTCCTTTTAAACTAATTTAAAGTGAAACAACACAAAACACTGCAAACCACAACACAATTAAATATAAATTAAAATATGAAAACTAAAAGAACATGCATATTCTGTCATATGGGCCTGCATGAATAAACTTTCTGAATCCTTTATCATGCGCAACTGAAAATAGTTGTGGATGATTACTATACCTTTCTAATGTGACGTTGTTGTCCCTGGCTCTCTTTCTCTGTCTCTCCCTCCTGCTCTGTTCCTGTGCTATTGCCAGTGTAACTACCGCCCCTCCCCCCTCTTCCCAGCGCAAAACACAAGGCTCGCATGCGGAGTGAAGCGGAAAAAAAGTGCGAGAGAGAGAGTGAGAGAAAGAAAAAGAAAAAAAAACCCCACGGCTAGCGATAAGGAGTCGGCTGGTCGTTCACGTCAAAGACCCGGCTCTAAGAGCCATTTCGTTCGCGACCGACAGATCACTATTGGTGTGCTCCAGACATTTTCATTCCGGTAAGTTTTAAATATGTTCATATCACTCTTTATTGCCTATTCGTTTTATTTTCGATGCACTCTGAGGTCATAGCAAATTAGAACAAACTGAGTGATTTTGCAGAAATATGTTCTATTTATAGAGTTGCTAATTATTTGGCATTATTGCAGCAAACCAGCCTATGAAATGGATGAAACACATCGTGATTGGGTTCCAGCGCTACACAAGGGGCACTCCGAAATTCCTGCTTCAAACATACCACCATGCCAATCAGATTACTTCTTCCGTGTGAGGGTGAAGAGGTGACCCTTCTGGATAAGATGGTGAAGGTTTGCTGCGTTTTGGTGATCAGTGTGGTAGTAAAACCAGGGAAGAATGAAACTCTTGTTAAATATTCTTAAGTCTTGTGCTGTATAAATAGCGTTAATTTTTCAAAAGATACAGTAAATTAAGTAGTGTTAGTAGTGGTTGATATCATCTACACGGAGTCATGATTTTGTGTAAACATTTTGTCATTTGTAAACTTTAAATAACATGGATTCTACATTGTAACTGATGTGATGTTCTATAAAGTGGTTTTAATTAAAAAAAAAGGCAAAAGTTAGTTTGTTTCTTTATTCAACTTTTGAACAGTGGTACTCAGTCAGTACATATTCAATAAATGCAAATTATTTACATGGCAGTGCACTTCAGGCATAAATCTAGACCCCTAGATAAAACATTATGGGTCATTCCCACAACCCACAGCTTTACTGTGTTCCAGCAAAGTATCCAATAGCGGTGACAACTCCTCCACAGTAGCAGGTGAGATTTTTCTTCTTTGAGGACGTCTCCTTTTACCTTTCAATACGGATGGTCTGTTTATGTTTTGATAAAGAGCCTTTTTTGGGGGGGCAGCTGAAGAGGAGAAGTCTATCTTATGGCCAACCTCTGGCTGTATCTTGGTCATATTACCAGGCAAAACCCAGTATGCAGATTCATCTGTAACAGTCCTTGTGCCACAGATCTGCACTGTTGCTTCTACTTTAAACAGAAGAGCAGTGACATGGCTGCAGGTCTCCGCGACTCCGGCCATACAGGTGCAGTGGGCGGCTTCAACCTTCCCTGTGATGCTCACAATGACCCATGGCTGCAATGCTGGTTCATTCAGTCTTCGAGAGTGCAGTACCTGAAACATACAAAGTTAATTTAAAGACAAGGACTTTAATGAGCCAAGGCCGACATAAATGTGTTTTATCTTCTTTCTAATCCATTTATCATAAATGTAACAAAGTGTTTAGAAAGTTAGCACATACATGTAATTTTTCTTTTTTTTTATGCATCCATCTATAGAACGCTGCATGTTATATTCTAAATCTGCCTGTTCTCTTTCAGAAACCCGCCTGCAGAAAACGAACCTAAAGTATGTAATGCGAGGATGTAATCACTTTCAAGATGGAGAAAGCATAAAGTTTGACTTTAAGTGACAATTATGGACACCTAATATGATAAGGAGATTCTGCAGGTCATTAATCAATGTATAAAATTAAAATAAAATGTATTTTTAGTGACACAGGACACAAACATGGAAGTAAGATATAGAATTAGGATTATTTATAATAAACATTAATAAATCATTGCAATTTCTTTAACCATAAGGAATAACTAAATCCTTCAGGACAATGTCACATCAATGCACTGAACTCACTATGTCTAACAGCCTCCACATGTTCTCACTGTAATTTCCCCCTCATGAATGAATTTATGCTGCACTGATCTGAATGTTTGGGGGAAAATCAAACGCATTTTACTCGTAGTACTCAAGCTGACTTACCTTCGTTTGAATGACGACGTACTCACAAATCTTGTACCCAATCTTTGGTGAATTGGATGTGTCCCTCCAGAGATTTATAATTGCGAAACTGGTTCACCTTGTACGCGCTGACTCCACAGACAAGGTACGAAAATATATCAGGCTACGTCAATAGCGGTAGGTCTTCAGGATTTCTACTCCACGGCCGTATTTCATACGGGTCCACATTTCCAATGCACGCTATTTTCTGCAAGTACCGTCTCTTTCCATCCGGACGCAACCTGTCTCTGTACCGTCCTTTTTCTTTTAAACTGCTTTTAAGCATGTTTCTAGCAACCGTCCTTCCAACACAGCATGTTTGTTTTGATTCGTGGCCCAGATATATGGCGCTGCGCTCCCACAATACATTGCGGCGTTACATCAATTCCAAAGCCCTATCGTTGAGTCACTTCCGGTATTTCAGACAATCCCTTTCCGTCAAGAGCCACTTGTTAATTTGTTGCAGGCTTGTTAAAGTGTTTTCTTAAATGTTATTTTTTTGTAAATTTTTTTTATTTGTTTTTTTTTAATGTAAAAGTGTTTTTGAAAATTTTATTTTGTTGTTGATGTTTTAAATGTGATTTGCACTTCCCAGCCACCGTATATTACAAAGGCTCCTCAGCTATATGCAGGATGGGTTGATAGAAATGGAGAAAAAGCATCACCGGTATTTTTTTCTTCCTGCGCTTTTGTGCTACAGTCAGCTGACTTCAGTTTGTGTGCAGGGATGAGAAACATGGTGATTTTACTTTCCATAAATAGAAGATGAAAGACGACTGGGGAGCACGGCCTTATTGTACTCTTTCTGTGGTGCAGTAGAAATTTATCACAGCTGTGGTGGTAATCGGCCTTTGTTCAACTTCCTGACACAAGAGTCTTGTGGGGGTTTTGTTGGGTCTGCGCTTCCACAGACCCCGCTGGTTTAGAAACTTATTCCCGTTAACGACAAGGAAGCAAGGCGAACAGCGATTTTACTTGTGCAAGGGAAGGATCAGCCCTTCTGCACTCAGTCAGACCACTTTGACCCTGGCCTCCGCTTGCCGCCTTTTATTTAAAACAGTTACAGTACACACAAGCACCACCCATTGTAAACCCCCCTATGGTTATAAAAGATAAAGTACCATGTGTGTATGTGTGTGTGTATGCCTGTGCGAGAATGTGTGTGTGTGGGGGTGCGTTTGTGTGACCTCCTGCTCACCAAAAGGGTCATAAAGGCAGGTAGTTTACTAAACAAGAAAACAGAACCCTCACATAGGATGTGCCTATAATAAAACACTACAGCCTCCCCCACCAACAGGCTGGGGAGGTCAACAGAAACAAAGAAATGTCTTTGATCATGCTGTTTGAACTGAGACTTACAAATTTAAGTAACACAATGACAACATTTCACAATTTGACATGTGCAAGGAGGTTCACCAGCACTAAGCCGCTCATAACAAGCTATCCTATCTTTATGTCTTAAAAAATGGAAGATATTTCAGCAAGTAGAGACTGCAATCAGAGAAAAGTGTATAAGAGTAATTCATTGATATGACTTTTTGGCATGCACAATGTGCAGATTCAGCAAAGGATGGAAAAATGTCCAACGAATCCCATTATAATGTCATTATTTTAAGTGTATATTGTGGTCGATGAGCAGCACCAAAATCCAGAGTCCAACAGCCAGTAGTGGTGGAGCAGGGGTGAAAAATGGTGCTGAACATACTTATGGATGTGAAACAGGACTACGCAAAGTAGCACCGTATTAATGCATGAATTTGAGCATGACTACGGGAATGAATACAGATTCTGTTTGACCTAGACGATGCCTAAGCAGAGCCGCGCTGCAGTGTCATCCAGCCTCCCTCGGTAATCAATAGCCGTCCTCTTCAACACGCCAGCTCGTTATTTATATGTGCTTCTGGACTTTATGTGGATAGGTCAGAGTGAGCGCTGTCCTAAAACAGCTTACTGCAGCACCCTGGCCCATGCACAGTGTGGAAAATTTATTTTTCTCATTTAGTATGCTGCGCTGAATCCAGAGTTTAGGAGTCCATTGATTGCAGTTGCTGGGGCGTTCACTTGTCACGTCTAATGTGTGAGGTGTGTGGGTTTGCTCGAGTGTGTGAAGTCTTAATGGGCTTTTTGGGAAAGTGAGAACACAGGCTTTACCTTGTGCTGTATAAACGCAGCTTTGCAGGACTAACTCTGGAAGTTAATTAATGTCACGTCCCAGTAATAGTTTTCTGAACTTTCACTGTGGTAATGCAGAGACTTAGACCACCAATAGCTGAAAACATGTGCCCTCGTGTTGTTGTGTTAAAAGTTATAAATCATTTGATATTGATTGGTGAAACCTGTGTGAAAGAGAGAGCAGAGTGTTCTTAATAAGCCAGAAAAAGAGCAAAGATTACTGTCCTGAAATCAGCTTTGTGAGTTTCCACTGAATCCTTTTGGCATTAGTATTAGTATGCGGCATCTTCTTCTGTGTTTTCAGATTGATCAAAACTTGTTGATCAATCTGATCAATCTGGTAAGCTTGTGTAGTTGGGACTCCTTCTTCTTCTTTTTCTTCTTCATCTTCTTCTTCGTCCCCCCCAAAAAAACTTAAGTAAAGCTTCAGGGAAGCTGCATCATTAATCCCAGCGGGAAATTGTGATAGTAGCTGTTACGTTCCCCTGGGGGGGGCCTAGGCGGTGAGGGGGAAGTAACAAAAGTGACCGGGTCAGAAAAAGGAGTCAAGGAGGCGAAACAGTTAAATAAAACAGTTTTATTGAAGTAATTCAACTAAAAGAGACGGACAAGCCGCTATCACCATAAAAGTAACACAAACAAAACTCAGGCGTTGGTCAGTAATGCAAAAAGTCAAAAGGAAAACGCAGCTCACTAGCTGAAAACCACAAAACACAGCTCACCAGCTGGAAACACCGCAAAAACACTCAGCTCACTTGCTGTACCCACACAAATGGCACTCTGGCCCAGAGCTCACCCTGCTCTGGGCTTAAATACCTTTAATTGCTGATGGGAGTCAGCTGTACAGGAGGGAAAGGTGGCACCTCAGGCAGGAGGTAGTGGGACACGCCCACACAGGCACCCTCAGGAGAGAGAGAGGCCCTGCTAGGGGCATATACAGTAGCATATACACAAAAACAACGAAGCAACCATACAAAATTTAGAGCAGAAATAGAGATATAAATAAAGATAAATATAAAAGGACATCATCATTGCCAGCATTCTGTGACTGACCACCTCCTCCAGGGTGGCAAACATTAAACTGCAATGCACTCTGCTTCAAACTTTCTAGATGCAGGAAAAAAAGCTCCTGAGGTCATTTAATGGACTTACCATCTTCTCACTGGTGTTGCAAAAACTTGTTGCATTCATGTTCGGTTTGTCTGATCATGAAAGCAACAGAACTGAAGATTGAACATTCTGAAATACTTTATAGGTTTTAAACGTTTGCAGAACTAAACTTTAAACAATTTGCAAACAATGTTACTGTAAGAAGAAAATATTCTATCTGCTCATGGCTTCATTTTTTTACTTGCTGGAAGTGAGTTGGTAATCTACACTACACTAACGTGAACAGCAAAAAGGTCACAGTGTTATGGGGTTGGCTTAGATTTTCCAACATTCATGGTGTTTTTCTCATTAAATATTTGGCTTGTGTGTGACTGGCGAGCTCACCTAACACACAAACCTTGGGATGTCACTTTCCTAACATATGAAACTGACAGATGCAATACACAACACCAAAAAATGGGTAAAAAGCTTGATACAGGTTTAGTTTCACACAATAACATGTTACCAAAGAAGGTTTATATCCAGATGTTCTGACATGTTTACTGGCTGATTCATGGAGGCTAATTCAGGATAACTGGGTGGCATCTGATGTATCTGGTCTGCATATGATAGTGAAAGGAGATGGGATCTATTTTTAAAGCTTTTCAATAAAATATCTTCCATTCAGAAGGTGTTTACGAAATCTGTGATCTGTTTAGCTTGAATAACATTTGATATACGCTGAGAAGGGCAAAATATTTGAAACGTGTTTGTGACAAGTTTGCTCGAAGGAAACAGAGATGGCTGGCAGAAGTAACATATCTTTCTGGATCACTGAGTCGTGTGGTAACATGCTGTGTGTGGACATGCTACAGTGGTCAGACTCTCTGTTTTCCTCTGTGGGGAAACAGAACAGCGGCTCTGGTCTCCCGGCGAAGGTGATTCACCTCTGGAGAGAAACGCCTTGACGAATCCTGTCAGCTCTGCTTTAGTAACACATACATTTGACAGCAGCATCTGTCCCTTCAGAGCCCCCGCACCTCTGCTCTCCAACACACCCTCTCTGCCTGTCCTCCTGGTGCCCACTTCCTCCCTCTTCTTCCTCCTCTAAGGCCCAGGTCCTCCGTTGACCTCTCCTCCCCTCCTGTCTTCCCTTATCTCCTGTGCATTTTTCTCCTGAGGTCCTAAGTGCAGACCCAGCCTCCTCACTTTCCTTTTGTTTCTCTCCTCCTCCTGTTTCCCTTCCATTATATTTCTCTTAAGTCCTTCTTTGTCTTGTTTCCTCCCTTTTCTCCTTACTGCCCCTTTCCTTCCTAATCCCCTCTGTTGGCTTCAACAGACTGTATATAAAAGATGGGTGTAGACATTGTGACATGACACGCTGCTTTTAAACTCGTATTGACCACGCCGGGGGTTTTTTGGGAATCAGAGGTGACTGTGTTTGGATGATCCAGTCCATGCACACTCATTTCACAGGTGTCTGCACTTTTGGCATGGTTACAGTTAGGAAGAGGGTTTCTGTGTGTGTTTGGCCTTTTAAGTTATTGATTCAGGTAGTTGGTGTCTTTGAAAGTGTTTCCAGGATGTAGCAGTGCACTCAGTGCTTAGGGGACAGGCTTATTTTGTCTTAATGAATGAATCAAAGCATACAGCTGTGTTCTGTGTGCACATAATAGCATTTTGTGCATTCATTGTAATAAAATGTGGCCTCAGTGCATGTTTTCCCACCGTGGCTACAGCTGTTTAGTCCTCCGGTCATATCCTGCGTTCCTTCCTTTCTCATCTCAATTATGCTGATTATTTCTGACCTCAGCCCACCGTCCTACTGTTCATCTAGCTTGATCTCTTTTTTTCCCTGCCATATCTGTATCTTTGTTGTTCCCCATCTTTATCCTTCTCTCTCCTCCTCCTCCTCCTGTGCTGCCCTTGGCTCTGCCAGCATCTGCATCCTACACAGCATATAAATCACCTTTACCATCGAGAGTCACCCCTCCCTCCTCCCTCAGGCCTCTCTATCAGATGACAGTGAAGGAGGAGCTCATGATGTCATGGGACGCTGCTGCTGTATGACACAACTGGGCAAACCTCACAACATCCTGTTTGACCTTTTTTTCTTGTTACCTTTTATGATAAACGTATCATCGCTCTGTCCGTTGTAGGGACGCTGTCATGCTAAGGCAATGACATCGGCGAGTCATCCTTTTTCACTCCCTCTGATATCCTCCAAATACAAAAGTCTTTGAGGAACTTTAAATGGCTTTAAGTTAATCTAAAATTACAACAGGAGCAGCACAACGGTGGTTGCTGTTGCCTCAAAGAAACAACATCCGGCTGTGTATAAATACTCCTGTCTTCGTCTCAGTCATTGTTGCAGTGCCTGTTATCCTTTCATTTGTGCTTTCACTCCTCGTTTTCATTAGCTCTTTTGGATTTTGTGCTTCACGGTGTGGACTTTGTTTTGGGCTTGCATGCATCTCCGTGAATAAATCGCTCGTCTTTGGTAATTCAATCTGTGGAGAACCCCGATATCACCGCAATCCCCAAACAACCTTTGAGAAACTGTTTTTCTTCATGGTGTAGGTTTGGGTCTGTCCTGTTGCCATGGCTCTGCAGTATTTATCAGTGCTCCTCTCCAAACCGACGTGCATGTGTGAGCTATGACACCTCTGCGTAGGTAGTGTTTTGCCGACATATCGGAGATGTGTCCAGCTGAAAAAGGCAGTTAATTAGTTAATGTAGTTGCTGCGCAGGCGGGCTGGTGACACCAGTTCACAGCACCTTGGAGAGGAGTTAAGTGATGCAATCGATCGGGCCAACTGGCATCTGTGCTGTGTGGAGAGGACACCTTCTGTATGCATGGAAACACAGAGGCAGCATCTCTCCCTCAGGACAGAAACAAAGCCCGGATGAACAGGAAGCACTTTAATGGGACAGAGACATAGAACGCTGCAGCTGCACAGGATTAGGAAGGATTAAAATGTTCACAATGAAATATTATTATTATTATTAAGATTGGTATTTTTGTCATGGAACAGAGAAGACTGAAAAGCTAAAATGTTTTTTTATCTTCTGAGTAAGACCTCGCACTGACACAGAGACATAAATAGCAGAGTGTGCTCGTGTCCATGATGCCTCAAAGTATTCGATTAGCACATGACTCAAGGTTGATTGCCTTTTTATTTTGATCTCATAAATTTAGGATCTGAAAATGCCGCATTGGAGTTTATCTTGTCTGCACACTGGCTGTGGGCTTTACAGAGGTTCACACATTGGCACATGTGTCAGTGAAGACTGAGTTTAGAAACTGCTTGTACACCAACAGGAAGGGCAGATCTATTCTGTTCTAGTCTTTGTCTTTAATCCCACCATTAAAGTCAAGCTCGCTGTCATTTAGTACTGCTGAGGTTAGAGGTACACAGATCATTTGTGCTATTGATTAATTCCTGTTATTAATATTTACAAAAGACAACATGTCAAAGAAAAAGAAGAAAACTTTGAAATGTATCTTCAGTTTAGCAGAATGAGCCAATGTGAGGTTGTCAGAGATTTACAGTTAACAAACAGTCAGGTGAGTAAACAACACTTGTCAGTGTCACAGGGTCAGCTTCCTGTTTCTACAGAAAACTGTCTGGTGAAATATGTATAACATAACTTTTGAAGCATAAGCAAATAAAACAATAAAAACTCCCTAACAGAGGTCTTCACTGCTTTTTATTAAACATGTTAAAGTGATCAGTGGGAAGTTGGCTGCATGACACATCACTTGCCGTCGGTGCTGAAAGGCAACATCTCACAGATTCTGAAGCTGCAGGTTTTGTCACTCTCCAACCAAAATTCAATGAAGCACCAACAAAAGAAGATCCAAACTACGCTTCATATTTGATAGATATCGTCATTAATTCCCTCTTACTTTTGCCGTTTTGCTTCCACCACAATAAAAATCACACTTCCTGCACAGCTCGTTCTCTCTCTCAGTGTACTTCAAGAACAGTTTCCCATCTCAAATCCGTTTTCTACATTATTTGCTTGCTTTTCGCACTATAGTGCCTTGGGCCGCTGGTTTTTGTTTTTGTTTTGTTTTTTTGTTGTTTTTTTTTTTGGGGGGGGGGGGGGGGGGGGGAGGGTTGAATGATCCAGTACTTTTTACTACATCGTTCTAAACGTTTTTGTGCTTTGCTGCTTTTTTTCTGTATGCTATGTTTAGTTTTACTTTGGAATTTCATATTCTTTGTAAATTAGCTGACATACATATTAAATATAACCCTTAAGTACATATAAGATAAGATAAGATAAGACTTTATTGATCCCACAACGGGGAAATTTTTGCGTCACCTCAGCTCAGGTACAGATATCAGAAGGAAATACAAAAATACAAATAAGTACAATCGATGAAAAAAAGTAAGATAATACACTATATACAATGGTTGCATACACAGTATGTGATTATGGATATAGTGGAAGACATAGACTCTATAGCTTGATATAGCTATTGTACCACTACTATTCCTGTTTATAGACATGTACACACACACACATGTACACACTAAATATACATATGTATACATATACATACATATATACCTGCACATGTCTATACACATGGAAGGTCCATTATGCATGAATTGGTGACCGTGGATGTTCACAGTGTCCAGTGACTTATGACATCGTGATTGAGGAGTTATAGAGTCTAACTGCTGTTGGGATGAATGATCTGCGAAAGCGCTCCTTCCTGCAGCGAGGGTGTTTCAGTCTCTGACTAAAGGAGCTCAGCCCACTCACATACTCATGCAGTGGGTGATGTGGGTTGTTCATGATGGATGTCAGCTTTACTAACATCCTCCCCTCACCAACCACCTCCACAGACTCCAGGGGACATTCCTGCACGGAGCTAGACCTCCGCACCAGTTTGTCAATCCTGCTCCTGTCCCTGTCTGTGCATCCACTCCCCCAGCAGGCCACTGCATAGAAAAGGGCAGATGCTACCACAGTGTCATAGAATGTCCTTAACAGAGTCCTGCAGACTCCGAAGGACTTCAGTCTCCTCAGCAGGTGGAGTCGAATCTGGCCCTTCTTATACAGGACGTCTGTATTTGTAGTCCAGTCCAGTTTATTGTTGAGGTGAACACCCAGGTACTTATAAGAGTCCACTATCTCAATGTCTTTCCCTTGGATGTTCACCGGTGTTGTAGGGGGTGACTTCCTCCTGAAGTCTATGATCATCTCCTTTGTCTTGCCGGTGCTGATTTGGAGTACGTTGGTCTCACACCAGCCAACAAAGTCACTGATGACCCCCCTGTATTCCTGATCATTCCCGTCTGATACGCATCCAATGACAGCTGTATCATCTGAGAACTTCTGTATATGGCAATCGTCCGAATTACAACAGAAGTCTGAAGTGTAAAGGCTGAACAGGAAAGGTGAGAGAACCGTGCCCTGTGGTGCCCCCAAGCTGCAGATTACCACCTCGGACACACAGTCATGGAGCCTCACATACTGTGGTCTGTTGGTAAGGTAGTCGATGGTCCATGCAGTCAGCTGTTTGCCTACTCCGGCTCCCTCCAGCTTCCCTCTCAATATATATATATTTTGTGGCTTTGGTCCAAATAAATGTCAAACAGAAGTTATGATACCCATTCTTTCTATTATATAATGGTATATACTGTGTTCCAAATCACTTGGCATGTCTTGTTCTTTGTGGTCCAACAAAGTAAGATAAGAGGCATTACCTCAGTGCTTATAGAAGTCTTCCTCTAGCAGACCAAGATCAACATTTTTTCAAATACCATTTGAGTTAAATTATAAATGGTCATCAGAAGGAGAGTAGTGGGAGCTGACAACCTCTGTGCAAACCTCCAGATGTGCTCATGCAGCATTAGCATACCAGGAACAAACCTGAAGCTAGCACTGTGAAACAAACAGTTTGAGTTTTGAACAGAAATTCAGAACCCTCTGTGGCTCCAAAATATTAAAATACACTATTTTCTTTTACTTCCAGTGAGCCAAATATGGTCTTTAGGCAGTTTTTTTTATCCACTAGACAATGAAGGACAAGTTTTAAGCTGGACTGCATCATTATATCAGCTAGTCTCTGATTTAATGCAGGGCTCTGCTCCACCACAGATGTTACCTGAAGGAGCAGACACTACCTACCATCTACTATAGCCTAAGAGTCACTGACTAACATAAACTGCCTGACTCCAGGAGTGGAGATGATGGCAGTGACAATGTGAAAGATGAAGCTTGTTTGTCATGTAGGTTTAAAGGCTCAATAAAAAGTTACCTGTCCCATTATCACACAGTGTCCTCTGATTGCACAGCCACGGAGCTGCTGAGTGGACTCATGACTTTAACTCTCTGTTGTCTTCTTCTACGCTGAGCTCTGATGGCACCTCTTAGACTCATATGGCAGAGTCATGGGAGAACTGACTGAGAGATAACCTTATGTAAATATTTCTCAAGCTGGTTTTTGTTTTTTCTCATTTGTCCCATTAATGTAGCTGCTGTGACATGTCATTGGCACTCAATATATAGTTATTACTGTGACATAAAATAAAAGTTGCCTTTCTGTAACTTTGCAGAGCAAAAACAATGATATTTTATAATACAGAAATAATAAAACTCATAAAAACTGTGCAATCTATCCAAGCTGTTTTTTATTCTGAAAACAAATTCTAAATTACCCATCAGGTACATCCCTTGCCATATTAGGATAACATTTTGTAGCATCAATCACTTAGTGCTGACAATGCTTTCACACCCACACTAGATGAATGGCTCCACAGACAAATGGCTGATCAAAGCAGCAAGAAAACTTCCATCTGGAGGCTTAGGTAGTTAGATGACCTCCTTTGGTTCCTTCCTCACTCCCTCCTCCTCTCGGTGCTGACTCATAAGCGGTCACCAGAGCCAAATCGCCAGGTAATAACAGCACAAGCTGGAGTAAGAAGCCTCGGCTACAGAGGCAGTGATGGGACTGGAGAAAGAAAGAGCTCTGACAATGCAGGAAATTAAAAAGCACAAAGGGGAGGACGTTAAATCATTATATATATATATAATGTTAAAGCAGAATGAAGACAATGGAGGCAGAGAAATAGTAAAAATCTGGAGAACAGAGAGAGAAAAAAAGGGAGGAAGTTGGGTTTCATTTATATTCTACTACACATCTGTGATAGGGGTTGTAAAGAGTACATCCAGAATCAGAATACACCCAGTGATAGAAAACTCTTATTATATCCAACAAGATATAAAAGGCCAGATTTACTAAATGAGAAGAAATTGTGTGTGAGTACAATGCCCAAACAGCCCTGATATGGGCGTGCAATTTACTAACAGTAATATATTTTTCTGATATTAATTAACTAACAATTTACTACAGGTGCGCACAATTTACTAATAGGACAGGCACAGTTTGTTAATTAATATCAGAAAAATATATAAATATAAGTTATATAAACTGCTCTTTATATAGTGTTTTTCTGCAGCAGCATAACCACTTTATACTACATGCTTCATTCACACAGTCACATAAGCACTTTTTCTATCTATGTACTTTCTAACATTCACACTCCACGAGAGAGTGTTCAATATCTTGCCCAGAGACACTTTGGTGACTTGAGCTCTGGCTGCTACAGTCTGCAAGCTGGTTAGCAGAGGACCTGCTCTCCCTCCTGAGCTACAGCCACCCCTACGATGGCAGCCTGGCAGAGAGTGTAGTTATGATGGAAAGAAGCGTCAGTAGTTGACAGGCTCTGGTGTAGGACTGTAAGCTGATGGATTTGTTTCGTTAAATAAATAAATATGATTTGTGCCTACACAAAAACCATGTGTTAGATCACAGCTCACAAGATAACCATGAAAACCTTGTGTGCTGTCAATGGTCCTGAAATTATAAGAAACTTATCATTATGAGTGTAATAAACATGAATTAAGGAAAAATGTATTTTTAAATACTATTAATGTAAATGCATTTATCAGACTGTCCTTCCAAGCCCTTATTATTTTCAGGATATGGTCTAAACTCGGTGTCATTATCTGTTCACTTTGAACTCCTTGTGCAGGCTGTGAAACTTCTGCCACAGTATGTCGAAAAGCACTCAACCAAAAATTCAAGAGCTGCAAGAAATCTTGTTGCATCACTCCTTTGGGTTGGGGGTTGTAGGTCATCTGACTTCATATTTCAATATGGAAATCGTTATGGAGTGAAGGAGGACATGCATGGTGTGACAGATGGGATTCTGGCTTGGAACAGTGTCCTGTGACGCCCAGAGATCAGTCGTTGGGATCTACAGCTTCAGCAACAGCTACATCTAATTCTGAATGGCTGAAATGCTCAGGTTCCCTTTGATACGTTTCAGGTCTGTGATTGTATCCACAATGAACCAGAGCCATAAACTCTGTCAAACACAGTTAACGACAAGCTCAAACTTCTGTTGAATTTTTAGGAATAACTTCAACTGTGTTTATCTTCAAGTTAGACACAAGTGTGTTAATTTCAGCAGTTCTGTTGCACTGAGATCTGATCATGTATCCAGAAGAAAGCTGCTGTAAACCTGAGTGAGTCTGAGCATGAACAGCTTTTAACATATTTGCAATATTGCATGCTTAAACTGCATTTTTAGACCGACTCTCCATTTAATTGGATCTTTTATTAACAATCATTAACATGCACAGAATGCAGTCATTATTCACGCCCACAACTTACAACTTACCCCCTCTTTCCTCTAATAAAATTTCTTTAACATTTCATGAGCTTATGTATAACCCAAAGTGACTAAAGACAGAGAAGAGAGAGGCACAGATTATAGGAGTTAAGAGTAATATGAGGCAGTCAGAGCTCTGTGGGAGCTGTAGCCCTTAGCTGTGCTTCATACAGAGAATATACTATTTAGAGCCAGCTCTCTCAGAATCTAACAGCAGATTATAAACTGCCTTTAAACCTCACAGGATACCATCAGCTTTGATTATAGCGCCAACCTTTTTTCTGAATTCAAGCTAAAACTAACCAGTAGCTATTAAACTATCAGTCCTTTTAATATTCAAATACCCACCAGGCCAGAATCCACACTCTCTTCTTACTTGAAGCAAGTATGTAATTGCATTGTACATCACCAGTGAAAGCCAGGCAATCAGAGGAACCATGAAACGGGCCTCAGTTTCATTGTAATTCCGTTCTGATGGCTGCAGCTTGTTTTTCATTACTCTTGCAGGCCAGATGCCCACTAATTACAAAACTGACTCAGTTCGAGGTCCCCATCTGACTGTAATATTCTGCTGCAATACTCTACATTTCAGTATATTTGGGATTCAGTGTATATATTTTGTGAAATTAGAATTTCAGGATTTTCTTCTGTGGGTAAAAATAAACTTTTACTAGTAAATTAACACATCGGTGCAGCTGACCCGATGTGCTGTCCTCCGTGGTTTGGAAAATACAAAAATACAGACTTTTCCTCTGATAATTTTATTTTGATTTCTGGGTTGTGGGTTATAGTTGTTATAGTCGTTCCAGGTCTCATCACCAGTGTTGAATTTCCTTACCTGGATGACTGAGCATGCTTTCTGATGCTGCGCTTGGCTGGGTTTGCAACATCTGACACAGTTACAGTCTTCTGTTTCCACTAAACAGTGCTTGGATGGCTGTCAGCTGCTCGTCTGTTTGAACTTGAAGTCCCACAGGACCTTAGCCTTGTTATTCTCCACCATCTTCAGACATTCTCCCATTGGGAAATGGAGACTGGTAATCTTACACCTCTATCCCAGCAGTCTGATTGTGCCTCTCAGTGTATGCTGTCCTAACTTTCATCTTGCATCCTGCTACTATGCGCTCTCATGGCATCTTTGCACAACTTGGTTCGAGCTACAGTAGATCCCTGCCTCTGTGAAGCTGATGCTTAAGAACTGATCTTGCCTAGCCATGATCAGAGCCTCCGTGCTATCCTTTTCTAGCCACTGAGACCAAACGGCTGACATCAAGAAATCCCACATCTGCTGATGGTATATCCCATGAG
Organism: Mchenga conophoros; assembly: GCF_057382185.1. NCBI lineage: Eukaryota > Metazoa > Chordata > Actinopteri > Cichliformes > Cichlidae > Mchenga > Mchenga conophoros. The sequence goes on along the minus strand of NC_140527.1, from coordinate 13,280,932 downwards.
GGGCTAAGTCTCTCATGATATTTCCTCCACCTGTTCTTTATCACCATCTATCTTTAGCTGTCGGCGGCACCCTTAAATCAGCACATCTCCAGGAGGAGGGCAGTCTTCCTGATCTACTCATGGATGCTCCTTGTTTCATCCTGGGTCATGCCGTTGACACTCACTAATCCTCATTCTCCCTCTGCTGTTCATGAGCCCCGGGGTGTTGGACTCGTTTTCTGCATTCTGTTGTAACTATCTCCTGATGTCGCCAGCTTATTATACCAGCTGGATATCTGACGCTGGCAGGTATATGTGCTTGTCTTATTCTCTCCCTGTGTGTTTCCAGAAATACCGTGACAGTGCAGGATCCAAACTGTGATGCTGTAGCGGAAGTTATGAGTAGCACTCTCTTAACATCTGTAAGCATCTCTTCAGATGGGACTTTGTTAGTAAAAGCAGAGGAGTCATATTCTTTGGCTGCGATCTTCATTTTCACCTCAGCTAATTTAAGCTCATACTTTTTTCATGAGGGCTTGGGCTTCATTAGCTGCAGATGTACCTCCAACAGCTGAATCTACAGACAGGAAAACACTGGAGGATTATAATAATATTTTTGATAAAGCATTTAATATCAATCTAAAGGTGGGAAATGAGGAAAAAATATGGGACTATAATCTGTGTGTTAAAAAGTTGAAATATCTCTGCCATTTTCAATACTTAATATGCTTCAATACAATATTGTAAGCCGTGAAAAATACATTTTTAGTGACTTAACTGACCTAAACACATATTTCATTGCAACAATCTTTAAAATAGCAGAAAAGAGTTGTAGTATCATAGCCAAAACAGTTTTTTTCAAAAGCTCAAGAGAGGAGAAGAGGAGATGGCCAGAGACATGAATGATGGCTGGGAAAGACATTCCGCAGGGATGGGGACTCCAAAAGATTTATTCACACAAAAAGGCAAAAATAAAGGTGGCAGAGTAAGGAAAAGGGGAACATATGAGGAGATGATGATAGAAGGAGAGAACAGAAAGAAGAGCAAACTTTAAAAAAAAAATGTCTGAAGGCCCTGGACAAAGGGGGATAACAGCTCCAGAGAGGCTGACCCTTTTAACATCCATATCATCTGTGCTGCTGCAGAGAAAGAGAGAGAGAGAGTCCCAGACTTGGTCATCAAGCATGTATTGACAGTACTGCAGCACCGCACACACACAATATAACAGCAATTATAACAGCCATAGAGCTCTGAGGCTGACTGGAGGGAGAAACGAGCACCTTCTACTAGCAGTGGTAGATGAGGAGAGCCCCCAAAAGGTCATTTTGTTTTTATATTTGTAGAATTGCACAGAGGTTTTCAGCTCTTTCAGTGTAGAGATTCTTATCCAGGTATCTGTTTGCTCCCAATTCACCCTGCAGCTGCACAGATACCCCAAACATACAGTCACAAAGTGCTATTCTGAACGCCAAGAACAAGAACTACTAACTGATGGTATGGTCACCACAGAATCCTGATCTCAGCTTCCAGACAGCCTCTTTTTAACAACAATATTTTATTTCTTGTGGATCCAGATGAAAAATGTCTTGTTCATAGCTAAAAGACAGACACATTCTCCTCCTCTTTTTTCCCATTGTAAAGGAAAAACAAAAATGACAATGTCCAGTAAAAAGTTCCCAGGCCTCTGCACAATAATACAGAAACATGCTTGTCCAGAGCTTTCCTCCTCCATTAGAGGCATAAGGTGCCTTATGCCTGACATACCTGACATAAGGTGAGGAAGGACAACGCAAAGGACCATCATAAGAATTAAAGTCACACTGCTTCATATGACACGTTCATCTGAGCAAAGTTTTCAAGTCACAAAAGAGTGAAAACATTAAATTATCCTGGACACATAATCTATCTGAGAGAAAAACTAACCACAGGATCCCAGTTTGTCAACCAGGAGTGGATACCCTCAGGAGAGTGGAGGTCATCCACATCCAACACATTCAGTTCAATGCAATTCAAATCATTTATTATTTGCGTGTATTTATTTAACTAGTTTTTCAGCATTACTCTGAGACAGGATTCTCTCTCATTTTAGAACAGAGGGAAGAAAGCAGTCCTACATATTTGTTTAATATGGCCATTAAAGGACATATCCTGGTCAAAAACGACTGTAAGATTCTTCACAGTGTTCCTGGAAGCCAAGGTAATGTCATCCAGAGTAAGAATCGGGTTAGATACCATATTTCTAAGATTTTCAGGGCCGAGTACAATAACTTCAGTTTGATCTTAGAAGCAGAAAATTAGAGGTCACCCAGGTCTTTATTTCTTTAAGCCTTTCTGCAGTTTAACAAATAGGTGTGTATTATTGGGCTTCATGGATAGATAAAGCTGAGTATCATCTGCAATTCAGTCAAATCTATATACTGCCTAGGAGAACCATGTCTAATGTTCCCTTAACCATCCATTAACTAGCACTGGCATAGAGTCTACAATTAAGCAGGCTGACCTCTTCAAAATCAGTTTGTCTGCTCATCTCTTCTTTCCACATCATCCAAATCAAACATTACAACCAGTGTCACAAAGTCCTGCTTTCTTCAGACCTGGCAGTCCCCCAGCTATCCAACAACTCTCCCTTTAGTGCCTTCCTGCTTAGGCCATGACCCAGCCATTCGCATGATCACAACAGCTGTTTTTCATGTCCCCATTAGTTCAGCAATATACATTTAGCCATTAGTCTTCCCGTGTAGTGAGAGGGCCTTTTCTGTTTCAGGTATTTGTCTCAGCTTTTGACCTTTTGGTGCTATTGCTCATTAAGACCGACCCTTTATCAACCTCATACTTGTCACTAGACCAAGTAAAGACGATTTATCCTACTCTGCCTGTCTTGTAGTCCAAACTCTGTGCTCTTTTGAGAGGAGAGGCTCCAGCCAGGACTTTATTTCCACTGAACTGTGTCTTCTTTGTCTCAAAGGCTAAACACATTAGTCATGTAATGTAGCTGTTGTTGTTTCATTTACAAAGATAGACAAGATGTGCTGTAGACAAGCTAGAGGGGTGTAGAAACACCAGTCCAGGAAGAGAATGTGTTACACTGCTGAACTCATGCGGTGCAGTCTTAACTAGGGATGGGTATCGAAACCCGGTTCTTGTTGAGAACCGGTTCCCACCGTTTCAATTCCTTGGAATTGTTTGGCATTTTTGCAAACAATTCCCTTATCGATTCCAGTCGCCCCGAATGACGTCACCACGTTGCGGAGCTTCATTTACCTGGCAGGAAACATGGCGGCTCAAACGCTCAAAAGTTTGGTTATACTTTACGAGAACGGATGACAACAGGGCAACTTGCAATACTTGCAAAGTAGATATTTCATTTAAGGGAGGAAAAACTACAAATATGCAAAAAGCAGTTGCTCACAAAACACACGATAACCTTAAATGAATGTCATGTTTTTAATTCCTCTCTGGACTCGCGAATCTCAACCCAGCAGCAGCGCTAACGTTTGCACGTCCTCTCCCGTTAATGCGGCAGGTAAATAATCAACTAACAGTGCATATTATGTTAGCGCGATCTGCCTTGTAGGGCTTTGGAGTTGATGTCACGCCGCAGTGCATTGTGGGTTGGGTACAACATTTGGCTGTTTTTAAGCCTCCATGTTGTGAGTACGTTGACCATATATGACGATTCACGATTGATGCCAGCTCTGCGTTACCATGTAAATAGTTTGCATTTAATGTGTATATACTTGTACATGTGAACAGATCTTGAATTTTTTGAAAAAACATACTTTTCTTTTCTGTTTTATTGAAACCACTTTACAGAAAGTACAATTATTTACAATGAACTGTACATGCAACAGAGCAGTTTTATGAATATTCAACAAGAGCAAGTTTCATTTGGCCCTGGTTTGACAACCACACTGGGGCACATATTCACCAAAACACAGCACACCTTAACAAGCTTATCAAGCAGTGTTGTGTCTGTCAGATCTTCATCCATTACTTCTGCACGGGGCACACCTTCAGACTCTGCAGCTGCATAACGAAAGCCTGTGAAACAAAATTAGTGCATACACATAAGGTAAATGTACACCAGTATTACAGGTGCGTGATTCATCTGAAAGTTATGTGCAGATTAGCGTACAATGAGCGCAATTTTGTATGTTTTTTTTTTTTTTTTGGGGGGGGGGTTACCTCTGATGAGTGTTCTTTTTCGCTTTCGTTGCATTCGCCTTGCGTGCCTGTCCGAGTTTGACACAGGTATGTCGTCGTGCCCCATGTGCAGCGTTGGAGCCCAGTCTGGATTTGTTACATCCACTTCATATGCTGGTTTGCCTGCAATAATGCCAAATAATAAGCTACTCCGTCAACATGATGTGGTTCTGCAGCATCACACATTAGGATGTTTTATCTAATTATCTATGCATTAAAAAATAACACTAAAAGCCTATTAAGAGAGATATAACTTTATTTAGAACTCACCGGAAAGAAAATGCTGCGAGCAAACCAACAAAAAATTGGGGATGGCAGCGAACTCAATATCCGCTCGTCTGACCGCTGCAATCCAAGCCTGACGTCTTCGTTTAGTAATATCGGATACATGATACTCGCTGCAGTGTACCGGTAGCGTCTTTTTTCAGGCCAGGATAGACGAATGTTACCGAGCAGTGACTAAGTTTGTGGTAAAAGGTTTGCACCCATTTGCCACAGCAGATACCCCCGATTTTCGGTAAGTGAATGTGTTTAATTGTAGGCAGGGACATTACTGGATATTCTTGTGTAATTGCTACAGAATAATTTATGGTATACTTTGTTATTGCTACAGAAGAATATTTATTTTATCATTTTACATTTACAATTTTTTTTCCTGGGGACCCTGTGACACCTCATTGAAGAGCCGTAGGCTGTGGATCTCTTAAGATCTCATTGTTGGGTTTGTAAGGCCATGTTACTCCTAAATTTCTATCTTGTTCAAAGAGAAGATATAAAACAAAGTTCTAAGCTAATGACCTTAGTGTTCTCCTTTTTTTTAAAAAATCGATAAGAGAATCGATAAAGAATCGAATCGTTAAACAGAATCGAAAATGGAATACCCATCCCTAGTCTTAACCTTAATGTTATATGTCATGCTGCTAACACGCAGTATGGACTTTGACACAGAAACCAATACGTACAGGTCCAGAGGTGCATGTCAGATCCCCCCAGTGCTGTGTTTGCATCTCTTCCTTTCTACTGTTCAGTCTTTCTCCACTACTCCTCTTTCGCTTCACTGTTCCGTTTTGAATCAACTTCTCGCTCATTCCCCAACCTCATTCTGTCACTTGCCCCACCCGCCTGGACGAGCCCGACATATACATCAAAGCCACACTATAAAGATGCTGCCCAGCCAGCATGGAGGAGCTATTGGCAGAACTATAATAGAGACAATGATTTATGGTCCGCATCAAGTATGCAATTGTGTGTTCACATGTGTGGGCATGCTTTTGAGAAATGGCACTGCCTAATCTAATGGACTTTCCTAATTTAGCTCAGAGATGAAGCAGCAAGTAACAGAGATTTTGAAGACGAGTGTAGTAGAGAATAGTGAGTGGGAGATACGAGGTGGAATCTCTGGACTATTTTATCAGCATGGTTTTTAAGGAAAACAAATGTGGGAACTCATCTAAGAGGTACAAACAAAAACAGGAGGGTTGGGGGTCATGGGGTTGCACTGAACAGGTTAAGTTATTAATCTACTGAGATTTTCTACACAGCAAATCCAGCATGTCCAAATTAACACTGTCGGATTTGATTTCAACACTATTAAAGTGTCTATATGGGTCCACACCAGAGAGTGTTAATTTAACTCTTTTTGGAGAGTTGGTACGTTAACTCTGATTTAGTGTTAAACACCAAATCTGTCTGGAGTTGATAATTTAACACTTGGTGTTAAGAGTTTATATATTAACTCTCAAAGAGTATTTTAGTTTAACTACGTAAGAGTTATCTTCTAATTCATTCTAAAAAGCGGGAATTTTACTGTTCTGAACTTCTAGAAATTTTTTTTGGAAATAAACATTTACTAAAAAGATGCAATGGTTTTTGAAAAACATTTATTCTGAACTGTGCACCACAATTTCAAAACATTTTCTGAAAGATGTAACAGTGTACATGTTCTCACTTTCATTAGAATTTTGTTTATCAAAAGGTCTGACATGGTAAATGCAAATAACAGCATTCTCATCACTTATTTCTTCAATACAATATGCATGTCCTTCATTCATCCCTTTGTGGAACTTCAACGCACTTCTGCTCTCCCCCATATTCCATCTTCACAAGCATATCCTGTGCGGAGATTGAATAAAAATTAGTTGACACTAATTAATGGCACAAATAATCCAGTAAACAATTGCAGCACAGTAAAAAAAAAAGGAATCCTCTTTGAGTCATTACTTGTGTAAAGTATTTTCCCAAAAGACAAGGACACAGGCAACAGGTAATACTGAACTAAATGTAAAACCTCAACCTTTTTCATTTTTACCTAAACCGTGTGCACAAAACTCTGGAGGGATCTATGCTAACGGAGAACCCAGTCAGGACGTCTGCTACTGCTGTTTGCTCGTTTTTTTTTTTATGGGCGATCGTTTTCAGGCTTCAAGTAGCACCATTATACCAACATTTACATTCTACACATTGTTTTAGGTGTATTTGACCAAAAGTTTGACTGAAAATTCACATGCAAGCTTTTTTCAAGGCTGTGGTATTTGCCCGCAAACAATACCGTTCAGCTAGCTAAAACAGAATATTATGCTATCAGCGAGCAACATGGCTAATGCCTTTCACACAGCTTTGTCTCAACTCCAAAGAGCCACAGAAGTAAAAGCTCATAATAATAATTGAAACAATCTTTGAAAAAATGACTTACCAAGCATGGCAAACAACTCAAATATGTAGAGCAAAATGTTCTGAAACGGCTTCACTTCAGCTTCGATTGGAGCCGTGCTGGGGGCGGAGTCTGTGAATTCACTCTATTGGTGTCATAGCCCCTGTAGGAGTTCAGAGTTAAGAGGTCAAGAGTTAATGTTTCCATTGTAACACCTCCAGATTTGACAGAGAAACACTCATTTTTAACACTCGATTTTAACTACTATCATTTTACACCTCAGAGTTACATTAAAAGAATGTGACTCTGCTTAGAGTAAAATTAACTCTACTTTTGCAAGAAGACTATTAACACCAAAACATTTAACACTTTTGAATTTGCTGTGTACTCACATAATGTACAAAAAAGAGCAAATGCCAAAATAAAGTCTTCCATGTGAGCCACAACCTGGTAGTTGCCAGACTTGGCCCAATAACTTTATCTGACCTTCTGAAGAGGAAGAACAATGGTGCATACAGATGACCATTGTTTGTCAAGTCACACCTTGATCCAGGCTCAAGGTGTGACTTCTGTTATTTACCCTCTGCCATGACTTCTTCATGGGTTCAGATTATGATCACCTGAACACAAACACAGAAGCAACCATGTGACATGATCACAAGATTCAGATTTGTTTTTAACCATAATGAAAACTGCAGTTACTGCAAAGAATATGTGAGCTGTTTTATTTACATACATATAATTTATTTTTCCCAGAAGCTATAGGAAACCATGTACGGATGGGAGGCATTAAATCTATGTACATATGCTTTGAAGGATGCACAGTACTGTTTGTTTTTATGTCGTGTTGCTGTTTTTTAGTTTTTTTTTAAAATACTGATCATTTTGAGTCATACAATAGTTACAAAGCACTACAATGGATGAAAAGATGATGCAGTATCAGTGAGAGAGAGGGAGAAAAACCGGTCCCTGGTCAGTCCATCTTATACTTGTTCTATGGTTCATTATAATATGTGGCTCATATGTTCCACTAGATTTTGTTTATTGTCTGTATCGTGCAGCACGCTTTGCTGCAAACCTAATTTCAAGGACAATAAAGTCTCAAACTAGATTTGGTAGAGGCAGCAGGAGAGGTGAGGTGCAGAAGGTGAACTGTTGAATAATGGAAGAACTCAGGAGGCGAGTGACGGATGAAGTGATGGACAGAAAGAGATAAAGGTTAGACAAAGAGCACAAGCTGAAAAGGAGAATGTTCTGTTTCATGAAATGCTGGCAACTTAGCAAAATATACTGAAATACAAAGAGCAAATGGAAAAATGATTCCCCTGCAGGAGAATATCAGGAAGACTAGAATAGAATAGAATAGAATAGTTTTTTATTGTCACTGTTACAAGAACAATGACAGGCAGTTTGGCATTTCTCCATGTGTGTGAAGTACACAATACTGTAAGTATTTACACAATAACAGACAAATTTACTTTTACACATGAAAGATATGTACAAGTTATACATACACCTGCAAACATACACGTATATACTTACATATATGTATATAAACACGTATGCATCCGCAAAAGTATTCGGCCCCCTTGAACTTTCCCACATTTTGTCACATTACAGCCACAAACATGAATCAATTTTATTGGAATTCCACGTGAAAGACCAACACAAAGTGGTGCACACGTGAGAAGTAGAACAAAAATCATACATGATTCCGAACATTTTTTACAAATAAATAACTGAAAAGTGGGGTGTGCGTAATTATTCAGCACCCTTTGGTCTGAGTGCAGTCAGTTGCCCATAGACATTGACTGATGAGTGCTAATGACTAAATAGAGTGCACCTGTCTGTAATCTAATGTCAGTACAAATACAGCTGCTCTGTGACGGCCTCAGAGGTTGTCTAAGAGAATATTGGGAGTAACAACACCATGAAGTCCAAAGAACACACCAGACAGGTCAGGGATAAAGTTATTGAGAAATTTAAAGCAGGCTTAGGCTACAAAAAGATTTCCCAAGCCTTGAACATCCCACGGAGCACTGTTCAAGCTATCATTCAGAAATGGAAGGAGTATGGCACAACTGTAAACCTACCAAGACAAGGCCGTCCACCTAAACTCACAGGCCGAACAAGGAGAGCGCTGATCGGAAATGCAGCCAAGAGGCCCATGGACGGGCTGCAGAGATCTACAGCTCAGGTGGGGGAATCTGAACAGTCATTTTAAGATTAGCTAGTAAATAACAATTACCTAATGTGGTTCATGAGACTAAAGTCATCTCGCTTTGGTAATGTAAACATAATATGGCCAAGTTATTATTTCAATCAGTATTAGTTATTACAGCAGTGAATGATCTCTGTTTCAAATACTGAGCTTCAGTAATGATTCACGCTGCATTTATTTATATTTCCTGTCACCTTAAATCTTCATTCAAAGACAGTTTTCTTTGACACTGTATATATAAATGTATTATATATAAGAGACAAATATTGTTCTTTCAATATGTTGTCATTACTAAATTTCTCTCAGTGCTTACTTTAAATATCCATGAAATCATCACATTCTCTGTAAGATTAAGGTCAACTATTGAACGGCGTATATTTTAAAGTAAAGGCTTTAAAACCAAGTTAGTACAAACGTCACTAATGTCACATAACTCTGCCGACATGTGGCCAACAGTAATGTTTTAATGTTCTTCATTGTTAAACATTTGCACATAAATAAGTGACCTAATATTCAGTACTTACTTTTAAAAGTTTACTCTTCGGGCACCCCCCTTCCGCCGTTTTTTTCCGGCAAAATTATCCACACCCACCGCCGCGCTATGCATTCTGGGATATGTTGGGCCACGAAGTCTACACCACCACATCCGTAAAATTCAGGGAAATGAAGGACTCATTTGAGCGCCACATTTTGAGCAGCCTTTGAATTGGGACAGCCTTCGTCGCGTCGCTGTGACGTAATCGGCCTTAAAATGCGGCCTTTAAGGCTGCAGACCCTGAATTGGGATACAGCCAATGATGAACCCAGAAAAAGCAGACAGCACTACCTTTGTCCAGTCAGTGGGCTGTCAGCCCAACACCTCTGAACAGACCATCCTGGTCACCACAGGATCAACTATAATGAGTTTGTTGAGCTGCTAACAATGGAGGATAGGCACCAGAGGCGGAGCCAGACATTTGAAACACCCGGGGCTTAGCCCAAATAGTATGCATGTGGGATTTTTTTTTTTTTTTTTTTGGGGGGGGGGGGGGGGTGTAGAAATGACTGAAAGATTAATAGGCTCTGTTCAAAAAAGAATGACTTCATATAGGGAAAAATATATATCACATGTGCAGGACACCTTAAACTAGTTTTTTAATTAAGCAGCAAGGCAGAACAAGGTCAGGGCTGTATCAAGACACGAGGACTAAACCCCAATTCAACCAGACCCAGAACTGATCCAGAATTAAAACAGGACTACAACAGTTCAAAATCAGGACTACTGAGGACTTAACCAAGACAGAACCAGAATCAAAACTAGATGATAGCACTAAAAATCATCATAGACCTGCACTACACTTATTTTTTAATTCTACCAAAGTCCACTATTTAGATTGAGAAAAGTTTATATAATTATTTAGCCTTGTTGTGCAAACAAGCCTGCAGAACTTAATAAATACAGAATTTGAAAAATAACAAACCTAAAAAGAAACACTAGGTACGAGATACATGAGGACCTATGATACGGTGATACTTTTGGTAAACAACCATTTGACTAACATGTGTGTCTCACCTGCTCTTGTTCATCTGTTCTGTCCTCGTTCTCCTCTCTCTCCCTCTTTGTGCTGACAATCATCAAATATACAGTTGAAACCAGATATTTACTCTTCAGATAAAAACACTTTTTTAATTGTAACATCAAATCAGACTAAATGTTTATTTTTTTAGATTGATAAATATAAAAAACATATTTGTTAACTTTAAGAGTAAAGAGAGAAACTATCTGTATTTCTTAATTGCAAATGGCACCAAATTGTATTCAAACTTGAGCCACATTTATGGAGCTCCACAATTCTTTTCCTGGTGTTTTGGTTGATATCTCTTGATTTTCCCATGTCACAGAAACAGGCTCTGTGTTTTGCCTTATATGCATCCACAGCTGTGCCACCAGTTTACTCACATGGACTCTACGAACCTATCAGAAGCTTCTTCAGCTCAGAATGGAATCGTCTGGAGTTTTCTTATTAATTAACAATAAATTTAGTGTACATGTACTCCTAAATTTGATGAAAGTGATAAAAATAGCTCTGTCTCTCTTTATTCTGAAATTTAACTAATTCAAAATATATTTCAATATTTATCTAAAACAAAAGTTTACTCTAAATTGATGTTGTACAGTAAAAATGTTTTATGTTTTCTCCCTAAAGTGTATGTAAATATCTGGTTACAAATGTGAATATCCTGCTGTGTACTGAAATCCCTCTTGATTTGCATAGAAATATACTGAACATACAAAGCATAATATATAAAATAACATTTACCTGAGTTTTTCTTTGAAAGAACCCTCTAATGTCCATTCTTATGTTTCAGTACATAACTGAAACCGATTTAGTCGGGGAGGGTAAGAACTGAAAATATGAAATAAACACACGTAAGCTAAGACTCTCTAAAAAAAATAGCATTTGTTCGGCTTTTCATTTTGCCATTTGTTGATTCACTTGAAGAGCAAGTAACGTAATATTGGTCAAGTGATCAGTTTGATATCAATCTTTCGTGATGCACCGTCATATTTACATTATTTGTACGGTACGAATGATTTGCTTTGGTACCTGGTCAAACTTAAGCTCTCCTTAGTATGGCTGGCTCCGTCTCTCCAACAGCGCACTCACGGGCAGCAGCTGCCCCGCCCCCTCGCTCAGTCGCTTAGTGCCTGAGCTTGGATCATACCAATATCAGGGGGGGATTCACGCACAGTCGTAAATTCCCACAGTGTGCACTATGTGCTTCGAATATTGTGTGTACTTTTTGTTTTATACAGTTGTCAGCCAGGCATCTAACTATGAAAAAATTACACTCCAAAATACCCCGGGCTTCTGACAAAACAACCCGGGCTTAAGCCCCGTAAGCCACCCCCCCGCTCCGCCCCTGATAGGCACCAACGTGTTCTGTTCTGTTATACATGATCCTTTCAAACAGCAGTGCTGTGCACTCAGTCCAATCAGTGGGGCTTCTTATGCTGCATTTAAATTCAAAAAGGGACAGTAAGACAACTTCAGCTGGTTATCTTGTTAAAAACCCAGTGTTGGATCGATTCAACATCCACACAACAGTTTGTGTTTTCTTACAAAATTTAATGGACTTAACTTAAAGTTGTATTTCTGGATTTTCAGACGGAGAAGCTTTTTAGTTTCTGAGGCATCACTTTATGTGCCCTCTATTGTCCAATGATGGGATAACAGAGCTTTGAGACAAACGCTATATTTTCATATAAATATGCAAAACACAAGATGTATAAACAGGCTGGCTACAAATATTACTAGTCTGGTGCTCGTCTGTTGGGATGCTAGCATGCTAAATATTGTATTATTTCCATAAACAACATAAATGTTTTATCATCCGCAAATATTTTTGAAATCTTTCAAAAACTTGTTTAAAACTAAAAATTATATTTTATTTATGAGCCAAATAACAACTGTTGACATTTTTACACCCAAATCTGAGGCGACAGAAAAAACATAACATTCAACAGATAAAACAAATATTTTTTTGTTCATTGATGAAAATTGCAAAACTGTAATTTAGCATCTTAATCAAAAATAATAATAATAATGCGCTTGACTATTTTTCAGCTTTTTTGGAAAACAGTAAATGTGGAAATTCATGGATAAAAAAATACTTAATTTTTATTAAGGAACTTGCACATACTGGTAGATCAACAATTACAGAAACATAAAACCACATTTTGATAATTACCAGTTCTGTTAATTTGGGGTAGCTGGGATCTAAATCTTCCTTTGAGTGGTGGTCTAATAAATTTGTTAAGCACTGTAGATGTTTAATATCACCAAAATTATCTGATTAACTGTTTTAAATTCAATTTTTTCCTGAAGTCACTGTCAGCTCTTTCTAAAGAGGGCAGAAAAAATGTAAATATGCATCATAAAAAAAGTCTTTTGCATTCACCAGTTTCTGTCTCAGCTGTAAATTGACATTACGGGATTTCAAAATAAAGGTTCCACTTTTTCTACACATTCTCACTTTTTTTGCAAGCTCTCACATTTTACAACATATTTACCTTCACAGTTTTATTTTTCATGTTCATTTTAAATGTTATGTTTATTTTAAATATCTTAGAATTTAATAGCTGCTTAACAGTCTGCTTGGTGAACATGAACTGAATACAATCTTAGCATCTTCAAGTAATAAAGACATATGTAGGCAAGAAGCCTGGGACCCATTTTAGACCCTTGGCAAACTGTGTGATAATCTGTTCACCGAGGATTCCTAAACACCCATAGATATCCACACATGCATGTCCAAGTAATTGGGTAAAAAGGAACATAACATAATAACGGGCACGTACACAAACATACACACAGGAATATATCTGTGTGTACACAAATAGTTCAGAGATACCAATAAGTAATCCACACATGTACCGAATGGGCATAAAACTCCCAACTTTTCAAACACACACACTTTTCTCACACTCCACCACCCACAGTGTTTAGTCTCTGTGCTGCCTCGGCTCACATAAATTTTTAAAGGAATGCTTTTATTACGCTTTGGTTTTATTTCTGAGTAATGCCCCCGTGCGTCTCTGAGCAACTATTCCAGCAGGGGAGTTTATGAGCATGCATGATATTTGCTGAATGCAATTACATTCCAGCACGGTTGTTGGTTTGCATCTGAAGGTGCAGCGATGATGCAGAGATATGACAGGGAGGACTGTGTCCCGCAGTCTAATGTTGTCTTAATATTCACACTGCATTGTGTACTGGAGGTGTGTTTCCTCTCATCACTGAACAGAAGAATGGCTGCAAAAGACTCTCGGGAGTGGATGGAATAGTAAATAACCCACACTTTAAAACATCAGTGAAATGAACTTTTGTCATTTTTTATTTTTGTAATTTTGACATCAACATCAGTGGTGATGCAGATATAAAGTGTGAACGCTGTTCTACGTTATGTCCAAGATGTTCACCTTGAAATAAAGGAGGACTCTTTGTTAATCTGACAGTAATCATGAACACACACAGTGTCCCCTTTTTGTTAAAGTCCCAGTGGTGATCTGGACACTTCTGAAGCAAAAAAGTAGGAAAAACTCAGGGGTAAGAGGCACCACCTGAATAGCTGGAATCTGTATCGTGGGTTGTACTCACTAACCCTTACCTTATATTGTCTTAAAGATACACCACACAATTGTGACTGTTACAAATCTTATCCTGGGCATCACTCAGGTATGGAAAAATTACAAAAAAGTAGTAACTTTGAGTTTTTTTTGGTCTTCTTTGTGCCAGGATTTGGTAACTAGTTAAAGGACTGAAAGAAATCATACATCAAATGTAATTTGTTTATGACTGATAAAGAATTGTGTGTCAGAAAAAGAAAACCATCAATGATAAACAAAAGTGTTACTCTCAGTTTGAATACATCTATGTGTGTCTGAGTGGCGTCATTCACATCCAGCGTGCCAGAAGTTTCCCAGCCTGGATCTAAACTCACACCAAAACACACTGCAACACAGCGCACACCACACAATGTTCAATTACTGCGCTCAGCATCCCCTGGAGTGCTGCATGATTGCTCCTTTAAGAGAACCTATTTGATACTGTACATTACACAGGGAGCCAAAGGACATCGGTCATAGCAGAGAGGAACACCAGGTAAACAGGATGCAGAGCGGTTATGGAGAAGGAGAGGTAAGAAGGTAATTTACTGCTTTCAGACTACTGTAGGACTCAGACTGCTGCATGACTGCACCAACAGGACACAGAGGCATTTTGTTCAGGGTACAGTCAAACAAAGCTGGTGTTGTTGCCTGAACTCTGTGTTTGTGGAGCTGACGGTTTTTATTATAAAAAAGAAGCTAAAATCAACAATATATTTATCCTGCTAACAAATATTCTACATGCAGTCAAAGACTGATGCTGTTCTCTCAGCTTATACCTGCTTAAAAGGATCCACATCACATTTCTTTACACAGTAAATTACAAATTACAAACTATCGCACTAGTAAAATATAATAAGGTATCTTTCTCAATTTAATGAGGTTAAAAATAAGAGAGTCATAGATTAGAAAGTGAATACTTGATAAAGCTTCTTTCAGTCAAATTATTCATGTTTAGTATCACAAAGAAAGATTAAATAGGACCTATCATGATGCTCCTTCTTTCCTTTCATCTCCTGTTCCCATAGAGGACGTTCATATTAAACATGTTTCAAATAACGAGGTCACAGTATGTCCAAGCACTTCCTGTGAGACAGAAGCTCAGGCTTTAGGCTGCTCGAAATGCTTAGTCTCAGGCTGGATTTTATATTCTTAACACTTTTTAAACAATACATTTTCAAGCAGACAAATACAGATTATTTAAAAATGTGAATCATGCAAAGTTCCTTTTGTAGACTCCAGAAAAACTGTAAGCTCGTCTGTTAGGCCAAGTTAGACCGACAGTTTCAGAAGTGCTGCATGATTTAATGCTGTCGCTGTTTTTCTATTTTCAGATTCTGAATCTTTACCTGCGTAAATCTTTACCTTTGGTATCTTGCTACTGCTGTCGTTTCATAAAGGAATGAAAATAAAAATCAGTAGAATCTCTCTCCCCAACCAGTCGCGGCAGATGGCCGTCCCTCCCTGAGCCTGGTTCTGCTGGAGGTTTCTTCCTGTTAAAAGGGAGTTTTTCCTTCCCACTGTCGCCAAAGTGCTTGCTCATAGGGGGTCATATGATTGTTGGGTTTTTCTGTATGTGTTATTGTACGGTCTACCTTACAATACAAAGCACCTTGAGGTGGCTGTTCTTGTGATTTGGCGCTGTATAAATAAAACTGAATTGAACTGAAAACACAGAAATATTCAAATCCAGTTCCAGTGAGTACCATGAGCTTCTTTCTGATGGTGTCTTATTTCAGATGAGGTGTTAAATGCAGTCTCTTAAATATCGACTTTTGCGTGTCTTCGTGATAACATCTCAGCAGGTGTCTCTGCGCTGCACTCAGAGGTTTCAGAAGCATTTAAAAGTGAAAGTTTGCACAAGAAAAAAACAAAAAACTAAACATTACTTGGCCCAAAATAGTATTTATTCATGTCATAAATCCTAATACACAGCCCAATATTCTTGTAATCTTTACTCTGGCGCTGAATATGATCATCTGGTGACAGATGAGACAGTGAAACTTGCTTATTTCCCCTTTTTCCTTTAAAAATGACACTTTAAAAAAATGACATTTTGGGTTAATAACATCTAAAAAAGGCTTTAAGAATAAATTGAAAACTGTGCTCAGAGCTGAAAGAAAGGACTGACTGATGGAGTTAAAGTGAGAAAAGAAAGAGTTCATGACCACAGATGATATTTTCCCCCCAAAAAAGGTGTTTATAAAGCTGAGTCTTCACACGTCAGCAGACAGCTAAAGCTGGTTTCTAAAACTGAGAAAGAAGAGGAGGGGGAGGAGATGAAGAGGAGAAGTGTGACATCACGTGCGGTCCTGTCAATGTGATCACATCACCTAACTGTCTGACCTTTGAGACTGAGCCTTAAAGAGTGAAGCCGAGGCTGTTTCCCCTCCGTCCTGTCTGAGAGACGGCTGTCTGATCTGCTCACAGATGACTCAGTCAGCCGCAGGTACAGACACAGCTGTCTCCATCGCTTTGTTGATTTGTGTTGGAGTTCTGTGCTGTAAACGTGTCAAACTATCATGTAGCACTACATCCACATGACTGCACAAGTTTGACACTTTAGCATAAAGACATTTTTAAGCATTATTTAATGAGTTCAATCAGATTGAGTCAACATCAGGTGGACTGGCTGAATGGGCAGCATTCATTTAGTGGCATGACGAGTTTGGCTTGATGAACGATGAGTTTAAACCCACACATGAGACCTGTGGGCAACACGAAAAGTCTCGTTAGTACAGCTTATTAATATTTACAATTCATAATTCATCAATATTTTGGAGTTGTGCATCTTGCTATCATCTTACATCATAAGTGTGATCTGGGCTGTTGGAGAACATGAATATAACCAAGCTTTAAAGCCCTGTTAGTAACAAAGGAACATAAGGCTGAAAACAACTGTTTAAAGAATCATTTCTGAAGGTAAAATAGCCCGCTATCAGAAGATGGGCATGTTGAATTATTTGATCTTGTTTTTGATTTATTTTTCCCAACCTACAAATCCTTTGGACCGGCCTCTGCAGAGCAAAGGACACACAGTTAACTGATGCTGATGATGTAGAAGTGAGAACTGTCAGCTACCAATCAACAATCAGAGCAGGCAGAACTTGAAGGGCCTCCATATGCACTCACTTAGCCAATGATCTGAGAGCCATCTGTAAATGAGAACTGATGTGCCAACCAATTGGTGCGTCTAAATCAGGGGTCTCAAACTCCAGTCCTTGAGGTCCGGTGTCCTGAGACCTTTCCATGTGTCCCTGTTGCAACACACCTGAATAGAATTAGTAGGTCATTAGCAAGATTCTATAGGACTTCACTGCATGCTGAGGTGAAAACTGAGACATTTGATTCGTGTTACAGCATCTCATGAGTGAATGAACAAGGTGCAATAAAAGTACTTTTAGAAGTACATTTTTCCAAATGCTTACATTTACTTAAATTTACTTGAGTAGAGTTAAGGGTTGCCACTTCAACATGCAGTCAAGTTCTACACTCTTGCTAATGACCTACTAATTTTATTCAGGTGTGTTGAAGCAGGGACACATGGAAAAGTTTCAGGACACCAGCTCTCGAGGACTGGAGTTTAAGACTCCTGGTCTAAAACACTCTTTATTATAATTTTGTGTTTGGTGGGAATCGTGAAGCGTTCTGAGGTAAACTCTCAAAGATTAGACAATAAATTCAGTGTAATCCCGAGACACTGATGTATGCAGTGATTGCTGAGGGGGGAAAAAGTTGTAGTTTTTTATCTTAAATCATCCTTAAAAAATGTTTAATATAACATGTTGAGACTCAATCATGAAAAAGCAAAAACCCGCAGCAAATCCATGAAAACACAAACAGTGTGTTAAGTCTTAAATCCTACCTGCAGAAAAAGAGTTGAGAAAATACATTTAAAGGTAACTTCTGCAGATATCTTAATAATACATTAAATATTGGTCAGTTTCAGCTTAGAGGGTGTTGCTTTGGTTTGAGGTGGTGTTACACAGAGAGACATAAAACATTAAAGTTTTGGATTTTAGTGCCAATCAGAACATTAAAACATAAAGCTGCAGCTCAACTAAAATTTTATCAGGTGCTAAAAGTTCAAAGTCGAGATAATAACATGGTAGTGATAACAGCCCACACGCACAAACTCATACAGCTTAAGACCTCCTCCTCAGAGAGCAACCCCCATGTAAAGAACTGTTGTAAGTACAAGATAGACTCACTTTTACAACTAATTAGCCCAGGCCTGTTTTCCACAGTTCGTCCCGAATGACAGATTGTGCTAAAACCACCAAGCTCGCTTTTTTCTTTTTCTCTCTGTGATAATACTTACAGGTCAACTGTATCCAAGAGCATTTTCTAATTCAGCGCAAGATTTCAGCCTCTTGCAAGAACAAACAAAATGAAATGAGGGTTTTAATGTTTGCTAAAGCAGTAACAAGGCGCTCAGTGCGGTCGGTAATAGCCGCAGATAACAAATTCTTATCGTGTCTTTGCCATCTGCTCTCCATAAACGAACCGGAGATCTGCCTGCGTTGCCTCAGCCTTTCATTCCTCAAATCTGTTGGCACCAGCTGGCGAGGCAGCAGCGTTCAGGTGTGCGCAGAGAACAAGCCACCAACCTGGCATTTCAAGGTCATACAACACCTCTAATTACCACAAATGCAAAACATATACCCTTTTTTGGGAAATCTCTGAAGTAATTCCAGCACTGTGAAAATCACACACATTAAAGGACAAAATGAAACAGGATGGAGCTGAAGAGAGAGAACAGAGACGAGCGGAGGTTAGCTCAATGCTTGGTATTCAGTGAGGATTAAAGGTAGTTAACGCTGACCTTTAAAAGTCAGAAACACTTCAGTTATGAGTCACTCGGCTCTTTTTATTCGTATGGTTCGCGACCTCGATGTCTCATTCGGCGTAATAAAGCTGAAGTTGTGATGGAGGCTGCAGGTCTGGGACTTCAGAGAAAATACAAAGAGAACAAAAAGCTGTGAAATGTTGCCTTATTAACATTTTCTTTGTGTCTCACTTGCGTGTGGACACCTTTGAAAGGATCTCTGAAAACATGCAACAGTTATTTTTGTATATTTTATGTGGTTATGCTAACTGATACTGTTATTATGTACATCAAATATTATTTTGCCAAGAAAAGTTGTCGGGACAATGGATCTTTGTGTTTTTGGTTAAGTTATACTCTTTGAATGATGCTTTTCTGTTTGTGTTATATTTATAGTTCCTGGTCTCCAGGTTTCTGTTCTGTTTCTGTGCCTCCTCTGTGTTCCTGGTGAAGGTTTAAGTCTGTTCTCCATGTGTTGAATGCTTAGTCTTAGTTCTCTGTCACCACATCTTCCCTGTGTTCCAAGTCTAGTTACTTTTGTCTCTGTGCTTCATGTTCCTTCTGAGTCTGTCTCAAGTCTGCATCTTTGCAAATGTCTTGTGTTTCCTGTTTTACATTGATAGTCCTTGTCCCAGATCAGTGTGTTCTGCTTTGCTTCTCGTTATGTCATATTAGTCCCGGCTGCGTTTCCCTCCTGTTTTCATTCCCTCATTACTCCCCTGTGCACTTAAACCCTGCGTTTTCCTCCGTTGTTGTTGCGTCGCACCCTCACAGTGCTATCGATTTCCCCTCTGTGGTCCTAGCCGATTCCTAGTTCCTGGTTTGTCTTCGTTGTCCGTGAGTCCTGCATTTGGGTCCCATTCTTCCTGCTACACTGCACAACCTTGACAAAAGCAGAAAGAAAGAAAATATAATGAGAAAATTACAGTAATTTTTTTAAATTGTCAGTGCAGCAACAACGGGTTTTGTCTATTGATAACAGAAAACAAATGACTTAAGAATCATAAAGACAGAAATAAATCATTACCTATAGAAAAATCTCACTTGGCTACTTTTCCCTGCTAATGCACTAATTCATCTAATTCCCATTACACAGGAAGGGAAAGCTACTTAAAAAAAAAAGGCACTATAACTAGCTTACTAGCTATATGTAGCTAATCCTGGCAGCTAATTTCATTTCATCTTCTACTTGTGTTTTTTAAAACTAGAACCATGGAGAGGTTACGCTGGATAATTCACTAACAAGTTTTAATACTCAAGCGAATTTATATGTACTGATAACATGCAGTCAGCAGCGCTGATGCTTTGATTGACAGGTGTCCCAGTAAAGGCAACTGTATTTGACTTACTGGACTCAGTGAAGTGGACCTCTCCACTGTGTATGTGCCATTGATGACTTTTACAGCTTTGTTAATAATATTATGGGCTGCTGTGTCGTACACCGATCTGAGCAGCTGGTGATTAAACTAATATTTTGTAGCAATTTTTTAGCGATTTTGTAGCAATAATTAGCTGTGCCTGCGTGTTTATGAATATGGCTCACTCCCATCAAAGTATGAGAACTTCTACCTACAAAAAGCTAACCCGCTAACAGGAAGGCTTCAAAGTGCAGATCAATTAAGAGTTCACCAGCTCATATTTTTCTGCTCATGTCTTTCAGGAACCTTTTTTTTTTTTCTCTCTTTCCATCTCTGCCTTTCTGCGCCAGCGTTTACGGCCAGGGTTTCAGCTCATGGCTGGAACAGGATGTAGTGCTCATGTGTTTTTAGTCTGTTGCCGGGTCCTGTTAGGACAGGAAAGCGGACGAGGCATGACAGAGTTGGGAGAGGAGCAGGTGAGCCAACACACATGAATGCCAAGTGGATGGAAACAGGCTGTGTGTGTTTCTTTATTTCTGAAGTCGCCTACATTTCTGTAACTTATAACTTATAACTCAGGTTTACACTGAGCTCTAAATTCACTAAAATTCATAAAATTCCAATAACTGGAATCTTTAACTTAATTTAAATATTCATAATCTTCATTAAAACAGCTTGCAAGAAATGCAGCAGCATGTTTTGGATTCTAAAAGTGTCAGAAAGGCTCAGGCAGCCACTACAAATCCTTGTTTACAGATAAAACTTTCCTACAAAATGTTGTCATTTGTAGTTTCTGTTTTAAGGCATTTTCTGTTTTATTTTGTAATTTCTGATCATTTCAGTCTGCTGTTCAGTTCAGCTTTGGTTGATTGAACACAGGTGACAAGGATGGACATAACACTGTCTCCCGGTAAATTATATACAGTACATACGTTCTCAGTAGCATGCACCAGTGTCTTTTTATTTGCACCTGACCTTTGAATTCTTGCTTGTTTATATCATTTGTTTCATTGGTCGAACTCCTGTGAGTAACATCTGTTTGTCTTTCAACCTGCAACAGTCACACAATATAAACACAAAGAAACTCACTGTGGTGTGAATGAGACATGTCGAGTCCACAGATCAAGGTTTTGGGCTATCTTTATTAGTTCTGCTGCAGCTCTCAGCTGTTTGCCGCACATGCATCACACCACAACCAACGAACGCACAACCCCAATACCCCTACTTATGGCTGGCAGGCATGATTGCAGACGCGCGCAGGTGTGTCCACCTTCACTGCACGGCACCGCAAACTACGCCCCACCACACTCACATTCCAATGAAAGAATTGCTTTTGCGTGATTTTTTTTTTTCACAAAAAACCTTCAGTCTTGTAATTATCACTGAACATTTAAATCCTTTATAATTCTATACGTGAACAGCCTCACACAGAGAAACATGCTGCCCAGCACCTGGTAGAGATGCACTGATTCACAAGGACATAAATGCATGCATGGGAAAAGACAAACACGCATGCACACACACACACACACACACACACACACCCCTGGCTTGAAGTCAGAGTGACCATATCCCCCCCCACCCTACCCCTCTGAGGACTGGCATCACATTAACACCTCAACACCTCTGGCAGATGGCAGAGGAGGACATTTTGTTAGGGAAAGAGGGGGCAAGCCAGCCTATTTTAGGCTAGTTACGTTTTTTTCTGTCCCCTGTGGTCTTTAAACCTTTCTATTTTTCACCGAGATAGATGCGAACATTTTCAGCATGGCCAGGAGGACATCGCAAATTAGACGCTTGTGCATAATTCCATCACTAATATGAAAAGAAACCATTCTATACGGGACACGTGAAATGTCAGCCAAAGCGAAGGGAAACATGATATATTTTGTGCAGCTCTGATAAACGACAGTTAGAGGAAATGTCTTTTGCATACAAATGTTTCTCTGAACCACTATTGTTACATCTACATACTGTCTCTGTCCTTCACTTCACCATCTTCTCTGTCTGTCCACAAATGTTGAAAGAAATTACCATGAAATTGGGTTTGAGTATTTATTGTCCTCAGAGGCTGCTGTACCCGTAAAAAATTATACATTTTAAATACATTTTATTTAACTATACCTCTGTTTCTAATGAACATACTAGTGGTTATCAAACTCTGGGTCCACTCCTGCAAAATATATCCTCTGCAGCTTAATAATTACAGTTAAACAGAGCTGAGTAAAAGCTGTTATCATGCCAATTGTTATTCCACTGAAATTCACCTTATTGAAAAACTAAGATCATTAGCATATTAGCATGTCAGTGCCAGCATTTAGCTCAAAGCACCTTTGTTCCTGAGCACAGAATCAGCGTGACTCTTAAATTTGATTTATTGTCCGTACAAGAGGTTGATGGCCATCCTGCAGAATTTGCTTTCACCCGCTGATACAGTGGGGCAAAAAAGTATTTAATCAGCCACCGATTGTGCAAGTTCCCCCACTTAAAATGATGACAGAGGTCAGTAATTTGCACCAGAGGTACACTTCAACTGTGAGAGACAGAATGTGAAAAAAAAATCCATGAATTCACATGGTAGGATTTGTAAAGAATTTATTCGTAAATCAGGGTGGAAAATAAGTATTTGGTCACCTCAAACAAGGAAAATCTCTGGCTCTCACAGACCTGTAACGTCTTCTGTAAGAAGCTTTTCTGTCCCCCACTCGTTACCTGTATGAATGGCACCTGTTTGAACTCATCATCTGTATAAAAGACACCTGTCCACAGCCCCAAACAGTCAGACTCCAAACTCCGCCATGGCCAAGACCAAAGAGCTTTCGAAGGACACCAGGAAAAGTATTGTAGACCTGCACCAGACTGGGAAGAGTGAATCTACAATAGGCAAGCAGCTTGGTGTGAAAAAATCAACTGTGGGAGCAATCATCAGAAAATGGAAGACATACAAGACCACTGATAATCTCCCTCGATCTGGGGCTCCACGCAAGATCTCATCCCGTGGGGTCAAAATGATCATGAGAACGGTGAGCAAAGATCCCAGAACCACACGGGGGGACCTGGTGAATGACCTGCAGAGAGATGGGACCAAAGTAACAAAGGTCACCATCAGTAACAAACTACAACGGCAGGGAATCAAATCCCGTAGTGCCAGACGTGTTCCGCTGCTGAAGCCAGTGCATGTCCAGGCCCGTCTGAAGTTTGCCAGAGAGCACATGGATGATACAGCAGAGGATTGGGAGAATGTCATGTGGTCAGATGAAACCAAAGTAGAACTTTTTGGTATAAACTCAACTCGTTGTGTTTGGAGGAAGACGAATACTGAGTTGCATCCCAAGAACACCATACCTACTGTGAAGCATGGGGGTGGAAACATCATGCTATGGGGCTGTTTTTCTGCCAAAGGGACAGGACGACTGATCCGTGTTAAGGACAGAATGAATGGGGCCATGTATCGTGAGATTTTGAGCCAAAACCTCCTTCCATCAGTGAGAACTTTGAAGATGAAACGAGGCTGGGTCTTCCAACATGACAATGATCCAAAACACACCGCCCGGGCAACAAAGGAGTGGCTCCGTAAGAAGCATTTGAAAGTCCTGGAGTGGCCTAGCCAGTCTCCAGACCTCAACCCCATAGAAAATCTGTGGTGGGAGTTGAAAGTCTGGTGTTGCTCGGCGACAGCCCCAAAACATCACTGCTCTCGAGAAGATCTGCATGGAGGAATGGGCCAAAATACCAGCTACTGTGTGTGCAAACCTGGTAAAGACCTATAGTAAACGTTTGACCTCTGTTATTGCCATCAAAGGTTATGTTACAAAGTATTGAGTTGTATTTTTGTTATTGACCAAATACTTATTTTCCACCCTAATTTACGAATAAATTCTTTACAAATCCTACCATGTGGATTCATGGATTTTTTTTTTCACATTCTGTCTCTCACAGTTGAAGTGTACCTCTGGTGCAAATTACTGACCTCTGTCATCATTTTAGGTGGGGGAACTTGCACAATCGGTGGCTGACTAAATACTTTTTTGCCCCACTGTATGCTTTGATCACATGACAGCATCCCATTTTCAGAATTCATTTGGATCCATTTTTGGTTCTACCCTGTTTTTTTCTCCCTCTGGCAAGAAGCTGCAATTTATGTTGTCCCAACTTTATTACCCTCCCTCCGTCCTCTCCAGATGGCATTATTATTGACAGAAGACAAAGGCAATTAGCATTATAATTTTAACTTCAGGACTGCAGGACTTTTGTGGAACAAACATCGCTCTCCACAGAAGGCTGGTAATTTGATTTTGCCCGTGGACATACAGAAATACATGCACATCACTAATTTCAGTCTGTCATCTGGACACCACTATAATGATTCACTGGAGGACAGACACACAGTGATAAGGATCCAGCAACAGCAGCTATTTTTTTCTCCTTTTTCCTCTTTATTATCTCTTTTTTAGCAGCAGACCACATCCGGTTTTATACATGATTTATTTCATCACTCATTTATTGCATGCTGTTACTCCTTTCTACTGGTGTTAGATGATGGATTTAGAGATTTGACCATAAACTTTGAAAGTCTGATTAAAACTGAAGGTCTTAAGGTAAAATTATCTGGCTTCAACTTTTAAAAAAATCATACATCTTTTAGCTCTGCTCATCTGCTAATTCTGCTAAAAAGATCAAAAGCATCAACTGAAAGCTGTAGTTTCATTTGATTTGTAACTTTATGCAGGTTTGCAAAGAGGTGTTAAAGGCTTTAATATGCAAATGTGCTCCAAGGTTAATGATGAGATGTAAACGCAGTTACAAAGACTATTTGCACATGTTTCTTCAATGCTAAGGTGATACTGTAAATGTTTCATTGTCAATTGCTTTTGTGTAACAAGTTGTTTTAGATCACAGATCCTGACTGCTCTATAGAAACACATTTGCAGTGCAGCGGTTTTATGGAAAGTCCTGATATAATCTTTGTTCAAACAAACTTCTGCAAGACAAAGCCCATATGGAAAAGAAATAGTAAAAACTTATAAAAGACTTGCATAAGATGTGGCCTACTTCATATAGCAGAGGTGTGGACTCGAGTCACATGACTTGGACTCGAGTCAGACTCGAGTCATTAATTTTATGACTTTAGACTTGACTTGAAAAAATGTTCTAAGACTTGTGACTTGACTTGGACTTTTACACCAATGACCTGGGACTTGAATTGGACTTGAACCGGTTTACTTGAAAAGACTTGATATTTCACCCCAAATATAAAATTTAACATGCATATTATATAGAGATTGAAAATGTGACGTCATTCAGGGGTAAAACCGCAAAGGATTCTGGGAACTCGTGGCAAGAGGTACTAGCGCGCGCAGGCTTTCAATTGAAATCAGTTATACAGCGATAAAAAGAAACACAAAAATGTCAAGAAGCTGTTGTATTATTGACTGCAACAGCCGGTCGCATGACAGCCACGGGAAGCCGACGGGTAAAGAGATCGGTTGTTATCGGATTACGTCGTTGAAGAGAAATTGTTCAAGCCGTGTTTCCGAAGTAACAAAGAGGCGACGGATGGCCTGGATTGCAGCCATTCAAAGACCAAATATAACGTCCCAGAACACTCCAGCTCACAGGTTAATCTGCTCCAAACATTTACACAAAGGTCAGTCTGCTGTTGTAGTTAACACGTCATTTTCATAACATAATTGGTGATATAGGTTACAAGCAAGTCTGGTGCTGAACAGAAATTGTCGCGCTATGCTCCTTTATTTATTGTGCATAAATAGTGAATTGTCCTGACACAATATTGCGTTTCGCTTCTGTTATTATGGTACATTGACAAAAACATATACTTTTATTCACAGGATAAAACAGTTTTTTTGTATCACTAATTGTCCAGTACAATTACAGCATACAGTATTATTGTCACTGCTACATTTCTGTAATGAACCAGAAATTATTTCCACTACTAATTAATTACCGTTGAGCTCAAAGGTTATATTAATAAACGGTTAACGAATGTGTATTTATGAAGACGATTTGTGAGACTGGTAAACTTACCTTTGTTCGTACGATGGTCTTTACTTTCTACACGGTGCATTTCAAGGTCCTGCACCCATCCGTCGGTAAACTGTACCTGGGCTTGTTGCAGTGACCTGAAGTTACTAAACTTCATGAGTGTATGCACTCACTCCAAGAACCGTATGATTATAAATATGCATATAAATATGCTACGATGAGATAGCTGACTTCATCTAACTAGCAAATGTTGGCCAGGCTACGTTGGTGATGCAGTTTTTTTTAATATGTATGATATTTTTGTCATGCGATTTTAAAGCCGGTCCTAAAACCGCATCCAAGAATAACATGCAGCTTATCTCAGAACTGTCGGTGAAAATTATTCTTGGAGCTAGGTTTAATTGAGCTGCATTTTAAAGAGGTACAATTTCACAATTTGTGTGTATTTTCTAAGTTCACTATTTTGTCATGTGTTGAGAAAAACACAGATTTAAAAATTACATGGTCTAACATTTACATTTAGCATAACTGCAACATGCTTTTTTCGTTGTTTTTTTTTTAAAGACTCGAAAGGACTTGAAATTCAAAATTTCAGACTCGTGACTTTACTCGGACTTTTACACCAGTGACTTGAGACTCGACTCTGACTTGCCTGACATTACTTGAGACTTGACTTGAGACTTGAGGATAAAGACTTGAGACTTACTTGAGACTTGCAAAACAATGACTTGGTCCCACCTCTGTCATATAGTGAATCATATACGGCTTATATGATTTAGTCATGAAAGTGGCCACCTGGCAGAGGCCCCAGTCCACAAGATCTTCAATGCACACCTCTGGCAGAGCTTCAACAGCATTCCAAGGGAGAACTGGGGACATTGAGGGACATTGAGCTGGGGACATTGAACATGGTCCAAATGGACCATGTTCAGCAATTCCATTGCCGAACCCGCTGCACTGAGCTGTGACCACAATGTGCCTGTCATGGTGGTAACCCCCGAACCAAATGGTGGACACCAGAGGTGAAGGGAGCCACCAGGCTGAAGAAGGAGTCCTATCAGGCTTGGTTAGCCTGTGGGACTTCGGAAGGAGCTGATAGATACCGACGGGCCAAGCGGAACACGGCTTGGGCAGTGACTGAAACAAAAACTCGAGTGTAGGAGGAGTTCGGAGAGGCCATGGAAGAAGACTTTTGGACTGTCTCGAAGAGATTCTGGCAAACCATCAGGCGACTCAGGAGGGGAAAGCAGTGTTCTACCTGCACTGTGTATAGTGTGAGTGGAGCAATGCTGGCTTCGACTGACAAAATTGTTGGGCGGTGGAAGGAATACTTTGAGGACCTCCTTAATCCCACTGGCACGTAGTGACAGTAGAGGCGCTGCTGTCACTACGAGGCGCTGCTCCTCCACATTCTTATCATATGCCTCCTGGATGAGGTGTTCCGGGCATGCCCCATTGGGACGAGGCCCTGGGGCAGACCCAGGACACGCTGGAGGGATTGTATCTTTTGGTTGGCCTGGGAACGCCTTGATGTAACCCCGGACAAGCTGGAGGAGGTGACCAGGGAGAGAGAGAGGTCTGGGTGTTGGAGTCAAATTGTTAAATGTTGTCATTGTGTTACTTAAATTTGTAAGTCTTAGTTCAAACTGTATGATCAAAGACATTCCTTTGTCTCTGACCACCTCTCCAGCCAGTGTAGTAAGCTTCCTGCTCTTATGACCTTTTTGTGGGCAGGAGGTCACACAAACGCACCCACAAACACACACACTCACATACATACACATGCACACACACACGTGCTTACACATACACACATGTGCTTACACATGCATACACATGCTTTCACATGCACACACATACACACATAGTGCCTTGTCTTTTGTAACCATAGGGGGGGTTTACAATGAGAGGTGCTTGTGTCGGGGTCATTGTGTGGTTGGATTCAGAGTGCTTTCCTGAGACACCGAGCAGGCCTTCCTTGCTAGCAAGTAAGAACTGATTGAAGCTGTTCATCTTGCTTCCTTGCTTCATGAGGAATAAGTTTCTAAACCAGCGCAGCCTGTGGAAGCGCAGACCCAACACTGGGCTTCTCTACTTAGGCTGCTGCCTCCGCGACCCGGGCCCAGATAAGCGGAAGAAGATGGATGGCTAGATGGATGGATAATCTGAAAGTTTCAAGTTCTGTCTCTCTTTAACTACTTTTGCTCTCTTCTCCTCGCCCTCCCTCTTTTATGTCTTTGGTATGTGTAAGGGGCTACTAGCCCAGCTATATAGGGGTGAAGAGGCACACGGGCTGCCCTGAACGACTAAAGGGTGGTGGGATCTGAGTCCGTGACCCCCCCTTCCTTAGTACAGTTGACCCGGATACTTACTGCTGTGTGTGGTTTTAGCTATCTGGCTGCTACAGGCACAGAAGAAGGGCTCCGGGGACCAGACCTGCGAAAATAACAGTGCCCGGCGCGCTGAATATTAACACAGCCTCGCTTACCTCCGTTTTTTCTGTACCTAACCAGACAACTCGGGTGCCCCTACTCCAAGGCAACCTGGGTTGGACAGAAGCATACAACAATGACTTTTAAACAACGTGGCCCCTTTTATTTGTTCGGATGGCCCTCATGAACCAAGACTGATTATCAATGTTAGCAGGGCCCTGGAGAGTAAAGGGCGACAGCAAGGAAACTCCCCAAGACTAAAGAAATAAAAGAAATAAAATAAATCAAACAGGCCGGTGTGACCCAATGTTGTGAGTTCTCGACCCCGCCCAAACCACACTAGTCACAGGAAAAGGGCGCAAAGATCACAATAAAGAAGAACAATTAAGGTTAACACAGAAATTCTCTTATCTAGAATGGTTAACACAGTTTCATCACATTACTTGCAATGCCCAAACACACAAAAAAAAATAGTTCCAGTCTTTACAGTTCGATCCAGTGAATTGTCTCTGGTATGTGGAACCAATAAACAGTTCTAGGGGTAGCTGTCGTGAACCAGAGTTCCAGTCTGTTAGGTTGTCCAGAAATTCCACAGCTGGAGCAGAACATCCAGTCTCAGGTTCTCAAAAATACAAAGAAACAAAGAACACAGAACTGTACCTTCGCCTCCCGAGAAACGGGGCGTGAAAAACCAACGGGTTAGAAAAGAGCAATGCTCTCACATACGGCCAGCTGGAGCAGGGTGAACAACCAGAACGTCGTCTGAGTGGCAGGGTAATCCAAACACCGCCGACTCCTGAAGTCCTAAACGTCGGGTCCGCGGAATGTATCGGAGCTCCGGCAGTCCCCGGGCAGTGCGAAGCAAAGCCGTCCAACTCCCCTCCCGGAAACACGCTAGTCCTTTGCCAGGCAGCCGGCCGTGCTGCCTTGCTTTCTATACGTGCTCTACAGTCAAATTCTACCTATAGTGATGGGAAACTGAGGTAAGTTAGAAGGGAACGGCTGCTAGCCTTAGCTCTCGCTTAGCTCCCCTACTCACGCTATCTCCATCGACACTACACCCCAGCGCCGCGCCCGGAGGTCCGCTGTAACTGGAGTCGGATTCCACACATGGAAGGAAACTCCGCATAGACTCACTGCGGTCCCGTCCGCTGCCCCACTAATATCCCGGTTACTCTTTGTTCGGGTTAGTTCTGACCGCGGGACTTTCCTGGTGTCTTCGGCTGTAAGGCACGCACGCGCTCCGAACCGCACCCCGCTCGTTCCCAACAGCGCGTGCACGTACTCTCCTCAATACATCACTTCCTCCTGGCTTATTCAGACAGGCTGCTAAAGGCCCTACATGGCAGTTTTCCACAAGTTATAAGTATGTGCCCTCACATATGTAGTAGGTGTCACAGATTAGTAGGCAGAGGACTCACTCGCAGGACTCTGAAGTTTAGAGAGAAGGTGAGGGTTTATTTGCAATGTGACAACAAGTGAGAATATATACATATTTACAGTGGAACAGATAACACGGGGCTCCAGGGAGTAGGGCGGGGTCCGAAGGGAAGGTCCAAGACGGGGGTACACACACGCTCTTCTTCCAGTTGATCCGTAACTCAAAAATGTCCACACTAAGAAGCTCACGCTCACTCACACACATCCACAGAAATCCAGACGGCAGGGAAGACGGGCAGGGAGTCTAGAAGGCCTGTACACAGAGGAAAAAAAAACAAAGTCAGGAGGAAACTCTAGGGGATCAAAGGAACACTTTCATAGGCTAAGCTACACTGACACTTGGTAGTGTGACGATCCAGCGAGGAAGCAGCCTCTCTTGCCATCTTAAGTAGTCTGCCAGGATCAGTGTGAATGAGCCACAGGTGTGTGTTCAGGGTGGGTTCAGAGGCGGGGAACCAAGGTCCAGTTCCGTCCTGGTGGGAGAGGTTAAGACAAAAAATACACACACCACGACCTCTCCAGATCTTGAGAACCATGACAGTAGGGGTGCAACGATACACAAAATTCACGGTTCGGTTCGATACTTTGGTGTCACGGTTCGATATTTTTTCGATACAAAATAAAATGTTCGTGCCTTTTTAATTTGTCATTTATTAAAATTATAAATATATATTTTAACTCAAAAGTACAGTTTTTAAATTTAACCCTAACCCTTGTGCGTGTTTTTTATTTTGACAGCGAATGTGTCATGGTCTACGGTGGGTGGCTGGAGTTTCCATTAGGCTCCTGAACTGACCTGGGATCCGCCCCTGGGCAGGGCCAACTCCAGCTCCCGCACACCTGGAGCCTATTGCAGGCTATCAAGCCAGAGGGATTTAAACCACACATCGATGTTCACTCACTGCCAGTTCGTCATCAACCCATGTTGGTAACAGGTCTTGTGTTTCAAATTCTCGCTGTGATTTATCTTACTAACAAAGACTCTTTTGTACTACAGTTGCTGTACCCACCCTGGCTCACTCCACCTCCGGACTCGGGATACCTAGTGATCATTTTGGAAATCCCTCTGTGCCTCACCTGCCTGCCCTCCTGCCATCACACTCCATCTGGAGCCCCGGATCTCAGGTCAGCCTTTCCACGCCACTCAGCCTCCCCTGGATCTTCATCATCCCCCTCTCAAACACTCCAGGTCCCTAACTGCAAGTAAGAATTGCTGCTCTTATACTGGCCACTTCTGAGCTGCCTTCACTACCTGCCTAACTCCTATATCCTCTCCCCTCAGTGTGACTGTTCCCCACTCAGCTCCGTTCCACTTCTCAGGCCTCGTTCCCTCGCCCTAGCCACGTTCCCCTGGGCACGCCACACCAAGGCTCCACGTCTCGTCATTTTCTGTCTTTGCCACGTTTCCCTTTTTTTTTCCCCCTTGCACTTAACCGTAATAAACTGTTAAATCATCTACTGTCTCCGCTCTGGGTTTCTGCACCTGAGTCCTATTCAGTACCGGCCATCCGTCGCCGTGACAGTACGAACTGGCCAACAAATGGACTCAGCAGACCCAGTACGTGCAGCAGTCTCCAAGCAGGGAGCCATTTTAGGGGCTCATGAGCAAGCGTTGCAGGTTCTCGACACCCGGTGTCAAGCCATAGGCGAGACCCAGGCTAGGATCTTAGCTTCCCTGCAGGAGATTCAGTCGGCTCTTTCCCCTCCTCCAGGCCCATCCTCCGCGTCCCCTGCGCCCGTGGCAGAACCTCCCCAGTCTTCCCCAGCTCCGACCCCTTCGGGCTCCGTGTTTCGCGATGCTGCATTCCCAGAACCCGAGCCGTACTCTGGGGAGCGGGGCCGCTGTACGGCCTTTCTACTGAAATGTTCTCTCGCGTTCACGCATTCACCCCGTTCATTTACTAGCGAATCAGCTCGGGTAGCATATCTGGTGGCTAAGCTACAGGGCAAGGCGCTGTTATGGGCCGAGGCGTACCTGTCGGCTCACCCGCTCCCAACCTGCTCGTTTGATGATCTTCTGTGCGAGTTTAAAAAGACCTTTACTCACCCAGTATCGGAGGGTAGTTCTGATGAAAGGTTGCTCGGGTTGCAACAGGGGAGCCGGAGTGTCGCTGAGTTCATTATCGACTTCCGTACCGCAGCCGCCGAGGCCAATTGGCCCGATCATGCCCTTCGGGGAGTGTTCCGTCGCGCCTTAAACGACGAGCTCAAAGACCAGCTCGCTTCCCGCGATGAGCCCGAATCCTTTGAAGACTTGGTCTCCCTTTCCCTTCGGATAGATAATCGCCTGAGGGAAAGGGAGGCAGAAAAGAACCAGAAACATCGTAAACCTGCGCCTCGTACGTTTTCACTTCCTCCACCGTCACGTCCGGTGTCAACATCCGCTCCCGTTTCCGTGGAAACGGACGCCGCTCCGGAGCCTATGCTAATCGGCCGCTCTCGTCTCACACCAGAGGAGCGAGAACGACGGCTTCGGTCGGGTGCGTGTTTTTACTGTGGCTCAGTGGAGCATAGGTTAGCGCAGTGTTCGGTTCGGCCAAAAGGCTCCGCCCGCCGGTAATTTCGGGGATACAGGTGGGCGGATCCTCTTTCAGTTCCAAACCCCGGTTAATTCTACCAGTCACCCTGTGTCTAAATAAGGTTTCTCACCCCCTCCATGCTCTCGTTGATTCCGGAGCAGAGCAAAATTTAATAGATTTAGCTCTCGCTAGACGCCTTCATTTGCCACTCAAGACTCTCGATCCTCCCATCCCTGTTACCGCATTAAACGATCAAATATTCTCTCAGATAACCCATCAGGCTGGCCCCGTAACCCTCGTCACCTCTGGAAACCACCATGAAGCCATTACCTTATTCACCTTCTCTTCTCCTGATTCACCACTCATCCTAGGCTACCCCTGGCTACAGAAACACAACCCTCATATAGACTGGTCTGGAAGTAAAATCGCTAGTTGGAGCCCTTTTTGTCTAGCCCACTGCCTCAAGTCTGCCCTACCGCCGGGTGCCCCTGACACTAACACCTCGGGCGTTGATCCGGTTGACCTCACACTCGTCCCACCTGAGTACCATGACCTCCAGGAAGTTTTCAGTAAAGACAAAGCGTCGTCCTTACCACCCCACAGGCCTTATGACTGCGCTATCGACCTTCTACCTGGTGCTCCGCTTCCCTCTAGCCGGCTATTCAACATCTCCAGACCAGAAAGAGAGTCCATGGAAAAGTACATCCACGAGTCATTAGCTGCAGGTATCATCCGCCCATCCTCCTCTCCAGTGGCCGCCGGCTTCTTTTTTGTGGAAAAGAAGGATAAATCACTCCGTCCATGCATAGACTACAGAGGGTTAAACGACATCACCATTAAAAACAAATATCCTTTACCCCTTATCAGCTCAGCCTTCGAACCCCTCCATGAAGTCACCGTATTCACCAAACTGGATCTCCGCAATGCCTACCACCTTGTCCGCATCAGGGAGGGGGACGAATGGAAAACGGCTTTTAATACGCCCCTAGGTCATTTTGAGTATTTGGTCATGCCGTTTGGGTTAACCAATGCCCCCGCTGTCTTTCAGAACCTGGTCAACGACGTGCTCCGTGATTTCCTGAACCAGTTTGTCTTTGTTTATCTTGATGACATACTCATTTTCTCCAAGACCCCCCAGGAACACCATGTCCACGTCCGAGCAGTCCTCCAACGCCTCCTGGAAAACCGACTTTACGTCAAAGCCGAGAAATGTGAGTTTCATGCACAATCTGTCACTTTTCTTGGCTATATACTCGCAGGAGGGCAGGTGAAGACTGATCCAGCCAAGATCCGCACGATCCTGGAGTGGCCCACGCCCACGTCACGCAAGCACCTACAACGTTTCCTCGGCTTTGCCAATTTCTACCGGAGGTTTATTCGCAACTACAGCCAGGTAGCCACTCCTCTCACTACACTCACATCCACCAAAAGACAGTTCATCTGGACACCTGAAGCTGAGGTAGCATTCAGTAGGCTCAAGCGCCTATTTACTTCAGCTCCAGTATTGTGTCACCCAGATCACTCCAAGCCATTTGTTCTAGAGGTAGACGCGTCCGACGTCGGCGTCGGAGCGGTCCTTTCACAGCATTCAGGTTCCAAGGCCAAGTTACACCCATGTGCCTTTTTTTCACGTCGACTCTCGTCAGCTGAACGCAACTATGATGTAGGAGACAGAGAGTTGCTGGCTATTAAGTTAGCCCTGGAAGAGTGGCGTCACCTATTGGAAGGAGCTGAACACCCATTCACCATCTTCACAGATCATAAAAACCTTACTTACCTCAAAACAGCTAAGCGTCTAAACGCCCGCCAGGCCCGTTGGTCTCTGTTCTTTGATCGCTTCAAGTTTGCCATCTCTTTCCGTCCAGGTTCCAAGAACGCAAAGGCTGATGCCCTGTCTCGTCTTTGCCACGTTTCCCTTTTTTCCCCCCTTGCACTTAACCGTAATAAACTGTTAAATCATCTACTGTCTCCGCTCTGGGTTTCTGCACCTGAGTCCTATTCAGTACCGGCCATCCGTCGCCGTTACAGAATGCGCACCTGCGGACCACTTATGTGCACCCCTGGTTATTTAGCTCGTCATATTGCAGCCACAGAAATTATTTTGTCCATGAAACCATAAAGCTGCACTTTCTTTTTGCCTTATAGTCTGATTTGTCATAACTTTTCCGTTTTGTGGTAAGCTTTTCTTTGGCTGTCACTTCTTCACCCTGACCTGTCTTATTTGGCTCAGCAGAACTAAAATATATATCCTGCTGCTTTTACACACGCACTCACATAAGCTCAGCGATTCTCTGCGCGATCAACCTCTTACATGTTTAAGCTTGCTGCGGGAGATTTCACTTGTCATGTTTGCATAGTAAGCTAGCGATTGATAAGACGATGTCAGAGGAATTGGTGCACAAATTATCATCACTCACCAATCAGTACTGTCGCTCTCTATACACAGTTCACGCGATTGCAAAGTGAAAGCAAAAAAACAAGCGCAAATTCAAACGCGATTTCAATATGTCACATATTGACAGTGGCTCACCGATGCCAATGACATAATTACCCAGCTACATTTCCGAAAGAATGCAAAAGCATTGACATATATTTTTCCTTCCTACAATAGCCGGACGGGCAGGGCAGAGATAGATTTTGGTAGCCCGACTGGAAAAATCGCTAGCCCCAGGACTAGCGATTTTTGGAGCCCTGTATCTGATTGAGGAATCACTCATCTTTGGAAAAGAGTTTATTACAGAGAAATGTCTCTTTCCAAAATAAAAGCTATACTATCCGCTTCTTCTGGGCTATATTCTCAGCAGCATATTAAACATATCAGGTCCCCATAAGGAGACTCATGTGCTAACGGCTGTCTAAATGACTCGGGTAAAGTTTGTAGCATGCATGCTTGTTGTTTTTGTCTTTGCACTAGGATGATGTCGGCGTAAATGTGCAGTCATATTCGTTGTGTTCCCACTAGTGCTTTCAGGTTAACCTCGTTAAAATGACCTTAACGCCACAACACGGCAAATCTCCGTTAACGAGCTACCCCTGATAGCCCCGTGCATGGGGCTAGACGGCCAACACGTTAACGAGCTAACTGCGCTAACACACTAGCTCCCACCCATGTAATTGAGCATTGCGTGGCACATCCAACATACGGTTTTACTTTAGTCCATGACGCGCTTACCTTCAGGGTCATACGTCACATGAAAACCAAAATAATTCTAAACGCCAGATCTGAATGAGGGTGGGAGAGGTTCAATTTGCCATGTTGCAAGGAGAGCTTAACTTCTGTCTCGCTAGCTTGCCCTGCGCTCTTCCTTCTGACTATGCTGTCTGTGTGGAGCGCTCAGTGGATCTGCGTTCGACTACTCCGCCTAGGCTGCACTGTCGAGCGCAGATCCACTGAGTAGTCGAACGCAGATTCACTGAGCGCTCCACACAGACAGCATCGTCAGAAGGAAAGTTGATAAAATAAGTTACAAATGTTGTATTGTTTAATACATATGCGTACCGAACCGAAAGCACTGTATCGAACGGTTCAATATCGATACGAATATCGTTGCACCCCTAATATGTAGTGTGACCAATAGTTAGGAATGCTCCCAGAACATGACTCTTTAAACAAATTCAACCCCAAACAGCATGAGTAACAAGAAGAAATGGGAGCATGAGGACCCTCTAATGTTCTGTTTTAGGATGCTGATGCTGCAAGACAAGTCAATATACAGCAAGAGATGCAGCTTTCACATACACGCACACACTTACCGACCGTCCTTCCTAAGTCCTCCTTTTCTTTTTAGCAGATATTATATATTTTACCTCCAGCAATGATCATTTCAGTTTGTAAATCAAAAACAAACATTCACA
Source organism: Mchenga conophoros (assembly GCF_057382185.1). Taxonomy (NCBI): domain Eukaryota; kingdom Metazoa; phylum Chordata; class Actinopteri; order Cichliformes; family Cichlidae; genus Mchenga; species Mchenga conophoros. Next base: position 13,244,295 of record NC_140527.1, on the reverse strand, counting down.
ATAAACCTGTAGACTGAATAACCAATGACATCAGAGATGCGATTCAGGTGTTTAATATTTATACACATGCTTGTATCTGCAGGGAGGGTTTATGCAGCAGTCACACACAAACACAAGCATCAGCTTAGAGAAGAGTACATCATTCCACACTTTGCGTCACACAACCTCAGACACATACTGTACAACCACACACACACACATTAGAAAAACAAGCATGCCCTCTCCTGGGGCGATGGAAGATCAACTCTGATGATTATCAGAGTGCATTGTGACACACTTGCTTTTGTGTGGCTTAAGAATGTATTGATCCACAGATAATATCAACCTTGAAATGCATATGCTGTCTGAGAGCTTATGGGTCCGTTAGAGTTGCTGTTCTTGGCGTTGTGAACGCTGCTGCATGTATAAAAGTCTTCACATCTGCTGGTGCCACAGGTTTGAACATACAAGGGCACGACTGTGCAGGTTTTCATGTTATATCAGTACAGAAGCTCCGAGATCCCCACATATGCAGAGAGGAAAAAAACAGTTTATTTTGCAGGTTTGATTTCTTCTTCTCCTGCACAGCACTGACGTGGAGCACTTCTCTGAATGGCGACACCTATCGTTCAGAAGAATACTGCAGCAAGTACCTGCACCCTCAGTGCTGGTGTAAAAGGTATGAAGCTCTGGAGATATCGCTTGCATATGACATGACCAATTCAGTGAGTATAAAAGGTCCTTTAGACAACAGTGCAAGGGAGTAAGTGGTCAAACATTTTTTAGCTTTCTAACAAAATCAGATATTAATCTACAGAGGCACAAAACAAGATAAAAACAGTTAATGTGCTGCAGGAAAGCTTTTCTTAATGTTTTTGCTTGTGCTTTGCACTGAATTTTAACATTCTGTTTCAAACAACATAAATATGAGTGTACAAATATGGAGTTTTTCATGGACAAACTGTGGTTAAGTCCAACAAAAAAACAGTTCCAGCAGGCTGTCCCTCCCACCAGCTGAGGTCTCAGTTTAATTGCCTAAATGAGCACTGAAGTTCTCCAGCAGGACAATGAAGTCTCCAGCAGGGACATCTTCAAGCATCCTCCTCTGGGACTCTATAGGTTTTCATACAGTGAACTGCTGTGAACATTTGCTGTCAGAACAGCCCTGACCCATCAAGGCATGGACCCCACCAGAGCCCTCAATGCATGCTGTGTGGTGATCTTTTAAGTCCTGTCCGCTATGAGGTTTGGCCTTCATGGATCAGACTTGTTTGTCCAGCAGATCCTACAGATGCTCGATTGAATTGGGAGGTCAAGAGCAGGTCAAGTCAACACCTCAAACTTGTTGTTGTGCTCTTCAAACCATTGTTGCTGCTGTGGCAGGGTGCATCATCCTGCTGAAAGAGGCCACAGCCATCAGGGAGCACCGTTTCCATGAAAGGGTGTACATGTTCTGACATGTACCACCTACCTAAGCATTGTTGCAAAGTAACAGCCACGTGGATGGCAGGACACAAGGTTTCCCAGCAGGTGTTCCCCAAGTAAGCAACGCACACACATACGGATATCCACGTGATAAAACACTCAGCTTTTCATACACATTCACTCCTCAAGTCAGTTAGTGCTATACAAATTGAGTAATTATGATTACTGCAAAGAGATATGTAAATAATATTTACAGACATTCAAAATGTTAATAGTCCCAGCTTTTACACTGTTATTTAAAACTTCATTATTTTCACTTCCTGAGCAGGAAAAAAGATTTTTGAATAAATGGAAATAATCTAATAAGCCATTTGGCAGACGGAGTCTTCCGAGATGCTTTGTCATTTTTAGTATGCCTCAATTCAGGAGATGCCGAACCTTTAGCACTGGCGTTGTTAGTGCCTTGCTCTGCTCTCTCTCGTCAGCTGCACAGGAACATGTGAGCGGTGAGTCAGCAGATGCTCTGGGAGGTTTCATATCGCCCTGGTTCATATCTCCCGAATCCTCAGACCGATAGCCCACCATCTCTGGAGTGTCCTGCATTCCCTGACAGGTGTAGAGAGTTGGCTTCTCTTCACTGCAGAAATGGCATCAACTGTGCTACAGATTATTTTATTACATGGTTGTTGGCTGACTCGCACCTGAGCTGTGAGGAAAGAAAGGAGGGGGTGTTCAGCTCAGATGAGCTGGACTCTTAATCATGAAGAGCACGAGGAAAAATGTTTTTGTTAAAACACCTGGAAAACGACAAGATTTAGTTGGCTGAGTGATGAACTGTGTGTCTTCAAATGAAAAGTTTCTCTAATGTTTTTAAACAACTTGTAGCTAGAGCTCTGGAAGCACACAAACTAAGGAAGAGATGTGAAAACAAAGACTGAAAATCCAAACAGACCATGACAGCCTCAAAGAAACTGAGTTACAGTCAAACAGATCTGTGAAGCGAACAGACGGACACTGCTGTGTTACAGACGCTGTCACGCATCTCCATCATTTACATGTGCACAGGATTCTGTGAGAGCGGACCTCTGAGTGTGTGTGTGTGTGTGTGTGTGTGTGATTTTATTTCACACCCACTCGCACGCATAGTTCACTCATATCAAGCAAAGATAACAAAATGTGTATCTGTCAAAAACACTCTGCTCAGCAGTGTGAGAGATATGTGATATTGATGAGCACCGTCTCAAAGCCAAACAGATGTAAGCTGTTGAGAAAACACAAAATTGTTCAGTTCGCTGTCAGTTCTGCTCTATTGTCTCCATTTATCTGGTGATAAGATGTGACCTCTGACCTCAGTAAACTAGCACTGATACAGTACCCACACATCCTCCAGTAATGGCTGTATCAGCAAATGCAGACTGATAAACAAGCTGAAATCTGACGCGTTGGTCTAAACCCAGTGAAGTGTTGGGAGCATAGGTGGGTCCGTTACTGTTTACAGCATGAGGAGAAATATTCCTCTCAGAAACTCGCTAATCTTATTTGCCTTGTGATGTTAGGATATTTCTGAAGTTCTGAGTGATGCCAGCCTGCAGGATGATGAATCTGGGACTTGAGGTGCGGTTACAACCAAGCAGCAACCTGAATGCTAGAATTGTACTTCCTTAAATGGCCACTAGAGGGCGACTCCTTAAATTAGTAAAAAAAGGGTTCACCTCCACCACTGTTGGAGTCAGTGATCTCGGTGCATGGCTTTCGAGTTGTTTATCAGTTTGTTAGTACACATGCTCTCGTTAGCATGCATCTGCTTTTATGCATTACCTGTGCAGGTGCAGAGCGAGACTAGAGACTAGACAGTCTATGGTAGAAACACATTTTTCGCACTCTGATTTGTAACTGAACAAAGTTTGAGACCTGCCTGTTACACGTGTTGGGTCCAGCTCGCTCCTGTGTGTCGGCTGTCTCCTTTTCTAAGTTCATTAAAAGATGCCATAAATAGTCTATGTTGTTAAATAACTATCTAAAATGTTTCATTAAAAGTTGCAGCTTGCATGATGTTTTGCTGTGTTTCACTATGTAAGCCTAAAGGCCAAGGGAAAAATAAGTAAAAACTGAGAGCAGTAAGTGAATCTGTAGGTGTTTTTAACACGCTTAATCAGCCAATTCATGCTGTTTATAAGAGTCGACAAGAGTGAACCTTGGCAGACCCACTGCAGAAACTGCAGGCGCTGGTTGGTGCCCGAAGGCCAACTGTGTTGGTGTGTCAGGGCCATTAAGGTCAAGACGTGGGAAACTTTGAACTGAAGTGTGTAAAAATATGCTCTGGGCTTAATTTTAGCTTCGAGGCTCAACACTCGGTTCATCTCGTCTCTCAACAGAAGCTATTTTCACCTGGAAGGATGTCACATGACGTGATTGTCATGGGCTTTTTTTTTTTTTTTTATGTCTTGGGCAACATCAGACTCTCTCAGCACAACGCAGGAGTACATCAGAGCCAGAAGGAAGGAGGCTGGCTGTCAGAGGCAGAGAAATCAGCACGAAAAAGCATTTTATGACTAAAAAGTGAGCCAAAGCTGGACCTTTGGAGAAGGTTAATTATGTGATCACTTCACTAAAAGTGTGCATCTGTCTGTTTCACCCCTCTCTGACTTCTTTCTTCATCTGTCTTTTCTGGACTTTCCGTCTGTAAAGAAGCAGCAGGTTGGAGCTGGAGGCTTAATACTATTTGGATCAGCCAATAGGTGAATGAATCTCATTATTTCTGCAGCAGCAGTCCCTTAATTTATTTTACCATGAGAAATAATATGTGACACACAGTACATAAGAAAAAACCCATGAGCAAAAAGTTTGTTCCTCTTTACTTCTGATAGAAGAATTGTTTTTTTATTTTGTCCTATAACCATCACTCTGCATGCCTTCTGCTTCTGGAGATTACTGGTGATGATTCAAGTATGAGCTCTTTTGAGCTCTCCAGAGGATGACCGCATCACTCTGAAATCAATCGTTATTGATTTCAATTTGATACAGCTTAAAGTTATAAAGCAGAAACACAGCAAATATGTAGAAGGTATTTTTAACTAAGAGCCATGGAAGCAGGTGTTTTGCAGACAGTGCAGTCTACCTGCGCACATTTGATTTTGTTGCCTTTTTGCCATGGAGTCATTGCATCACAAGCACAGACAGGCCAGACATGACCACAGTTTGTCTCGGAGCACTCAGGTCCGTCACTTGATCGGTTTTCAGATGTCAAGTCCAAGGTTAGACTCTCTGTGCCCACGGGCCTGGTGTCAGTGAGAAAGCAGATCTGAAGGGAGGTAAAAAAAACACACACAAACACACAACCAAAGACAAAACAGCACAACCCACAGGAGCCAAGCTAACCTTTTTTAATTATTTTTATTTTTCATTCTGCTGCTACTCGGGGCAAGGTAAAAAAAAAAAGTTGAATGGAGAGAGGAAGGAGGGGGAGGCGTTTTGGGGAGTCTGGGAGAGAAGGATGAAATAAAGAAAGAGGGGCAGGAGGTGAAGAGGAGTCACTGGAGAGAAACCGAGCCGAGCTGCTGTCGGATACAGGAGATGCTGCTCACAGACAAATATGTTGATATTCAAGTTACGTTATTGAACATATTTGTAGAAAACAGCAAGAAAGGTTCCACTGCTGTTTGAATTATGGATAGAGGTCTGCTGTGCAAACACAAACTACACACTGAAGCATTTTTGAGTGTTTGCTAGCTTAAATGATTAGCATCGTCTGTGTATTATTCATCAGAGTTTTGTGTGTGTGTGTGTGTGTGTGTGTGTGTGTGTGTGTGTGTGTGTGTGTGTGTGTGTGTGTGTGTGTGCTTTAACTTTTCAAACCTGCAGCTCAGAGATGGAGATACCTTACAAACTGAAATATATGCTCCACTCTTCTGTTGCATTATTGATGATTGTTGTGAAAGTGCTTGCAGATTTTCTGTATTGCTAATTTTACTCAGTGCAGAGCTAAAAGTCAGAGCATCAAACAAACAGCATTGTTGTTCTTTGTCTCTATCTGATATAAAAAGGAAAGCAAAAACATGAAAATAAGCACTGCTGATTATTAGAAAATAAACAATCACAAATCAGCACATTGCTTGCTTTTGTTTTGTGTGTGTAATATCCATGTGTAGTGCTGTAAGAGAAATAACTGATATATATTCATATGTATGCACATGTGCAATGTGTTGATTAGCTGGTTTGGTTACATCCAGATTTTTAAAAGTCAACCAAATGACATTATTTACATAATGGCAGACATCTAAGCTTTGTCTGTCAGGCATAATGTGTTTCACTTTAATCTACGGTCCATAAAAAGACACAGGATACTATACAATTTTAATAAATGCCTGAGAATAAGAAGAGAAATGTGTGGAATGTGTTATTTATGCAACAGCATTGCGTGTTTTCCTAATTTCCTACCCCAGTGATCATCCTGTTACTTTCATGTTTTCAGTGTGACCCCTTGTCGAGGTTTTGTCCTTTCTGTTTTCCAGGACACGGTCATTAGTGCTGATGATATTCTCAGCAGACACACTCTCGGTAAAATAATAAGCAAACAAGAAAAGTATTCTTCTGGAAAGAGGAATATGTTGACCCAGAAAGCGCTGAGAATAGCAGCTAAATGCTCGCCGTGTGAAAAAGGATGGTCTCAGGCTGACATGTGAACAATCATTGTTTGTTCGAATACACGCTGAGCTTTTAAGGTAAAAATGGAGACTGGTCTAAAAACAGCCACCTTGGAATTTCTGTCTTCTCGCTGCCGGCAAATGCATGCGTTTCCCTATGGAGCACACTTTTATCCATCCAATTTGGCATCGTGTTTCGGCCCTGCTCTGCCTGTAAACACTGCAGCACTTAACCTTTGAGCACAAATGGCTCACACACCACAGCAAAATTCAACTTTGTGCTGCTTCCTTTTTCTTCTCTCCTCATCAAAAAGCCTCCTTTCCAACGTTGCGGCCAGCAGAGTCAACACATTACCCCCCCCCCCCGCCCCCCCCACACACACACATGCCCTGTGCACACTATTCTTCTACTACTGTCACTTTACATTAAGGATGCTCACCTCAAACAACCTGCTGGGGGCTGCAGCAGCAAACTGGTTTTACATCAACACATCTCTCACTCACACACACACACACACACACACACACACACACACACATAGATATTTGTTCCCCAAGCATATGTTTAATTTTCCTGCATTGTAAAATTCACATTTCCTATTAATGATGTATTGGATTTCAGGTCCTGAGTGACTGACAGTCTCCATCACACAGTGTGAGAGTAAAAGAGAAGCAAAGAGCAAAGATTAGAGGATTGATCAAATTTAAATTTTTACTAATTAAATAAGTTAAACAGTTACTGAGGCAGGTGGTCTTCCACTTGTTTCTCCTTTCTGTGAAGAATTGGAAAAAGTATATAAATGTATATCCAAAGACACTTCTAGAAATTTAAATTCATATCGCGCCAATTCATAACAGGAATCACCTCAAGGGTCTGGATAAGGTAAAGCTCACACAGTGTCGGGGAAAGCCCTAACAATCAAGCAACCCTGTATGAGTGAGCATTGCAACAGTGGGAAGGAGAAACTCCCTTTTAACAGGAAGAAACCTCTGACAGAACCAGGTTCGTGGGAAAAACAGAGGTTTGTAGAATCTGACCCTCGTGAAGGATGTAAATGCTCCTGTTCGCAGGTCCTAGCGAGCCTCATCCATCTGATTTACTGAATTCGTCTTCATAGGCTTAGGAACCATTATGCAGCGTCCTCTCATCTGCACTCACACCTTCCTCTGACACCTCTCAGCTGTTTCAGACAAACGTGTCTGCTGCTCTCAGAGTTTGACACGTCTTACAAAGGCCTCCGGTGCCATACGTCGCTTCAGTACTAATCCTACAGGAAATTAATGAGAGATTACCCAAGCAGCTTTGTTTTTTGCTGAGCTCCTCTAAGAGACAAACCGTGTGGTATTCATCTGATTGAAATCACACTCAATCAGCTTTTGTTTTTCTGTGGTAGAGAACAGAAAGCTAAGGTGAGATCCCACCTGGCTCAGAAGCAGCCGCACCTTTGAACACACCATGCACATCATCACAGTGGAGGCGTGGCCTCTCTGAAGGGGCTGGCCTGTGAGTCAAGGACATTTATTATTACTGTTTATTGGTGAAAATTCATGATTGGAGTTGTGAATTATTGGCACCTCAAACAACATGTGTTTAATAATCTGAATGGTCACAAACTGAATACTAAAGCAAACACCTGGAAAACTCTGATATCAGGCCTCTCACGCTCACATTTTTATTATTTACTGACTAATTTTTACTGTGAAAAGAAATGTTGAATATTTTTCCTTGCAGTTTTCACTTAAATGCAGTTCTGTGGTCTGCATCCAAGTCCAAGGCTTCCATATTAAACATATAAATCACACTGTGACTTCCTTTTTTGTTTCAGTAGGTGCATCTTTTTGAGATAAACAGTTTAAGGAGATGAGAAAATAAGAACTAGAAGCCGTTTGGTTCAGAAAAACAGATCATTTTTCTTTCTCTTCACTTTTTATATCTTTGATTGGATGCTGTAAAAGTCCCTCTACGTTTTCTAGTCTGTTGAGTTAATGATCAGTTGAAGAACAGTTAAATTCATCGCCTGAGTTCTTACCACCAAGGAATGAGGGAAGACGTGACGTTGTGCTTGAGGAGTCGCTCTCCAAGTTGTTTTATCGGGCTTTCTCGCTCTCATGAAAGAAATTCCCTTCAGGACGGTGAATTTCTGAGCTCAGCTGCTAGCTCAGATCCTTTGACCTTGACTTGTGGTTGAAAAGATAAAGCATTCAAAAGGCAGCTGAAGTTTAATTTATACATGCCTATGGTAACAGGACAACCACTGACAAATATGAATAAATATAGATATAAGTTTAAATTAATTATCCACTCAAAGATCTTCACGAAAAATTATTTTTTCATTTCTAACATGCAGCATGTGAAACATTAAAATGATCTGTTTATAATACTTTTTTCTGCTGCTGTTGTTATCTTATTTGACCACATGAGAACATCTGAGGATCTTATTAAAAGTTCACTAATAGAGCCAAGCATTAGAGCCACAGGAATTATATTATTTCCCATTAATATAATTCCTGTGGCTCTAATGCTTTTAGAGTTGTTCACATACCCATCCACTAACTTTTCAATTTTTAATGTATAAATAGAAACTTTCTGCATTGGCATTGCAAATAAATCCAATTTTGCTCCAATTCTCCATGTATTTCACTTTGAAAAGTACAGAGTAATAGTAAAGTATCATCATGGAGTAAGTGTAGCATCTGTACTAACTAAGAAAATCCTCCAGCCTTAGATTCATACTGCTCCTGGAGAACTGCACTCAGACTTATTCATTCTAGAAAGTTCCCTTTTAAGCTGATATGGATCAAAGCCAGCTTTTACCTGCAGGGACAAAATGCAACAATATTCATGTCTGTGATTCCAAGGCATCACAATATTAGAGCCTAATGTTATTATGTTATTATCATAACGAACGTTATGACATTGTTTGTTCCGCTCTTGGGTTTGAATGCAGTTCAGACTGGTTTGTGCCACACGTGGAATAAAGGCTGGGACGTTTGGACGATCTGTGGAGGTTGTGCTGATTGTCAGCAGTCTGAGAGCAGATTCATTCTGTTAATGTGATTTGACATGTTTTTTCCACTGTTGGCTTGTTCAATAATAGATTAGAGACCACTGTAAGTTCACTTGGTACTTAGTTGCTGTTTCTTGGAGTGGGGAGAGCTGCTGTATATGTAGGCTGGAGCTTTGGCTCCTGGTGAGATTCATTTTGACAAGGGGTGGTGCTGAGGAGGCCACGGTGACTGAAAGGGGGTGTAGCCCAGTCCAGAGTCACTTTATCAGTTGTTACAGTTAGTACTGGATGATCGTCTTGAAGTTGTTACTTTTTCATTTTAGCGTAGTTTATTTTTTCTGCACTTTTGGACAAATTGATAATTAAGAAGCATAAATAATCTGGTAAATATCTGGTGAAATGCAAGAAGACAATGAGTTAATTCTGAGGGAACAGTAAGACTCCTGCACCGTCCGTGACCTGTAGAGGGCAGTCCCCACATTTATATGGAAAAAATTACAGGACAAAGTCTTAAAGTGCACACAAGAAATAAATGATTGACAATTATTATTATTAGAGATGCGATATTACGTACTGACCTAAATTACTGGATCGGATATCGGAGAGAAATAAAAAATGTAATCCAATCTGAAGTATCACAAAATCACCTCACAAAATGCGCTACTTGGCTTAACCCAGCTTGGCGCATCGGAGCAGTATGTGTCACGTGATAGAGCGGCTGTTGTCTGCGAGACCTGTCGGTGGTCTGTTGGAGCCTTTGGAGGCTCGCTACCAATGTTCCCTCTAATTTTTCACATAAACTCCCCGAGCGGTGCCTTAGACACCTGTGAATAACAACAGACGTGTGCACTGTGGTCACGCCAGCATTGAATCCATCCAAGTTACATGGTTTATTAAAATAATCAAATTACAGCATTTACATTTATGTTTGACTACTTACTGCTTTAGCCCACTTACAATGAAAATTTTAAAAAAATCTTGTTCATGACCTGTGTAGTAAGTTAACACTATTGGGAGTAAAAATAACTTGAAGTCCAATTTTGAAAACACAACTTATTTTTTTATATAAAGCTCTGACTTGTATTATGAGTATGAGTCTGTGGTCTGGGAGAAAGTCCTGTGACTCTGTGTCTGCAAAATACAGTATATAATGACCAATGTTGGGCAATTATACAGTTACTTCTTCAAAAAAGTGACTGAGTTATGCAAACAACAGCGTTTTTTAAGTACTCTGTTTGCCTAAAAATGCAACCAAGGCATTTTTTTAAATAAACATTTCAAACTATTTACAGAACAATCAGGTGTTCTGCATCAAATTCCACATCAGCCACGCTGCTTTGCTAGCTAAAACACTATTTTCGGCACATAACGACGCTGTCACAGCCTGTCGACGTTGATTAGCTGCATATATACAAATGTGAATCGCATCATTGGCTGGACTATGGGATAAGGTAGCATCGTTCTAATCCCATACGGGAGCAGCCAGTCACTTACTGGCTAACACTGCAAGACAGAATTGTTAAAGTATTAATTTTAATTTCAATTCAGGTTAGATTTTTTTTGTGCGCAACGCAGATTTTCTGTGCGCAGAGACCGTGCCAGCAGTGCGCAATTGCGCACGCGCGCAGCTTACAGGGAACATTGCTCGCTACATGCTTCCTAACCGCAGCATTTCATCTCGGCGAAAACTGTCCCAGAGAAGTAAAGCAAGTGTGTAAGCTCATCCCTGAATGTTTGGATAGTATTTACACGTTAAGCTTAACAACTGATATACAGGGAGTGCAGAATTATTAGGCAAATGAGTATTTTGTCCACATCATCCTCTTCATGCATGTTGTCTTACTCCAAGCTACATAGGCTCGAAAGCCTACTACCAATTAAGCATATTAGGTGATGTGCATCTCTGTAATGAGAAGGGGTGTGGTCTAATGACATCAACACCCTATATCAGGTGTGCATAATTATTAGGCAACGTCCTTTCCTTTGGCAAAATAGGTCAAAAGAAGGACTTGACAGGCTCAGAAAAGTCAAAAATAGTGAGATATCTTGCAGAGGGATGCAGCAGTCTCAAAATTGCAAAGCTTCTGAAGCATGATCATCGAACAATCAAGCGTTTCATTCAAAATAGTCAACAAGGTCGCAAGAAGCATGTGGAAAAACCAAGGTGCAAAATAACTGCCCATGAACTGAGAAAAGTCAAGCGTGCAGCTGCCAAGATGCCACTTGCCACCAGTTTGGCCATATTTCAGAGCTGCAACATCACTGGAGTGCCCAAAAGCACAAGGTGTGCAATACTCAGAGACATGGCCAAGGTAAGAAAGGCTGAAAGACGACCACCACTGAACAAGACACACAAGCTGAAACGTCAAGACTGGGCCAAGAAATATCTCAAGACTGGTTTTTCTAAGGTTTTATGGACTGATGAAATGAGAGTGAGTCTTGATGGGCCAGATGGATGGGCCCGTGGCTGGATTGGTAAAGGGCAGAGAGCTCCAGTCCGACTCAGACGCCAGCAAGGTGGAGGTGGAGTACTGGTTTGGGCTGGTATCATCAAAGATGAGCTTGTGGGGCCTTTTCGGGTTGAGGATGGAGTCAAGCTCAACTCCCAGTCCTACTGCCAGTTTCTGGAAGACACCTTCTTCAAGCAGTGGTACAGGAAGAAGTCTGCATCCTTCAAGAAAAACATGATTTTCATGCAGGACAATGTTCCATCACACGTGTCCAAGTACTCCACAGCGTGGCTGGCAAGAAAGGGTATAAAAGAAGAAAAACTAATGACATGGCCTCCTTGTTCACCTGATCTGAACCCCATTGAGAACCTGTGGTCCATCATCAAATGTGAGATTTACAAGGAGGGAAAACAGTACACCTCTCTGAACAGTGTCTGGGAGGCTGTGGTTGCTGCTGCACGCAATGTTGATGGTGAACAGATCAAAACACTGACAGAATCCATGGATGGCAGGCTTTTGAGTGTCCTTGCAAAGAAAGGTGGCTATATTGGTCGCTGATTTGTTTTTGTTTTGTTTTTGAATGTCAGAAATGTATATTTGTGAATGTGGAGATGTTATATTGGTTTCACTGGTAAAAATAAATAATTGAAATGGGTATATATTTGTTTTTTGTTACGTTGCCTAATAATTATGCACAGTAATAGTCACCTGCACACACAGATATCCCCCTAAAATAGCTAAAACTAAAAATAAACTAAAAACTACTTCCAAAAACATTCAGCTTTGATATTAATGAGTTTTTTGGGTTCATTGAAAACATGGTTGTCAATAATAAAATTATTCCTCAAAAATACAACTTGCCTAATAATTCTGCACTCCCTGTATTGAGCCACCGCTGGACTGGCCATCGGAGTTCCATATTGAGGTGAAAAGGGCGCGATTTGTCACGTACTTCAGCTAGAATTAAAAAAAAATAGATTTATAGAGTTATTCTGTCTTTGCTGCGCAGTTGCATCTACTTCCCTCATTCACTCCCCCTTCCTCTCCTGTTATTACTTCAAACATGAAACTGATCAATGATCAGCTGATCGGCTTTTCTGCCCAAGTCCCGTCTTTCTTGTTTGTTTATCGCCCACTTTGCGCTAGAAAGAGGAGATCAGCGGATAAACAGCGGCACGTTTAAGCGTGATAAGCTGTTGTTAGAATGTATTTAATATTACTTTCTAGTATCAGCTTCGGTTTGCTGGAGTCACAGCTGTAAAAGCTGCTGGTCATGATGTCAGTTTGGATATCATCAGAGCTGAACAGGTGATGGAGAAACAGGTTTAACTTTTAGGTGACATTAATGAGTTGAAGGGAAGTTATGAACGGTTTCTGGGAGACAAATAACACCAGGATCCTTTTCTACATAGCTGGCTGCTGGTAACTGTGCAGGGGTGGGTCTAGCAAAGTTTTGCCAGGGGGGCAGGTTGGGCATTAACAGGGAAATGAGGGGGGGGAAATAAATATTTTTCTATGTTATGTCATTTAAAAACTTTGAATAAATAATTATCTGAATCTTACAACAAAATTGGTCACCTGATTAAATGTATAGAACTCCATTATTGTATATAGTAACTAATAAGTCTAATATACACCCTAGTAAGCTATAGTACTTTTTCCTTTGGGAAGGTACCATCTGTGCAGTCTGCAATTCTGTTGAAGAAAGATGTTGAATCTATTTAATTATAGTAGAAAAATAATTGATTCCTGTGCATTTGTTTTACACTTGCATTAAATTAAAGTTGATTACATCGATTAAGGGCAGGGGTGGTTCCCTAATATTTTTGCTGGGAGTTGGCAACCCTATTAGTTAGGTAGATAAGTACTCTTTAAAATACCAGAATAGGGAGGATGGTGTAGGTTTAAAATTATTAGATTGATCAGTGTTGCTGAACTATAAAATGTTTTGGGTGGAGTGTATTTTTTGCATACAGGTATAACAGAATAGCTTCAAACTTGAGTATGAACTTATACAAAATGCAGCAAGATATTTATAAAAAACAGTTTTATTGATGACAAAATACGCTATATCGGATTCATATCAGTATCGGCAGATATCCAAATGTATGATATCGGAATCGGTATCGGACATTAAAAAGTGGTATCGTGCCATCTCTATTATTATTATTTATTAATTATTATTGGCTAATGATCAATACACACATGTTTATTAATACCAACTGTCTCCCATATAAACAGTAGAGTATAAATATAAGTGTCCTGAGCTGTAAACATCAAACGACAGCATGCATCAGTAGTTTTGCTGAACTATGCTGAGGAGTACAGACCTTCTGTGTGTGTAAGGAAGTGGTTTGGACGATGACACTCGGGTGAATAATGTTATTACTACATGTAGTTTGCTGCATGATTAATATTATTATTATTATTAATTTTACGTAATATTAAAATGCTTACAAATAAAAGAAAAATGCCCAAAAGCTTAACAGATGTGCTCCATCTTTACAAGCTGCAAATGAAAAGTTGTACTTCTGTTTTTCTTTTATCAGAATTTTTTCTAATTGTTGTACTTTGTCTAATTCATGAATACTGTGCATACAATGATGTGTTTGTGTATAAATAATTTTTTAAGGAGTTTATTTGGAGAAAACCATTAAATATCTCTCCTTGTTACTGCGTCACTGCTGAGTTTTGGATCAACTGAGGGGGTTTCAGGGAGGACAATGAGAAATCACAACAGTCCAATCTCAAAGTAAGAAATGCATCTCCGCATTCAACCGGACTTGAAAGGTCAGCGTGATATTAAATGCTCATCAGAGAAGTTTGTGTGCAAACAGGTTCACTGTGATCAGTTGCATAATGGATGTGATTAGCAGTCTTTGTATGATGGAGATGGAAAATGAGTCTTATTTCTTGTTCCGTTGTCTTTTCTGTGATGAGCTGAAAGACATGCGTTGCAGCACAGCTGCCTCAGTTTCTACTATATTCCTTTGATAATAAAATATTTAGAAATGTAGAAAACACAGCAGCAAGTTGAGTTTCCTTGACGTGTAAATCTAAAGCTTGAGTTAGATTTCTGCAGGAAATTTAGGACCTAACTTATGTAGCAACTCCTTTTATGCCTACAGGGAAACTTCTACATCCTCCAAGTCACTGTGGTACACGTGGAAGACACCAGCAGATGAAGGTTATTTTTACCACCAGGGTGTAGAAACAAGCTGCCAACTGCAAATCTAGGGAAACATTCCCATTCAGCCCCATCAGACCTCTTCATATGTCAGCATGTGTGACTCGTTAAACCGTTTGTATCTGTGAGGTGTAGTGCACACTGACGCCTCTGGGGGGCATCTGTGTGAAATCTTTAGTGTTGATTATCTGATTTTAATTTCCTGCTGAGCGTTTTCTCTTTTTTTCTTTGCATTTTCCCACCTCTTTCTCTGTTGTCATTCCCCTGTTTTGAGGAATAATTACCTCCTTTCTATATATTTTTAATGTCTCACAGTCTGAGCCTCAAATAAAAAATTTACTCTGTCGCCTCAGGACTTGGGCTCATTAAACCATATTTCAGTCCATGTCATTTAGGAGTCTCACGGCAATGAGACTGCACCTCATTTTAGGTTCCGGTCTGCAGAGTCTGAAAACCACCCACACGTTAATAGAATTCATAAAAAGAGCCTTTTTCCTGTTTCAGCCGGACCGCTCAGACAGGAGGGACATAGAAGAGTCAGGATTGAATTTATTTAGGCTCAAAGTCAAATTTAATTTTGTTCTATAAATGCCATCAGGGGTTCATATTTTCTACAAAGAAAGTGTTATATCATCCAGTGAATTAAGTATCCATGAAAGGACATTAAAAGGAGCGTGTAACCCTGCTCAAAGAATGAGTTTGTTCACATTACCATGCCATGAATTACATCCAGGGTTCATAAACAGTCGGGAGTCGTAAAAGTTGTAGATTAGAGCTCACAGCATATCGCATATCGAGTGTTGGGAAGGTTATACTTTTAAAATGTATTCCACTACAGAATACATGCCCCAAATGTATTTTGTAACGTATTCCATTAAGTTACTCAATGTGAGTAATGTATTCTGAGTACTTTGAATTACTTGACATATTGTCATGCTTTTTACAACTACATAAATGTACTATTTCTGTGTGATTTATTACTATTACTGAAGGCTACTCGCCACCGAGCTAACATTGTTAGTTCATAGACTGTTAGACTTAATGGATAACATTAACAACGTGCTAGCTGCAAATAATCATGTTCAGTTCTGAAAACAATACCAACTAGATTTTAAAATCTTAATATAAAATGAGTAACAGTAGGGTGGACATTAGGTAAGGCTGCACTTTTTGTAGTGATCTCGTTCTTTCTGTCTGCTTTCAGAACAGCAGCTAGCAGGTTGTAATGCAGCCTTCAGTAATAGTAATAAATAACACAGCAATCGAAGATACTCAAGTGGCAGATAACCCAGGTAAGCTACCACAAGTAAAACAAGGGAGCTGCAACAGGCTAACGTTAGTTTTTAAAAATGAACTTACTTCCAGATATTTCTTTAGGTTGGAGTCTTTTGAGAGAGCAGCTTGGTTGCTCAGATTTCATCCCTTTCTTCTTTAAATGTGAAGTGGTTTCTGATTTTCCAAGTAAGAAATGCATTCCTGCTAGCTCTGTTGTGCTGGCCCCGGGTCCGTGGTGTAACTGACACCAACAACATTAACAGGACGCTTACATTAGCGCCTCTTATTGTGTGGTTTTTTTGGGGTTTACACCTGCATGGAATTACCAAAATTAGAGAGGGGATAGCATAACATATGAAACATATGAATCCATTTATTTCAACAAAGTAACTGTATTCTGAATACCAGCTTTTTAAACAGTAACTATAACAGAATACAGTTACTCATATTTTGTATTTTAAATACGTAACGCCTGTACATGTATTCCATTACTCCCCAGCACTGATTGCACTAAAGCTATCAGCAGGGTCCTCATACACAAATTTAAGCACAACGGAACTAAATGTGAGAAATGAAAGTATTACTTTATGGAAAAGGTATTGATTACATTTCAGTGACTAAACTAAAATCTAAAGCTTTATTTTCTTAAAAACGTTGACTTATTTACTCACTTTACATTTACTTTACATTTTTGAGAATATAACAGAAAAATTCAAGCTGCTAAATTGAGATTTTGAGATAATAACCCAAAGTTTTGACTTGTTGACCACATTTTTGTTGTTTTAATAACTGAACCAAGCTTCTATACTGTAGGTATGTGCATGTTATGAAGCTATAGCTTCTGCATAAATAGAGAAAGGAACAAAAACAAAAAGCATTTTAATACTGCTTTTATTTGAAATAATGTCAATTATTAAGCGTTATTAGGCAATGTATGTCTATGCAGTAAGCGTGGATAAATTTCTTCACATTTCTTCCAATAAGGACATTTCTATACCAACATGAGTTTACAGGCAGTGTGCTTTTAAACCCATGCTGCTTCTTCAGGACTCCATGAGTCATAATGTGTATTACCATTACTTTATTTACTGGATCACTTTAGGAATTCCTCTGGAATCACATGTTCTGTCGCAAGAATGCTACTACGGGAGGCGGAAAAGGTCATCCGTAATTGAAAAAATGACATTGAAGAGGTAAAACAGAAGGATAATTAACTGGCCCCCTGAAACTCAAAGATGAAGTTATTCTGCCCTCTAGTGTCAGCAGGAGGCAGGTACATTTTACACTTATTTTTCTTTTCTATTATATAGGCCGTGACTTGCGGACGTTTACTATCATGTCACCGCCTCGCTCATCGAGCCAGTCACTGTTTAGTCTAAATTTAAGAGAATGACCAGTTATCACTTATATAACTCAAACACTTCAGCGGTTTTGTTCCTGTTCAGATTTTGTGGAAGTAAATGTTTTTGAGCCAAATCAGAGAGTGTTTGTACCGGTTACCAGGTCGGCTCACGCTGATGTGATTAACCTGGATGCAGCAGTGTTGAGCGCCATACATTTGATTGGAAGAACTATGATATAAGAAAAAGATTCAGTGGGTTAGATCATCTATTATAATCTCTGGAAGTCACATGATGCTGTGACACAATCCACGGTTTTTAGTGTAACACACACACACACACACACACACATATTTTCATATCTTAGTGAGGACATCTAATTGACATAATACTTTCCATAGCCCTAACCATAAAAAATGAATGCCTAACCCTCAGCCTAAACCTAACCATAACCTAAGTGTAATCCTGACACTAAAACCACATTTTGAACCTCAAAAAAATGCCTTAAACTTGTGGGGACGGGCATTTGGTCCCCATAAGTAGAGAGGCATGCCAATTTTCTGTCCTCACAAAGATGTCTAAACATGCACACACACACACCACATTTTCTATCTGTCTGACCATCTTCCTGGTGACCAGTCCACCTTTACCAGGTCCATATTATCCGTCCAGCTAATACAGAAGGAATTTAACGTTTTGTAATTTGGTCATTTGTAGTTTGATTCCTTCCAAAAATGTATTCAATTGGAAAATAGCATGTCACTTTAATTTGTTCTGTACATCTCCTTTTTTCTATGTTCTGATAGAGGGAGACACTTTTACTTTAGAAAACCTTTATTTTTCAAAAAAAGAATTCATACAATAGGTTTCGAGAATAATTGTGGTGAAGTCTAAAACCTGTTTTCTCTCGCTGAGCTTCTGTATTCAGAGAAACATGTCTGCATAAATTCCTTTTGCCATTCCCAGCAGTACTGAGTTTCGAGTTCCTGTGAATAAAGCTTTTAAAACTGCTGTCAGCCTCTGGTAAATGTGACAAAGTTGTTTGTGAGTCATAGAATTTCTCAACTTTCACAGTGAAGAAATGTAAAAATGAAGTGATCACTTTGTGTAGACACACTGAGAATTGCACTTTGTTTTTATTAAAAAACTATTTTTAAGACTGTGCGGTTAATATTTTTCTTCACCCTCCCCTGCACAGCATTACCCTCAGGCAATGGAAAGTTTTTGAGCCACTTGTCCAGATAATATACTGGAATAATTGCAGCTTCAACAAAACAGCCAAAAAAGTTTTCATCTTTCTGTGACAGCTGGCCTGGATGGCATTCATTCAAACCTGTGAAATATGGTTCAAATAATTCATTCTGTGTTTCTGCTGCCAATGAAAGTTTACCGGTCACTCATTTAAGATATATGAGACAATACCTCACACTGGCCAATAGCATGTACTCGTGGATACACAGGAACTCCAGAGGTTTTTGTTCAAAAATGTAATGTGCACCTCTGTTTCACAGTTTAGTATTACTGCTTTTCTAAGTTTCACACTGAATGAAAGCTCATTATATGATATGACAACATACATGACACAGCCGTGTATGAAAGCATGACAAAACAGATCAGACGTGGGGTACATTTATTCTTTATGGCAAGGAAACCCCTCTAAGTTTACAATACTAACCAACCTGTAGATTGAATTCAATTGAATTGGATGGATGGATGAAAAACAATGTTATTTATACAGCGCCAAATCACAACAACAGTTGCCTCAAGGTGCTTTATATTGTAAGGTGGCCCCCACAATAATACATACAGAGAAAAACAACAATCATATGACCCCCTATGAGCAAGCACTTTGTCGACAGTGGGAAGGAAAAACTGAAGGGCTCATTATTGTCATCCTCACAAACAACCGAGAACTGCACTTTGGTGTAACTTCGGCCAATAATGCATCTCTCCAGTTTATAACCCAACAGGTGTACACCTGCTACCTTCCTAACCAGCTTGTTTTACTGCTGCTTCAATGATCTATCAGTGCAGAAGTTCAGACTCAGATTCTACAAAGAGAGATGCTGCAACAGCTGGGAGATGTGACTTCCTGGAGGACAGTTCTCCTCTACCAGCGCTGATATGAATGTTTGTCTGAGCAGTGACACCCATCATTCATGAGCAGGTACCCACGGCCTCAGAGAGAAATGTTGATGTCTGCTGTTTACAAGGAACCATAATGGGGCCCTGAGGTTGAGCCCACCCACCTTTGAGGAAGCTCTTTTCTGACACTCCTATCTTCTATCTCATTCGTTCAGACACCACGCAGAGCTTGTGTCTATATGTAAGGGTGGGATAAAAGAATCAGCCACTTCGCTCTCTCTCAGCCCTCCTCTCCTCTCCCCTCCTCTCCCCTCACTTGGGGCAGTGTCTTTCATTTTACTCACTTTTCTAAGTTAACAAACCAAAACTGTCATTGTATCAAAATCTGTCCTAATAATACAACTCTGGAGATAAATGTTTGGGCTTTTCAGACTGACTTTTACGTGAAATGATGTAATGCTTGCCTCAATCAGTAGTAAAAGAGTGACAGGAGAAACAAACACACTGTTTTGTTTTTGCTTTATTTATTTTTTGGATAAGTCAACGGGCCTCTTGGCTGCTTCCTTGTTCCTTATTATTTCCCAAGCAGGTAGATCTGTATATTTTATTTGGCCCTGATATCACAGTGGATGTAGTCCCTGACCCAGCCTGATTATCCACTTTAAGTTCCCTCCTGGAATCGTACCAAAAACATCTGAGATCCTGTCAAATTAAAAGCCTCAATAACTTCAACATATCAGAATCAATGGTTGCCTTGTTGTTTTGAGTTTCTCAACTTTAGGAATATTTTCTAAATGATGTTCCCTTTATTTTTACAGATGGACATTAATGGATCAGCACTGAGCTCATGTATGGTTTTTTGCATTTCAGTGAAAGCTGAAGGGGAGGAGGGAAATAGAGGAGCTGCTCTTTGCTGGTTGTTTTTTTTTAAACCTTTGTCGGTCAAACTTGACTCACTTGTGTTTTCTGGTAATTTTCCATAAAGTACGAAAGGGCTGTGTCTCTGTTATCAGCGTCTTATCGCAGGGTGGAGCACATGTGGAGGTGCAGGAGGAAAGGGGGGAGTGTTCACCACAAAGGTCATGTGATTTCAGGGGAAGTACATGTGTTTACAAATGATTTAACCCCTTCACATCCAGTTTACGTTCAGCTGGTTTCTGTTTTATCTTTTTTCTTTGAGGCTAAATTATATTTGTGTGTTCACTCCCAGCACAGCACAGAGTTTAAGCACATAAAGTTTAGATGTCTTCTCATTTGGATCCTTAAATTAAAGGACAGAGTATGAATGCTGTGCTCATTGTTACACTTGTATAATACACAAGAATGTTTCCTCAGTAATTTACATTTTTGTGACAGACTGAAGTTGATGTGTTTTTGTAGCACTTTGTTGTTGGTTTTTGTGTTCAAAGTTTTCATATGAATATTTAATATCTAACATCTCTTTTTTGTTGTCTGAGTTTATTTCCAGCTGTTGTTGAAAAATATTGCAGGATTTTGACAAAATAAGAATGATCGATACAACGTTGATATCAGCCTCTGTTATAAAATAGAAACAAAGCTCCACTTTTGTCCCAGTAACTCACATCTGGTGCCTGAAATGTTGTTTTTCACCAAAGCAGTGAGCTGAAAAGTGGAGATGATTCCGAGCTGCCACCCTGTTTCCTTCTTAATAATTACAAGGAAGGTCAAAAGCAAAGGACAAAAGCCCGGGGAACTAATAATTAACTTCAGTTAACTTAAAAAGACCTTTTACAAGACAACGGACGAAAAGTTTCCTTTTCCATGCAGCTGAAGGGCAGAAAGATACAGGAGACAGAGGACACAACAATAATGCCGTGCAGTTTTGCCATATATCTCCAGTAGGAGTGATACAGAGAAGAGCAGCCAAAGGAGATCACCCAGCAGCCTGAACCTGCTTAACATAGAGGTGGTTTGAGTTCACATAATCCAGCCCTAACTATCAAAAAGGAAAGTTTGAAGCCTATTCTTAAAAGTAGAGATAGTTTATGTCTCCTGAATCCAAACTGGAAGCTGGTTCCACAGAAGAGGGGCCTGAAAACTGAAGGCTCTGCCTCCCGTTCTACTTTTAAATACTCTAGGAACAACAAGTAAGCCTGCAGTGCGAGAGTGAAGAGCTCTGTTAGGATAATTCAGGATTCTGAATTATAGGAGAAGGATTTTGAATTCAGTTCTGAATGTAGCAAGGAACCAATGAAAAGAAGCTAATATGAGAGATAACATGGGAGCGACCTTATAACAGTGAGTTACAATACACAGGAAGTTGTTTCTGCTCATCTGGATGTTGGATTTTCAGTGGAAGAAACATCTGAGTGACTTCATCAGTCTCAGCTGACTGCAGGTTTCCCCAACCTTATAAACAATGCTTCTGCATAACAGCTGACACCAGCACCATGACTAAAGGTCAAGTTTCATGGTCATTAATATGCAAATTGTTGTGACCATTGATTAGCAACCATGAATAACATTCCCAGAGAGCTGGCTATAATCACAGCATTGTAAGTTTGTGACAGATTTCCCTTCTCCTCAATTCAGAGATGGCCATTATCATGTAAACGCTGGAATACTGTAAAGTAGTAATAAATGCATGAACTAGTTTTTCAGCATCACTATGACACAGGATGTTTCTCATTTCAGAGATATCGCACAAATAGAAGAAAGCAGTCCTACATATTTGTTTAATATGTGCATTGAAGGACATATCCTGCTCAGAAAGGACTCTGAGGTTCCTCACAGTGTTGCTGGAGGTCAAGCTATCATCTGGATTAAGCATCTGGTTAGATACCATATTTCTAAGATTTTCAGGGCCGAATACATTTTCACTTTTATCTGAACTGAGATGTTTTGTGGCCTATGCGATATAAGTCCGTTTTTTAATACGTTGTGCATTCAGCATTGCACCTTTTGAATAGCTCTGTGTTGTTCTCTAAAGAGCTTGGAAAGAAAAGCGTCTGGACTTCTTTAAGTTGCTTGAAGACGTTTCACCTCTCATCAGAGAAGCTTCTTCAGTTCTAAGGTCAAATGGTGGAGAGTCCCAGATTTAAGTCGTAGTGTCCCCCAAGGGGGTCATGAACCCCCTGTTGATCCTTTACTTAATCACACAAGCCAAGGTGTGAAAACGGGTGTAGGTCACAATTAGTGTTGGGAAGGTTACTTTTAAAATTTATTCCACTACAGATTACAGAATACATGCCCCAAAATGTATTTTTGCAAGGCATTCCGTTGCGTTACTAAGTGAGAGTAACGTATTGTGAATACTTTGGATTACTTAATATATTATCATGCTTTTTACAACTACATGAATGTACTATTGCTGTGTGATTTATTACTATTACTGGCATACCAATGCCAACTAGAGTTTTAAATTTTAATATAAAATGAGCAACAGTAGGGTGGAGGCTGCACTTTTGCAGCGATCTCGTATAGAAAACTATTCCGCGCGTATATAAAACAGGTCCACTGCTCCAAACCGTAAAGGCGTAAAACCGTAAAGTGACCTCTAGCTAATACGTCGGGTTGTAGCTGAAAACTAGCTTTACTTTGTTGTCTGGGTCAAATTTGCTAGCGAGAGACAGAGAGAGGCGTTGAAAGGCTGCTGCAACGGAACTTATTGTTTCGGAGGAAAACACGAACAAACTGTACAGTCCATCGAGTCTTTATAGCTTACATACAACTGGGCGCGTCAGGCCCGGTGACAACTCGTACTTTTCCACTGTCCTTTTTCTCTCTCCTTGCACTCACAGACACATAACGGGTACGGCAGTCCATTCTCCATGCAGCACGGACTACACTGCCTATGAGGCTACATTCTTTAGGGCTATGCCTGTAACACTCTGTCTATTACCTTCTTATTAAATTATTTTTGTGAATTTTTTTTTTATATTTCTTCATGTCATTTTGTGGGCTACAAATAGAGGTGACATGGGCCGCGAGATTGAGACCCAGGCATTAGACCCTCTTAATGCGCGTTTTGTTTAGGTTTCCACTGGCGTGGAATTACCTGTTTGTCCTATGTTAGGCACAGCCTAACATAGGACAAACAGGTAACTGTGTTCTGAATACCACCTTTTTAAATGGTAACTGTAACGGAATACAGTTATTCATATTTTGTATTTTAAATACGTAACAGCGGTACATGTATTCCGTTACTCCCCAGCACTGGTCACAATCAGCCAAGGATGAGCCTGCTGTGAAACCTAGCCCCACCGTATCATGTGACGTCTTGAGGTCAATGTATTGTTATATGATTTGAGGATCCTTACCTTATAGTATAAAGTTCATCGAGGTGACTGTTGTTGATGCCACAAAAATAAAACTGAAATCATATTTATAAGCAGTTTGTGTAACTGCAGTCTTCAATTTGTAACCCAGGGGTGGGGAAACTCCATGCCTCAAATGGCCGGTGTCCTGCAGGTTTTAGATGTGTCCTTGATCCAGCACCGCTCATTTAAATGGCCAAATTACCTCCTCAACATGTCTTAAAGTTCTCCAAAGGTCTTGTAATGAACTAATTATTTGATTCAGGTGTGTTGAACCAGGGTGATCTAAAACCTGCACGTCACCGGCCCTTGAGGGCTGGAATTCCCCACCCCTGTTGTAACCCTTCTTGTTTTTAAAGAAATCAGATCTTCATCAAACACCTTCTGTGATGTTCTCTTTATTATTGTTTTTTTTTTTAACTTTTCCCTTCAGCAGACAATTTTTATCCAGCTCAGTCTGTTTGAGTGCAGCTCTGTTTCACAGCTGTGTCACTGATCACACGCCACCATTCATATATATGAAGTGTATAGAAGATCAATATAAGCACAAGCTGCTTTAATTACATCCATGATGATCATTTTACAGCACATACAGGAAGTTACTTTTTCTTGTCGGTCTTTAAGAGTTTTACTCTTATTGGGCAGGCTGAAGTGAAGTAGGAGAAAGGTCAAAATGTGCAGCAGTATCTGTTTTTCTGCTCAGCTTTCCTCATGGCTCATTTCCATCCCGGCCTCTCTATAGGCCGCATAGCTTTGGATAGCTCACTCCTGATTGGCCAGCAGAACGGCCTCACAGATTCAGGCTTTGCTCTGATTGGTTGCTAGTGACAACTCCCGGAGTTACCTTCTATAAGCCGTTTTTTTTGCCTTCTTGTGAAAAAAGTTTGGGCCGATACGTGATCAGCGGGAGCAACCAGCAGCAGTAAGTGTTCTGTCCCGTGGAGAGCGCGCAGACTGTGAGATTACTGGCGTGGGGCGCGCAGAGCAGCTCCGAGTGGAAGATGCAGACCTCCAAAAGTTTCCGCGTGGATGATTTCATCGCAGGATGGATTGCAGGTGAGTTCCTCAGTCAGACACTCCGTCAATGCGTGTTTTCAGTGGATCTTTGTGGGGTGTGTGGGGGCGAACTGAAGATGGCATGGGTGGGAGGTGAAGGGAGGCTCAACAGCGCGTTTGTTTGGGTCCAGTGAGCTTCACACAGAGCTCCACAGATACGCACAATCCTCCGTTGTTGTACTGTAAAAACACGTTTATCAGGGGAAAAAACGTCATGAGCTCCGCGTGCATCCTCATCCAGATAAACAGTGGAGGCTCTGCGCAGACTCCCACCCCCACCCGAACCCCTCATGTTCCCACAGTGTCACTGCAACGCAGGCTCACCGCCTCCGTTTACTCGGAAAGCTGCTCGCTGAATGCTCTCTCCCCTCGGTCAGTCTACAGGATTCAGTCTGCGCACGTTTTTATTCTAAGGACAAAAATTCGCCTTTTACAAGCTTAATGCGTGCTGTGTCAGGGCTAGCCGCTAGGGGCTTTATTTTAATTATTCTATGAAACTGAAATTATAAAAAGATGTAAAACAAAAAAGCACAAAGCCCTGCAAAAACACATTATGTTTAAGCTGTCATATAGTGATATTCTAAATCCCAGCTGTAATACAAAACACAGAAAAACACTGACATTGTTAATATTCAGCAAGTCTGGTTTGGATGGGAACTAGCTCCAGCTGAAAAGCTAAGACAGTCTCTGGGCTTATTAATTAATTTTGATAAGCTTTATTTTGCAATGTGAAGCCATGCTGCCAGTTGGACATTGCATTATTATGATGTCAGAGTCACAGCCGTGGAGCTTTTGCAGTCACAAAGAAAAGATTACACAACGAGCTGATGCCGGAAATCTATGTAGACCTACTTCTTTTCTCCAAATGTTCAGCCGAAGCAATAGCAGTGATCCTATCAATAAAAGCTTTTTGGAGGCCGATGATGAACTCAGAAAAACCCCACAAGTTTGGTTCAAGTGCAGGACTTCTAATCTGATTTTAAACTACAGTGTCCAGGGGCGCATTGCATTTTTCTGTCATCACCAAGATTTCACGTTTTTTTGGCTGCTTTGCAAAATGCAGTTAACTTTAAATTTAAAAAAAAAAAGAAAAAAGAAGAAGAATAGAAAGCTAGAAATAGACCTTAAAGAATATCTCACAGATTTCCCTGAATGTTATAAAATGTTAAGAAACATGTCCGGCCTTATTTGCAGCTTCACTTTGTTTCACTGCCTTCACAGCAAAGGTGAACTGACGTTTTTAAAAAATATATATATATATAAATTTTGCTGGGTTACACTGCTAACAAAGCACTAATATGAAATCACTGTGATTTTTAATATTTGCAATATGTCGACCAACCTTCCAGTTCTATAGCAGTATAACCAGAATACCAGCAGCTGGCAGCCAGTTGAGTCTAGTCCCCTGAAGTTGTGCTCGATGATAAAGAATCTTTCAGATTGGTGGCAGCATGCTGTCAGTCTGTTTGCATTCATAAATTAGACAGAAGTTATTTAAAAACCTTTAAAAATCCAGTCAGACTGTGACTGTTTGCAGAAAGGTTTGCTTCTATCGGCCCACCTGTGCCGTCACCATGTGATCTAAGTCTTGCTCAGTGTGCAACACCTTCAAGCTGTGGGTAATTATTTAGTCTCCACACTCCAGTTGGTCACAGAAGGTGGAATAATTATGAGGTACCTTCATCAAGCTGTGTGTGGATGGTTTTGATGTAATGTTACGTTTGCTCTGCTTCCTGATGGCGGTGCGTGCAGCAAACCCTCTTGTTTTTTTTTATTTGATATTTGGTGTCCTTGCATTGATACAATATTCATGTCCTGATGACCATGCACTCCTGGTTCTTATCTGGGCAACAACTGAGCGAGATCCTGTGGCATGTATGTTGTGTGTGTTTGATACCCACTCATGCACACACACACAGTAGCTCGCGTTCCCCCCTGTGATGGCTGCTCATTTGAAGTAAACTTTAAGCCCTGACTGCAAACATGCAGGTCTGATGTCCTGCAGTAAAAACAGTTTAAGACGCTTTAGTTTTTGGCTGAGACACGTTGCCTTTCAGCATGTTGGTTATGAGTAAAACTCTTGAGATTTTTGTGGAAAGTTGTCTCTGTTTTTCTCTCTCTGGCATTTTGTGCTTCATTCCTCTTTTCTTTCTGTTTTGGCTGCAGGAGCTTCCAGTGTGGTTGTTGGCCATCCGCTGGATACAGTAAAGGTATGTCAGACCTCTGGAATCATTTTACTACAGCATTCCTCCACTTTTGTGTTATAGCTGTTATAAAAATGATCAAGCCTGCAGCTCATCAAGTCATATACACTCTGTTGCACATTCTTTTGGGCCACTTTTTTTTTATTTACGTCCTTATCCATCCTACAAATCAGGATCTGTGTTTGTATGACACACAGAGTCAGTTTCTTCCCTATAATTATAATTGAATTGATGTTTTGATGTCACATATGTCTTTTGCCAAAAATAATTTAGTATGTGTAGCAGCTAAGGAAGGAAGCATTTATCAGAAATGATCTGAATGTGCTCAAAACCAGTGTGAGTGTTATGAACTGTCTTTAGTCAGAGATGTGTGCAATGACTCCAAGGTGAAAAGCCTGAATATTTTTGTCCAACAAACTCCAAAATAAGAAATCTGAAAACCTATGTTTCACATTCGGGGGGAAAAAACCCCCCAAATCAACTTTATTTATTCTTCATATGGAAATTACTTGTTTGAATAAAGTCAGTGGCACTGTTTCAGACTCGGCTCCAGGCAGGGAATGGCTACAAAAACACTCTGCACTGCATCCTCACCATCTACAGGAAGGAAACGGTAAACATTCAAACTTCTTCTCTTTCCTCCATTTCTGCATCACTCCAAACAGTATAAACGGTAATAAGTTATCTGACATGCTTTGAAAATATGCTTTTCATTCACCCTGCAGTATATTTAACCAAATGCTTTGTTGGCTCTGTTGTGTGTTTTAACTTGGCTGAAGCTATGGCAGTACAAATGCTGGGCAGCAATCAGAAACTTGGATATATTGTATCTGTCCCAGTGTTTTTCCACACAACTCCAGTCAGTACATCAGAGTCCCTCAGAGCCAGGGTTAGGACAGATTTATAGGATCTGGACACAAAATGTGGTACTTCAGAGCCTAAGATCGAGTTAATCATTTCATTATAGATTGGACCTAAAACCACGTTCAGCTCAGAGCCAGCACTGCACAATATGCAAACATCCACAGTCATTCTGTCGCTTTAAGTTGTTTCCACAGCTCCCAGTCGCTTTATTTCTCCTGTGACCCAGTTTCCCAGCTGGATGCTTTAAGCTGGACCTTTTGTTTACCACCACCATGAAAAGCTTAAACCAGCTGAGTGATAATAGCAGCTTATTTTACAGAAAAATAATCCATTTAGGTGAGGCTAAATATGTGCAAAAGGTTGAATTTAAGCTGCATCTATCGGTTTTATCTCTTTGGGGTGTCATATGATAAGAAGTTTTCGGTGTGTCCGTTACAAATCACAGGCCTGCTGCTCTCAGAGGTCACATGATTTATTCAGCTATGTTTTATTCCCAGCATATGTCTCCCCAGACTGTAACCGCCTCCTCAGGTTGGCCCGAGGAAAGGTTTCCATACTATTTGGCAGCAGCTGCACCCTGTATTTAATTCTGTGCATGTCATCAGTGTAAACGCCTCACTTACAGTTCTTTACTGTTCCCTCCACACTTTTCCTGCTTTTACCCGTGCATATGTATGTTTTTTTCACATGTTGTGCTGACCTTCTTGCTTCCCTCTCGACTCTTTTTCAGGTCACAGGATTCTTTAAGGGCATGTCTTTCCCCCTGGCCAGCATCACGGTCTACAACTCGGCCGTGTTTGGCTTCTTCAGTAACACTCAAAGATTCATAAGCAATTATCGCTATGGTGACGGGCAGCATCCCTGCAGCATGTTGGACCTGACCATGGCCAGCATGCTGACCGGACTGATGTCCGTGAGCCTGGGAGCTCCAGTGGATTTGGTTAAGATCAGACTCCAAATGCAAACGCAGATGGTTCTAGCAGGTAACGTGGGGATCACTTTTTTCAGGTTTTGATACAAAAACCTTCTGTTTTTGTATCTTAGCCTTGAAAAAAAAGTTTTGCTCTTTTTAACTTCTCTAAGATTTTGGCACATAGACAGCACACGCCCAGATAAAAAGCAGCCTTGTCAGCATAGTAACAACTTTGTCCCAAATACACCTCTGTCAGAGGAAGCTCAAATAATGGCTTTGTTTTTAATCCTCGTTCTTTTCTAAAATTTCAAAAAGAACAAGTTGACTAAGGATCGCATCAAAGAGAGTTAAGCTGTGCCCTTTCTGCTCGTTAATTACAGGCCAGCCACAAACTGCCATGTGGCGTTCATCAGATGACATTAATACATGAAATGCTGACACAGCTCCAGCTTCTGTTCTGCAATGTTTCCTTCTTATTACACCATGAGCTTTTGGGGATACAAAGTTCTCGCCGAGCTGCTGTCTTTGATAGTCACACTTCACCAGCTGGTTGCAGAATTGTTGCCAGTAGGAGTACTTTTTTTTTTTTTTTTTTTTTTAAATAGTTTACTTTTTTATTTATTATCTAAATCGAGCAAGACCTATCTAGACTGAGTGTCACGGTAACATAGCCTCAGAACTCAATATGAATATGTCCTGATGACACAGACATCAAAACATGCTTCAGAAAACATTTCTGCTCGTGTCATCTTTTCTATAACTACATGCTGATATTCACTGATACACAGAATAACATTACAGCATCTATAAGTGTATCAGGATGTTTGACAGCATATGGTAAATATTAATAAAGAACGTTTAATATGAAAGTGGCCATAAACAGCTGCCAGAGAGGTAACTGTTCATCTAAAAGAGATCTGAGGAGCTGAGCCATTAGAAGAACACAGTTTCCCTTCAGTTCTACTTATTAACCCTTTATCCCTCATATGCACCGATGCAGTGCTGGTAGAGGGTCCTGGTCTTTAAGTGTGCTGTCATATTGTGTACAAAGATTTTTCTTTTCTAACAAAATCGAATTTTTCTGTGTTTGTAGCATTTTTAGGACCTTTGAATGATGGATTTAAGGACTAAATGTCAATTTTCTCCACAGTTAGGAACCCATTCTTGCATGAATACAAAGTCTGTCGTTATATTGTTTCTTGGTCTTGTGATTTCTGGCCTGCGTCTTTCCGTTAAACAATAAAATAATAAAGCCGAGCACAGAGGGATTCCAGTCAGACATTTATAGCTTTCTACATGTTTACAGTGTTTGGCAGGCTCATACATCTTCCACCGGTCACTGGGATTAGTCACATTTCTTTCATTATCTTCCTCAGTGATACTTTGGACTTGACTTTGAATAGAGCCGACTCTTTTATGATGGAGCAAAGTGTCAGCGAGTTCAGCCAGGATCAGGAAACCATTTCACTGTAAACTCAGCATTCCATACTGCGATTAGCATGACTGACTTACTAAGCCCGATACTTGGTATGATCACCGTCACTAAAACAGAAAGTCATTTCACTCTAATGTAAAAGGACTGCTACATATTAATGGTATTGCGTTTGTCGGTTGGTTCTTTTCCACGTGATATGGAAAGACTCGAGCACCTTCCTGTGTTTCAGACACCAACATTTTTGGACTGTGAGAAAGAAACAAAAAAGTTTGAAAAACGTTCTGCTGAGACTGAAAATCCCCTGAAGTTGAAACACCTTTGCTTAAAGTTCCCAGAGACGAGGACACGGAGAGGAGAACAAACTGGATGAAGCAGATCCCTAACTAACCTGCTCACTGACTTCACTCTCATATATTTTTGTTTTTTAAACAGAGAACCTCCACCTTGCGGGCAACATGTCGAATGGCACCAACATCCGTCTGCGCTCCGTCAGCATTCCCAGCCAGCAGCAGCTGTACCGAGGGCCCATCCACTGCATCAGCAGCATCCTGCAGACCGAGGGCCTCCAGGGCCTGTACAGAGGAGCCGGAGCCATGATCCTGAGGGACGTACCTGGATACACGCTCTACTTCATCCCTTACACCATCTTCTGCGACCTGCTGAGGCCGGACAACACTTCGAGCCCACATCCATGTTCCATCTGGCTGGCAGGAGGACTGGCAGGTAAATGTCACCAAAACAAAGTTTCCTATGATATTTTCAGTGTCATTAGCGTTGTTTGAGTTATTGGTGACTTTAGACGTCAGTTAAATTTATGCCTGTTGCCACAGACCTGTGAGTCAGATGTACAGGAAAACATTTGTGGAAGTTCTTTCCTCGTCCACTCACCGCTGAGCTGGGTGATGGGTCACTGTGCACCAAATTAACAACAAAGGAGAAAAGGAGTGAACAGACAGCTGACCGTACTCAAAGTGCTGATTCTGGGTCTTTGGGAGGAAGCTGATGACTTTGTTAGGACACACAGTAGCTAACATTAACCTGTGATGTCAATGCAGCAGTTCTGACCCTTTAACGAGGGGCGTGGCAACGCTGTCCTGAAGAGCAGCGTGTTGAGTCAGTGCTAACATGGAGGTTAATGAAGTGCGTGTTTCTGATTGAAGTGGCAGTTTCAATGTGAGCCTGACTGGACTGGATGTGATGTGGCAGCGCTGCAGCGGTAGAAGAATTAGACGAGCCTTAGGTGCACAGTCAGAGCACAGTTAAACCTGCTATTAAAACCTTTGTTATTTATTTAAGGTTTTATTTCAGAGTCCAACACGTTTGAAAATGTTTTGAGACCTTCACACACTCTGAAGTGTCTGCCTTAACCTTAACATAACCTTGTTCTTCAGAGCTGTCCTTCTGTTAGTAATGAACCAGAGGGGGTCGATGTCAGCTGAACATTTGAGAATAAAAGCGAATAGATCTTAAGGTTTTCTTCTTTTGTATTTTTGCTAAAACCTCTTTATATTTCCCTACTTGTATCAGTTACACTGGCAGAACCTCACAGAGATAATAAAAGTTAATTATTAATAAGATATAAGTAAACTCCTCCGCTGATGCCAGTCGGCATTAAACCAAACTGTTGCACAACCAGAGCCAGCAGTAACCCCCAATTACAAGGAATTTGGCAAGAAATCAAGAACTTCTGAACAATGGTCAGAAATCACTCTTGGTTTGTCAAATGGGACTAGAGCATGGACAAACCAGTAATTCCATTAAGTGATAAATCTTTGAGTATGTTACTTTTGTTTTTTTTCCCCTTCTATCCTATCAGTGTTGTAGAAGCCGATTCTTGACAGTTGTTGTTTTTTTTTTTTTTGTTTTTTTTCTTCAGCTTTATGAACTGATAGACTCGGATGAAACTGTACTGTAGAACAACAGCTGACACCGTTTTCTTTTCTTATATAAAATGACAGAAAACACATAAAGTCTGAGATATTTTTAGTTTGGGGTCAGATCAGTGCTATTATTGATACTTATTGATCAATACTTTTACATAATTAAGTCACTGTAGCATCTATTCAATGACCAAAAAAACTAAAGTTGCACATTATCTTTGCCCTCGCTCCTCTGATTCAGTTATTGATGAAACGTCGCAGCTCTTCAGTTGCGTCTTATTTTAACAATTCATGACACTGAGGCTAAAATGTGATGAAGTCCTTTTTAAACTTGGTTCAAGCTGTAATGTTCACACACTGTTAACAAGGTATGAACTGGAACGGCCTCAAATGTGGAGAATCATTGCCTCCGACAGTTTGGCTGTAAATAGGTCACTGTTATTATTCGGTTCAGAGGGTTTGGGGATAAAATCCAGACCTAAAGGTAACTTTGTTTTTTCAGTACCTTTATTTTTCCTTTACTTTCCTCTGCTGACACACATCATTGTCCTGCTGTGTCCCAGACCTTCTGCTCTGTACATAAACACCAGTATTGATCCGAGCAGGTCAGACTGAGCTGTGGGTGGTTTCTGTTTGTCTGACCGGCCTCTGAATGACGTCCGTGGGCTGTTATTAACCTGGCGAAGACTGTACATGTGACCTTATCTTTGTTCATTCGTAGGTTCCACAGAACTGCAATAGCAAGAAATCAATATGAGCAAACACATCTGAGGCCAATCAAGTTCTGGCTGGTGCAAACGGATGCATGGAGTCGGAGGCTGGAGTTTCAGGGTTGTTTGGTCTCAGAGGTTAAAGCAGGCTCCACATGCAGACCAGCCAGCTATGAACATCTGACTGAGTGAAAAATGTAGTGTGAGAGCTTCGGTCAGCTGGACGGCATAAATCTGAAATGCTGCCATGTTTAGCCTCCCATTAGGCCTGAATCCGTCGTAGTTGAACTAAAACTCGGACAATATCCTGATGATTTTTCCTCCAAACCTTCAACAATGAGTTACAGTAAATGTTTTAATTATGTTCTGTACGTCTTAAAGTCTAAATGACCCTTAAACTCGTGTATCAGCTGATGTCAAGTCATTTCTTCTTTACTGCTGGCTGTGTGAGTGAATCTATTACAGATGTTATAAGGAGCGCCTGAACGCAGCATGTGAAGTTTGTGCTGAGCCCTGTAACCCTCATTTAACCTCCTAGGACTTGGCGTCCACATATGTGGACATCACATTTTGGGTTATTTTGACCAAAATACTCAATTTTGCTCTACATGGGCCTGATATCCACTTACGGGGACATTATACTGCTACTGTTCTATCAAAATTTTAAACAAATATCCTCATATGTGGCTCTTATTTTTCTTAAAAACAAAAATAAGGTAAAAAAATCTGCTAATTTTTTGTTTTTGCATTCATCGGGCCCCAATATGCCCAATATCAAAGGGCAATTAAAAATGCATGCTGGGGAAGAGTTCGGGTCTTAGGAAGTTAAAGATCCTCATTTTTGGCAAAAGTAAAAGGTTCCAGGAGCTGAACTGTGATCTTTGGACCTACACAATAAAATGACAAAATCTCAGTATCAGAGGAGACTTTCACAGTCTGAGATTTTGTTATGTGTTTGCTCTAGTCCTTGTCTGGTTCCATATGTGACTTCCACCTGGTTTAGAGTCCTTGCACCATGACATCAGCAGGAAGTTCAGAGCTCTCTCCTCTTTCTCAGGGTCCATTTCCTGGGTCACAGCCACACCAACCGACGTGGTAAAGAGTCGAATGCAGGCTGATGCTCAGCTGCAGAGGAAGTACAAGGGAGTTTTACACTGCATCATCCACAGCTACAAGACAGAGGGAGTACAGGTGAGTAATGACTTCAACCAGCCAAAACTATAAGAACACTGTTTTTAAGCACCTCGATCTGGCTCCACACAAACAGCAAAAACACAATGCAAACTCAGCTACCCGCTGTGTTTGGACACTTAGCTGTGTCCATGTGAGCTTTGTATCTGAGGATCCAGCAGAGCACACAAGTTACCGCAGCTTGAACACTGAAGCTTCTGCCTGAAGAAATCAACCAAGATGCACAAAGTTTGTCCATCAGAGACACTGCAGTACCGATCTCAGGGCTTCCTGAACGAATGTTGTGTGTGCTTGGGTCAACACGTTGTCCCTGAAATCGTATCAATATCTATTTTAAAGAAAAAAGAAATTTTACAAACATCTTACCAAACTGAGCCTCAATGACACGCCTCCACATGAGTAAGTCATGACACTCCCTGGGCATCAATGGGCCATATAGCTGCTACAGACATCTGTCCAATAAGCAGACTGAATGCTCTCACATGTGTGAAGTTTGAAGTTCACTTTTTGGTTCCTCAAATGTTTCTGCTGAAAATATTTAAATTACAAGGAAAGAATTCTCTTCAGATACTTGGCATGAAACCTCTTCCCCAGCGAGGCTTAAAAGGCCTGTTACACCTGCCTTTGTCACCGCCAACACCAAAAGTGATGTCAGAGATGCTGCTGAAAGTTGCCCTTTGGTGTTTCCACTCATTCTGCACCTCCAGAGATTTCTAGACCCTAACATGGACAACAACAAGAATTATATTTTAGGATTAAAAATATTTCCATGAAAGAGGCCGTTCATACTGCTGATAATTGCAGTAATTATCAGTATTGTTAGTTTTGGGCAGCTGTGGCAACAAACCTTACTTTGGGTGGTGGTCTAATAATTTTGCTAAGACCTGTACAGGATGAAAAAGTGAAACTCCTCGTTGTAAAAAAATATCCTCTTATAAAATAAAACGGGCCACATGCTGCAGAAAACCTTATGTGGGGTTATGTCAGGTCAGCATTTGTCACACGGCTGGTGTCCTGGCCTGAGACGAGCAAATGTTGCATCTGTGTGTCTGATTCGTGCTGTTCATAATGTCAAAGGTTGTAAACTGTAGACAAGCTATCGCAGTGTCCAGAAATCAGGAGGGGTCAGGTTCTGAGAAAGTAAACTGGACTGTTGATGTGAACAGAGGTCAGTGAGTTGGGTTACTACAGGCCAGCGTCCCCAAAGAAAAATCAACGTAACACTGCGGTCTGTGGGCTGTGTTCACCTTCACTCATGTTTCCTGTCAGCGCGGCACCAAAGATCTGGAATGATAACAGATGTGTGTAGACAGTTTAACATATTTAATTCCAACTTTCTCTTTTTTTTTTTTTTTAATGTTCAGGTGTTCTTCAGGGGAGCATCAGTGAACGCCATCCGAGGCTTCCCAATGAGCTCCACCATGTTCCTGACCTATGAACTCTCTCTGCGGTTCTTCAGGGGTCTTTAGGACACATTTTACTAATTAAAGGAGTCACACTGAGTTACTTGGAAAAATGAGCACAAAGCAAATAGAGCCCAGC
Source organism: Mchenga conophoros (assembly GCF_057382185.1). NCBI lineage: Eukaryota > Metazoa > Chordata > Actinopteri > Cichliformes > Cichlidae > Mchenga > Mchenga conophoros. The sequence goes on along the minus strand of NC_140527.1, from coordinate 13,208,831 downwards.
GTCTCTGAAACGAGAGACTGGTGACAGTGTAAGTCATCTGATCAAACCTTTAGCTCAGTCACACAGACAGTTTTATCACACCGGTGGCCAGCGATGTTACGCAATGCTGCTTGAGTTATTCAGAGATTAAAGATTTTAGTGTTGGTGCTGCAGAGTGATTGTGTGGAGCTATTTTTATAGTTTTATAAATTGGATCAGTTTCAGGTGGATTGCAATTATTGGTCAAATCAAAAAGTATCTTCTTGTTATGTGTAGTATAATAGTTGAATGACATGTTGATGTCAGAATTTTACTGAAGTTGAATTTTTCTTTGCTGCATATTTACCAAAGAACTCTGTGTGTTCCTCCGAGGTTTGTTTTTGGGGCAAGTCTGAACTTCCTGTGAAAAAGACGGTCAGTATGGAGGTGATGTGCACAGTAATATTGTGTTAATACACAGTAGTGCACTGTTAGCATGTGATTGGTGATCTGTAGGGAAAAGAAAGGAAGTCCGGTGATGAGGAGTAAAACTGACATAGATGTCATGTGTAGTCATCAGCGCATAATGTTTCATACTGAATACGATCAGCTAAAAGATTTTTAAACAGATCTCATGTATAACTTAGCTATTTCACTTTGTGTTTATCTGGCCTTTATGTGCTGCACTTTATCTCAGAGAGATAAGCTCAATTGACCAAGTCAATGTGAAAAGATGAGTTTGACATTTTCAACACAAGCAGAGGGTCAACATATTCTGTTACCTCTTAGTTGTAGGTTTAATTTATGAACTGGATGTACCTTACATATATTCAAAATGATTAAACGCATCATTTTAATGAGTTTTAGATGTTCTTTCTTCTGCTCTCTCGTTCTGTACTTTAAAATCCTGTTTATGTTGAAAATGGCACATCCACAGAGTCATAACATGAAATGTTGCCTTCCATGCGGACTGTATGTGTGTTGCACACTAACGTCCTCTTGTACATTTGTTTGTGTGTTTCTTATATTAAGAAAAGTGAGTTTTACAAGTTTATAATTAAACGTCCTGCTAACAAACTTTCCACAGACTGCAGTTAAAAGCTTTGGCGTTTCGCTCTGAAGTCAGATTAAAATTATAACAGGATTTATTGTTTTTAAAACCCTGACATGTAAATATGTGTAAATATGTTCGCTGCCATTCCACATGACAGGGAGCCAGAAATTTCTTATTGTACATAAATAAAAGCTTTTAATCACACTGCTCTCCTTTTCTGAATCGGCTCTTCTCAGAATAATGTGACATTCATGTGACAGCTCGTCTACTTAGAGATAGGGGCCTGCTGTCAGATAAATACTCCGTGATGTCGACACGTGCTACGAGAGCTGATTTTCATGTCATATCTGAGGCCTAAAGCGAAGACTCTGGCTTCAGTAGAATTGCAGACAGACGTTGACTTTCTGCCTGCAGTCGGCTGATAAGAACCTGGAGCTCTAAAGTCACTCTCATAACTACAGTGAAAGCTGTTTATTTTCACCTCAACTTCCCTCTAAGGGCTCACAACACCCACTAGAGGGCAGCATCTAGCAACACAACTCAATGAAGCGGCTATTCGCACAAGTTTTCCCACGATGCACTGAGTGTTTCTTCTTAATCTGTGGCTCTCTTCCATAGCGTGCCTTTGCCCCATCCCTGATACTGGGACTGGTTTCTTTCTGCTAAAAACAGTTTTTCCTTTCTGCTCTCATCAAAGGTTGATTGGTCGAGTTTTCTTTGTATTACTAACTTGCAGTATAAAGTCCCTTGAGGCAACTGTTGTTGTGATTTGGCGCTGTATAAATAATATAAAATGAATAAATTAAATTGAAACTCTGTAGTCAATTTGTAACAGTAAGAAGGCTTATTTTTAGTCATTTACACATTTTTCATATAACAGTTTAATAATGAACACTGTTAATGTAAATCGTTCTTCTTTGGAACTTCAAGCAGAGTTTCTATTGCAGCAGGTCCTCCTTAAGAAAAAGAAAAACCGCCTAATAATGAAAACAGCTGCGTGTTGGTGTCATTTAGGGTGGTACATCGCCATGTTGTGGAATAAACTGTAATCAACCTTTGTAAATACTGCATATCCCAGCAAATACTGCATTAACGTTATGCTGCAAGAACTCTGCAAGTATAACTTTATTTTTTTTTTATAATTATTATTATGGAAAATCTTCTGGTTAGCAGATAAACAATACTGTGCACAGTTTATGGTTTTTGACTTGACCAGTAATATTCATGCAGTGTTGCTTTGATTGTGGCACAGATGCTCATGCATGTAGTTAAAAAAAATATATTATTAGTTTATATTATTAGTTATTATATTTGTCTCACTTCAAGCAATAATGGGTTCATAAATTCTTGCTTTGACCTGGCTGACAGGCAGTGGGGGGAGCAAGAGAATTTTAATAGGGGCTGGCAGCCTGAGATTATTACTGATACAGCACAGAGACACATAAAACAAATCTGTAATATTATTTAAAACATAAAAACAGATTTTCCTTTAATGTGGACTCAGGTCAAGTGGATACAAGCGGACGAGATCGCGGATACAAGCGGCAGAAATGAGCTTCCCCCGAAGGGTGGCTGGCCTCTCCCTTAGAGATAGGGTGAGAAGTTCGGCCATCCGGGAGGAGCTCAGAGTAGAGCAGCTGCTGCTCCACATCGAAAGGAGCCAGCTGAGGTGGTTCGGGCATCTGACAAGGATGCCCCCTGGGCGCCTCCTGGGTGAGGTCTTCCAGGCATGCCCCACCGGGAGGAGGCCCCGGGGCAGACCCAGGACATGCTAGAGAGATTATATCTCTCGGCTGGCCTGGGAACGCCTTGGAGTTCCCCCAGATAAGCTGGAGGAGGTGGCTGGGGAGAGGGAGGTCTGGGCCTCTTTGCTTAGGCTGCTGCCCCCGCGACCCGGCCTCGGATAAAGCGGATGAAGATGGATGGATGGATGGTGGACTCAGGTCTGGTAGGATACAGCACTTAGTTGTTTTGGGTGTTGGTGTTAGTGTGGCAGACGCAAAGTTCAAGGAGAAGAGACGGTTTGTCTGCTTGGCTGACAAATAAAACCGGTGAAACTGTGAGACACACTTTGACTTATTGTGGCTGCAAAATTTTAAATTTTGTGGGTTTTTTTTTTTTTTTTATCCTTCCCTCTCTGTAACTTCTGCCTTCATTTTTAATGCACGTCTCAGGAGTTTGCTGTGGACACTGAGAAGAATAGTAGCACGTGGAACAAAAGGAAAACATTTCTACACTGTGAAGTGTTTGGTCAAACTGAGGCACTCGGTATAAACTGTAGGCAAAAAGTTTCATTTTTAAAGTTATGAACAAACTTTGATGGAGTGACATGAAGCACAGTAAAGTAGCTCTTTTTTATGTTTTTGTGGATGAATTTCTTGGCCCATTTAAAAATCCTGCCTATCCTGCCCACTCCAGCCTAGCAGGGGGCAGTATTGCTCCTACATGTTTAAAAGAATAAAAGAAGAGTCGTAGCAGCCTGCAGTGACGTCATCGCTTCCTGGTTATTATTTACTTTCATTTTATGTCTTTGTGAAGCTGCAGATGATTGTCTCCGTGTAGAGGTGAGTAAGGCCTACGGTTCACTGCTGGGCTCTGACTCTGATTTGCTTCACTCAGAGCGGTGAGTTTGTGACACTCAGAATGAGGAGAAATCTTTTTTTTTCTGCAGGTTTCTGTGCTTCAGCTGACTCTGTGATGTCGCTGTGTGAGAACAAAGTGGAGCTTCCTCCTCCCTCTAAAGCCACTCTGTGTGGAGACGAGATCACCAAAGCTCAGAGGTCAGATGACTTTCTTTACTGCCAGGGACTCTTCTGCATGCTACAGCTCTGCATTTAAATCACTGCACCATCATTTTTATTCACATGTAAAACTGTGTGTGTGAAGCCCAGAGAAGCAGCACAGACCCCACACAGCCCACCGTGAACCTGAACCCAACTGTATGTCCGTGATGAGCGACCAATCAAATGAGCGCTATATTGATTTCCAACAAGGAGCACAGGAAACAAAGTGAGTTTTTGTCAGCATTAAAACTTAACAGTTACGCTGAATATGTGACCTTTGAAACATTTATCAATATTTTATCAGGATACGTCAGAGAAAACAATCTCCTAAACCTGAACTCGTCTGTGTGTCCACGATGAGCAGCAGCTCAAATGAGCGATATATTGATTTCAAACAAGCACCAGTGGAGACAAGGTGAGTTGTTTAAATTTAAATTTATTTAGGCCAAAAATCTATCAAATCTACCTGCCCTTTGTGGAAAAAGTACTTTCTCCTAAACCTAATAACTGGTTGTGCCACCCTTGGCAGCGTAGACTGCAGTCAAGTGTGTGCCAGAAACATGTAAATTTTACAAAGAAAAGGAGGCAAATACTTTTCAAACCACTGTATTTATTTATTATATTATTTTAATCTGTGACAGTTAAACTGAATTTGTGACCTTTGATACATTTCCTATTGTTCCCCGGACCCAGCTGTGTGTCAATGATGAGCGACCAGTCCAATGAGCGACATATTGACTTCAAACAAGGATCACAAGACACAAAGTGAGTTGTTGTCAGCATTAAAACTTAACAATTTATTCTCTATTAAAATGTTTTACAGTTAAGCTGAATGTATGACCTTTGATACATTTACCGATATTTTATCAGGAAACATCGGAGAAAAAAATCTCCTAAACCTGAACCCGTCTGTGTGTCCACGATGAGCAGCAGCTCAAATGAGCGATATATTGATTTCAGCCGAGATACAGAGAACAGTCAGAACCTGCCTGCTAATGAAGGGTAAGGATGGAAAGCTACCAGAAATATTTAACTGGACTTTAGCAAATAAAACATTTTAACCAGGAGTTAATTAACTTCATGCTGTTCATTGTAATTATGTGTTTTCTTGCCCATATGCAGCTGGTTATCCTTCATAAAGAACTGGATCATGGATGCGATCGTGAATTTATTACAAAGATTATTTGTGAAACAGTAAGTCGTTGCATTACATCTTACTAATTATTCATTGTTTTTGTCTCTACAGAGCTGCAAGGAGACGAAGCATGTGGTTGAGAATGTTGTGACTAAAAGAAACCTGAACATAGAGATGTAGTGGTAGCACATCTGTCCACCAAGCCAGACATCAGCTGTTTACAATAACATCTGTCACTCACTGCAGCCAAGGGGCATCTTTTCTTCTTCATTTAACCTTATCTGCTGTTATTCAGGTTACAACAGATACCAGCATCTTCTGAACCTGATTCATCAGCACCCACAACGTGCGATGAATCTGTTCTTCATAACTCCAGCGATGAACTCGACTCTGTTAACGAGGCGTAAGTACTTCAGGATGATAGTGAAAACTGAATACTAGCGCTCATCTTAGTGAAACGTTGAAGTTTCCAGTATAACCAGTCGGAGAACCTAAAGAGGAGCAGTAGGAGGTTGTAGATGACTTGCTTCAGAGAACTTCAGAAGTTTACAGTGAAGGAGGGGGAGTTAGTGCAAGCTGTTAGGACTAGACCCAGCTGAGGATGCTGAAAGCTACAGAAACCTGTTAATTCTTAAAAGCTTCAGCATCACTCACTGCTCACAGTCACTCACATTCACTGTTTGAGACCAAATGTTACTAGATGGACCTTTGCCTTGTGGTTGTTTTTGTGTGAACAGATATGATGGGAGCTAATTTTTCACAATTCTTCCAGATTTGACGAGGAAAGTACAGAGGCTCCAAGTGATCAGCCTGCCCAGCAGCATCAATCACATCCGGACTCAGTCTTTATCTTTATGGTGTGTACAACAACTTCTTTTACATGTGTTTTATTCTCAGTCATCTCCATGCTGCACTTGTGTCTGATGGTCATTGTGATGATTTAAATCTGGTTTCATTAATTGTTATATCCTGTTCAAGCTGCTGGAGGACAACATTATCACTTTTGTGAAAAATGAGCTGAAGAAGATCCAGAAGGTGTTGTTTCCAGATAACTCAGAGAGTCAGATGGAGGAAGAGATGCTGCTGGGGGGCGAGGGTGAAGAACACAAGAACAGAGAGGCATTGGTGAAGCTCGCCCTGCATTTCCTGAGGAAAATGGAACAGAACGGCATGGCTGACTATCTGCAGAACAGTAAGTAAAATGAGCCTGATCAGTAAATGTGACAGATCATTGCAGTCATTTATCAGTGTTTTCATGGATGAGCAGTTGACAGAAATTGCACATTGTACTATATTTGATCTGTTTGGGTGCAATTATTTAAAAATTCAGTTCCTGAACCATATACCGATTCTGTCTTTTATTTAGAAAATTCCTCACTTAGCACATTAGCACTCATCACATTAGCAGTTTTGGTCCTAACCCCCCCCCCAAAAAAAACCCTAATAACTGATTTTTGTGAGTGTAGAAATTCTTAAATAGGGCTGTGCAATATCATATTGTCTATGGTAAATATAAGTTAGTATGTGATATAAGGGTCGCATCATGATATAATTTCTACAGCAATGCAATTTAAGTTCCCTAGTGCATGAGACAAACCCAGGCATGTCTGCAAACTGTCAGCATCTAATAGCAATATAGTACCAAAGAAACAACGCTGCCCAAAAAATAACAAAGGAACAGGTTAATTCAACTTCTGGGGATTGTTTCAACTGCTTTGATGTTCAAGAAATAACAACAGGTGTACTAGAAGGGGAACAATGAGGCAACACCCAAAAGGTGGAGAAACTGACATTTTTCTCTCCTCATCCTTTCTGATGTTTTTTTTTTCACTGGTTTTGGATTTGGCTGGGGTCAGCGTCACTGGTGGTCCATATCCAGACCATTCAGAGACCTCCTATGCACTGAGTGGTCTTAGTTTTTTCACTAACTATGGCTGCCCATCTCTGAACCTGGTCTCAGTTTTTAGTTTACTTCCTGTTAAAAGTGAGTTTTTCCTTCCTACAGTCACCAAGTTGTTGCTCAAGGGGGCCGTTTGATTGTTGGAGTTTTCTCTGTATTATTGTAGGGTCTTTACCTTACAGTATAAAACAGGGGTGGGCAACTCCAGGCCTCGAGGGCCGGTGTCCTGCAGGTTTTAGATGTGTCCTTGATCCAACACAGCTGAATCAAATGGCTAAATTACCTCTTCAACATGTCTTGTAGTTCTCCAGAGGCCTAGTAATGAACTAATCCTTTAATTCAGGTGGGTTGAACCAGGGTGATATCTAAAACCTGCAGGACACTAGCCCTCGAGGCCTGGATTTGCCCACCCCTGGTATAAAATATAAAGCGCCTTGAGGTGACTACTGTTGTGTTTGGCACTGTATAAATAAAATTAAACTGCTTGGCGGGACATGGGCCCCCTGGCACTGTTGGGCCCCTGCTGCGGGGTGGATGGCACTTGGGTCTCGGGTCTGTGTGCCTGGAGCTCAGACTGCTCTGGTGGAGCCTGCGGGGCTCTCCTCTGCTCTTCTCTGAGTAGGGGTTGCGGTTGTCCCTGCAATGGCCGTCCTCGGGCTCAGGCTCTCTCTCCCTCTCCTTCTGTTAACTTTTTGACAGTTTCTCTTTCTTGTTATGTAAAATATGTTTCATAATGTGATATTATTGTGCAGTTCCTAAAGAATTACCAGTTTTAGTTACTTTAGGTGTTGTTAAAATAAAGTATTTAGCAGTTGTTTTATACTGAAATTTCCAGTGAAAACACTACCTGAGCTACATTTATGCTTACGTGTCACTACTATTGCGCTGCTGCTGCTGGTACCTTGTTTCAGTAGATTTAGACTTCAAATTAGGTGGTCTATAATTGGTTACAGTAACACATTAAAAAAGAAGGATATGAAATGTCCTTTATTTACTTGCACTTATAAATTGCGCTGCCTGCAAGGATCAATAAAATGCTCAGTATCTTTTTTTAAGGAGTTTTGTCACATGACACCATGCAGAGGTTGCTCAAGTGTCATCCACCACATTGGACTTGAATCACAGTTGCTATGGAAAAATGTGAAAATAACCTAGGTTACACTCTCATTCCCAAAATAGGAACTGAACATTTTAGATTAAATGAGAATCTCTTCTAAGTGTATCCAATAACACTAAACGAACAAGAAATTATACTACACTGTTTTTTTTGGGGGTTTTTTTCAAATTCGTTTTTTTTTTTTACTTTAATTCTTAAATTACTGGTTCATTTACTCTTTTATTGATAACAAGAGAAGAACCATAACAGCATATTCTGTTGTACTTCATTATATTTCTGCTACCTTCTGAATTCTTCTGCCATTATTATCCCAAGATGGGAAAATAACAGCACCTACTGTTCACAAGGCATATACAGTACTGTTACAACTGTAAACTTTGTTTGTGCTTTTATTTGGTAGATTTTTGCTCACTGATGCAATTTCTGTCCATTTAGAACTTTTTGCTCCACAATGTCAACGTAAACTTAAAAGTAATCTGAAGAAGAAGTCCCAGTGTGTGTTTGAGGGGATCGCTAAAGCAGGAAACCCAACCCTTCTGAATCAGATCTACACTGAGCTCTACATCACAGAGGGAGGGACTGCAGAAGTCAATAATGAACATGAGGTCAGACAGCTCGCAACAGCATCCAGGAAGCCAGACAGATCAGAAACAACAATCAGACGAGAAGACATCTTTAAAAAGTCACCTGGAAGAGATGAACCAATCAGAACAGTGCTGACAAAAGGAGTGGCTGGCATTGGGAAAACAGTCTTAATTCAAAAGTTTACGCTAGACTGGGCTGAAGAACAAGCTAACCAGGACATCCAGTTTACATTTCCATTTACATTCAGAGAGCTGAATGTGTTGAAAGAGAAAAAGTTCAGCTTGGTGGGACTTGTTCATCACTTCTTTACTGAAACCAAAAAAGCAGGAATTTACTGGTTTGAACACTTCCAAGTTGTGTTCATCTTGGATGGTCTGGATGAGTGTCGACTTCCTCTGGACTTCCACCGCAGTGAAACTCTAACTGATATTACACAGTCCGCCTCAGTGGGTGTGCTTCTTACAAACCTCATCAGGGGGAAACTGCTTCCCTCCGCTCATGTCTGGATAACCACACGGCCTGCAGCAGCCAGTCAGATTCCTCCTGAGTTTGTTCAGATGGTGACAGAAGTCAGAGGGTTCACCGATGAACAGAAGGAGTACTACTTCAGGAAGAGATTCAGAGATGAGGAACAGGCCAGCAGGATCATCTCCCACATCAAATCATCACGAAGCCTCCACATCATGTGCCATATCCCAGTCTTCTGCTGGATCACTGCTACTGTTCTGGAGAATATGTTGAAAACCAGAGAGGGAGGAATATTACCTAAGACTCTGACTGAGATGTACATCTATTTCCTGGTGGTTCAGTCCAAAGTAAGGAAGATCAAGTATGATGGTGGTGCTGAGACAGATTGTCACTGGGGTCCAGAAAGCAAGAAGATGATTGAATCTCTGGGAAAACTGGCTTTTGACCAGCTAGAGAAAGGAAACCTGATCTTTTATGAATCAGACCTGACGGAGTGTGGCATTGATATTAGAGCAGCCTCAGTGTGCTCAGGAGTGTTCACACAGATCTTTAAAGAGGAAAAGGGGCTATATCAGAACCCAGTGTTCTGCTTCATCCATCTGAGCGTTCAGGAGTTTCTGGCTGCTCTTCATGTCCATCTGGCCTTCATCAACTCTGGAGTCAGCGTGCTACCAGAGGAACAAACAGCATCTCAGACATCTGAAACGCCTAAAAATAAGATTGTAAAAACAGACTTCTACCAACGTGCTGTGGACAATGCTTTGCAGAGTCCAAATGGACACCTGGACTTGTTCCTCCGCTTCCTCCTGGGTCTTTCATTGCAGTCAAATCAGGATCTTCTAAAAGGCCTGCAGACACAGACAGAAAGCAGTTCAGAAACCAATCAAAAAACAGTCCAGTACATTAAGATGAAGATAAGTGAGAATCTGTCTGCAGAAAAAAGCATCAATCTGTTCCACTGTCTCAATGAACTGAATGACCGTTCTCTAGTGGAGGAGATCCAACAGTCCCTGAGTTCAAGAACCCTCTCTGTGGATAAACTGTCTACTGCCCAGTGGTCAGCTCTGGTCTTCATCTTACTGTCATCAGAAAATGATCTGGATGAGTTTGTCCTGAAGAAATACTCTGCTTCGGAGGAGGCTCTTCTGAGGCTGCTGCCAGTGATCAAAGCCTCCAAAAAAGCCATGTAAGTACACAGACAGGTACACATTTATTGAAAACAGGAAAGCAGCATTTCTTTTGTTTCAGTATTTAAAAATCTGTTTGTTTGTTTTTTCACATTCTGTTTTTAGACTGACTGACTGTAACCTCTCAAAGACAAGCTGTGAAGCTCTGACTTCAGTTCTCAGTAACCCAGTCTCTAGTCTGCTTGAGCTAGACCTGAGTAACAACACACTGCAGAATTCTGGGGTGAAAGCACTTTCTGTTGAACTGGGGAGCCCACACTGGAAACTGGAGACTCTAAGGTATGAATAAATAATATAAATAACTGATATGGTCAGATCAGACATGTAACAATCTTTAACCTGTGAAAAAACAGGTTATGGAATCACAATGAGTGTCATGTGTCCTCCCTCTTTCATCCCTAACTAAGCACCATCCTTTACAAATTTTTCAGCTCGGGATACTGAAAATAGAAAATGAAAATAAATTGGACTTGTGTTGTTTTCTTGTTCGGCAGACTGTCAGGCTGTCAGATTACAGAGGATGGCTGTAGGTATCTTGTCTCAGCTCTCAACTCTAACCTTACCCACTTGAAAGAACTGGACTTGAGCTACAATAATCCAGGGGACTCAGGAGTACAACTGTTGTCAGATGGACTAGAGCATTCGTTACGAAAGTTAGAAACTCTGAGGTCAGTTCTTATGATTATTTTTAATTTTTCTCTTTTTGGTATCTTTGTTTCCTTTTTGAGGATTTTCAGTGTGTGCAAAAAACTCTGCTCTTTACATATTCAATTCAATTTTATTTATATAGCGCCAAATCACAACAGCAGTCGCCTCAAGGCACTTTATATTGTACAGTAGATACAGAGGAAAAACCCAACAATCATATGACCCCCTATGAGCAAGCACTCTGGCGACAGTGGAAAGGAAAAACTCCCTTTTAACAGGAAGAAACCTCCAGCAGAACCATGCTCAGGGAGGGGCGGGGTCATCTGCTGCCACTGGTTGGGGTGAGAGAAGGAAGACATGATGAAATACATGCTGTGGAAGAGAGACAGAGGTTAATAACAGATATGATTCAATGCCGAGAGGTCTATTAACACATAGTGAGTGAGAAAGGTGACTGGAAAGGAAAACTCAGTGCATCATGGGAATCCCCCAGCAGCCTACGTCTATTGCAGCATAACTATGGGAGGATTCAGGGTCACCTGATCCAGCCCTAACTATATGCTTTAGCAAAAAGGAAAGTTTGAAGCCTAATCTTAAAAGTAGAGATCGTGTCTGTCTCCCGAATCCAAATTGGAAGCTGGTTCCACAGAAGAGGGGCCTGAAAACTGAAGGCTCTCCCTCCCGTTCTACTTTTAAATACTTTAGGAACAACAAGTAAGCCTGCAGTGTGAGAGCAAAGTGCTCTAATAGGGTAATATGGTACTACAAGGTCATTACGATAAGATGGGACCTGATTATTTAAGACCTTGTATGTGAGGAGCAGGATTTTGAATTCAATTCTGGATTTAACAGGAAGCCAATGAAGGGAAGCCAAAACAGGAGAAATCTGCTCTCTCTTTCTAGTCCCTGTCAGTACTCTTGCTGCAGCATTTTGGATTAACTGAAGGCTTTTCAGGGAGTTTTTTGGACATCCTGATAATAATGAATTGCAGTAGTCCAGCCTAGAAGTAATAAATGCATGAACTATTTTTTCAGCATCACCCTGAGACAGGATATTTCTAACTCTCGAGATGTTGTGCAAATGGAAGAAAGCAGTCTTACATATTTGTTTAATATGTGTATTGAAGGACATGTCTTGGTCAAAAACGACCCCAAGGTTCCTCACAGTGTTACTGGAGGCCAAGGTAATGCCATCTAGAGTAAGAATCTGGTTAGATATCACATTTTTAAGATTTTCAGGGCCAAGTAAAATGACCTCAGTTTTATCTGAATTAAGAAGCAGAAAGTTAGCGGCCATCCAGGTCTTTATGTCTTTAAGACATTCCCGCAGTTTAACTAATTGGTGTGTGTTATCTGACTTCATGGACAGATAGAGCTGGGTGTCATCAGCATAGCAGTGAAAATGTATGCTATGACTTCTGATGATGCTGCCTAAGGGAAGCATGTATAATGTAAACAGAATTGGTCCTAGCACTGAACCCTGTGGAACTCCATAACTGACCTTAGTGTGTGAAGAGGACTCTCCATTTACATGCACAAATTGGAGTCTATTAGATAGATATGATACAAACCACTGCAGCGCAGTACCTGAAATACCTACAGTGTGCTCTAATCGTGCTAATAGAATATTATGCTCAACAGTATCGAACGCTGCGCTGAGGTCTAGCAGGACAAGCGGAGAGATGAGTCCACTGTCAGAGGCCATAAGAAGATCATTTGTAACCTTCACTAAAGCTGTTTCTGTGCTGTGATGAGCTCTGAAACCTGATTGAAACTCTTCAAATAAGCCATTCCTCTGCAGATGATGTTAGCTGTTTGACAACTACTCTTTCGAGGATTTTTGATATGAAAGGAAGGTTGGAGATTGGCCTATAATTAGCTAAGACTGCTGGGTCTAGAGATGGCTTTTTAAGTAAGGGTTTAACTACTGCCAGCTTGAAGGCCTGTGGTACATAGCCGATTATTAGAGATGAGTTGATCATATTTAGGATTGAAGAATTAATTAATGGCAGGACTTCTTTGAGCAATTTTGTAGGAATGGGGGTCTAAAAGACATGTTGATGGTTTGGAGGAAGTAATTATTGAAGTTAACTCAGAAAGATCAATTGGAGAAAAATAGTCTAACTTAACATCAATGGTACTAAGAGTAGCTGTAGATAATATTACATCTGCGGGATGATTATTGGTAATTTTTTCTCTAATGATAAAAATTTTATTTGTGAAGAAGTTCATGAAGTCATTACTAGTTAATGTTAAAGGGATGGTTGGCTCAACTTTTTGTTTTTGGAGCTCTGACTTTTTGTCAGCCTGGCTACAGAGCTGAAGAGAAACCTGGGGTTGTTCTTATTTTCTTCAATCAGTGATGAATAGTAAAATGTTCTGGCTTTGCGGAGGGCTTTCATATAAAGCAACAAACTATTTCTCCAGGCTAAATGATGATCCTTTAAATTTGTGACACGCCATTTCCTCTCTAGCTTACGAGTTATCTGCTTTAGGCTACGTGTTTGGGAACTATACCACAGAGTCAGGTACTTCTGATTTGAGATCTTAGTTTTCACAGGAGCTACAGTATCCAGAGTCGTACGTAGTGAGGAGGTAAAATTATTAACAAGATAATCGACCTCTGTTGGAGTAGCGTTCAGGTAGCTGCTCTGCTCTGTATTGGTACAGGGCATTGAAGATGATAACTGTAGGTGGATTATATTCTTAAACTTAGTTACAGCACTTTCAGAAAGACATCTACTGTGATAAAGTCTACTCTCCACTGCTGTGTAATCAATTATTGTAAATGTAAATGTTATCAGGAAATGATCAGACAGGAGAGGGTTTTCAGGAAACACTGTTAAATGTTCAGTTTCTATGCCATATGTTAAAACAAGATCTAGAGTGTGATTAAAGTGGTGGGTGGGTTCTTTTACATTTTGAGAGAAGCCAATTGAGTCTAATAACAGATTAAATGCCATGTTGAGGCTGTCACTTTTAGCATCTACATGATTGTTAAAATCACCCACAATAATTATGCTATCTGAGCTGAGCACTAAATCAGATAAAAAGTCTGAGAAATCAGACAAACTCTGTGTAAGGTCCAGGTGGACGATAGATGATAACAAGTAAGACTGGTTTCTGAGGTTTACAGCTGGGGTGGACAAGGCTAAGCATCAGGCTTTCAAATGAATTAAAAGTCTGTCTCAGTCTTTCGTTGATTGATAGGCTGGTGTGAAAAATTGCTGCCATACCGCCCCCTCTGCCTGTGCTTCGAGATTTCTGGTAGTTAGAATGACTCGGGGGTGTTGATTCATTTAAACTAACATAATCATCCTGCTGCAACCAGGTTTCTGTAAGGCAGAGTAAATCGATTTGCTGATCAATTATTAAGTCATGTACTAACAGGGACTTGGAGGAGAGAGACCTAATATTTAATAATCCACATTTCACTGTTTTACTCTTTGTTTCAGATGTGGATACTGTATTGTTCTTTCTTTGTGATTTTTTTATGTTTAAGTTGTTTATTGCTGGTTTTTAGTTTTTCGTCTGTTTGGGAGCTGACACAGTCTCAATGGAAATGGGGTTTTAGGGGGGTAACAGGAGGAGAGAAGCTGCAGAGAGGCGTGTAAGACTGCAACTCTGCTTCCTGGTCCCAACTCTGGATAGTCATATTTTGGGGGGTTTAATAAATTTGTCCATATTTCTAGAAATGAGAACTGCTCCATCCAAAGTGGGATTAATGCCGTCTCTCCTAACAAGACCAGGTTTCCTCCAGAAGGTCTGCCAATTATCTATGAAGCCCACATCGTTTCTGGGACACCACTCAGACAGCCAGCAATTTAAGGAGAACATACGGCTAAACATGTCACTCCTGGTCTGATTGGGGAGGGGGAGTCTGACATTGCCACAGATTTTCATATAGCCACAGATTTATTGAAGGGGGGATGCCTTACAATATAAAGTGACTTGAGAACACTGTTGTTGTGATATGATGCTGTATAAATAAAACTGAATTAAATTGAATGTTGTGACTTTGAGGACTAGCTGTGGGAGTAAAACAGCACAGCAGAAAACTTTATCGATCCTTTAAAAGCAGATACAAGTACCAACATTTTTATATTTGGCCATCTGGAGCCATTTGAGTTACTTCATGATTGCTAATGGCATATAGAGCACTTAACCACAGTATACATGCTTGCATAAATCAAATATATTTATTCAATTTATGGGTACATGGTTTTCTTAATTCAGTTATTTATACAAGATATTATCTAAAAATTCTCTCAGTGCCTTTTAAATCACAAGGTATGAATTCTGAACTAGTGCTGTCCCCTGAAAAGTTCAGCTTACTGTGCTTTACCCTTACCTAATTTGATCCTGTGTAAATTGTCTGGGATGTGATTTCAACAAAACATCTACCTGTATTTGTACATCACTATGACCCTCATAGAAAATTATGGGAAAAAATGTATTGTACAGTAGAGTTTGTAAATAATCTGAGCCTATTATTTACAAATAATCTGAGACTTTTAAAGTATCTGTATAAAAATGTATGATTTGACAGTAAGATAACTTAAAAGCCAATTTTGTTTTCTAATATGTTGCGCCAGACCCTAAACACTGCTCAAAATCTACTAAGGGATTCATGCAGAGGAACAAGTACAATGTTCTGGAATGGCCATCTCAGTCCCCAGACCTGAATATTATTGAAAATCTATGGTGTGACTGTCCATGCTCGGAAACCATCAAACCTGACTGAACTGGATATGTTTTGTAAAGACGAAAGGTCCAAAATACCTTCAACCAGAATCCAGACTCTCATTGGAAGCTATAAGAAGTGTTTGGAGGCATTATTTCTGCAAAAGGAGGATCTACTAAATATTGATGTAATTTTTCTGTTGGGGTGCCCAAATTTATGCACCTGCCTAATTTAGTTTAAGTAACTATTGCACACTATTGCTGATCCAAACAACCAATGATTTATGAAGGAAAAACATGAAAATTATCAGGAGTGCCCAAACTTTTGCATACCACTGTAGTTGATAAGATTTTATGCTCATTTTTAGATTATTTGTTTATTCAAACCAATCATTGTGTCCTATTCATTATTGTCTTTTCAGACTGAGTGTCTGCAACCTGTCAGAAAAAAGCTGTGAAGCTCTTTCTCCAGCTCTCTCCTGCCAGTCATCGAGTCTGAGAGAGCTGGACCTGAATAACAACAACCTGAAGGATACAGGAGTGAAGGCACTGTCCACTGGACTGGAAAGTCAACACTGCAAACTGGAAACTCTCAGGTTAAGATTAGCCTCTGCAATCAGTATTTACACTGTGAATTAAGATGACTGTTTCTCTGCTTACATTGTTATATTATAATATTTATTTTTATTACGTTTTCTATTGGGACACCTGATTATTGGTTGAAGTTAATGGTCTGGATTATAATTAAAGAAACAAAATGTGATGATAATAATCAGCTTAATTAAATGATAGATCACAGTACGTCAGCGTTTTGTTGCTTTAGTACTACTCTCCACTGCTGTGTAATCAATTATTGTAAATGTAAATGTTATCAGGAAATGATCAGACAGGAGAGGGTTTTCAGGAAACACTGTTAAATGTTCAGTTTCTATGCCATATGTTAAAACAAGATCTAGAGTGTGATTAAAGTGGTGGGTGGGTTCTTTTACATTTTGAGAGAAGCCAATTGAGTCTAATAACAGATTAAATGCCATGTTGAGGCTGTCACTTTTAGCATCTACATGATTGTTAAAATCACCCACAATAATTATGCTATCTGAGCTGAGCACTAAATCAGATAAAAAGTCTGAGAAATCAGACAGAAACTCTGTGTAAGGTCCAGGTGGACGATAGATGATAACAAGTAAGACTGGTTTCTGAGGTTTACAGCTGGGGTGGACAAGGCTAAGCATCAGGCTTTCAAATGAATTAAAAGTCTGTCTCAGTCTTTCGTTGATTGATAGGCTGGTGTGAAAAATTGCTGCCATACCGCCCCCTCTGCCTGTGCTTCGAGATTTCTGGTAGTTAGAATGACTCGGGGGTGTTGATTCATTTAAACTAACATAATCATCCTGCTGCAACCAGGTTTCTGTAAGGCAGAGTAAATCGATTTGCTGATCAATTATTAAGTCATGTACTAACAGGGACTTGGAGGAGAGAGACCTAATATTTAATAATCCACATTTCACTGTTTTACTCTTTGTTTCAGATGTGGATACTGTATTGTTCTTTCTTTGTGATTTTTTTATGTTTAAGTTGTTTATTGCTGGTTTTTAGTTTTTCGTCTGTTTGGGAGCTGACACAGTCTCAATGGAAATGGGGTTTTAGGGGGGTAACAGGAGGAGAGAAGCTGCAGAGAGGCGTGTAAGACTGCAACTCTGCTTCCTGGTCCCAACTCTGGATAGTCATATTTTGGGGGGTTTAATAAATTTGTCCATATTTCTAGAAATGAGAACTGCTCCATCCAAAGTGGGATTAATGCCGTCTCTCCTAACAAGACCAGGTTTCCTCCAGAAGGTCTGCCAATTATCTATGAAGCCCACATCGTTTCTGGGACACCACTCAGACAGCCAGCAATTTAAGGAGAACATACGGCTAAACATGTCACTCCTGGTCTGATTGGGGAGGGGGAGTCTGACATTGCCACAGATTTTCATATAGCCACAGATTTATTGAAGGGGGGATGCCTTACAATATAAAGTGACTTGAGAACACTGTTGTTGTGATATGATGCTGTATAAATAAAACTGAATTAAATTGAATGTTGTGACTTTGAGGACTAGCTGTGGGAGTAAAACAGCACAGCAGAAAACTTTATCGATCCTTTAAAAGCAGATACAAGTACCAACATTTTTATATTTGGCCATCTGGAGCCATTTGAGTTACTTCATGATTGCTAATGGCATATAGAGCACTTAACCACAGTATACATGCTTGCATAAATCAAATATATTTATTCAATTTATGGGTACATGGTTTTCTTAATTCAGTTATTTATACAAGATATTATCTAAAAATTCTCTCAGTGCCTTTTAAATCACAAGGTATGAATTCTGAACTAGTGCTGTCCCCTGAAAAGTTCAGCTTACTGTGCTTTACCCTTACCTAATTTGATCCTGTGTAAATTGTCTGGGATGTGATTTCAACAAAACATCTACCTGTATTTGTACATCACTATGACCCTCATAGAAAATTATGGGAAAAAATGTATTGTACAGTAGAGTTTGTAAATAATCTGAGCCTATTATTTACAAATAATCTGAGACTTTTAAAGTATCTGTATAAAAATGTATGATTTGACAGTAAGATAACTTAAAAGCCAATTTTGTTTTCTAATATGTTGCGCCAGACCCTAAACACTGCTCAAAATCTACTAAGGGATTCATGCAGAGGAACAAGTACAATGTTCTGGAATGGCCATCTCAGTCCCCAGACCTGAATATTATTGAAAATCTATGGTGTGACTGTCCATGCTCGGAAACCATCAAACCTGACTGAACTGGATATGTTTTGTAAAGACGAAAGGTCCAAAATACCTTCAACCAGAATCCAGACTCTCATTGGAAGCTATAAGAAGTGTTTGGAGGCATTATTTCTGCAAAAGGAGGATCTACTAAATATTGATGTAATTTTTCTGTTGGGGTGCCCAAATTTATGCACCTGCCTAATTTAGTTTAAGTAACTATTGCACACTATTGCTGATCCAAACAACCAATGATTTATGAAGGAAAAACATGAAAATTATCAGGAGTGCCCAAACTTTTGCATACCACTGTAGTTGATAAGATTTTATGCTCATTTTTAGATTATTTGTTTATTCAAACCAATCATTGTGTCCTATTCATTATTGTCTTTTCAGACTGAGTGTCTGCAACCTGTCAGAAAAAAGCTGT
The DNA here is from genome assembly GCF_057382185.1 of Mchenga conophoros. NCBI lineage: Eukaryota > Metazoa > Chordata > Actinopteri > Cichliformes > Cichlidae > Mchenga > Mchenga conophoros. The sequence goes on along the minus strand of NC_140527.1, from coordinate 13,190,101 downwards.
GAAGCTCTTTCTCCAGCTCTCTCCTGCCAGTCATCGAGTCTGAGAGAGCTGGACCTGAATAACAACAACCTGAAGGATACAGGAGTGAAGGCACTGTCCACTGGACTGGAAAGTCAACACTGCAAACTGGAAACTCTCAGGTTAAGATTAGCCTCTGCAATCAGTATTTACACTGTGAATTAAGATGACTGTTTCTCTGCTTACATTGTTATATTATAATATTTATTTTTATTACGTTTTCTATTGGGACACCTGATTATTGGTTGAAGTTAATGGTCTGGATTATAATTAAAGAAACAAAATGTGATGATAATAATCAGCTTAATTAAATGATAGATCACAGTACGTCAGCGTTTTGTTGCTTTAGTAGCTTATCCAGCCTCATTTTGTGTGCCTCCAGGCTTTCGGGCTGCTTGATCACAAAGGATGGCTGTGCTTCTCTGGCCTCAGCTCTGAACTCCAACACCTCTCATCTGAAAGTGCTGGACTTGAGTTACAATCATCCAGAGGATGCAGGAGTAGAGCTTCAGACTGGAGTAAAGGATCAACGCTGGAAACTGGAAAACCTAAGGTCGATGAGATGACATTATTGTTAATGACTGAGCACAATGGGTGTTGATACACTGGATGTAATTTCTGTTTTTGCATGTTGAAAGATATGGTGCTGATATTTGTCATTTCAGGGTGGAACCTGCTGGAGCAGAGTGGTTGAAACCAGGATTGAAGAAGTGTAAGTGTTTTGTTTTTTTAATTCATAAAGATAAAACAGTAAATATTAAGCTGTCTTTATATTTTGGTGTCATTCTCTTAAGATTATCACTGATATTGTGAAGTGTTAAAGGAACAGCTGGTAGATTAACTCCAGCTGCATTGTCTCTTTTCTTGACAGATCTCTCTAAACTTACAGTCAACACAAATACAATAAACAAAAATCTCAAACTGTCTATGAATAACATGAAGGTGACACATACGAGAAACAACTTCATATATCCCCATCATGCTGACAGATTTGTTGACTGGTGTCAGCTGCTGTGTAAAGATGTTTTACATGGTCGGTGTTACTGGGAGGTGGAGTGGACAGGTGAGGTTGACATATCAGTAAGTTACAGAGGAATTGCAAGGAAAGGAGAACGAAAAAACTGCAGATTTGGAGAGAATCCTCAGTCCTGGAGTCTGGACTGCTCTAATGCCCGCGGCTACACTGTGTATCACAATCAGAGAATATCAGTCATTCACCCCTCATCCTCCTTGTCCCCTTCCTGTGGCCCTAAGCGAGTAGCAGTGTATGTGGACTGTCCTGCTGGCACTCTGTCCTTCTACAATGTCTCCAGTGACTCTCTGATCCACCTCCACACCTTCAACACCACATTCACTGAACCTCTTTATCCTGGCTTTGGAGTCTGGCACCATTCATGTGGTTCCTCAGTGCGTCTGTGTTCTGTGCAGGTAGAAGTATCTCCTTCTGTTAGATAAGCTGTGTAACTGCAGATGCACAGACAAATCTGCAGGCTCTCATGGACTCAGAATCACGTTTAACGTCTACATGAGGGATTTCTTAAGAATTTAAAGATTGTGTCTCATTATTGCAGTGATTCTGTAACTGCTGAGTGTCTTTAGTGTCTTATGTGAACAATTCTGACCTGCCTGGTTGTTTAAAGATAGATGTCTTTCATGTTCACTCTCACTTTTTGTTTGAATATTTGGAGCATCTGTGTATGTTTTATAGTTTCACTTTTTTTTTTCTCTGAAATGAGACAAAATCAAAAACGTAAACTTTGAAGACCAAATGAAACTTTAAACGTTTATTTTACAACACTAGTTTATGTACATAGTATACATGCAGTATTATATAATTGATATAGAAGGGTGTGTTGTAGATATGTATAAATCATTTTATTTAGTATTAGAGGGGAAAAAACAACTCTTGAAATACACCTTCTGTCTTTGTGCTGTCTTGTTAGCACAACTGGTATTAGAAACAGACGACTCTGGAACGTATGTCGTTTTGTATTCAACACAAAGTGGGTTTCCTTGCCACCAGCAAGCTTCAAACAGTTGTTCACTGGTGTTACGGCCTTAGCTGGGCCTCCTCCTGAAGGTGCCTGTGTGGGCGTGTCACACTACCTCTTCTGCCTGAGGTGCCACCTTTCCCTTTTACACAGCTGACTCACGTCAGTAATTAAGGAGATTTAAGCCCAGGGAAAGGTGAGCTCTGGGCCAGAGTGCCGTTGCAGCTAGTGAGCTGTGCGTGTTTGTAGCTAGTGAGCTGTGTGTGTGTTTGTGAGTGGTTACAGCTAGTGAGCTGTGTTATTGTGGTTTGCAGCTAGTGAGCTGCTCTCCTTCTTTTTGGCTTACGTTTTACTTTATTGACCAATGCCTGAGTTTGGTTTTTCTTAAATGGTGATAGCGGCTTGTCAGTCTCTTTTAGTTGAGTTTGAAAGGGAACTTTAATAAAACTCTTTGATTTAACCCTTTTGCCTCCTTGACTCCTTTTTCTGACCCGGTCACTTTTTGTTACTTTCCCCTCACCGCCTAGACCCCTCAGGGGAACGTAACACTGGCACAAACTGCTCAATCCAGAAAAACTAAAACTTTGTGAAATTCACCTCAAATATAAATGTGTTTGTATGGATTTGAATATTGCAAACAGAAATAATGTCCCAGGTTGAAGCTGAGTTGTTGTTAGCAATAAAAGACTACTTGCATAAATACACTGACATCTCAATGCAATAAAGGTTTCTTTAAAAAAGAAAAAAGTGAGTTAAATCCCTTTTTTTGTTTTTTGTAAATTCAATTGCTTTATTGCAATTATAGGACAAAACTCCAAAAACAAACTTGCAAAAAAACAAGCTGAAACTAAAACTAAACTCTAAGAAACCTGGAGACAAGAGACTAGGAGCACAGAGGGAAACACACACAGCATGAGGGGGCGACGCAACACTGACAGAGAGAAAGACAGGGCTAAAATACACTGAGGGATAACAAGGGAATGGGACACAGGAGGAGAGCACAGCTGGGACTTATCACACTTGATGAGACTTTTTTTTTTTTTTTTTTTTTTTTGCCTGTCCCGTTTGGCTCTTTTGCCATCAGAATTATTGTCTAAAGGCAAAGAAAGATGCCCAACGGATTTACTTTGCCAAATGGACCATCCCAGCCTTGCTGTAATGGTCTATTTGATTCACCTTTTGTTTATTTTATTTTCACTTGCTAAATACGGGACAGACTTGACTGGGGAAAAGAAAGGGGAGAAAGAAAGGGGGAAAGAAAAACAGCGGGGAAGAGGGACGGGGATAAAGGGCAAAAAACAAAAACCAACAAAATAAGCAGACAAAAAAAATACATATAACAATCACCTGGATCACCTGTTGAGAAAGAAAAAAGAAAAGCAGAAGAAAAAAAAGGAGCAACATAATAAACAACATCACGATGATCTATGTGATTATAACAGTAAATATTAAACATCATTGTGCAGCACGTAAGATCGACAGCGCACAGTGTGCTTTGAGGTAGGAGCCACAAAGGGTGTAGTTTGTGTGTGTGAGCACCCATGTGTACACCTGTGAGCATGAGCACGCTTGTATTTAAAAGGTTCCTTCATGTAATGATTTGCTAGAGGGTGTGGGGAGCCACAGCTCCGTCCTCCAGGGCATGAAGCAGGTATGGAGGAAATCAAAACTCCAGACATCCAGAGGCCCTCAGAACATAAGAGACCAAGGAAGATCAACAGAGGGGCAACCGTGCCACTATCCCAGAAAGACCTGAGGAGAGCCCCAGATGAGGGGTCACTCAGCAGCCACGGAGCAGAAGCCAGGGGGGATTGCAGGGGGGATTACATTATATATATATATATATATATATATATATATATATATATATATATATATATACATACACACACACACACACACACACACACACACACACACACACACACACACACACAGTGGGGCAAAAAAGTATTTAGTCAGCCACCGATTGTGCAAGTTCCCCCACCTAAAATGATGACAGAGGTCAGTAATTTGCACCAGAGGTACACTTCAACTGTGAGAGACAGAATGTGAAAAAAAAATCCATGAATCCACATGGTAGGATTTGTAAAGAATTTATTCGTAAATTAGGGTGGAAAATAAGTATTTGGTCAATAACAAAAATACAACTCAATACTTTGTAACATAACCTTTGTTGGCAATAACAGAGGTCAAACGTTTACTATAGGTCTTTACCAGGTTTGCACACACAGTAGCTGGTATTTTGGCCCATTCCTCCATGCAGATCTTCTCGAGAGCAGTGATGTTTTGGGGCTGTCGCCGAGCAACACGGACTTTCAACTCCCGCCACAGATTTTCTATGGGGTTGAGGTCTGGAGACTGGCTAGGCCACTCCAGGACTTTCAAATGCTTCTTACGGAGCCACTCCTTTGTTGCCCGGGCGGTGTGTTTTGGATCATTGTCATGTTGGAAGACCCAGCCTCGTTTCATCTTCAAAGTTCTCACTGATGGAAGGAGGTTTTGGCTCAAAATCTCACGATACATGGCCCCATTCATTCTGTCCTTAACACGGATCAGTCGTCCTGTCCCCTTGGCAGAAAAACAGCCCCATAGCATGATGTTTCCACCCCCATGCTTCACAGTAGGTATGGTGTTCTTGGGATGCAACTCAGTATTCGTCTTCCTCCAAACACAACGAGTTGAGTTTATACCGAAAAGTTCTACTTTGGTTTCATCTGACCACATGACATTCTCCCAATCCTCTGCTGTATCATCCATGCGCTCTCTGGCAAACTTCAGACGGGCCTGGACATGCACTGGCTTCAGCAGCGGAACACGTCTGGCACTGCGGGATTTGATTCCCTGCCGTTGTAGTGTGTTACTGATGGTGACCTTTGTTACTTTGGTCCCAGCTCTCTGCAGGTCATTCACCAGGTCCTCCCGTGTGGTTTTTGGATCTTTGCTCACCGTTCTCATGATCATTTTGACCCCACGGGATGAGATCTTGCGTGGAGCCCCAGATCGAGGGAGATTATCAGTGGTCTTGTATGTCTTCCATTTTCTGATGATTGCTCCCACAGTTGATTTTTTCACACCAAGCTGCTTGCCTATTGTAGATTCACTCTTCCCAGTCTGGTGCAGGTCTACAATACTTTTCCTGGTGTCCTTCGAAAGCTCTTTGGTCTTGGCCATGGCGGAGTTTGGAGTCTGACTGTTTGGGGCTGTGGACAGGTGTCTTTTATACAGATGATGAGTTCAAACAGGTGCCATTCATACAGGTAACGAGTGGGGGACAGAAAAGCTTCTTACAGAAGACGTTACAGGTCTGTGAGAGCCAGAGATTTTCCTTGTTTGAGGTGACCAAATACTTATTTTCCACCCTGATTTACGAATAAATTCTTTACAAATCCTACCATGTGAATTCATGGATTTTTTTTTTCACATTCTGTCTCTCACAGTTGAAGTGTACCTCTGGTGCAAATTACTGACCTCTGTCATCATTTTAAGTGGGGGAACTTGCACAATCGGTGGCTGACTAAATACTTTTTTGCCCCACTGTATATCAGAATCAGAATCAGAATGGGGTTTATTGCCAAATGTTGAGCAGGTTTACAACATTAGGAAATTGCTGCGGTGCTTCAGTGCAAACATAGTGTCATAAATAGCACTTAAATAGACATGGAAAAAAACAAAAGTAGGGATAAGAATTAAAAGTGCTACGTGGAAAGATATGTGCATGAGATATACATGAGATATATACATGAGAATAAGAATTAAGAGTGCTACGTTGAAAGGACCCTTTAGGGGTGCAACGATACAACGATACACAAAATTCACGGTTCGGTTCGGTTCGATACTTTGGTGTCACAGTTCGATATTTTTTCGATACAAAAAAATGTTCATGCCTTTTTAATTTGTCATTTATTAAGTTTATAAATATATATTTTAACTCAAAAGTACAGTTTTTAAATTTAACCCTAACCCTTGTGCATGTTTTTTATTTTGACAGCGAATGCGCACCTGCGGACCACTTATGTGCAGCCCTGGTTATTTAGCTCGTCATATTGTAGCCACAGAAATTCTTTTGTCCATGAAACCATAAAGCTTCACTCTCTTTTTGCCTTATAGTCTGATTTGTCATAACTTCTCCGTTTTGTGGTAAGCTTTTCTTTGGCTGTAACTTCTTCACCCTGACCTGTCTTATTTGGCTCAGCAGAACTGAAATGCTTTTACACACGCACTCACATAAGCTCAGCGATTCTCTGCGCGATCAACCTCTCACATGTTTAAGCTTGCTGCGGGAGATTTCACTTGTCATGTTTGCATAGTAAGCTAACGATTAATAAGACGATGTCAGAGGAATTGGTGCACAAATTATCATCACTCACAGATCAGTGCTGTCGCTCTCTATACACAGTTCGCACGATTGCAAAGTGAAAGCAAAAAACAAGCGCAAATTCAAACACGATTTCAATATGTCACATATTGACAGTGGCTCACCGATGCCAATGACATAATTACCCAGCTACATTTCTGAAAGAATGCAAAAGCATTGACATATATTTTTCCTTCCTACAATAGCCGGACGAGCAGGGCAGAGATAGATTTTGGTAGCCCGACTGTAGAGCTGGGCGATATGAGATTTTTTCATATCACGATATGTTTTTTTCATTTCAGGCGATAACGATATCTATCACGATATAAGCCAAATAACTATATTTGTAAGATTTAAATGTGCTGTTGCTCACAAGTAAAATGTGAAATAATCAGCAGCTTGTTTTTAAATATTTATTTCCCATAATAAGTTCAACAGGGTAGATGTACTTAAGGAACATGAGACTTTTTCAGCTAAATAAAGGCAAATATTGCAAACTACACAAAAGGCAGCCGCTAAAGCGTTTAAGTTTCAAAATAGAACAAATGAAACAGACTAAATTGTCAATTCCACTTAGAAATAAAGTATTAATTCTAAAAATAAATCTTAGTTTGTTTTACAGAAGAACAGACAAAACTGACTAACTTTTGTCAATATCAAATAAACTGAGAACTAAAAGGAAATTCTCAATCTCTCCTTGTTGTATAGCTGAGCTTTTCAAACAGTTGTAACAGTTACTTTAGTCTGACAAAAGCCGAATGATGAATTAGCGCTTCCAGTCAGAGACTGAGGCTACGTCCACACGTACACGGGTGTTTTTGAAAACGGAGATTTTCCGTTTTCGTTTTGAAAAATAATCCCGTCCACACATAAAGGCAGAAATGAAGGAAAACGCTGCTATGAACATGCCAAAGCAGCAGGTGGCGCTAGATTCCTAACCGTGCAGAAATGTTGGCCAATCAGAAGTCTAGAAGCCTCGGTGGGAAAAAGTAAACAAAGCTGGGGCATAGAAGCAGAACCGAGTCGTATGTGTGGAGGGACAGTAACTGTGTGTATATGTAAGCATTTAAACACTGCAGAGAGTAGAATTAACAGTAACAGTATTGTAGAAATTCATTTCACCGAAACAATAACGTGGCGCACAGTGTGACGCATGCACCAGTTTATTGTATTTCCAGACTTGCTTTCGGCACAATTTACAGTGCGCGCTACTCTGTTTTTTGTCAGACTTGAAATAGCCGAAATACCTTCACACTACGGAACTTCTATGGCTCTTCCGTTCGACAATCTCTCCGGCATTGGAACCATCATCTGTTTTCTCTTCGGTCACGCTCGGTTGATTTTTCTAGTCGGCACACTCATTTCCTCCATTATGCGCTGGCTCCATTACCCCCTGGCTGCTTCCCAAACAAACACACGTGCGGCTTGGCACTTGTGCTGTACGTAACAAGTCACGCGACGTGACGCTGCGGCTGTGATTGGTTCGGCTCTGCGCTACTGAATTTGGATCGGCTGACCTTTTTTTTTTTTTTTTTTTTTTTTTTTTTTTAAGAGGACAAGAGCGGCGAGGTCTATCGCGATAGCTTAATTTCTCTATCGAGTAAAAGTTATATCGCGATACATATCGTTATCGTTCTATCGCCCAGCTCGACCTGACTGAAAAAAATCGCTAGCGATATTGCGAGCCCTGTATCTGATTGAGGAATCACTCATCTTTGGAAAAGAGAGTTTATTACAGAGAAATGTCTCTTTCCAAAATAAAAGCTATACTATCCGCTTCTTCTGGGCTATATTCTCAGCAGCATATTAAACATATAAGGAGAATCATGTGCTAACAGCTGTCTAAATGACTCGGCTAAAGTTAGTAGCATGCTTGCTTGTTTTTGTCTGCTTCCACTTGTCTTTGCACTAGGATGATGTAAATGTGCAGTCATATTCATTGTGTTCCCACTAGTGCTTTCAGGTTAATCTCGTTGAAATGACCTTAACGCCACAACACGGCAAATCTCCGTTAACGAGCTACCGCCGATCGCCCCGTGCATGGGGCTAGACGGCCAACACGTTAACAAGCTAACTGCGCTAACACACTAGTTCCCACCCATGTAATTGAGCATTGCATAGCACATCCAACATACTGTTTTACTTTAGTCCATGACTCGCTTACCTTCAGGGTCATACGTCACGTGAAAACCAAAATAATTCCAAACGCCAGATCTGAATGAGGGTGAGAGAGGTCCATGTTGCAAGGAGAGCTTAACTTCTGTCTTGCTAGCTTGCCCTGCGCTCTTCCTTCTGACGATGCTGTCTGTGTTGAGCGCTCAGTGGATCTGCGCTCGACAGTGCAGCCTAGGCGGAGTAGTCGAACGCAGATTCACTGAGCGCTCAACACAGACAGCATCATCAGAAGGAAAGTTGATAAAATAAATTACAAATTTTGTATTGTTCGATACATATGCGTACCGAACCGAAAGCACTGTATCGAACGGTTCAATATCGATACGAATATCGTTGCACCCCTAATATATATGTATATATATGTATATATATATATATACATACATACACACACACACACACACACACACACACACACACATACATACATACATACACACATATATATATATATATATATATATATATATATATATGTGTGTATATATATATATATATGTGTGTATATATATATATTGCTTGACTTGCACCATTTTGTGTGCCTGCAGGCTGTCGGGCTGCTTGATCACAAAAGATGGCTGTGCTTCTCTGGCCTCAGCTCTGAACTCCAACCCCTCTCATCTGAAAGTGCTGGACTTGAGTTACAATCATCCAGAGGATGCAGGAGTGGAGCTTCAGGCTGGAGTAAAGGACCAGCACTGGAAACTGGAAACCCTAAGGTTGGTGAGATGACATTATTGTTAATGACTGAGCAGAATTACGGTGGATGTTGATACACTAGATGTAACGTCTGTTTACATGTTGAACGATATGGTGCTTACACTTGTCATTTCAGGGTGGAACCTGCTGGAGCAAAGTGGTTGAAACCAGGTTTGAAGAAGTGTAAGTGTTTTTTTTTTTATTTATTCATGAAAACCCATTTTAAAAATTCATCTGTCTTTTGATTTTGACATTATCAAGTGTCAAGTGAACAGATGGTAGATTTCTGTTTCAGTTTACACACCACAACGGCCACCATATTTCTAAGTTTTTCAGGGCCGAGTACAATAACCTCAGTTTTATCTGAATTTAGAAGCAGAAAATTAGAGGTCATTCAGATCTTTATGGCTTTAAGACATTCCTGCAGTTTAACTCATTTGTGTGTGTTATCTGGCTTCATGAATAGATAAAGTTGAGTCTCGTCTGCATAGCAGTGAAAATGTATGACTGCCACTGCAGTGTAATACCTACAGCCTGCTCTAATTGCTGTAATAAAACAATCAGAATCACAATATTTTATTAATCCCTAAGGAAATTACACAGTTGCAGTTGCTGCAAGACAACAAGGACAGTAACAGTCTGAACTAAATTAAGTAATACAATTGATCGCAAAGTTACTAAATATAAGCAATAGCTCTAATATATATAAATAGCTCTATAATAAATATTACATAGTTTAAATATATGTGATTGACATTTTTGTTCTAAAGTGTAAAACTTTATTTGTCAATTTCAATGTAGAAAATATGCAAAACGGTCTAACTATTGTACTGTGTACTGTGCATCAGATGGAGGAGTTGTACAGTGAGATATGAGACAGGCAGGAATGATTTCCTGTGTAGTTCAGTGGTGCATTATGGGTAATCTCAGTCCTTCACTGAATGTGCTCCTATGACAGGCCAGCATGTCATGGAGTGGGTGGGAGATATTATCCAGCATTGTCTTTATCTTGGATAACATCCACCTCTCTGGTGCCACCTTAAGGGAGCTCCGTCCCCTCAAAATTACTGGCCTTGCACATCAGTTTATGCCCCAGCATGCAACAGCATAGAGAGAGAGGGGCATTGGCCACAACAGATTCAGAGAAAATCCGGAGCGTTGTCCAACAGATGTTAAAAGACAGCCGCCTCAAAAAATGGAGACGACTCTTGCCCTTCCCTTTAACTTGCAGTGGTGTTTTTTAACTCAGTCCAGTTTATTGTTAGTGTGTACTCTGAAATATTGTGGTCAACAGTACTAAATGGTGCACGGAAGTGTAGCAGGACAAGTACAAAAATGAGTCCACCATCAGAGGCCATAAGAAGAGCATTTGTAACCTTCAATAGTGGTGTTTGTGTTTTGTGATAAATTCTGAATCATGACTAACTGATTAATAAATGCAGCTGCATTATGTCTCTTTTTCTTGACAGATTTCTGTGAACTCATAGTTGACACAAACACTATAAACAAAAACCTCAAACTGTCTACAAACAATAGGAAGGTGAGAAACGATCTGATTTATCCTCATCATGATGACAGATTTCTTGACTGGTGTCAGCTGCTGTGTAAAGATGTTTTATGTGGTTACTGGGAGGTGGAGTGGACAGGTGAGGTTGATATATCAGTAAGATACAGAGGAATAGGAAGGAAAGGAGAACGAAGGAACTGCAGATTTGGAGAGAATCCTCAGTCCTGGAGTCTGGACTGCTCTAATGCCCGTGGCTATGCCGTGTATCACAATCAGAGAAAATCACCCATTCACCCTGTGGCGAGAATAAGGCACGGCGGGACCACGGCGTATCATTTAGAGCCATCTTTATTCACATCTCACCACAACACAACCCCAACCCCTGAGTCCCCGTGCTTTAACACGGCAGGTGTGATTGCGGATGCCGTGCAGGTGCGTCCGCACAGCACCGCAGACCACGCCCCACCACACACCCCTCCTCCTCCTCCTCGTCTCCTCCCTGTGGTTCTAAGCGAGTAGCAGTGTATGTGGACTGTCCTGCTGGCACTCTGTCCTTCTACAATGTCTCCAGTGACTCTTTGATCCACCTCCACACCTTCAACACATCACATTCACTGAACCTCCTGGCTGTGGAATCTGGCACCATTCATGTGGTTCCTCAATGCATCTGTGTTCTGTGCAGGTGGAAGAATCTCCTTCTGTTAGAGAAACTGTGTAACTGCAGATACACGGACTCATTGATGAAAGATGCATTTTTGTAACTTTCACTTACAGAACTGTTTTGTACTAATATTTGGATAAAAACTGAAAAGTAAGCTTTAAACACTAAGTGAAATTCACACTATAATTACACTAATGTAAGATAAGTATATTGTTTAATATGGTACTTTACAAAGGATATACTATGCATGTGGTAGATATAAGTATCTCAGTTGATTATGTATTAAAGAAAAGAAAACAACTCTTGATCAGGTATTGAAACACCATCTATTGTCAGCACAACTGTTCTTAAAAACAGATTTACATACATCATTAAGCGTTCACTGCAGTCAAGTTCTGAAGGAGAATTAAAACGAATGATTCAGCTGAATACAGTTTAAAATCACATTTCTCTGTGTAGATTTTGAATAAAATGATGAGCATTACTTGTCTTTATTAGCACTGCGCTGTTCTTTTCATTATCTGATTATCAGAATTATATCTTTCTGACATAAACATTAACAAGATAGAGTAGTTACTCATTGTGTCCATTGGAGGGCAGTGATCCTCATAGATTATGTCCCTTTACCAGTTTTCCATTTACAAGTAAATACAACTTCAAGTTAAAATAAATGAGGATTAATTTAAAGACAAAAAGAATGTCATAGAAGGAGAAAAAAATACATTACACGAGAGAAAGAGGCAAAGATTTCAAGACAAACACTGTAAGTTTGTATTTTGGTCGCAGAGTAGAAATTAATAACTAAGTGTTGAGTTGACTGTGAAGAGCCCGTCAGACTGACCTCACTTGTGTGCTTCAGCTGTACTGACATTTACATACTTTAGCAACAATATTAATCAATAAAGAAACTATGATTTCAGTCATACTGAAGAGGGATGGATAGATGGTCTTATCAGATTGGCTGATTGGTATTTACTGCACTCAGCACGTCACACAATGCTCACAGCCTGGCAGTCAAAATGAATGTACACCGTAAAAATAATTACCACAAACATAAAGCAGATAAACTCTAAAGGCAAACAGATACAGGGCAAAATGATTTAGCGGACATGATAAAATATAGAAATGCCAAACAGAAAAACAATAAACCACTTTCATGTCCATGTGGGAAGCAACTTAATTTTTATATAGAAACTTGAACAATTTCTCTGTTAGATAAGATAAGATAAGATAAGATAAGATAGAACTTTATTAATCCCTCGGGTGGGTTCCTCTGGGAAATTCGACTTCCAAAAAAAGCACAGCAACGACCAAAGTTACAGTTACAGAACTGTTATATATATATATATATATATACACACACACACACACACACATATATAAATACAGAGACAAATATAAATAAAATATACAAAGGGGATAAATAGAATAAATAGGAATAAAAAATAAAAATACAAGTGAATTGCACATTTCAAGTATTGAGTCTATTGCACTGTTGACTATTTACAAAAAGTATTGCACAAGGTATTGTACAGTGAGGTGCAGAGGCACTACAGCTTAGTTGTTCCCCCCTCTTTGTCCTCCTGTTTCCCCTCCCTCTCCCCTCCAGAGAGGAGTTAAACAGTCTGATGGCGTGTGGGACAAAGGAGTTTTTAAGTCTGTTAGTTCTTGTCTTGGGGAGAAGCAACCTGTCACTGAACAGACTCTTCTGGTTGTTTATGGCCGTGTGCAGAGGATGCCCAGCATTGTCCATAATGTCCATCAGTTTCTTTAATGTCCTTTTCTCTGCCACTGTCACCAGAGTGTCCAGCTTCATGCCGACCACAGAGCTAGCCCTCCTGATCAGTTTCTCCAGCTAAGGCTCCAGTTAAGGCTGCAGCTCAAAGAATACTAATATATCCTGTAACGTTACACATATCACTGCTTTTCATAGTGATATTTATATTAGAAATACTGAGTATAGACATGCATTGAATAATACTGTCAGACTTCAAGAAATAAGTTGCTGCATTTCTGAGAAAGTGAAAACAGTTTCTGTGAACCTGTAAATTTGTCTTTTATCTTTTAAAGAGCTACTGGCCTTTTCTGACGTTCCTCAAACGCCTCACTGTTATGTGTGTTTCAGTTTCATTGTGAGAATGACAGCCGAGCACATGATGTTCTCCGTGAGAAACCTCAATTTGAAGGTAATGGGTGCAGATTTGAATGCTTTGCTCGTTGACAACAGCAGTGGTTCGGTTACTTACACTAGTAACTTATGTTCAAGTTACTTATAATCAAATAACTTATGCTCAAGTAACGGAGTCAGAACTTCTGTTTATTCGACACATCAGCTACGGGCTGGAATTCGTCCAAAAATGACTTCACGTGTCCTCTCCCGATGGCTTTTTCTTTCATCAAAGAAATTTGTGTAGAATAATTGATGAGGACTTGGGAAAAGAGAACCGCTGTTAATAATACGATGACGTGTCTATCTGCCATGTTTAAACTTCCTGAAGAAGTTTAAACATGGCAAGAAGCTCATCTTAGATTCTTCACCCATGCACGGCGGGCGGACTGACCCTCGAGTAACAGATCGAGGAAATAAGCTGAGGGCACCATCAGAAGCACGCATCAAAAACAGGCACACACTCAGCCTGTTTGTATCATTATTGGTCATGTTTACTTTCACTGTTTGACGTTTCCTGATGCTTTTGCTTGATGATGTTGTCGAGTATAGGCTATGGATTATAAGTATTGTAACGTTCACAAGAACCAGACGGTTGGATCTCAGTCTGTCCGTTTATTCGGCAACACAGGAAAACGGGCCGTTAACTCCGGGGAGAGTGCCCTCGTACAACACTTCACTTCAGCCCCGCAGTCACACAACAACAACAAGAACGCCCCTCCCCTCCCTGCACACATTAACTCCCTATTTCCTGCAGCACAACCAAACATTTATCTTAAAGAAATAACAACAGCGTGCAGAGATAACCAACATGTCACTGTAAAATAACATTTAACCATTGTTACAGTATGTTCGTACTTCTTTCTACTTCATTTCGGACATGATGTGTTTATTAATTTATTTAGAGCACATATGTATACGCAGCTATCGGTGTATATGTGTTTATTTTATATCTCCGTCCGGTTATCACCATCGTCATCATCACCATGAACTATATTCTTATGGACTCGCATTAAATGATCACGTCGTTTTGTGTGTCAGTGTCCCGCTCTGTGCTTTGTTGTAACCTTTGGCTGGTGTATAGTGAGTTTGTGAGAGTGACCGAGGCTTCAGCATGCTGTTAAACTCGGGTTTAAACTGCGCTTCAGAGGATGAAACTTTCTGTTGTTTGTACATTTTGCCCCCCCCGCAGCAAGCATGGTTGAAATAGTGACTTTAGCTCTTTTAGCTCTGTGGTAAAAACTGGCATGGCAGAAAAAACTGTGCCATGGATAGACAGGTATTGTTTCCATGGAGATTAGTAGTCCAGTCATACTTTCCCTGACCAATAATAATAATATTAATAATAATAATAATAATGATAACAATCTGTTTCATTTAAATTTAACTGTAGTTACTGAATACTTTAAAACTGTACACTCAAAAAATTAAAAAGGTGGAGAAAATGTTAAGATAATTTTCATTTTCAATATCAAAATTCCAGTTACTAGTATTTTATGGCATCTTCATTAAACTGGGTTCACCTTCATCTGAACTGAACTGGTTTCAGCCGTGAGCTGTGTAACTGTGTTGTATTAACTAAAATAGATAAGATCCGATCAGGGAAATGCAGCGGGACTTTCTCCAGGCTGTAGTTTAAGGGACATTCATGTTGAAATGACCTGTGGTGTGATTTCTTGCAGACTGATTCTGATCCAGGGATGCTCCACCTTCCTGCATAGTTTCTTTTTCATTAACCTTTTTGGGGATTTCACAGCAGTTAAGTTGGAGCCTGTAATTATTGTCTTGTCTTAGCAGAAATCATTAAAACAGCCATGCTGTCTAGCCCCATCACTTGCTTATAATGTGTTCAGGTGACAGTTACCTATGAATCCATTAAATTTCTGTCATCACCAACATTTCACACTGCTTCATCTTAATCCTCAGTCTTGTCTCAAAGCTTATATGAATATGATTCATTTCCAGTGTTATTGTAGTTGAACGTGTGATTGTTAGTCCTCCTGACACATCATGACAGTCGGGATGCCATTGCCTCACCTGCATATGTTTCCAAAGACCATCACTGATCCACCACCGAGGTGGTTGTGCTTGTTTGTACAGAGACATTCACACCTGAGGCCTGCGGCAGGTAATTTTGTAGTGCTGGCAGTGCTCCTTGCATAAAGGAGTAGATAAAGCTGATGGGTTAAGAACCTTCTACAGCTCTGCTATAGTAACTGCGCGTGTTCTGGAACACTGCACTGATAGCAACATTTATCCCCCGCAGTCCCACTACTGCACAAGTATTTCACAATTTTTTTCATGTATAAAGGGCAAATACAAGAGCAAATATTCAAAAGCCAAGTAGAGATATAATATTTACTAATAAGTGTTTCTGAGAAGCACAAGTCATTTCTCATTATAATATCTGATTCTTTGAACACAGCTCAGACAGTCTAACCTGTCAAACTGGTCACAGTGATGTA
Source organism: Mchenga conophoros (assembly GCF_057382185.1). Lineage (NCBI taxonomy): Eukaryota > Metazoa > Chordata > Actinopteri > Cichliformes > Cichlidae > Mchenga > Mchenga conophoros. Next base: position 13,174,061 of record NC_140527.1, on the reverse strand, counting down.
ACGAAGGTGTGGAGAAACATGCAAGCATGTAGAGAGGAAGAAGTGTTGCTTCGCTTCATCCTATAAAGGTTTAACATACAGCGCAAGACAGCTGTTGTATACAGAAGTGCTCGGGACACCAGAGAGCTGCACACTGATAGATTTTGTGTCTGAAAGTCCAGTGAGTAGATCACTGATCGGTTGCAATGGTATTAGCCTACTGTTAAACATTAGCAGTTTGATTATGTTCTCAGGAAAACAACTGAGGGTGAATGTGTTATTGTTGCGGGTGTAACATAATATTTGAATCACTCAAGAAAGCGTTTAATAATAAAAGATCTGAATCACATTATCAGCTCCATTGACAGACGTTTCATTATGTTATGTAACAGATCTGTTCAAGACACATGAAGTTATTTGAGAGTTTATTTGAGTGAAAACTTTCACCTGCATGTTCTCAGTGCTGAGGTCAATAAGCTGCTGCAGTGCTTGATAGCTTTAATCGAGTAAGAGGTATAATGTGACTCTCCCCCCAGCTTGATGTTTGTGTGAAGGTCTAGGCTTGGGTATGACTTGGATCTCTAACTATCCACGACCCTTCGATTGATTGATTGAATCTTTATTTTGAACATGTTGAAAAAGTAAAACAAAATAGAATTAAAAGAGACAAATGAACAAAGCAAAACAAAAGGAAAACGAGCAACCACAACTCCAAATAACGTTCATGTTCAAAAAGGAGCAGGAAGAAGCATAAGCTTATTTAATCCCACCCCTTTTCCACTATCTAGTATCAATAGACTACAGAAATACCTCCTTGCAAATACATTATATGTTATGTGTAATTTTTTTTTTATATATATATATACATATATGCTTCTATCTATCCATACATACTTATATACACATACGCACATATGCACATTTTCAATAACCCCATTAACACCTCAAGGATACACAACCTACAAATATATATATATATATATATATATATATATATATATATATATATATACCCATACCAACATACCCGTGCACCCGCACACACATGAAAATATTAGACAAGAACACCCTATCAAATCTCTACCTTTTCCCTGTACCCTGTAAAAACCATATCCTTAAACCACTTTTTAAACTGTGCCATGCTTGGACATTGCTTCATATCTTTACTTAGTCTGTTCCACAGCTTCACTCCACACACAGAGATGCAAAAACTTTTTAATGTTGTACGGATACGAGGATGTTTTAAATTTAATTCCCCCCTCAAATTGTATCCCCGTTCCCTTTTAGAAAACATTTTTAGAATATTGTCAGGAAGCAGGTTATTTATTGCTTTATATATAATTTGTGCAGTGAGAAAATGAACCAGATCTGTGAATTTTAGAATTTTTGATTTTAAGAATAGTGGATTTGTATGATCTCTGTAACCAGTTTTATGGATTATCCTTATGGCCCTTTTTTGTAATATAAAGATTGATGATAGCGAACATTTGTAAGTATTGCCCCAAACCTCTGCACAGTAGTGCAAATACAGTGCAGTCAGGGAACAATAGAGAATGTGGAGTGATTTGTGGTCCAGAATGTGTTTTACTTTACTCAAGATTGAGACACTTCTTGAAATTTTGTTATGTATATGATTTATATGAGACTTCCAGTTTAATTTATCATCTATAATCACACCAAGAAACTTATGTTCAAGTACTCTTTCAATTTCCACACCATCTAAATGAATCTGCACTTGTGCATTTCTAAGGGAATTCCCAAATAAGATAATTTTAGTTTTACTTCGATTTAGCGATAGTTTGTTCCTGTTAAACCATTTTTTAATTTTGCACATTTCTGAAGTAATTGTATCCAGCAGCTCCTTTAGATTCCCCCCAGAACAAAAAATATTTGTGTCATCTGCAAATAATACTAATTTTAATATATCAGATGCCTTACAAATATCATTTATATAAATAATAAATAATTTTGGACCCAGTACAGAGCCTTGTGGAACACCACAAGCAATGTCCAAGCATGATGAGGAATGGACACCCAGCTTCACAAATTGTTTCCTGTCACTTAAATAATTTTTCACCCATTGCAGTACAACCCCCCTGATCCCGTACCGTTCCAGTTTATTAATTAATATGTCATGATTGATAGTGTCGAATGCTTTCTTGAGATCCAGAAATACTCCAGCTGCATACTGTTTCTGATCTATAGCATTTGTAATCTCCTCAATTGATTCGATTAATGCCAGAGATGTTGATCTTTTTGATCTGAATCCATACTGACTGTCAGAGAGTAATTTATATTTATCTAAGAATTTGTCTAATCGTTTATTAAACAGGTTTTCTAGGATTTTGGAGAATTGCGGTAGTAAAGAAACAGGCCTGTAATTTGTGAAGTGGCGTCTATCCCCGGTTTTATACAGCGGCACAACTTTAGCTATTTTCATTTCGTTTGGCACTTTTCCCGTCTGAAATGATAAGTTGCAAATATATGTTAGAGGTCCTACAATTCCTTCAATGACCTTCTTGACGATTTTCATGTCAATATCATTACAATCAGTAGATGTTTTATATTTACACATACAGTGGGGCAAAAAAGTATTTAGTCAGCCACCGATTGTGCAAGTTCCCCCACTTAAAATGATGACAGAGGTCAGTAATTTGCACCAGAGGTACACTTCAACTGTGAGAGACAGAATGTGAAAAAAAAATCCATGAATTCACATGGTAGGATTTGTAAAGAATTTATTCGTAAATCAGGGTGGAAAATAAGTATTTGGTCACCTCAAACAAGGAAAATCTCTGGCTCTCACAGACCTGTAACGTCTTCTGTAAGACGCTTTTCTGTCCCCCACTCGTTACCTGTATGAATGGCACCTGTTTGAACTCATCATCTGTATAAAAGACACCTGTCCACAGCCCCAAACAGTCAGACTCCAAACTCCGCCATGGCCAAGACCAAAGAGCTTTCGAAGGACACCAGGAAAAGTATTGTAGACCTGCACCAGACTACTTTGTAACATAACCTTTGTTGGCAATAACAGAGGTCAAACGTTTACTATAGGTCTTTACCAGGTTTGCACACACAGTAGCTGGTATTTTGGCCCATTCCTCCATGCAGATCTTCTCGAGAGCAGTGATGTTTTGGGGCTGTCGCCGAGCAACACGGACTTTCAACTCCCGCCACAGATTTTCTATGGGGTTGAGGTCTGGAGACTGGCTAGGCCACTCCAGGACTTTCAAATGCTTCTTACGGAGCCACTCCTTTGTTGCCCGGGCGGTGTGTTTTGGATCATTGTCATGTTGGAAGACCCAGCCTCGTTTCATCTTCAAAGTTCTCACTGATGGAAGGAGGTTTTGGCTCAAAATCTCACGATACATGGCCCCATTCATTCTGTCCTTAACATGGATCAGTCGTCCTGTCCCCTTGGCAGAAAAACAGCCCCATAGCATGATGTTTCCACCCCCTTGCTTCACAGTAGGTATGGTGTTCTTGGGATGCAACTCAGTATTCTTCTTCCTCCAAACACGGCGAGTTGAGTTTATACCAAAAAGTTCTACTTTGGTTTCATCTGACCACATGACATTCTCCCAATCCTCTGCTGTATCATCCATGTGCTCTCTGGCAAACTTCAGACGGGCCTGGACATGCACTGGCTTCAGCAGCGGAACACGTCTGGCACTGCGGGATTTGATTCCCTGCCATTGTAGTTTGTTACTGATGGTGACCTTTGTTACTTTGGTCCCAGCTCTTTGCAGGTCAATCTCCCAGGTCCCCCCGTGTGGTTCTGGGATCTTTGCTCACCGTTCTCATGATCATTTTGACCCCACTGGATGAGATCTTGCGTGGAGCCCCAGATCGAGGGAGATTATCAGTGGTCTTGTATGTCTTCCATTTTCTGATGATTGCTCCCACAGTTGATTTTTTCACACCAAGCTGCTTGCCTATTGTAGATTCACTCTTCCCAGTCTGGTGCAGGTCTACAATACTTTTCCTGGTGTCCTTTGAAAGCTCTTTGGTCTTGGCCATGGCGGAGTTTGGAGTCTGACTGTTTGAGGCTGTGGACAGGTGTCTTTTAAACAGATGATGAGTTCAAACAGGTGCCATTCATACAGGTAACGAGTGGGGGACAGAAAAGCGTCTTACAGAAGACGTTACAGGTCTGTGAGAGCCAGAGATTTTCCTTGTTTGAGGTGACCAAATACTTATTTTCCACCCTGATTTACGAATAAATTCTTTACAAATCCTACCATGTGAATTCATGGATTTTTTTTTCACATTCTGTCTCTCACAGTTGAAGTGTACCTCTGGTGCAAATTACTGACCTCTGTCATCATTTTAAGTGGGGGAACTTGCACAATCGGTGGCTGACTAAATACTTTTTTGCCCCACTGTATGTACAATGTCAATTATTTCTTTTTCCTCCACTGATGTGAGGAACATTGAGTTAGGGTTCCTATCAATCAGGTTTTCACTACAGTCTACTGATGGACTCAGGAATTTGTTCTGCCAGTTTTGGTCCAATATTTACAAAATAATGATTAAAGCTGTTGACCTTATCAGCAGTGTTTTCCATAATATTGCCATTGTCGATAAAGTATTGAGGATAACTTTGTTGTCCAGAATTATTTTTAATGATACCGTTTAAAACATCCCATATTCCCTTCATATTATGTTTATTGTTGTTCAATATTTTACTATAATACTCCTTTCTACATACACGTATAATATTGGTCAACTTATTTTTGTATTTTTTATATTTATTTATATTTATTTATCTTCTCTGTATCAGAGCTCAGCACCTGATTATCATTCACAATCCCTGCTCTGTGTGTCCTTTGTATTGAAGCCTGAGCAGCAGCAGCAGCAGCAGCACATGCCACACTCTAATGGACCTGCTGGACCTGAAACTGGAAATAAACTAAATTCTGTGTCCATGAAAACTGACCAGCCAATGGAGTCTTATTTTAAAAAAATTGCTGATGGAAGGTAAATTTGGAGAGGAATTTTAGACACAATACTTTTTTTTATTTTAAAAAAATTAATATTTACAGAAAGTCATTTATTAACATTTATCATTGCTTTTTCATTTCAGGATTGATCACAGACTACAATCTTCTGGATCTTCACCCAGCTGTGTCTCCTTCAACAGCAACAAGTCAAAAAGCATGATTTATAAGTTTAAAAAGCAAGATCCTGATGAGCTGAAGTAAGCTGTCAGTAAAATGTCTCTGATGTGTCTTTGAATTGTTGTGTAATGGTTCTTACATCTGGTGACAGGGCAGGAGAGCTTTGCTAATGTACACAACTAACACACACATAGACACACACACTGATATTAGGAATCCATATTTCCTGCTGTCAGAAAGCTTCAAGCACAGTGTACGTTTTAGTTAAAGATACAAACTTTTTTTAAATCTAATTTGTCTCTCATGAGCCTCCTTGATCTATACTTCTTCCCTCACAGTTTAAAACTCAAACTTTTTGGAGTCATAATGTCTCAGGGAGATGATGATATAAGGATATTGTCATAATCTTTCCACCAATTGAACTGGTTTGGTCATCATTTGCTATTTCTCCCTGCTTACAATACAAGGATAGACAAACTGTGTAGAACCAGGAGCAGTTATTGCACCCATAGAGGAGGATAACAAATTAACATGTGTTAAAATCATTAGGCATTTCTAGTGGTTCAAGGATTAGGTGGGACAGCATAATGTCAAGCTTGGCCCGGATTCATTGATTTGATGCTATGCAGATCTTTGCAGGTAGACATCTACATGTTGTAGGAGCAGCGTAAATTTTAAAAAAATATATATCAGTTGTAATGCTTGTCCTTTTGTTTCCCTGCTGCACAGAAAACATGATTAACTGTAGCAATTATGTTTTGTAGTGAAGTTCTTAAACAGTTCAGTGTGCTTCTTTGAAAGCTGCTATAGCACCTTGTTTTCACCCTGAAAGGGGCATGGACGTTCTGATTTTAGGGCGACTCTAATAAGTTATAGTGCTAATAAGTTATAGTGCTAAATAATGTTGGCAGGCACATCTTTGTAGAATCTGGACTCTATAGATGTGGGACCTGGAAAAGTAAACCCTTATCAGAACAAGGAAAAAGGTTTACTTTTTTTAAGCATTTATTCCTATTTATGCTATTTAATGAGAGATAATATAAGCTAATTATTTTATGGTTCATCCACAGGATTGAGGACTGGGAGAACTCAGAGGATCAAAGTCATCAGTATGACGTGGACTCCAAATTTATGGTTTGTCCATGTTAAAACTAATATTTTAAATATGGTCAGTTCACAGACATACCCATGCTATATTTTGCAAACCTGTGGTTTGCCAGTCTGGCCACCATAGATCTGATGTGTGGCTTCATTAGTCTAATTGTATTCTTCATTTACGTTCTATTACAGCAACTGGAGGACAATATTATCCCTTTTGGGAAAAATGAACTGAAAAACCTGCAGAAGAGTGTGAGTCCAGATAACTCAGAAGGCAATGAGTGTGAGGATGACAGATTTTTGGGGTGTGACGACAAACAGCAGAAAGACTCATTTCTAAGGAGCACGCTGCACTTCCTAAGAAAAATGAACCAGGGGAAGCTGGCTGACTGTCTACAGAGCAGTAAGACAATCTTCCAAAGATTTACCCCACTGAATGAAGACTAAATGGCTGATCGACTGATAGATTCAAATACTCATGCTTTAGGAGAATGCATAATTGGTGGTAGGTTTGATGTACCTTTGTACTTCTAAAAATCCTGCTTTGTGTGTGTTCTTTCAGAATGCCATGCTGCAGTTTGTCAGCATAAATTTAAATACAGTCTGAAGATGAAATTTCAGTGTGTGCTTGAGGGCATTGCTAAAGCAAGAAACCCTACCCATCTGAATCAGATCTACGCTGAACTCTACATTACAGATGGGGATACTACAGAGGTCAATAATGAACATGAAATCAGACAGCTTGAAACATCATCCAGGAAAGTAGACAGGCAAGAAACAACAATCAAACGAGAAGACATTTTTAAAGGTTTACCTGGAAAAAAGGAAGAGATCAGAACAGTGCTCACAAAGGGAGTGGCCGGCATTGGGAAAACAGTCTTAACTCAGAAGTTCACTCTGGACTGGACTGAAAACATAAGCAACCAGGACATCCAGTTCACATTTCCATTTACTTTCAGAGAGCTGAATGTACTGAAAGAGAAAAAGTTCAGCTTGGTGGAACTTGTTCATCACTTCTTTACTGACATAAAAAAAGCAGGAATCTGCAGCTTTGATGAGTTTCGGGTCATGTTCATCTTTGATGGTCTGGACGAGTGTCGATTTTCTCTGGACTTTCACAACACTGAGATCCTGACTGATGCTACACAATTTGCCTCAGTGGATGTGTTGCTAATAAACCTCATCAGGGGTAATCTGCTTCCCTATGCTCACCTCTGGATAACCACACGGCCTGCAGCAGCCAATCAGATTCCTCCTGAGTTTGTTGACATGGTGACAGAAGTCAGAGGGTTCACCGATGAACAAAAAGAGGAGTACTTCAGGAAGAGATTCAAAAATGAAGACCAGGCCACAAGCATTGTTTCCCACATCAAGTCATCACGGAGCCTCCACATCATGTGCCATATCCCAGTTTTCTGTTGGATCACTGCTACAGTTCTGGACGATGTACGGAAGACTAGAGAGGGAGCAGAGCTACCAAAGACTCTGACTGGTGGTTCAGTCTAAAGTAAGGAAGATCAAGTATCATGGTGATGCTGAAACAGATCCACACTGGAATTCAGAGAGCAAGAAGATGATTGAATCTCTGGGAAAACTGGCTTTTGACCAGTTACAAAAAGGAAACCTGATCTTTTATGAATCAGACCTGACGGAGTGTGGCATCGATATCAGAGCAGCCTCGGTGTACTCAGGAGTGTTCACACAGATCTTTAAAGAGGAGAGCGGACTGTACCAGGACAAGGTGTTTTGCTTCGTCCATCTGAGTGTTCAGGAGTTTCTGGCTGCTCTTCATGTCCATCTGACCTTCATCAACTCTGGTATTAATGTGCTGGAAGATCAGCTAAAAATGCCTTTATGGTCTAAACTGTTTAAAGAAAGAAATTATTTAAAATATCTCCACCAGAGTGCTATTGACAAGGCCTTGGAAAGTCCGAATGGACACCTGGACTTGTTTCTCCGATTCCTCCTGGGTCTTTCAACTCAGACCAATCAGGGTCTCCTTCAAGGCTTACTGACAGACACAAAAAGACATTTTGAGAGCAATCAGGAAACAATCCAGCACATTAAGAAGAAAATTGGTGAGAATCTGTCTGCTGAGAAAAGCATCAATCTCTTCCACTGTCTCAATGAACTGAACAATCGTTCTCTTGTGGAGGAGATCCAACAGTCTCTGAGATCAGGAAGTCTCTCTATAGATAAACTGTCTCCAGCTCAGTGGTCAGCTCTGGTCTTCATCTTACTGTCATCAGAAAATGATCTGGATGTGTTTAACCTGAAGAAATACTCTGCTTCAGAGGAGGCTCTTCTAAGGCTGTTGCCTGTGGTCAAAGCCTCAAGAAAAGCCGTGTAAGTACACAGGTACACATGTATTGAAAACAAAGTGTATAGATATTTGAAATTAGTGAATAGTCTTCTCTGTGAAACAGAAAATAAGGCTAAATAAATGTCTTTCCTATGTTGTTTTACCTAGATTGACTTTCTGCACCCTTGCAAAGAGAAGTTTTGAGGCCTTGTCTTCAGTTTTTACTTCTGAGTCTTCTAGACTGAGAGAACTGGACCTGAGTAACAACAACCCCCAGGATTCAGGATTGAAGATATTATCTGCTGGACTTGGGAGTCCACAGTGTATGCTAGACAATCTCAGGTCAGATGGATATAGTTCTGCCTTACCTAAAAGAAAGAAAATCCCATTTTGCAGTTGATTGTGGAATTTTTAGTAGTGAGGAAATTTTGCATCTGGATTGGACAAATGTTTGTCGTACCAGTCTACATGCTTAGATGCTTAATTTTATACACCTGTGGCTATGGAAATGATTGAAACACTTGAATTGAATGATTTAGATGTTTGACTGAAAAGTTCTACCGCCCAACACCCATTTCACCTGACCTCTTTGGCACTTCCTGTGGGTGGTGGGCTTACAGGACAGGAAGCCCATATTGCTTTTTTGGGCTGCACCCGGCCAGGCCCCATGGGCTAAGGCCCGACCACCAAACACTCTCCCTCCAGCTCCTTCCTTTTTAGTCTGTGGGACTTTGGAGGCTGCTGATAGGTACTGGTAGTCCAAGCAGAATGTGGAATAGGCGGTAGCTGAAGCAAAAACTTGGAGCTTGGTCTGATCTTTTGGCAGTAAGTCGAACTTATTCTCAGTGGGTGTCTGACTCAGCCCTTTGTCACTGAATACATTCATAATTTTTATGGACAGAATTTCTAGTTGTAGCCAAGTGACAGAAGGCTTCCACTTTGGTGGCCTCAGAATCTCATCTCTGCTTTTAGAAGAGGATGTTGCCTTGTTGTTGTTGGCCTCAGGTGGTGGTCTCGAGCTCTCACTGGTGTGATTTGCAGCAGAGTGTGATTTGCAATCCGGTCCTCAGCCAAAAAAGGGTGGAGTGCTCACTCCAGGTCAGAGATGAGTTTCTGCCCCAAAGCAGAGGAGTTTAAGTATTTCAGGGTCTTAAACTCCTCTGCTTGCGATCCTTGAGGAGAGAGGGGACTGAAGGGAGAGGGGAGTGAGAGATTGACCGAGGTATCAAGCAGTCAGAGAGTGATGGGGATGCTGTACCAGTTTGTCATGTAAAGAGAGAGCTGATCACAACAGCAGAGCTGTCAATTTAACGGTTTATCCCTATACTCACCTTTCACCACAAGCTCTGTTTATTGACAGAAAGAATGATATCACAGATACAAGCAGCAGAAATTAGCTTCATGTAAAGGTGGCTGGCGTCTTCCTTAGTGATAGGGTGAGGAGTTCAGTCAAGAGGGTTTCAGAGTAGAGCCACTACTCCTCCACGTTGAAAAGAGACAGTTGCGGTGCTTTGGCCATCTAATTAAGATTCTCCTGGGCACCTTCTGCATGAGGTGTTCCAGGCATGTCACACGAGAAGGAGGCCCCTGGGGAGACCAAGGACACGCTGGGGGAATACCTACCTTTTTTTTCATATATTATCTCACACGCAGTTATGGTCTCTCATTGATAATTTTATGCTTTCATGATTTTCGTGTTTTCTGTTCTTCAAACAATAGTAATGTGGAATATGTAAGAGTTAGTGCCACTTTTAGATAGATTAGACGGGTAGATAGGATTACATCTTATTCAAAAACGACTGACATGTCACTTTAACACAAATATTACTATTCATCATTTTCTTCAGGCTGAATGGCTGTTTCATAACAGAACGAAATGTTGGTTCCCTGGCCTCAGTTCTCAGCTCCCAAACTTGCAGCCTGAGAGTGCTGGACCTGAGTAACAACGACCTGCAGGATTCAGGAGTGGAACTACTGTCTTGTGGCTTGCAGGGTCCTTCCTGCACGCTAGAAACTCTCAGGTCAGATTGCAGTATAGTGCTGCTCTAGGGAAAACAGTTAGGGGAAAAGAAGTTGTTTCAATACTATCTCCAGTATCACCAATAAAGTCAATTTAGTTAACCGTTTGGAGCCGGTCGGAGCGGGCACGCTCTGTTTTGCGTAACTATTTTTAAATCCCGGTAGCTCTGCAACCACGTAAGCTAGCGCAATAATTTTTTTTGCATATGAAACCGGAGGAGTTGTACTTACATCTTATGCCATCAACTTGTCCTAGGTCACAGTTTCCTTCCACATACAGCTTTGCAAAAACTGCATAAAAAGCACTTGCAGCAACAAAAACATAATATTCCAGAAACACGCTTTGCCGATCCGATCAGCTGTTCATAACACTTCCTACGTTGGAATAGACGTCAGCGCGAACTTTTGCATGTCCGCCATTACCTGCCCAAAATCGGAAGTGACGTCATTTTTGCGGAAATGTAGTTTTTTTTTTTAACCATCAGGGCCTCAGGGCCTATACTGGTGCTTTTAAAAGTTATCTTTGACTTTATGACTTTCTGTGTCTTTTCTGGGATGCTTAGGACTCAAATTGCACTGCTGGAAATAGCTTATTTTGATGCATATGCTGCTTTTTTGCAAATTTGCAGTATAATATTTATTTTCGTTTTTCCTGCAGTATATAAAAATTGGTGTATTTCAAAAATAAAACTATGAAGACACTCAAAATAAATTTCCTGTGGTAGGAAACTATTTTGTGCAACTTTTTTGTATTTACAGTTTTGAGGGATAAGCCTCTTAAATTTCTCTAACTAGAAATATATGTTAAAAAAGCAAAAACGAATTTCAATTTTTTTGTAGTTTATTGCACTTTTTTGCAATTTATGTAATTACTATGCACCTAATGCAGACATATTATTAAAGTTTGGGCTATAATGGTTGTATTGATGTATAGCAACTTGAAATGCTCCCAAAAATGGGGCATGGGGCAATCCGCCCTAACTCGCTAACTGAGATTTGCCGCGTTAATGCGGTTATGGCGTTAAGTTCATTTTAATGAGATTAACGCTGACAGCACTAATATAGACAGTACAGTCTGACATTATACAGTCATCTGGTGTTTAGCATGACTGTGATAAAATAGTTCTATTAACCCTTTAAGACCTACCATGGAACCAAGTCCGCCAGAGCTTATATTATATTTTTACATAGTGTGGTGCCATTTTCAGCAATTATACAGCAATTATACAATTATACAGTTATACAACAATTATAGCCCAGATTTTAATAATATTTATTAAAATCTGGGCTATAATTGTTGTATTGATGTATAGCAACTTGAAATGCTCCCAAAAATGGCACCACACTATGTAAAAATATAATATAAGCTCTGTGCAGCCCCATTAACAGGACAATGCGTGCTAACTCGCTAACGAAGATTTGCCGTGTTTTGCGGTTATGGCATTATGGCACTAGTCTATATATTTCTTTACTGTCTAGTATTGACTATACCGAAGGTATTTAATTGGGCTATTTATTTTTACAAGTAAACACCCCAAAAATGTGATAAGATCTTGATAACTTGTTTCACTTAAAATGTTATTTCTCTTATTGTCTCTTTAGACTGAGTGTCTGTAACCTCTCTGAAGCAAGCTGTGCAGCCCTGTCCTCAGTTCTTAGCTTGCAATCCTCTAGTCTCAGAGAGCTGGATCTGAATAATAACAACCTGCAAGATTCAGGAGTAAAATTGCTGTTGATAGGACTGAAGAATCCACACTGTAGACTGGAAACTCTCAGGTCAGGTTTCTCTAACCTAATCAAATGGTCATCTTTAAATTTAGTATAATCTTTTTGTGTGTCATACCAGTTGCACATCTATTCTGTTTCTTCCTATGGTACCATTTTTCAGGTACCTTTGTTGATTTCAACATCTCAACAGTCTAGTCCAGTCTAAAACACACCTTGGCACATTTCTATACAGTGGCTTTTATTATTGTTTAGATATGAATCTATTTCTCTGAGAGCAACAGCTCTTTATCATTAAAATAAATTAAAATATTGTATTTATGTCAAAACGGAAAATTTATAGTGTTGGTCAGCTTGTTTTAATACTAGCCCAAAACTCATTTATGACATATAATATAGGCAGCTTTAACCTTTCCGCAGTTGCTGCACTCTTCATGCCACTTGGCAGAACAGATCCATACTGCCAAATATGAATACTTGCAGATGAAAATAGCAATGGTAATTTAACAGTAATGGTCACTGCATTACAGAAAAAAAGGGATAAAATATTTAATTTCTTTGTGTGTTCTCAGGATATCAGGCTGTTTGATTACAGAGGAAGGCTGTGCTTCTCTAGCCTCAGCCCTGACTTCTAACCCCTCTCATCTGAGGGAGCTGGACCTGAGCTACAATCACCCAGGAGACTCAGGAAAAAGGCTGCTATCTTCTGGACTTGAAGATCCCTGTTGGAGACTACAGAGTCTCAAGTATGGAAAATGTATTGCACTCAAAGATAATGACAAAGAGGAGAAAAAAGCTAAATAGGTATAGCCATAAGTAGATTAACTGGATAGTTACTGTATGAATGCTTCATTACTTTATTAGAAGAAACAAGGCAACAGATTTAGTGTGTACAAATTGTGGATCTGACCTTTATTTGTAGAGCGACATTTCATGTACTTCATGAAATAGTAAAGTGATGATAACAGTAAAAATAAATGAATGGTAACTCAAAGAAGAACAGATCAAATAGACTTTAATCCTGTGTATTCAGCTTGTTTACAAGTGTTCCATACTGATGTAAAATGCATTTGTGAAGAACACAGTTATTACTCCAACACTGGCAGTAAATAAGTGAAGTGTGTGGATGAAAGTGCATTGTGAAAAGACTGTGTTGGTCCTGACAGTCCTCCTCCTTTCAGGTTGGAGCCTGCTGGTGTCCAGTGGCTCAGACAAGGTCTGAGGAAGTGTAAGTATGTTTTAAAATGAGTCAAAATTAAAATGACCAAAACTTACTGTGGATGAAGATGATCTCCAACGTTAGTTTTCATGAAAAGGTAATAATGAGCAGATTATGTCCTTTTGTCTTCATTAGATTTCTGTGAGCTCACAGTCAACACAGATACAGTAAACAGAAACCTTAAACTGTCTGACAACAACAGGAATGTGACATATGTGAAAGAAAATCAGTCATATCCTGATCATCCAGACCGATTTGACCAGAATCATCAGCTGCTGTGCAGAGATGGTCTGACTGGCCGCTGTTACTGGGAGGTTGAGTGGAGTGGAGGTGTGCATATATCAGTGAGTTACAAGAGAATCAGCAGGAGAGGAGAAAGAAATGACAGTTGGTTTGGAGGGAATCCTCAGTCCTGGAGTCTGTTCACCGATGGTGGTTACTCTATCTGGCATGATACAAAAGGAACATCCATCTCTTCCTGTTCCTCTTCTTCCTCTGTCTCTGGCAGAGTAGCAGTGTATGTGGACTGTCCTGCTGGCATTCTGTCTTTTTACAGAGTCTCCTCTGACAAGCTGATCCACCTCCACACCTTCAACACCACGTTTGATGAACCTCTGTATCCTGGGTTTGGACTCTGGTCTTGGTCTTACTTATCACTGGCTTCCTCGGTACGTTTGTGTTCTTTGCAGAAATAATTCACTTTTGTTAAATAAACTCAGACTGTTGACTGTGTCACACTGGTCAGGATCACACACAGCTACAGACCCAGTACTACAGAGCAAATCCAGATGTACATCAAGTATATCTTTTCATTACACAGATTCACATTTGAGCTGTCTTTCAACTCACATGTGACTGAATGTTGTTCTTGTGTCCTTAAAAGCAAAGGATAAAGACAGTAAGAGTTATAACTGCTGCCACCTGGTGATTAGTCACTCAACAACAAAATGCATTTGTTTATTGTTTTCCATTTTGACGAGACAGATAGGCTTACTGAGTTTGGTTGTGAGCGTGTCCTGGAAAGAAACAGATTCCTGCTAATTATTACTTAGTAATATCAGAGTCTAAAGATTTCTTGTGTAACACTTTTAATGAACGCACTGGTACTTGTAGTATTTTTCTACACTAACTGAGCATTCAAAGTGAGTTTCACTATTAGCCACATTCACTCACAAATATTCATGCAGCGCTTTAATCTATGTTTATAAGCACTTTTTATCTGTCATGCACAAACTGACTGCTGGCTGCACTGGATACCCCCTTATACATTTATTAAAGGAGGGAATTAGCAAAACAGTTGTTGTAACCAGGCTGTAAACGTGTTTGTTATGTTGTTACCATGTTGTAAAAATGTTAATATTTTCATATTTTTTTAACAGTATACTTGTAGAGGTGTTTTCAAAAAGTACTTGTATAAAATGTAAATGAACATAGAAAGCAATCCGCAAACTATTTAAACATAATATTTATTAAAGATAAGATGAAAACACATAAAATTCTGAGGAAGTGTAACTTTTTTTTTTTATTGTGTGGAAGCATCCACACTATTGAGTTCCTTCTTGATGTTTCCGTACACTTTTCGCCGTGGATCTACTTCCACAATTTTTGTGCTATTTTCACCGTTCAAATTTTAAACTATTCTGCTATTTCTGCTAATGACGGCTATGTCTTTTGGTATTTTTCACTATTATACTTTTTAAAATATTAAGCTTTTTTTCCTTTAATTTGAAATGAATGGGAAACTTCTGCAATTCTGCTAAAATTTGCTTGTTTTTGAAACTTAACTACTTCCTCATATTTTCACATAGAGCAACCATTCAAACTTTAAAATGTTCTCAAATTATTGGGCTATTCAGGTATAAATCAGCTTTTTCAAATCTTTTACCGTTTTACTTTTATGCCTCTTAAAGTTTTCAGTTGCAAAATTGTGATTTTTCACAAAATACATGCGTCGTTGTGGTTGCTATGCTCTTGGCTTCCAGTGTGCCACTGAAGGTTTTGCAGTCTTCTCTTCATGTCCGAACAACTTCTTGCTACTTGCTCAATTTTCACTCAACTTCCACAAATTATACATCGTAGGTATTTTTGCTGGCTTTCAGGAAATGTCCCCATCATTGTTGTGGGACTTATAGAATTTTTGCAAATCTCCTCAGACCAACACAAAGTCGGAAAACTCTCCATAGAAAGTCAATGGAGAGTTTGTTCAAAATCACCGCTTGATTTCTGTAATGAGAGGCATATTCGAATCGTCATATCTCCTTAACGAAACAAAGTTAAGACATGAAGCTTGTCCCAGTATATCTTCAGACACTCCTGACGCTCACAATTCAAGAATTTCTTTCTCACCTATTACCGTTCTGAAATTAGTTAGACTTGTTTGAGGGTAGGAAATTCGTCCTTCGCTCAGATTTCTTCAGATTTCAAACTCTGGAAATGAACCACTTTTTTCTCTCGTCATAACTTTTTGTTGGATTTCCACAGAGACCTGAAAATTTCCATGACTGTTCACCAAATCCTGCTTTCTCTTACGGTGAAAGAATGATATCGATGCTCCAAATTCAATTCAATTCAATTCAATTCAATTTTATTTATATAGCGCCAAATCACAACAAAAGTCGCCTCAAGGCGCTTCATAGATACAGAGAAAAACCCAACAATCATATGACCCCCTATGAGCAAGCACTTTGGCGACAGTGGGAAGGAAAAACTCCCTTTTAACAGGAAGAAACCTCCGGCAGAACCAGGCTCAGGGAGGGGCGGCCATCTGCTGCGACCGGTTGGGGTGAGAGAAATAGATTTAGAGTTACAAAGCGTTGTTTGAGGGCAGGTCAAGGCAATTTTTGCTTCGCTCTACTCAGTTATGGTGCATTACAAGTCAAATATCTTTAATAATTCATATTTTAATGATAAATTGTTAACACTTTAAGATTCCCCCCTCTCTTCTGAACAAAACGGTGTAAGAATGACCGCTCTATCCCCTACGGTTAGGAAATTATGGTCATTTGTTTGAGGGGAGTCGTCACTATGAGAAATAGACTGCAAAAATCCTGTGTCTCTCTGTGCTGCGTGCACCTGTTTTGGTGGGAAAAAGTACACAGCCTCTCTGATTGGTGGATTCAAATTCAGCAGCTCCCAGCCTGCTTGACTGAGCTAGAAACTTGCTTCTCTCTCCGTGTGTGTGTGTGTGTGTGTCAGAGAGAGAGAGAGAGAGAGCCTTTTTATGGGATGATCTCATTGTAAGATTTAAATTCAATATATTTAGACTGGTTGACTGAATTGGATCTTGTGTGTGTGTCTCTCTGTGCATGTGTGTTTCCTTATGTGTACATATTTGTGATTGTGTGGCTGTTATATATTTTTTTGCTGATTTTTTTCATTTAACAAGTATATTTGAGGGACCCTCAACATGTTCAGCATTTTTTCAGCTGTCCATTTTGCTTTTCCAATTTTTCTGTTTAAGTTATTACTATTGCGCTAAATCATACTATTTCTGCTATTTTATAAGATTTGTGCTAAATATAGTATTTCTGATTAATTATAGTTTTTCTACCAAATCATAGTACAGTATTTCTGCTTTTTATAGGATTTGTGCTTAATATAGTATTTCTGCTAAATGTAGTATTTATGCCTAATCATAGTATTTCTATATATTTCTGCCAGGTCCCCAGGCAGCCAATCCTCTGTGAGGACTAAGGCATTCAAATTTACATATCAGGGCCTGCGCGGCTTCCCAGCCAGCCAATCATATCTTAGGGATGAGATGAGACATTCAAATTTACAAATCAGGGCCTGGACGGCTTCCCAGCCAGCCAATCATATATGTGGGCTGAGGCATTCAAATTTGCATATTGGGGCCTTCGTGGCTTCTAAGCCAACAAGTCATCGATGTCATATATCTCTAAAAATTCATATTTTAATGATAAATTTTCAACACTTGACGATTCCCCCATCTCTTCTAAACAAAACGTTGTAAGAATGACCGTTCTGGCCAATACAGTTAGGAAATTATGGTCATCTGTTTGAGGGGAATCCTCACTATGAGAAATAGACTACAAAAATCCTGTCTCTGTGCTGCGTGTGTGCACCTGTTTTGGCGGGAAAAAGTACACAGCCTCTGTGGATTCAAATTTAGCAGCTCCCAGGCTGCTTGACTGAAACCTGCTTCTCTCTCCCTGTGTGTGTGTGTGTGTGTGTGTGTGTGTGTGTGTGTGTGTGTGTGTGTGTGTGTGTGTGTGTGTGTGCATGAGAGAGAGAGAGAGACCCTCTTTAGGGCAGCATCTCATTGTTGGAAAAAAATATAATATATTCAGACGCGTTGACTGGCATAGACCCTGTGTGTGTCTCTCTCTCTGTGCATTTGTGTATACATATTTGATTTTGTGTGTATCTGTTAGCTGTTCCTTCTTGTTTTTTAAATTTATTTTTATTTCTTTATTTTTTTTTCCACAGGTGAACAACAATTAGTTTTGTGGGAACTTAACCATGTTCCGTTTTTTTTTCAGCTTGTCATCTTACTTTTCCAGTATTTTCACTTAAGTTATTACTATTCTGCTCAATCATAGTATGTGTTCTAAATCATTGTTATTATGCTATATTGTAATATTTCTGCTAAATCATACTATTTCTACTATATTATATTTTTCTTTCTAAAAATAGCATTTCTGCTATATAATTGTATTTCTGCTATCTTATAATATTTGTGCTAAACCAGAGTATTTGTGCTGAAACATAGTATTTCTGTCAAATTATAGTATTTGTGCTAAAACATAGTATTGATTTAAAATTACAATATTCATAGTTCATCACAGTGTCTCTGGTAAATATATTTCTGCTCTGTTGTACTATTTTTCTAAATCATAGTGTTTCTGTAATGTTTAAGTATTTTTGGCTAAATATATTCTTTCTGTTATCTTATACTATTTCTCCTAAATTCTTGTATTTTTGAGAAGTTATCATGTTTCTGGTAAAATACAATATTTCTGCTAAGTTCTGCTATGCTATTGTATTTCTGCCAAGTATTTTGTTTCCTCTAAGATATTGCAGTTCTGCTAAGTTATTCCATTTGCTTCTGCAAAGTTTTTACAATTTCTGCAACTTTTCAGCTTTTTCAGCTAGTTTCTGCATACAGCTTCAGCTTTAAAGCATCCACACTGCATTTTCGCAGGAAATGCAAATTTTTCTAGTTCCAGTTTGAATGGGGTGAATGTTGGCCTCTTTTGAAAGGACTCGTCACACAATTTTTCCAATTTTCTGCTGTTCATTTCTAATGAGTTCATAGCGTGAGTTGGCATGAATTGCACCATCGGTTGGTTTCCTGTTCTTAGCTAACAGGAATGGCACCCAGTGTGATCTAATGCTGCTGTAGCCCATCTGCTTCCAGGTTTGATGTGCTATTTGTTTAAAGATACTCTTCTGCATACCTTGTGTTATGATATCATGTGGTTTTATTTTGAATATGTTAAAATAATACAATAACAAAAAAGGAAAATGACAAGTTCATCATATATTATTGAGATTTCTACATCACACAGAGGATAAATACTGGGTGAGAACACCCAGTCAAAGCCATATTTGTTCCCTGTATATTGCAAAACTAGAGTCATTGCTCTAGTTTCTCACCAAGTTTGTTCCATAGCTTCACTCCCAATCCAGTATCATGGCAAAGCGTATAATAGACACGCTGGTCCACAGTGTCCATTTCCCAATGAGGCTAAGCGTGAGCTGCAAAAGTTGCAGTAAGCTGCAGTACCAGCAGAGGGAGATATTTTATTTCAATCCAACATGAAAATAATCACGGTTACACATTTAAAGAGACAACACATTTACATGTATATACACATTAGCCACATCTACAGTTTCATGCCATGATACTGGGATTTTACTGTTGTATGGACACAGATGTTTTAAACTGAACTCCCCTCAAATCAACAGTTTTAGAATATTGTCAGTGAGCACATTGTTTTTGGCTTTAAACATAATTTGTGTGGTTTGAAAATGAGCCAGATCAGTAAATTTCAGTATGTTTGATTTCAAGAACAGGCTTTTGTGTGATCTCTGTGACCAGTATTTAGAATTATCCTCATGGCCCTTTCTTGCAAAATGGTAAATGATGACAGTGAACCATTCATCATTTGAAACCTCTGAACAGTAATTCAAATTTGGTGAAATTAGTGGTCAGTAGAGAATGTGGAGTAATATGAGGTCCCAAATGTAAATTGCTTGAAATAATGAAATGCTTTTTGAAACTTTGTTATACATGTCATGATCCTGGGTCATGTTGACCCAGCATTCTTAGTTTTTGTGTGTTTTGTATTTTGTTCTTTATTTTTGCCTTGGTTCCTAGGTTGTTCTGTTAAGATGTTCCTTATTGGATTTCCCCTTGTGACTTTAACCCCTGTGTGCCCCTCTGTGTATCTGTGAGCCCTTGTCTACACTCCTTGTGTTTTATTCCATGTTTTCCCCAGCCCGTTATGTCTGTGCTCTCTCTCTCTCCTCCTGTCTGCACCTCTGTGTACTTCCTGTTTTACTTTGACAGTCTCCCATCAGTGTTTTACTCATGCCGTGTCTCGTTATGATTATCAGTGTCACCTGTGTTCCCCGTGTGCTCCTACTTCCCTCGTTAACCCTCTGTGTATTTATGTCCATGTCTCCCTCAGTTCAGTGTCGCGTTCTCCTTCATTCATGGCCGTGTGTTTCTCTGTGTACCAGTGTGTAGTTTTGCTCTCTAACAATAAAGCTGTGAATTTTGAGTTCCATCCTGCCTCTGTGAGTTTGCGATTGGGTCCTCATCTTACCTGCACACAGCCGCATTATGACAATGCATGTATTTTATATGAGATTTCTAGCTTATACCATCAATCATCACACCAAGAAGGTTTTTTTCATGGAATCTTTCAGGGTCCACACCATCTACAGTATCTGTACATTTCCAGTCTTGTGAGTTTCTTTTACAATTCCAAAAGAATTAAGATAATTGTAGTTTTACTGATACCGATTATCTGTCATTATCATTAACTGTTTATGTATTTCATAACGAAAAACCTAGTGGTGTGCTGTTTATGCAATCCCATGTGTTCTCCTGGCAGCCAAATACATTCATTATTGAGAATTAAAAAAACAGAAATCTCTTGGTAAAGTAGCTAGTTTAGTAAATTTCAGCTTCAGCCTGACTCGTGTAGTTGCTGGACTTTGCCTTTGTTGGGCAGTTTAGCTTCATATTTGTCTATGAACTCACACACCGTAACTGTGCTTGCAGACTCTGGCTCCATTGTAACATCTAATTTAATGAAAGCTTGAAAATAATATTCATGCTCATGGTGAATGTGGAAGAACCGGCATCTGCATGATGCTTTTATCTTAAATCTGGTTAATATACCATATTTTTAAAAATGAACACATACGTGTATCTGGAAAATATATGCTTTATAGATATCTAAATTATAGACGTCTATATAGCGACTAGCAAAAAGAGTAGAATACCCACACTACGATACAAAGCATGTGCTCCTAGCTCAGAATAAATAGCCTGAAGGATCCTCACAAAGGCACATTTTAAACAAGTAGATGTGATTATGCAACCTCTGTTTTTGCCGTTTAGAGTGTCCCCATTAAATATGAACATTAGCTAAAATAAACAGATAATCTCCCACTCTCTTTCTGCATCTGTGCATGCCTTGAGTTGAGTTTTTCTTAGAAGGCAGAAAAACACTAAACCTCTTCTCTGCTGTCTGTAATTTCCAGAGACCGAAAGACTTTTCTCGTTAAAGGGCTTTGAATGACAAACAGCCCACACGCACTAATCTGTCAGGGAGTCTTTTATTCAGGATTAACAAAACTGTAAAAGAGCAAATCACTGCTGGTAATTCACCCATTACAAAACACTGTGGAAGCAGCAACAGCAATGCGGAGAAGCAGGGTGGAATTACTGGAATACAGCAGGCGACTGTTTGTCTTGAACAGTGTGAATCTGTTTAAATGTAGAAAGTGCGAAGATGAGGCTGCATATGCAAGCTAAACTACCAATGTCTCTTTCATAAACAAAATGACGAAACCAAGAACATTTAGTATTAATGCTTTAGTGCAAAAGTAAAAGTTGCCTTCTATTTAAGGGCAATAGTCTGATGGTCTACAGTGAAGGTCATCTGATTTACATTTATGGGCTTTTAGCTCATTGCTGCTCACCAAGTAAACATTTTTTTGTTACGTTTTTTCTGTCTAAAGCAAAAAAAAAAGGAGAAAAAATACTTATTGGAAGCTTTTTAATCAGCCACATTTTAAGGGGTCTACAATAGTTGTGATGCCCCCCAGAGATAGTGACTGCTGACTGCTTAGCAAAATTTTCAGTTTTTCACTACTTTCCAGCACAAACTTCAGCTTCTTAACCTCTTTTCAGCACAATTTTCAGGTTCCTTATCTCTTTTTTTTGCTGTACATTCAGCAATTTTTACCTCTTTTCAGTACAATTTAGCTTCTTCTGCACAGTGCACATTTTTTCTCTCATCATATCTTTGTTTGAGACCAGAACTGCTTTGGCGCAGTGGGATGCGCAGCTGCCGTGAGATCCGGTGGCAAAGGTTCAAATCCTACATGTGACATTTACTACATATCTTCCCTCCTTGCACTCTCCCTGCTTTCTTGACACTCTTCAGTGTAGTCTTTCAAATAAAGCAGTTTTCAGCAAACAGTTCAGCTTGTACACAGTGTTTTCAGCAGATAGTTCTCCTTCTTCTGCTGTTTTCAGATTCCACTACACAGCATTCACACTGCATTTTCACTGGAAATGCAACTTTTTCTAGTTACAGTTGCTTTAATATCTAAGTCAAAGTGGACAGCTCTGTCTGGTTCCCCTCTTTGGGACATAAGATCACTGGTTCTAACACATGCCTTTAGCGAGCTGTATAGATAGACGTCTGTGAAGTTTGGCAGTCATCCAGGTCATCGTAGTTGAGGCAGCTTGGAAAAAAAAGGTCCTTTCCAAGCTCCTTAGACAGACGATAGATAGATAGATAGATAGATAGATAGGTACTTTATTGATCCCACAAGGGAAATTGTTGCAGCAGCATGATGAAGTGTCAAAATAGTGCAGTCTACAATAAACAACAAGTAAACAACACAGTTTAAATAAAAGT